>NW_026782617.1:0-660000 GCF_031769215.1 Ylistrum balloti | reverse complement strand
TGTTAATGTTTTTTTCAATATATATTTACAGTGAAAACCACTAAATATCATATTACATTTATCGGGAGAATATGTGATAATAAATGAAACATGACATTAAAGGTTAATATGATTTTTTAACAACATCTAAACCTTGATGTGAAGTCTCTAATGCAAATTTTAATAATTTGATAAATGCATGATTGAGTTCAAAATTACTTTTTAACAATTTTTTCCCCCAAAAAATCAGTGTTATCAAAGCAATTTTTGTAGTTGTAAGATGAAATACTACAGCAAACTGCACTATGAAAACATGATAATTACTATTTTACTTAAAGTAGTACATTAATATATTGTGATATGATTTACTATTTAATTTGAAGAAGTCCTTTCTTATAATTCATTCATATAAATTATCATAAAAGCCAATGTTTTTCTTACTGAAGTGGATGGGGTTTTTTTTGGCAACCCAGCCAATTAGCAGGACTTGACCGGCTATTTTCCTTGATTATATGCATCATCATCATCTGGTGATTCATATAGGAGGGCTGTACTTGGAAAATTCTGACCCGCTAATTGTCCAAAGATTGGTCAGCTTGGCTTGTCCATCAGATATAAAGGAGGTAACAAGATGATGCATTGCCACCAATTAGTCTTCAAATCAGGGCAATTTTGTTTTCCTTAAAATCATTAAGTATAATAATTTATATACAAACATGTCACTGATTGTTAAAAATAAAAAAAAGTTGAATAGTGGTTCAAAGCTGATCAGCATTTCAAGATTTTGACCACAACCTACTGTGGACTGAAGAGTGTAAGCCTGTCTTTATCCAAGCTGGGGTCAAGAACAAGGTATGCATACAATGACAATGTTTACAGAGATAACAGTCTGATGCCAGTGATGGACAGGGCCCAGGGCAGGGTAATGTGGACAGACTAAGAGCTGGTTACAAGTCAAACCCTGCAATTTATTACCAAAACATTGGAGAGTGTTACAGGCCTACTCTAAAGACAATTTGGCCCCCTATACTTGTAAAGGCCACAAGCTGTGCTTTTAGCTTAAATCTCTTCTGTCCCCCTCCTACACCATCAAATCATCAAGTTATCAGTCTATCACCCATTAGTAATCCAAGTATTCATAAAAAGATAAGATAAAAACAATATAGTGGGTTGGCATGACATTAACACATATACACTGTCACCTTATGACCTTTGACTTTTAACTAGAGTCAAACAGATGTCCTTTCTATATTTTTAATGCAGTCGATACATCAAACACTAGATATCCTGATACAGGAAGTTGCTCTTGCTTCAGCCAATTGTCAGCTGGTATCAACCCATTAACAATTAATTCTCATCAATGATTCACATAGTATTCAATTATTATTTTGACAAAACATATATACACCAAGAAGCACAATGATGTTCTCTCAGTAATGATATTTACACCATATATATATACCCTAAATAAGCCAAGGAAAAACAAAAATTCTAACTCAAAGTCAAATAGCTCACTGAAAGACATCAGAACTTGTTCATTTGAAGGGTTTATAACAGACAGGATCATTTTCAGGCAGGGTGACTCCTGGTAGGAGCTTGTGATTACCTCAAAAACTCACTGGACAATAAATGGGAAGCCTGATATATAGTATCTACAGTGATTAAGGTAAAGTGTTGCATTCCCAAGGACACATTAAAACAGCGCAGAATGGTCAATTTGTGTTCAACTTCCTGAGAAACATAATGGCAATGGGTAGTCAGCACCAAACCATGCACTTAGAACCTTCACCTGAGGTTATGTAAGCCAACACTAACTGACCAAGCCATTGCCCTGCCCAAAGAAATTTGATTGTAATTCCACTGCAATGCTCTTCTATATAGATCTGGTGGGCTTGCAAGTTATTACCAGACATAGGCTTATCGGTGGACAAATACAGTTCGTTCAAAAAATGTTTTAAACTCTATAACACAGAATCAGTTTGAACTAGACTGATTACACGGCCATTTACAGCTAGACAAGAAATTGATAAAATCCCTAATCAATCTTCCTGGGAATAATTAAACAATGACAAAGTCCTGTGTCCAGTCTGTTGAGGGCCTTATCTTGGCTAAAGCCACGGTGGTTGTATTGATTGATATATGCATGGCACTACTCACAGCAATGGTTAGATTGTTGATCATAACACAACGCTTTTAACGTTAACTGAAAACAAATAACACAAATTCTCCCATAAATTTATAACTGCCAAGATTAAAACATTTTTCACTCTTTGTTCACAGTTCATTTTTCTTAAAAACAAGGATGATTTTGAAATTAAGTTTATGCCAAGCTGACAATACAGTGAGTTAAAAATTTACAATTTGACTTTAGCTCTTCTACATCTAATTACTACACACTTCGTATAATGTCCCTGGACAAATTGACACTTGTAATGGCCATGCATATATACTGCTTTTCATCTCTCCCTTCTGTATCAACTTATCTACAAGTGTTAGCTTTGGAAAATCCATTCTCATCACAAACTTTCTGGGAAATCACTCAGGATCATTCATATAAGATCGGTAACATCCTGTAAGGAATACACTTAAAAAAACGAAAATAACCCATGTGCACAAATGTAGCATTTCCAATGCATGTGAAACTAGAATTGTACTTTAATGTATGGCAAGTTATATATGTATGTGCTCCCTAACGTGGTACTGAGCTTCAAACAACCATTGGCAGATGTCCATCATAAAAGCATGTGCAGTGTAATCTTCAATTCGATGATTTCTAATTAAGTGTATATTTGTCAGTCAGTTGACGACAAGAAGTCGTCAAATGACGGACAAACTTGTGTCACAAAGGTTCAAAAGATGCAGGTTGATGAAAATTATAGGGAAGTTTTATGGTCTCCAATGTGATCTCATTGAGAAATATTCTATTTCTTTGTGCGACATGAGGAAGGTTGTATTTGATACTTGTTAGTTTGTCTGTTGTAATTTACAGACTTAATTCATATAATAATTACAATACTGGTATATAAATTAATTTATTGTTGCTTTATGTTCTATCAACAGCCCAGTTCATGAAGAATATGCCAGGTTTGAGTGATGGAGGAAAGCTGGAGTTCTTGCAGAAAAAACCACTAATCTGAGGCCAGCACCCATTGACTGCCCTCGGTAGACCTCGAACCCACAACCCAGAAATAGAGGGCTAGTGATAAAGACGGCTAGATCCTCTTTGCCATTCAGCCACTGCCAATAGTACTACAATCTATATTGATACGATCTATTTTTATAGTGTTAAATACACTACAAATTGTAATGATAGCACTTTATAATACTAGGGTTTTTCATTTGTTAAATTTCATGAATACAGAAGTATTTAAGGCATCAGTACCTAGCCAGGCATGGTGAATAACTTTTATAAAGTAGTTTTGGTCATGCTCAATTTGAATGTATGTATATTGATGGTATCCAAACATGTTACATACATAGCTGAGTTTAAACCTTGCAGTAAATTTTGGCCGCTGAAATGCCAAAAGGCCGTAATAGTGGATGTAAACCTGTTAAATTAATAAATAGGGATCCTTTGTCCTCTTCTTTAAGTGTGTGCAAAATTATGATTGTCTTTAAGTTTGGAGACTGCAATTGCACAAAGTTTTTCTTGAAATATGTTACAATTACTTGTATCTTGGTGTACACAATCAGCCAGTTTACAATATATACACTTCAGCTTCAAGTACCCCTGAAGTGCTTCTATACTCTCCTGAACAGGAATGCTAGATTACACTAGTGTACACATGGCTATATTTCAACAGATGAAAAACAAAAAAACACTGCATTTACTTGATATCACACACATGTCACTTTAAGTCATACTGAGTATGTTAAATCAAATAAAGAATACAATATGTTTGAAGTATTATATATATATATATACTGGATACCAGTTTATTATCACATCATATTTTGTATCTAATGACATGTAATTTAGCTATACAGGTTAAAACATAATTTCTTTGTAGATATGGGTAATTTAATTTATCTTATTGTCTGTTTATATGTTATTGTTCAGCAGCTGTACCACTTCAGGTTAACATGGTCAGCATCAGTATATAAAACCAAATATATAAGCTTTATATATACTTCCATTTGAAGGCCTATATATCCTGCAGTTAGTATACTTATAATACATGAGGTATATCCTCCATGCATGTGTGATACAAAATAATATATTTCATACTGTGAAGGCACAAACACAGGTTATAATCCTGCCCACTTGGGTATGCATACTATCATCACAGTACACTTAAACATATATATATAGGATATAGGATACACCTGATACAATGTACATACAATATATATGTATACTTGTATACATATTTCAAATAACAAAGTTAAAGCCAAAGTATAATATATAGAGGAAGCGGGGTTACATATAAAGTTGTACATTCTGATTTTAAAAACAATGTACCATGCATGCATTAGAAAGGTATTTCACGGAAAACTTAAAGTATATCTATAATATAGATCTATGTAACAGACACATAGAAGTAAACATGACATATGAAATACAGGATCATTTCATCAATATTTACATATAACTGTAAAATATGTATTTCCTCCGCTTCATAAATCAGTTATATGAGTTCAATATGTACAAGTGGTAGGTTGTGTATTACATGCATTAACATACTTTACACCTGTATGTATGTTCAGGTATATACTAAGAAATCTTATATATTTCAACAGATACCACACCTCCAGTTTATAACACACCTTGTATCTTTAATATATCATTCTGTTTACAAACCAGAGGAAATGTATATATAATTGGCACACCCAAAAAACATGTATTGTTTCTTCTATTGTCTAGTTGTAGAAATAAAAGTTTAGACTAACATAATTAACCTGATTAGAACAACTGTTTTAATGAGAGGATTCTTCTCTTTAGAACTTCTTTTTCAAAATAATTAATTTTACATTACAATAATATAATCACTATCAATATAAATTTGTCACCATATGATACAGATGGTATCTCATGAATACCAATTACTGAATTCACAATATTAATATGTGTCATCTAATTGAAATTGTGAGTCATCTTAAATTTTGGTGTACTATTCCAACCACTATTTAACCATAAAAGTACATGTTAGACATCAAATTATTTTATAGTATAGTACTTTTCTTATAGGAATACATGCATTGGAATTGAAGAAAACACAGAAGCTAAGAGACCATAGCAAGATTGTACATCTAGAATGAAGTTATACTTTCCATATTCAAAAGTAGGAATATTAAGGTAAAAATATTTTGATAATTGGTAAAAAATTTTAATTATTTCATAGGTGCCAAAATTTTTTTTTCAATTATAAAGAGATAGAAAATAATCATGATACCATCAGAACTGTATGTTAAGTATTAAGCAAAGTTGATGATAAACATTTAATCATAAATGGAAATAGGAAAAATAACCAAGTGGGATCTGGGATATTCTAATATGAAAAAAGTAGTTTTTTTTGCTATAGAAAAATAAATTCAGAGACGAGTAATTGTCTGATGTCTCGAGCCCAATGGGTAATTTCTAGTGACACACCCGTAAATATAGGTTACCTATCTTTATTTACATAGTAGAGGTTATCCATAGGGGGGTTGTCTCAAAAACAAAATACGATTTACCTGTGTTACCTGATGTTTCAAATATCGCGGATATTTAATTGATATTGCATTAAGTGTAGATGTAATACGGAAAATATTTTCCCGAAGAGTGAAAAAATGTCGGAATAATATCATATGTTAAAATTAGTGCGTTTTGTTCTGTTATTGTTTACTTAAGAAAGCATGTCACATTCAATTCCTAATTGAACAAAAAAGGGAATACTCACAAATTCTTGTTATTTATATGTTCTGCTATAGCGAATCCAAAATAACTGCCATTTACTCCTTTCTTTATAACAGGAATGTTTGTGTCAATATTATGTCCAAAGACGCATGAATTTATAAACAACACTAACAACAGGACAAACATGTCCCGTAACTCCATTGCCATTTTCAGTAATCTTGTCCCATTTGTAGAAGCACCTGTCACACGTGAATTCACGAGATCGTAAGACTGCGCAATGATTTTTAACAATACATTATTGTTTCACTTTCAGTTTATCCTTTGAAAGTAACAGCACACAAACATAAGAAAATAGACATTCACTATTAATAATGAGATATAAGTGATGCGCATACTCTATCATAGTAGCGTGTGTGTATGTTACAATCGAAAGTTGTCTATGAACTATATAGTGACGCGTGAATACAAAATTAGCACATGCGTTACAAGGCACTTCCGGTAAGGGAGGCGTACAGACTGGACTGAAACATGTAGCCTAAGATAAGGGTGGTATTGAATGTGAAATGTTGTTGTTTTACATTTGAATATGCTGTCAAGTTTACTCAAACAACATCAGGCGAAGCAGCAAGTGCGAAAAGATAAGCAAGGTGATTGTATGATAAATTTATCGTCGACATAGAGGTTTGATGAAGAGAAACTGTTTAAAAATTATAAACCCGTTCGCAAAATAATGTTACAATGTATCTGTATCGGTACGTTGTAGATCCCGTTTCCGGTTTTAATACAACGGATGAGAGAGTTAAGGATGCCCGAGGGCGCCCTTGAAAGCCTCCAATGTTAGGGCACATACTATTTTGTCATCCAGGTGGTTCCAATCGATGACTGTTCTCACGAAGAAAGAGTTCCTGTACTGTTCACAGTTGTGTGTTGGTACTGTGTAGGGTTTTGAGTTGTTGGTGACCCTTTTTTTCTACCATGTTTGCCGAGATGTAGCTGTCAAATTTTTTAGCTCTAACATTTCTCCTCGGCCTTTGTTTTGTAAGGTGATTTTCTGGGGGTATAGATGGTAGTAACCCCTCCACTACTTTATACATAAAGACACTCTTTGTTGCGCACACCTTGTCTGAAGTGATGGAAGCTTCAGGTCCTCCAGCATCCAAGTGACACATCCCTCCTCCCTTGATCTATATTCATTTTTTATGAATCTTGCCGCGAGTCTTTGCACTCTTTCAAGTTTATCAATTTCTTTTTGATTATAGGGGTCCCAAATGATAGCACCATATTCCAAGGTTGAACGTACGAAGGAAATGTATGCTGTTTTTTTACATGTCTTTGGGCTGTGTTTAAGATTTCTTTTAAGGAAGCCAAGGGTTGAGCTGGCTTTTTTTGTGATGTTCATTATGTGTGTGTTCCATTTGAGGTCTTCCGAAATAGTTAGTCCAAGGTAGGGGTTAGTCTTTACTTGTTCTAAGATCTCGCCATTTAAGGTGTAGAATTTATGGCTCCTCTCTTTGATGTTCATGACGTAACATTTTTTGGTGTTGAATTTCATCCCCCACCTGTTTGCCCATTGCTCTAGGTTGTGTAGATCATCCTGTAGTAGCTGGTGGTCGCTATATTGGTTGATTTCTCTGTAAAGGAGGCAATCATCCGCGAATAAGCGTACTTTGGAGCTCACACCGTCTGGTAAATCATTTATATGACATAAGAACAGTAGGGGTCCGAGTACTGTCCCTTGGGGGACTCCAGAATCTACAGAGATTTCTTGCGAGAGTTCTCCTTCAAGGGCTACTCTCATCTGACGCTGTGTTAGGAAGTTAGATAGCCACTTATGTAGATTTCCTTTAATGCCGTATTGGTCCAGCTTGTGTAGGAGTTTTTGGTGAGGAACAGTATCAAACGCCTTTGAGAAGTCAAGAATGGCAAGGTCGACTTGTTTGTTCTTATCATAGGATCTTAGTAGGTCGTCAACTGTGATTGCTAGTTGTGTTTCACAGGAGTACCCCGAACGAAATCCATGATTGAGAGATGTTAATATCTTATGCTGTTCCAGATGGTTTAGCATATGTTTACAGATGATATGCTCCAGCAGTTTGCATGGTACTGATGTTAATGACACGGGTCTATAGTTTTCTGCCGAGTGACTGTCTCCCTTTTTGAAGATACAGGAAATGTTTGCGTTAAGCCAGTCTGATGGTAATAGTCCAGAGTCTATTGAACGTTGAAATATTGCTGTTAAACCTGGAGAGATTTGTCTTGCACAGTCTTTTAGGATTCTATTTGGGATGTTGTCTGGTCCAGAGGTTTTAGATGGGTTTACTTTGCGAAGGAGTTTGGTAAGGCCGTCTGTGTTGATGGTTATATTTCCGATTTGTGATTTTACTGTCTTTGTTGTTTGTGCCTTCATATCTTGTTTTGATTTGTCTTCTTTTGTAAACACGGATTTGAACTGGTTCACTAGGATCTCTGCTTTACCTTTGCTGTCTGATGTTAAAGTCCCTTTGTGCTTCAGGGGTGAGACACCGATATTGTCTTGTCGCTTTGATTTGATGTACTTCCAGAATGGTTTGTTGTTGTTTTTCTCTAGGCCTTCTATGATGGTTTGGTTGATGTATTCCCATTCTGCTTTCCTCATTTGTCGTTTACATTCTTTTTGTACATGTCTGTAGTTTTCCCATTTGTTTGATTTTTTTGGCCTTGGTATACAATCGTTGTTTCCTCTTTAACCATTTGCGTATGTTGTGGTTGATCCATGGAAGGTTGTTTTTCCCACTGATGATTTTGGATGGCACAAATTTATCGATATTGTTGATTACACCTGTTTTGAATGGGTCCCATAGCTCTTGGATTTGGGTTCCTTCATTGTAAAGTTCCTTGATTTTACTCGATAGTTCTTCTAAAGCTCTGTTTAGACTAGCCCAGTCTGCTTTCCCATACATGTATCTCTTGCGTGGCTTTTGCTGTTGATAGTGAGGTTTGGTGTCCGAGTCGGTGACAATCATGGCATGGTCAGATAGCCCTGGGACGTTTGTTGATGATTTGATAAGTGTAGGGTTGGTGGTAAAGATAAGGTCTAGGAGGTTGTTTTCTCTAGTTGGGTCTTCATGCACTTGTGTTAGGTGCGCACATGTGGATATGTCTATGAGGGCAGTTTGAACTTCCTTATCTTGTGCAGTTTGGTTTACAATTAACGTGTCCCAGTTTATGTTTGGACAGTTGAAATCTCCAGACAAGAATACACTGTTGTTTTTAGTGTGAGCTATAAGATTTAGGGATTTTTCAAGCTCTTTCACATCCTTGGTGTTTCTATGGGGCATGTAGAAGGATCTGATAAGGAAGTTTGTTCTTTTTCAGTCTGATTTTGGCCCACACTATTTCACAGTCTGTGACAAATTCAGTAACTTCCTCGGACACCAAGCTCTTATGGACTAGTATAAATACTCCCCCTCCTGTGGTGTTCTTGTCATTCCTGTAAGCCGTGTAGTCATCAGGGAATATTTCACTTGATTTTACCGCGTCTGCTGTGGGATTTTTTCCAGGTTTCCAATGTATTGTTTTCGCAATGAATAATACGATCGGGTTGGAAATTAAAAGCAAATGAAATGAAAAGTGGAACAGATCACCTGACTAACCTCTGCTACAGGAAATTTGCCTTTGCTTGTTCGAAAACCCTGCCAGGTGCAGGATTCTTTTCATTACTCTGTCATATTCCTGATTTGCTGTTGTTACCATGATTCAAACCAGGGTTGTTGTTGTCTTTGTGACCAAAGGCTTTGTTAAGGAGGATGTAGTTGACAGTGCAGGTCACCTTTATAGCTTTAGCTAGTGGGAAGCTCCCTTTAGTTGAGTGGTAAATTGTCCAGCTGGAGATTGAAGGGTCACTAGTTTGAACCCCAGCTGTGGTTGACCTCTCATTTGATTTTCTGATACAGTGTTTATAATTCTACCCACAAATGCAAAAACTTTTGACTGTTTTCTGAATGTGTTTTGCGTTGGTTCGAAATTATATGACAATTATTCACACTTCTGATTAGGCAAACATTGCATTACAAGTTACTAGATTGTGATTTTTCACCTGTGAGATGCAAAACAGAGTTTGACACTGTTAGATATAGCAATATATTTCGACCTATGAGAAGGGTTTTGGAAAAATTACGAAAATAAGGAAAAAAATTCTTGTTTATAACAAGGTAAAAATAAATTTTTTTCCTTATTGCTTGACATCCATACCAGACAATATGCTATGATTAATAGGTATGAATCAACACCAAGTATCCATTTGGTTATTCAGTGTAAGTATCTAATTTTTAGAATGTAAATGTGAAAAAATCAGATTTTGTAGGGTTTTTTCCAACAAGTCTAGAATACCGTTTCCAAAATTTGATGAGTCCTATTACTCAGAGATATAGTGGCTTATCAAAATAGTGCTGAGTCTAGGGCTCCCAACAATTATTAGCCATCATGTTTCATGTCTTCATGCACAGTGCATAAATTTTTTAAACCCTACTCCTCTTTCAAACCTTGATTTCAACCAAATTTGGTCTGAAACATCATTGAGAGTGAAGAATTATTACCTAAATACAGAAAGTTATTCGACCCCTAGGAATTTAGGGGTGGGCCCCCAAAAGGGAAAGTATACAATATTTTGCTTCAAAAAGCTACTCCTTTTTAAGGCTTGAATGGTTTAATCAAACTTTTATCCAAAACATCATTGAGAGTGGAAAATTATTTCGTAAATTCAAAAACTTGACTTAACCCTTAGGGACCAGGGAATGAGGGGAGCCCCAAATGGGAAAGTTACTCAATATTTACTTTAAAATTTTTAATGCTTGAAATGGATTTCAACCAAATTTAGTTGAAAACATCAAGGAGAGTGGGAAATCATTAAATTCAGAATATTGGACCAATTTACAAGGTCACAGTGGTCAAATAGTTGAAATGCTTAAGCAACTTCTTCTTGATAACCGAAAAGGTCTTGATATTGATATATAGCTTCCTTTTTGATCAAGCGATACGTCGGGAGTAATGGCAATTGTGTAAAAAGAATATGATTTCAAGTTTGCAGAAAATGTCATGATGAACCAACAGTGTCTTATAATGTAAGCTGTAGAGTAGTTGAGCAGTTTTTTAGGCCTATTTTGCCTCATATATGTAAAGCTCTTCATAGTCGGATGAACCTTAAGGCCCATAGACCTCTTGTTTACATACTGAAATTGGTATTGTTTATAAGAATTATAGGAGTTTGATTAAAAAAATCAAACATTCATCATCCTATCAGGTAATTCTATGAAGTGTTAATCTAACATTACAATACCACATTCTCTTCTGTTTCTGATCAGTTAATCATTATTTTTATTTGAATCATGATTTACTTATGGCCAGAAAAGTCACGATTACTTAAATTTGCTTACGAACAAGGATATGATGAGTGGATACATCAAGTATCTGTGGTCTATTTGTAAGAGTGACACTGTCTTCAGTACCACCTACTAACTAGTACTAGAAACTTCCGATAAATATTTATGCTCTTTAAACCACAAACTTGCAACCCAATAAGAACACCTACCTACACGTGACATTGAAAAAAATTGTAATTAGAACCCATAAGATGGTAACTTAATCCAACAATTCAATATACAGTCTTTTAACATGATGTCGCCCATGTACTCAGCCACTAATATGACTTTTTTTCTTTATGTAAAGACAAGTTTCCTGCTCTTTACATTTCTTCTCTCAACACATTTCACCTGGAAACTTTTCCATATTTCAAGTACAAAGTACATTTTTAAAGGTCCAATTCAGTATGAGTTTGCTCAATTTAGCTGAAGATAATGTGAATAGGAAGAATACATTTTTTTTTTCATTTTAATTTCAATAGACAAGTTGAACGAAAATGCTGAATACAAAGTAATACATACCATATTTTAACAGAAGCAGACAAATATTTGGGTATAAGCCTTCTGCAAGGTAATACATTCATAACACTGCTTTGTTAACAATTTACAGGATACAAGAAAATTACCTGTAATCACAGCATTCAGATGGCTCTTGACATTGACAATTCGAAAAGTTGAATCACAAAACACATGAAATAGACATGTTCCCACAATCTCGAGAGTCATCTTCAGAGAGTCTACTGATCATGCCTTGGTAATTAAATACAACCATCAATATTAGATGTAACTAAACACAGGTTGTTTTGCAGCATTTTCCAAATGTTTTGTGTTATATATCATAGGTACCTTGAATTAATTAATTTGAAAAAAAAAAAATCTTCAATGCTCTCTATATGGTTAGTAAGGTAAGCTGTGTTGATCTCGCCTTTTGAATTTAATATATTCTTCCCATTTCTTTTTTTTTTTATTATTTTTTTTTTGAAATACAGAGGATTTACTCTTTCAAAGGATGATATAATTACTGGCTCCTTTTTTTTTGTAGAAAAGAAAAAGAAAGAAGCTATTGTAGCATCTACAGCTTTGACACATGCACTAGTGGATCATCTAAACGGAGGGTAAGTAAAAGATTTAAAAGATTAAAAGATCACACTCCTGTAGGAATAAATGGGTATTGTCCAAACTTAGTCTGAAGCATTCTTTGGTAAGGGGGAATCATTAGTGTATAGACGCAAGGTCTTGGCCCCCTTGGGTGGGAGGGGTGGGTTCCATTAGGGGAAATAGAGTGAATTCGAGGGGTGGGTTCCATTAGGGGAAATAGAGTAAATTCGAGGGGTGGGTCCCATTAGGGGAAATAGAGTAAATTCGAGGGGTGGGTCCCATTAGGGGAAATAGAGTAAATTCGAGGGGTGGGTCCCATTAGGGGAAATAGAGTAAATTCTATAAGATCTTATTCCTGCTTCAGGAATAAATGGATATTGCCAAAATTTGTTGTGAAGCATTCTTAGGTGAAGGAGAGTCAGTTTTATATAAACGATATGTTGTGGCCTCCTTGCCAGGGAAGACAGAGTCCATTAGGGGAAATAGAGTTACTACAATGTTAAACTTCTACTCCTGCTAAAGGCACAGTTTGATTTTGCCTAAATTTGGTGAAGAGGATTCAGTTCTGTATAAACAATGCACTGTGGCTTTCTGGAGTGGGAGTGGTGGGCCCAATTGAGAAAATGTTCTTTAAAATCTTTCTTTCATACAAGGATATTGTCAAAGTATGGTCTGGAGCAAGTTTTATGAATAGTGAGTCTGACTTCTGCTTGACCACCAGGACCCAATAGGGAAATTATATTGGAAATTATTGGTCATATATGAACTTCTAATAAATGGCTGAACAGCTAAATTGGCCTGACGAGTGATGCAGGCCCCTTGGGCCTCTTGTTAAAAAATATGATAGGAAATAGGTTCCAATGTTTTCTTTTTTTTTTTTTCAATTTTAATTTTTTCCTTGTTGCATTTAGCCTTCGTTTGGCTTTAATCTTATAAATATGCAATAGTTATAGGTTATATCACACACCAGAGTACAAATAAAATGCTTGCAAAAATTCAATATCATTTGTTCCGTTGTTTCATTCAGTCTCAGCTATATTATTGGGAGGTTTGATACGTGAAATGTCCTCATTATGAAAGCAGGAAACATATCAAAACTGGAGGATGTATTTCCTGAATGTATGAAGCAAAAAAAGTTATATTTTATGCAAGAAATTTAAAACAATTTATATTTTCAATTTTAAGATACAAATATTTACTTATGCACCTTAGCATCCATTAGAATTAATGCTGCATGTAAACAGTAGCTTTTCAGTAAATGAAACATTGAAGATCAAGAGTAGATGGTTAGTAAATGATAGTGTACTGCATACATGTATTTCAAAATTATGACATATTCCAAAATAGAAGAAAAATGACCGATATAACTGGTGACCTCTGTTATAGAGTGGCCCAGGCCTATGTTAACCAGAAGAAGCTGGACACAGAGACAAAGATCCTTCAAGCAAATGCCAGTCATTTCTCCAAACAAACCATCCAGTGGCTGAAGCTTGTGGAGGACTTCAACACCTCTCTGAAGGTTAGAGCAGTTACCCCCCTTTACAAACTTGTGTTGTCAGTATTTTACAATGTAATTCCAGGTTGGTAATCATTGGTAATCTTGTAATTTGAAATGTGATTGATTTTTCATAATTTTTTGGGTAACGTTGATCATTTACACCGTTTTCTTTCAAATACTAAAAAGTTTAATGTTACCTTGTAGTAAAAGTTTATCAAGTCATCAAGACTGATTTAAAAACTGTAACAAAAGTAGATAATTTATTACATATTTTAAACAGTTAAATCTTCAATCACACATTTCAATATACAGTATTGTATTTCTAAAATCATGATTAAACTTCAAACAGGAACTTGGGGATGTAGAGAACTGGGCACGAAGCATAGAGACTGACATGCGGACCATCTCTAGTGCTCTGGAGTATGCTTACAGGAAAAGTAAGTAAAGTAGGTACATCTTTTCTTCCTCTGCATGCTTATATTGTAATGTACTGCTATTTACCAAGCTGGAAAATAAACATCTCTTACTTTTGAACCTGCACTTATACTCAAGAGTGTTAATATGAATATTTTACCATTTTAATGAAATTCATTTACAACTTCGGTGACACTAGTACAACATTTCTGACATTCACATTTATGTATGTTTGTATGTACGAAACTCGTAACATTTCAATCCAAAGTCAAATTAATAAAACTTTTTGTAATCTTACTAGGTGTATCATACGCCATAGAATTACCTTCAAAATATGTTAAATTTGATTTACAGTGATGATCCATGACAGGGAGATATCTTTTGAGTTGTAAATATATCTGCCATCTTGGTTGTTATTAGAAACAGACTTTAGGAATTATGGGAAATATTTTTGATAACCTCAACAAAACAGGATCTCATGCCACAAGTAGCAGAAAATGGATCATACTGTTTCTTTCCAAGCAGGAAAATAGAATAAAAAACAAAATAACAAAACAACACTCTGAAAACTTCAAAAGAGATATTTATTGTTATTCATATACAGTGATGGATTTGACGCAAAAATGTGTTCTGTTTGTGCTTTATGGAGGGTATTTTATCCCATCTTCATCACATGGTGCTGCTCAAATTGGCATTCGTTCAACATCTTGAGTCCTTCCATCCTTAAACATTTCTTATCACTATTTTTTGAGATGAAAACATGATGGTTCATTTTCAAAGTTATGTTGGTTTCCCATGTGCATTGTCCTATTTTGGAATTGACCTGAAAAAACAAATGGCTGACAAGTGACAGTTGGCCGTCTTAGATTTTGATATTAATAGTTTGTTAATGCTATTTCTTGAGAAGTACAATATATTATTCTCAAATTTCATGTGACGATTTCTCTTGATACCTAATTGTGCATTGTCATATATTGAGACCTGTCTGGAAAATGGCCATCTTAGATTTTCATAGCACATTGTAATGGATCATTATCAATATTTCCTGAGTAGTACTGGATGGATCATTCTTCGATTTCATATGTATTTTGAGATGTTACATGATGGCCAACACAAAAAGTAGCAAAGAAAATTCAATCCCACCTTAAGAAGATATAATCAGAATTTTCTGTAGAAGTGTTGTGAAAATTTGCTAGTTTTCAGTTTTGATGCCTTTTAGCTGATTTTTTTTTCATATTTTTTTCCTAGCTGACTGATGTGTCGCCATCTACAAAAGAAGACTGCTGGAATGGTAGACCATCAAACACTACATACAGAATACAGGATCAGCATAAAATCAGTGTATGAGAGGACAGAAATGAAGTGTTGTCACCAGAGGGGTGGTAGAAGTTAAATGGTGGAGAGTAGAGTGTGTACGATGGGGGAAATAAGTGATAGTATTTAATATGAATATATGCTATAATGTTGAGTAATGTTTTATAAAGTTTCATATGTGCCAGATTGGAGTAGGTATGGTAGAGATTAATATGTATGATAGAGTTGAGTATAAGTATGTGATGTTGTGTTGAGTATGTGCCAGAGCTGAGTATGCATGATAGAATTAAGTGAATAGTATAATTCAATTTGTGTTGAAGAGTTGAGTGTCCACTATGAAACAAGACTAAACTTACATCAAAAGTTTTGATGATCATATATTTTCTTTTCTAAAATTGATGATTTGACCATTGTGTAGAGTATGTTCTAGAGACCCTCCAAGTTTGGGATAAAGTAAAAAAAAAAAATTTTAATTTGGACTGGCTTCAGTTGCTCCTCTCTTTTGTTAATTAAACCACAACACACATATGAAATTGGTTCTGGGAGATTTCTTCACCTGGAGATTTTCTCATCTGGTTTTATATGATTTGTACTTTAGTTCAATATCTGAACACTAGTCTCTGTGGTCTTGAGAATGCTGTTACAGTCATTTTTGGCTTTTTTTTTTTATTTGTTTGAACTTGACAAAAGAAATGTCTTCTTTTTTTTTTTCTGAAACTTATATCGTGAACAATGTTGTAAATTTAGTGTCTCAGGAAAAAATTAATTGAAAGCATGAATGAAACTAATGTTTTGGGTGAAAATGTTGTGTTTTGAGAGCTGATATAAAACAATTTTTTAATCAATAGTGTTTATGATTGAAAGAGCAAGAATCATCACCGTGATATTGATTCTATTACCAAGTAAATGCTTTGTGACTGAACATTATATAATATGTATACATCACTGATACTTGTGTTCATCACTGATACAATTGTACAACTTCCCTGACACTAGTACAATATTAGTGATACTTGCATATGATGTCACTGACAATGATGGTAACAGTTTGTATGTGTTCTGCATCACAGTTTTATGTGTATATTATCAAAGTGATGTAATAAAACAAAAAGTGTTTGAATGTTTCCTTTTGTCTCTTTTGTTCAAACTGCCCACATTCTGTGATGGAAAAGGGGTTATGATAACTCATTTGGTTAGAACATCAGTCTGCATTACTCCAAGTCTGATGTCCATGTTTTGACATTCCCTACCGATGATGGTATGTGTTTCTTTGGAAGTTAAGAAATGATTGTTCTGTGCTGACATGTGTCCTGGGAGCAAAACGTTTTAATTTAATTGCCGAGGACAGCGACGAGCCTCCCATCTGTTGTTCAGTGAGTTAGCCACCAGCTACAAAAAGAATACTCCACCTCAAATGGCCCAAGCTGTTCAGAAGGAAGTAAACCCAGCAAACTAGCATTTTGCTATTTGAAGAACTTATTGCAATTTTCCAGACTCAAAATAGATTTACAAGAAAGGTTTGTCGCCAACATTTCTTGGTTGAGGCAGAATTCTCAGTTTGTAACTAAAAGCTTCCAGGACAATCTACTGGTAATTGGTATGGTTTGCAACTGAAGTAGCACATTGTAAGTTTAAAATATCCATTCTGGGAAAAAAATATTCCTAGCTTAACTCTGATGACTAGTTCAGACATAAACTGTTACCATGAAGGGAATTGTATTCTATGCAAATTTGTTGACTGCTAAATTCATAAAAATGATGTCAGAATTTGAGTCAAACACAGTAAAGCAAATTTTCGAAGAGCCATTATTAAACCATTGGCAAGCAATAGTGATCTATATTTGAAATGGAATTGAAATTTTTTTTTTATTTCAAAAAACTTTCCTTTTTTTCTCTTTATTAAGAGATATCTGCACAAGATGATTATACAAATGGTATATTTCTCTAGAAGCAATGAGATAAGTTTTAAGTGCAAGGAACCCTTAAATAGAATAACCCTGATGAAAATACCATTTAATTTCTTTTATTATTATAGGGAAAAGCTACAACATTTTCAAGGCCATCCAGAAACCTTTACCTCTAACATATATATATATATATGTATTCAATTTGCTGACAAACAGTACCGCAAGAGTGAAAGATACCATTCATAAGATAGTTGTTCGATACTGGATCCTGGTGGTGGACCAGGTTCTTCTTAGGGTAGTTGGATGATGTAGACACAAAATATCAATGTTAAAACACACATTAAGGGAGACAATCCTGCTAAGGCTTCTCAATCATAATAGATTAAAAAAAACAGCAGTAGGTCGACAAATGTTTTGCAAGCATAACACCAAAATGCAAAAATAACACTCATTACAAACAAACAATATATATATATCAAAAGAAACTACTGTCATTCATTCTAAATACCTGTAACATTCTAAATACCTGTAACATTAATATTACCCTACTGTCATTCATTCTATATACCTGTAAGATATATATTACCCTACTGTCATTCATACTAAATACCTGTATTATCAATATTACCCTACTGTCATTTAATATTACTATATATACCTGTAACATATATATTTACCCTACTGTCATTCGTTCTAAATACCTGTAACATTAATATTACCCTACTGTCATTCATACTAAATACCTGTAACATTAATATTACCCTACTGTCTTTCGTTCTAAATACCTGTAACATTAATATTACCCTACCGTCATTCGTTCTAAATATATGTAACATTAATACTACCCTACTGTCATTCATTCTAAATACCTGTAACATTAATATTACCCTACTGTCATTCATACTAAATACCTGTATTATCAATATTACCCTACTGTCATTCATTCTAAATACCCGTAACATTAATATTACCCTACTGTCATTCATTCTAAATACCTGTAACATTAATATTACTTAATTAATGATTTGCTGCAGGACTACTTTTCTTACGAAACATACATTACGGTAGCTATTGCCAGGGAAACGGATGTTAAACAAACACCGTCTCTTCAATCAAATTTCATATTTCAACAAGCTGATCCACATGTATCCCTATGTTGGCAATATCTGATAATATTTGTATTTAGAACTCTTGAGGTGGGACCTTTCAAAAGTTGCAAACATAAAGTTTTTCCGGAAGTGAAAAAAAAAATTGAAAGTGTGCTCATGAAAACAAACAAAACGGAAAAATAAGTCCGGGTTGATGAGAGTTTGTCACAATGTCATGTAATATATTGTCCTACAAAGAACATCCGTTGTTTCCTTACATTCCTCAGTAATTTTTGCATAAGCAGTATGGTTTTGTTGGATGTTATTGATTGGATATACAAGTACACAGACTGGCTACAAGATGTCTTCAATTACAAATATCACGGTTAAAAAAGTAAAGATTTTATTTCATTCAAAATTCTTTAAAAAAAAAAATTTATGATACCAAAATCGAAAGATAGATAATGTAAATAAAATATTTATTTCACCAATGTTCGTTAAAAGAAGAAACTTTTATATCTATTTATTTATTTATCTATTTATTATTATTTGGTCCAATGTGAATGTTCATTTCGCGAATGGTATTGGAAGTGACTTGGTAACATGAACAATGGGGACTTAAAACAATGTTTCCACCAAGCAAACTGTCGGAAAGTGTAGTACCCAATATAATACGGACCACAGGGACGGAAAGCAAGATAGATTTATATCCCCTGGTCTTGTCATCATTGCTCGACCGCTTGGTGGCGCTTTTGTTCTGTCATAGTAACCTCGCCGCGTAAGTACGGATTTTGACGAACGTATGAATTTATCATACCAAAGCACAGCTCAAGACACTAAAGGTATGTCTTCATTTATTTACGACTCCGAGTACAAAGAATAAACTTCATTTTCATCAAATCTCTAGAAGAATACTAAGATCATGTTTGGTTAAGGAATGACTTAATATCAAACATGTTGGTCTGCCGTAGTGTATTGACAAATGAGGTTGGTATCTGTGACCTAACGTAAACTTAATGTGACCTCGTGTAAACTTAGCCAACTATTGAGATCATTACAATGACACTATGTATAAGCTTGCTGCTCAAGTACAAGTAGGCATAAGTACTTTAGTGTAGTTTTGAGGCTGGCCTTCTTCAGCAGGTCACCGATGGGAGACGAGCCATTATGTTATATTAGAAGAAAATTGATCGAATGAAATTTTCTACAGTTACATATGCACATACATATCTGTTCAATAATTCTAGCCGATAATGACGTCCATCATTGACCCAAAAATGGAAAGTGTCGCTACGACGGGACAAGTTATCCCCCTTCCATCAAAGATACTGTTAGGTCCCAATGACAGATCTGGCTTTGATAAACCAGCGTAAAAATATACTGACATGAAATCATATTGTGGAAAATTATGCCGATTGTAGGCAATTATCGACAATTTTTGATTTAAATAAAATTTTCAATACGATAATCCAAACTTTTCTTTGAAATATATCTCTCATTTCACTTGTTTGTCTGTACTGCCATACAGTATTACAAATCAGTTGAAATAATCTGATAGTTACTATTTATCATAAAAATTTCATTGGAATGGGAAAAAAGTCGTATAACGTATATATATTTGGATATCTCATACTTGTACAGTCACGCACTCTCTAAATCCATGCATGTTGACTTAAATTATGCATGTATTTTGATTACGTTCTTGCGTGCATCGCGAGTATTATAATCACATGGAATAAAAAACTATAGAGATATAGAATAAACATTGGTGTTCTTATATGCTCTTTATTTTAGGCGATTAGAATGTCCGTTCTACGTAAACACTACTTAGTACACGCATCTAAAATTAAAGCTCATTATAAGCATTCATTATTTTGATACACTTCTGAGCTGACACTAGTCTCGACAAGTGTTTATTTTTCTGTTTTGGGTATTCATCACTTCTTTTTCGAAGAATTCTCTTTCAATTAAGTCCATGAAGTCACATTTTAGCCAGTAAGAAACAAATAACAAATCTGAAACGACAATGTACTGACAAATATAACTTTTATGGTTGAAAGCGAGATAAGTTGTAAATGACTGCTGTCCAATGACAGCACGTTGTCAGGATTTAGCATCATCCTAAACATAGAATCTCTGAAACTCTGACAGCACAGCGCTCGAGTAAAGACATACAGTGCCAAAACAAAACCATGCACCAGGTTTCAAATACCACAACAGAAATTAGTTTGACATGGGTTAAATTTATGTCTTATGTTGATGAGGATAGACAGTGTACAAATAAAGATCTGAACTTAGGACTAACTTTCGTTTTATGTTCAGACGTTTATACGCGTATGAAATAATATTTAACTACACGATTTGCTGACAAGCAAATATCGGTTGCATTCCATAGTTACATAGCGTAACTGTGAGTTAAATAGCGACACACATATAAGCGTCACCTTATAGACCTATGCATGCTGCTTAGCTTATTTTGAGGCGGCTTACTTGTAGTGGCTGATGTCAACCTCAATGAATATGTTACGAGAGATCCGTCGCATCCCATCAATAGCAAACGAGGTCAAGGGTCAAGGCAATCCGTTTCTAGTAAGGATTGTACCTAGACAGCTCAGATTCCGTCTCGTATCGAATACTGTCCTACCGATTTGTCGTGACCGCAATATAACCTATGTAAAATTGTGATACCTGTGTGTATGGCACGTGTCTTAGATATATGATAATTTATTAGTTTGTAGCAATGACAATATATTAAACATTGTCAGGAAATTGGCCCTTATTTAGAATAAATACTTGGTGACCAAAGCCACCCCCGTTATTTATCAAGCTACACATACGTCACAGTATTGGTTAACCTGACATAACCATGTAGTCAGGCAGTTTGGGATGTCAAAATATCAAGGAAGCAGTGAGTTTTTGTCATAGTTTTGGTATAAGGAGTGTATTTATGAAGTAATCCATAATGTGGTAAATATTTCCACAGGATCTTAACGTTGACTGTAGCATTTGTTTTCCACTGGCCAGTGTTGGAAAGCAACACTTTTAAGATCTTCATTATTTGTATTTGAGAATTTTTTATAAACTTACTATATCAAAGATTATTTCTCTGTAACCGCTCGAAGCGAGACGTTAATGAACAATCCTTTGTTAGAATTATAAAAGTCGAGGGTGAATCGTTTGAATTCCTCATGACAATCAAACAATTGATAGAATAAACACAATCAAAGTGCAAGTACGAATAAGTTACTTATAAAGGCATTTTATTATCATTTTTAATTAAGCGGCTCATATTGTTAAAACATTTCATATTTTGATGATTACGATTGCTTAGAGAAGCTAGAAATTCATTACTAATGAAAATTAGCCACGAAGAGTCCATAGTATTCGGAATCTTTACAATGGTATCTTAAGTGTATTAAACCGTGTGTAATTATGTCCTTACCGTGGTATGAAACATAAATGTTTCTAATTAGGGATTCAGAGTCTGCATTTGATAACCCATAAATCTACCCAATAAAATGATAGTTAAAATCTGATCAGTTATACTGAAACACCGTATTTAAACTATAATTGATTCTAACTTCAGTATTTTATCGCCGTTTAGACTTTCAATTAAGCGAGTAGCCATTCTAGCGCCGAAGTGACCGAATTTTTAGGGATGTGTAAAATTGATATTATTTTCCCCTCAATTTCAGATTTTAGGAACTGTAACTTCCGAGGAAACATTAGGTATGGCTTGTTATGTCAATTTTGTTTTGACTTGTTTACCAGGAGTTATCCAGGAAAGTTTTGATGAAAAACATAAACAGGAAACAAACGAACTTGTTCATTAATGAGTAAATGTACCATAATGTACCAGGCATGTCAAATGATTCATCCTTGTGTTCACTCTACAAGTAGTATGTTACTTGTATCCTGAACAATGATATGTACTGTATAGGCATCGCGTCTTTCGTCACGGAACTCTATTGTATGCAATGAATAATTATTTATGTTTGGCAAAACATTTTATAGTGTAGAAACCAAAATAATCGGTATGATTAGTGTTATCATGATACTTAAATCACTGCAATTTCTCACCAGGTAGTTGTTGCTGTGGAAACCAACATAATCGGTATGATAAGTGTTATTATGATACTTAAATTACTGTAATTCTCGGCAAGTTGTTGTTGCTGTGGAAACCAACATAATCGGTATGATTAGTGTTATTATGATACTTAAATCACTGTAATTCTCACCAAGTTGTTGTTGCTGTAGAAACCAACATAATCGGTATGATTAGTGTTATTATGATACTTAAATTACTGTACTTTCTCACCAGGTAGTTGACACAATGAGTATTGTTCACTCTCATGTTTTGTTTTAGTCATGCGATATTTTTTTCTCATTCAATTTAACGCATTGCGCTGATTAATTTTTAAACAATAGTTTTAAGATTTAATTCTATCAAATCCCCCGGAAATTGTTCTCAATAGGTAGCGGGAAACATTTAATTTGCATTTGTCTTGAAATTATAGGCCATGTTTGAGATATACAGGTATAGCAGATTGGTTATTGAAAATACACCCTTACATGTGTATATATTTATAAACTACATAAATTAAACATTAATAGTAGAGGAATAAAAATTGTGTGAATCAAAATTTTCCACGATTTCTGACATGTGATTGCCATGGTTATCAAATTGATAAATGCTAAAAATGCAAAAATACTACTAATTCCGATCTAACACTACAACTTTATAGAAAAAATATTTCTTAACGCCTGCCTTAAAATCAATAACACTATCGTGGTAACAAATTACGTACTTTTCAGCAAATTCCAACTCGGAACGCTTCCACATCACAACTTCGTGTAATTACTAAGGAAATTTCACTTCCTGTAAAGCTGGTTTTTGGTATGTAGTCACATATTCGAGACTGCCCAAATAGTAACCATCAATACAATGGAAAACTTGGAAAATTCTGAAAAATATGAAACCCCATATTGTACACTTCAATATGACAAGACCAATTTTAGCATGGATTTATTTTTGAAATTTTAATTAAAAGCTTTATAAGAGGGTATTCTAACGAACAAAAATATCCATGACCACACTACAGATGATTTATACCCATCATACATCATATACTACAGAGTTTTACAAAACTTAAAACAAAATCTAAATTTGTTTTATATGGATGAGAATCTGTATAACAAAGATAACATAGAGAGGCTGATCATTTTACAGAAGAAAGGATGTGTTTTAAGAAGCTCTGGGATTTGAACTGAAGTTGTTTTTTTTTTCTTCTTCATTTAATCTTGTAACAAAACATTGATTATCATGTCTATGGCAATTTAATACACCAGTCATAATTGTATTGATTCGTGTGGACTATTTTGAACACATACATATACAGAGTCAAATTTTCAAGCAAGACGTTTCATTCGTGTGAATTCAAGATGAAACTGAAAAAAATCAGACAAAAGCCTCCCCTTCTATTCTTTACCGAAATTTAATTCATCAATAAGAGTTATTCCCCTTGCTTCTGTTCTATATCCTTAGTACGCATTTGTGTCAGATAGGCCTGTCCAGGGTAATAAACATGGTCATGATAGACGTTTATTACACAGGCGCCTGTGTAACAAAGCCTCGCGCGCGGAGTAATTAATAGTTTTTTCCCTTGCACTCATCGACTATGTCCTCGTCAACCGCTTCATCCACAAACACGCATAGTCGATTGGAGTCGTTGTTTGCAGGGTCGTATTTACAAAATTGTTCTATAAATATCAACATCACCAAACCTGGGACTCAGCCTTTCCGCCGTCGTCCACGTGTGATTGAAAGTGACAGTGACTAACTTTCCTCCTGTCGGTATGGCGCGAAATGTGTGACGTAAGTGACGTCATCTCACAAGCAAACCAAGAATTCCATTCATAAATGTGTAAGATTTGTAAGATTACTATTGACAGTAAAGTAGTATTAATAACTTGAACAACATGTTCAAAGATGTTAAATGTGTTTATGGTATATTATGCATTGAATAATAGTAAATATCAAAAAGAAAAATGTTGTTTTATTGCGTGTTTTAAGGCACTATATTTGAACGCGTATGCATGTCTCTGGGTGACATATTTGACAGGGTATTTGACCCGGCCCGCTTGAAGATAAAAACAGTTAAACACTGACGTTGGATGTTTACATTCACAGTCCATATTATGTTTACGACCGCAAACAAAGTTTGCAAAATTTGGGGATGGAGAATCTATTTCAGCAATTTTTTTATGTATATAACCCAAGGGGAAAAATAGAATTCTGAAAAATGGCGGCATCCAGTGCTGGCTTGATAATATGAGATTAGAAATGAGAGAAAAAAACTCTTTTCTATATGGGTTTGTAGGATCCTACATACCCATATAGAAAAGAGTCTTATATTCTGTCATACTTACCAAACCGGGAAACCACAGAACAGCGTATGGTGTAATCGTTTACCAAAACAAGGACATCAAAGGTAGGACTTCATAAAATAATTTTTAGAGCGACAATTTGAATCGAAACTTTGAAAGAACCATTGCATCTCCTTTTCAGCTTTTACTCTTTAAATACTCCTCGGCGGGAAAATCGTTGGTCAATAATCGATTTTTATTCAAGAATAAAACATTACATTCAGGTAATAATGAAAGTGAAAATGATCTGAATTTAACCATCGATAAAAACAAAGTTTGGTGACCACATAGACATAGCTGTATCGAAAGCCAACAGTAACATTGAACTCGGCAAAACATTTAGTTGTATGTAAAAAATTTCATTTTTGTATATGTCACTGATATGTTCACATAGTATAATCCTAGCTAAATATCTTAAAGCTGCTGGTCTATTTAACAAGATGTAATTATACCACGGCCACTATATTATATACGAGTAACCGTTAAGTAGGTTTGGTTATCATATTACTTGTATTTAATTAATTAATTTTCAGTTTAACCCAATTGCTGACGGGAAAGTAAGGGCTATGTCTGGATTTGTGACTCTATCGCACGCGATACAAGAAGTCTTATGAACAATTTAGGTCATTTAAGAACGGAAAACAAAAAAAGTTGAAGAAGAGCATGCTTTTATCAGATATTTTAACATAATTAGACTTTGTTAATTAATTGTACATGGTTTAGATTGACACTGAACCTAATATCTCTCTATTAAAAAGTTTACTGTTAATTGGACGTATTAACTAATTGAGTCATGTTGATGTTTTCAGTATAACTCAGTGATTATTATTATCATTACATTCTTAACGGCCCGTCAACACATAAAAGGTCATTAGGGCCATCAAACGGTAAAACACACAGCGATCCAAAAAGAAATAACTTAAATGGGTATGTTAACACAAAAGATTAAAATGGTACGCCATAGTCTATCATATAGATCAACATCTTTCAGGTAATGTTGAATTTTACAAATCTCAACAGTTTCAAAAAGGGATTTTAGACATGTAATGTTACGATAAAAACGTTCTCGAGTAGACAGCCGGTCGATGGGATCCAATTAAAATGTTTAACGATGAATGGCTCATCACATCCTATGCACCAAGGATTATCTTCGTCTTCCAACATGTATGGATTGTAAGGTATGTATGACCCATCCGAAGACGGGCAAGGACAACTTCGTCTCGGTTGTTGTCTCTATAGCCTGGGGACCATTCACTGATAACCGGGAAACCACTGAACAGTGTATGGTGTATCCAAATCGTTTACCAAAACAAGGACATCAAAGGTAGGACTTTATCAAATCATTTTTAGAGCGACAATTTGAATCGAAACTTTGAAAGGTGATTGTCTCTATAGCATGGAGACCATTTACCGATGAATAGGTTTTACAGAATGCAATTTATTATCGATATATTGATTCTATTCCTCATGCAACTGAGCTTTTAAAATTTGTTTAATAAATGGTTTGAAATCGGTAAAACGAAGTTTAAAAACAACAGGTGGTAGCGATAAAGCTTCCTTTGCGGCACGATCTGCTTTTTCATTGCCTGGTATTCCCATGTGCCCAGGAACCCAGCAAAAAGCATTAGGAAAGTTGAAGGCAAGTTCATGATATAGTATCAATGTATTACGAATCTAAATATTTTCGATATTTCTATTGATAAGACATTGTAGAACAGAAAGAGAGTCTGAATGGATAACAGCTCTCATTAATTTGTTTCTTTGCATATATTCAAGGGCGAGGTGGATAGCTCGCGCTTCTGCCGAAAATACTGATCGCAGCAACCTTATCATTATCTTTTGTGCCATTAGTATATAAATGTAGAAATGTTTCACATTTTAACTGCAATTTCGAGAAGGATGAACGAAAGGTGTAACTGTCTGTGTCTGATTTAATCATTTCATGAAGTGAAAAGTCAACTTCAGGTGAATTCATGAGCCAGGGTGGAATTTCTATCGTTCCAAATGATTGAATTTGGTCAATATCAATATTTGTGTTTTGTAAAAAGTGGAAATTCGAAAGATTGAATGTGATGAACTGTTTTTTTCGAAGTATTTAATTGAAGCTGTCATAAGCAAAGCTAGAATATATTTATATCTATTTATCACCAAACACACATTGCAGATTTTTTAAAAAAAAATTCAACTACAGTTGTAATCTAAGTATCAAGAGTAGTAAACTCGAAGAACAGAAATCAGAATAAAATTTTAATAAAAAATGTACCTTTTTTCTTTTTCTCGCGTGCTAGGAATTGGTCTACAAACTACTCGCCATAATGATTTTTATTCCAATCTTGATATTTATAAGTATGGATGGTTGACGTTTGTAAGATTGGAATAAAACAGTTTTTTAGGATATTGCATCCTTAAAATTATGACCTGTCGCATATTTGTTTCATTTCCAATTCACAGTTAAAAAGGAGCTACTTGTTTCCTTTCACATCATATCAACGTCTACGATTGTATCTTTATAGTCAAAATGGAGAACGGGGAATCACAATACGAGGATGATTTCGAGGATTACGAAGAGGAAGACGTGCTGTCCCTCCCACCTTTGCCTCAAATGCCGTCCCGGACTTCCAATGAAAATAAAGGCGAGTTAGACGTTGAAACTGAGAACAACGAAATCAGTTCCTTTCTGTATGTCATGTTGGACGAGTCAATATCTGAAATTATTGACGATTCAAAAGAAAAGAAAGATGTGGACCTTACAAATACACATAGAACCGGACAAAAGGAGACAACCGAAGGAGATCGGTTTGAAAAAGACACAAGGAAAGGTGCCAGCAAATTTTATCACCGAAAGGCAAGTCAACCTCTGGCAGTTACCAACATCATAAACGAGGGACTTGCTCCACCAGAGACGATTGGCTGGGAGGAGGTTATCGACATGAGGAAAGAAATCCTTTTGAGAGAACTTCGCCGCTCTCAGCTTAAGGTTCATTTGGTCATTTAATTGTTTTCCGAGAAAAAGACACAAAGGAAAGAAATCTAGACATTGCCAACGTAGAAAATAACCAAGTGGAGAAAGCGACAGGCGCAGACACACGCTTACAATGTCTCGAAAATTGTACCCCTCTACAAGGTGAGAATGACCATCGATAATTGTACGGTTAATAGAATCATTCACCCCTCGGGGGATCGCAACCAGAAGGACAAGTTGTCAAGTTTGCAGCCAGGAGACTTGCGGAGGGTTTATAGTTTTCCCAACAAGTTGGATGAATAATTATTCCTCACCCCCTTGGGCTTCTTAGATGTTTTATTGTCCAGATTTAATGCTTCGTTGTATCGTTGACGTGACGTCATCGATATGAGAAGGTAATTCCCCAGTATCAACTCGGCAATGAGATGTGTAAGAGAATAAACTGTGTAATCCAGGCATCAAGTTATTGAAAATGTAACTGTAATTAACGGCAATGCATTATATTTTGAAGTAAGTGAACGTCATGTTTTATTGAAAGTAACCTCAATTACATTTGGTGGTAACTTAATTACACAGCAAATTTCCCTGTTAAATTTCAACTATACAAACATAGCATACATCTTACTAAGCTATGACTGAATATGTACTTAAATATTTTACTTTGGATATTGATGTCAAATACAACCTGTGTAATTGAATTTCTGCTATGAAAAGTTACCATTCCTTTCGTTGACAAAACTAAGTATTTGAAAACTCACTAGAATAAGATTGAATTGCAAAAGTAATTAATTACATTGTAATTATCATGCAATAGACATAATGTCGTCACAAAAGATAAATTTCAGTCATTTCCTGGTGTATTTAGATCGTCTATCAAGCCTTAATGTCTGTTATTCCTTAATTATGTATGTTGCAACACAGTGTCTTGCCGACTATATGTATATAAAACTGTTGACCTATGTATGAATTGTTTTTCAAGTATTCTATCCACCTTACCCGTCGAACATCACCCTCTCAGTGAAAGTTCCTGAAGTGAAGATTAAGCTGGTTCGCCTTTCCCGTACTGTCATGGATATTCTGCTCAAGGTGAGTTCTAAAGTTTGCATATAGCAAGTAATATGAGTTTGATGCTTATTCATTTGTGAAGAGGTTAATTCGTTTGGACACCACATTCTTCTTCATTGGGAACTTTGAAATTTACACTAAATTATACAGCACGCCCACGAACGCCTTTTTGTACTTGCATTACCAAAGCTATCACCCGAGACATCAAATAAAAACATTCTAATCTCTCCGGCACTAGGAATCAGAACAATTTACAGCAACATAGAGGACTTGAGAAAGAAGCTAAACTACTTATGGAGACATTCGTTAAGCGCGGATACCCTGCCCATCTCATCAGCGAGGCAATAATTCGCGCAAGATCTACACCTAGGGACTAGTATCATCATCAATAGATTCAAACACATCTTAGGAAGAAGTACCGACACGGTCGAACTTGCCAATTCTAGAATGGTTGTTGCACCCACCAGAACTAGGTTTTTAAGGGACATGTTAATCAGAACTAATATTGTGTCTACCACGCCGACACTAGGAAGTAAGCCATGCGGGAAAAACTAGAATTTGACGATACATGGCAACTACTACTCACTTCCGAAGAAATATTACCAAGGATGATTTTTAAAATATTAATGTCTACCTAATCACCTGTAAGAAATGCCAAGCTGAGTAAGTTGGCCAAACATCTAACACTTTGAATACCAAGAATTAGGAACCACATCTACACCATAATCGCGAGGGACACATATAAACCATTCTCTAAGCATTTTACAGCCGATTAACACAATGTTAATGACGTCACAATCACTGGAATCGCTTCTACTATTGATGACGTCAACAAACGTCTTAGATGCGAGGAAGCCTATATACAGATTATCAGAACCAAACAACCGTGGGGTATGAACATCTGCCTCGATGAGAACCCGTCAATGATACACTACAAGGGAAGCCGTGTCTATTTATTATATAATAATATAATATAATATTCAAATAACTCTTACAACCTTTACAAAGGCAATCTTTACTTTCTGAGTTTATATTTCACATCAGTCTACTTTGAACTGTTATTAAATCTGCACTATAGTGACTGAAATATTTTAGTTCGTAACTGTTACTCATGTTATGTTTATAGCGGTAACTTTTAGTCTTGTTCTATGTATAGCGGCAATTATATATCTATTTATAACTTTTTAACCGCCTCTATTGTGCTATATCTCTATATCTGATTGTATCAAACGATTCTGATGAAGCATCATCTATGATGTGAAACCGATCAACTGTAAAAATGTAGAAAATAAAATACAAACTGCCGAGGTGTCGTGGTTGTATGTTATTACTTCCACTTGTCGCCTAAACAACTGCCCTGCATACCTAGAGGTATCCACACTATAGCTACTAGGTATAGCTAGGGTCCTTAGCTGGAACTTCATTTGAGAATGTGACATTGCTTAAATTGACCTTGGCTGATATGCCGTGTCAATTTAAAACAGAAGGAGTGCATCCTTCAGGGAATTCTAGACTATTTTTATCTCTAAGATTTACATGTCAACATTTCCATCACCTTTCAGCGAATTTGATAGATTTTGGTTTCATATTGTTAACGTTTTATCAACACCAAAGGTTATTTAAAATGGCCGCACTGATTATGCGACTTCTGTGGGACATATTCATGCAAGCCTTTCAGTGATAGCGTAGAACTGATGCCAAATCTATAGTACTGTCATATTGAAGTGCGCTGCAAAAGGAACAAGACATTCAGCCCGATACTGTCGAAAAAACCCAGTGAACTTGATTGGACGCTGCTGTTCGGTGTCACAACTAAGTAACACATGTTTCTTGACGCCTTGAAACTCCCGCATATGTTACATTTCAAGTTGACCAATGAAAACATTAGTTAGACTTGCGGAGTTTCCTTTTAAAAATTGATGCCAACTTATGTTGCTCAAACACTGATTTACTGCTGAAGGGTACCAGCAATATACGTGTTGTCGTGATACAACCCCGCCTTCTACATTCAACTGACACCAGCCATAATCAGTTGTGTCTTTGTTTATCCTATCCAATAATGAACATAAAATGTCAGTTTGAATGTCTTCATGTTTTGCGATAGCTAAAGATCATTGAAAATAATGGTAGGTTCAAAACTCAAAACATCAAAATATAATGCTAACGAAGGAAATAGTTTTGATAGAAAAATTACCAGGATCACACATTATTTTTTTTTATATTTACAATTATGAAGGAGCATAAGTTTACGCACATTCTGTAAGAACTGATGGAACAGAGTTTAAGTTCATAATGAGAATAATTGAGAATACTATGATAAACTTAAAGCTATTTTTCAGAGAAACACACCTTATGTGCCACCTGCAGAGAAAAATGGTCCAAAGATATGGAATACATTCCAAAAAATATTCATTTCCCATTAATACTGACTCACCATAGTTGTCTTAATTTCTTTATTCAAGACGGTCATGGATAAAAAATTATATTGATCATCTGAAAATCTGCAATGCATTCCTTGTATTGTTCATATTTTCCGTAGTTTCAGTTACCGAAGTTCAACGAACAGCCACACTTGAACAAAATAATAAAACGCCAAAGAGGAAGTCTTTCTTCATCTGCCTCGCCACTTTCTTCAGAAAGAGAAGTTCAAATGTTGTACCAGTCAGCAACTGATTATCCACAGAGGCGCCCGAGAACGAGAGGAGAGTTTTCAAACAGACGTGGCAGTTGAAGAGGACATTGAATTTAGCCTCAACAAGATAAGTTAAAAAAAATCTGTTTTAGCGGCCACCTTCTGAACGACGATTTACTAAAAAAAAAAATTTTTTAATCGTGGAACAAGTAAGTATCAGCGCTATCCAGTAATTTTTTTTATATAAGTGGAAAACAGGTAAGTATCTGATTGCTTGTATTATCCATTAATCCGGATCCAACATACTGTAACAAAAAGGTAAGTACCGCCCTATGAGCTCTTGCGCAGTTTTAACTAAACACCATGTAAACGTAATTTTGTGGAGTGGTTTCAAACTTTCTGAACGGCGTTTTTTTCTGGACAAGATGATGGAGCAGCGAGTACCGCGTATTAGCCGTTTAGTTTGTTTTCAATGTTATTAATGTAACGGAAAGAACAGATTGAAACAGGCAAGACATCATGTGTATCATCGTTTAACAAAAAGAGGGCAGAATGTTAATCTGTTCATTATGTAAAAGAAATCTATCATTATGGTCATGTACAACGGTAAAACATAAGACTTCATCCGTGAAAAATGTAAATGAATCAATAATAACAAGAATAACTGGAACAATTTAAAATCAACGTAGAACACAGAGTATCATTTGAATTTGCATTGTGTTTTATATATATAAATGTGTGTGTGTGTGTGTGTGTGTGTGTGTGTGTGTGTGTGTGTGAGTGTGTGTGTGTGTGTGTGCTAATCATTCTCAAGTAGAACCTTGATACTTTTTCCTCAAGATGAGACTCATGTTGTCATCTCTTCATAGCTTTTGCTGCTGTATAACAAAAACAATCCATACTCTGTACATAGCCCAAATAAAGGCATGTGGTTGTTTTAAGCTATGTCAAAAAAGCAGAACATTCAAATTCTAGTGATAGATAACAATGTTTTGTTTTATTTGATGCTTAACTCATACTTCTTGAACATATGTTCTTTATCATATATAAACGAACGTACTGGATATAGACATACATTTAACTATAGACATAAATTGAAATAAAATTGATATCTTAGTAAAGAAAACTGGTAAAACCATTAACACAATTGTATACTACAAACCAACTAATACACATCAATATCTGCATTTTACTCCAAGCCATCCGGGACATACCAAATGCATCATACCATATAACTTGGTTGGAAAAATATACACAATAATCAGCAAAGGAGAGGTAAGAAATGTCCATCTACAAGAACTGTACCAATATCTGGAACAACAAAATTACCCACGAAAAATAATCAAATTTCGAAATAAAAAAAAACCATTAAAAAAACCAACCATGAAAATAATAATACCACTGGTGGCAACTCATATTCCAGGGATCTTGAATGTATACCTAATAGTTAACAAACTTAATAAGATATTGAGTAACAACCAGAAAATGAAAAGGGTATTGGAGAAGTCAAAACTCCTCAGCAGCAAAAGACAAACGAATACTATGCAAATCAAAATTACTAACAGATGAGAACTTTAAAGTCAGCAAATTTAAAGACTCCAGATGTGGCACATGTGAATTTGTAGAAGTGAATCGTACGATTTCAAAGGAAAAGCCTTTACAGTAAAGTTGTCACTGACATAATACACAAAATATAATTATGTACACAGGTTGTAACGAATACGATATCGGATACACTGGAAATCAATTAAGAATGTCAGAGTACATAAACAATCATACATTCTACGGAATATAGGAAATCAAACGAAGCGAGTATCTAGATTTATGTGGGCAAGAGTATTTTAAAATATTTCCTTTTTATCAATTGTATACTGACACGAATTTAGAAAGAAAAGTATTTTATCAAATTGGTTAAATCTAAGCTAAATAGCGTTGTATAAGATTCATCTCCCTTTTTATGTTGTGTCGTCATCAAATCTATGACGTTAGCATGTATTGTCCTGGTTACTATGTAGCTTTGCATTTGCTGTTGAGCATTTGAAGACTAATACAGAAAGCGCTAATGCTTAACGAAGACTTCGTCATATGTGCACTTTGAAAAAAAATATATATATACATATAATACATGTGGGAAAGGAAAATTTTTAATTTTTCCTTTTAAAAAAAATGGCCGATTCGGGTACGACATAAAGAGGAAATGATTGTCAAAATATTTAAACCAGCTCTAAATGCAAGTTAATGTTTTGAAAAAATCTTTTACACATATTTGATTGATAACAAACGCTCATACATGTAATGTCAATATACTGCGAATGCTAACGTTATCTCCCCTTCTCCTGTATGATTTTATTCTTTTCAAATATATATATCTAGATTTCCGATCATGTCACCCGTTTCACACCAAAAGAAACATACCATTCTGGTTAGCACGGCGGATATATTTCATTGTGATCGATATCTTGAAAAGAGAGGAGAGACTAAATGAACTTCAAATATTTCTACGCTAACAACACTATCCCAAACAGTTAATTATAAAGGGTAGAACGCGCCAAAATAATAACTTGAAGAATTAAGGAAGCCCAAAGAAAGACGAGCAAGTAAAACCGACATGCCGTTCATTTTGACACACAACCCGGGTCATTGTAACATGGTTGAAATTGCCAAAAATTCTATCGCCATATTACACAAGAGCACAAAGATGCGCGATCTCATTAAGCCATCGGATATTCTTCAAAGTGGAAGACAATCAAATAATGTGAAGAAAATACTAACAAATAGCTAAATTTGATATCAGTGACCATCGCAACTATGTGGTTTCAAAATGCGAGGATACCAGATGTGGAGCTTGTAAACACATCAAAGAGGATAATTCCTTAACACTTAAAAATGGGAAAGTAATTAAACCAAACAGCGATTTAAATTGCAAAAGCAGAAATCTTATTTACTGGATTACTTGTCCCACTTGTTCAATCAACCCTTTGCTGTTTAAGACAACACCAAGAGCAATCTGGAGGGTTGTGAATCTACCGCTTATGACATTTGTAACAATGTTTCCGATGAGAGCGGATGGTAAAGTTTGGTCCAACTTTGTGGAAAGCTTTGATAGCAATGTAACAAAGTGGCACTGACACAGTCAAGGGCAATGTCCATATTGACTCTGGCATGATACTTCTTTTCATCAACTAATGATTCCTTTACATCATTTACAATCTGGTTGGCAATTTTTTTCCAGTCCTATATCAACATCATCATCACTGCTCAGCACTAGCTTCAACAAACTTGTTGCTTTTCTTCGAATCGAAGCACAAGAAGACTAGCAACACATGTGCCACTCAGAGAAGATCCCAACCAAAGTATTCTAACAACCTGGAGACTAAAGTTCGGCGGCTAATGCCTTCTCCGCCATTTGACTGGTATATATTATATAATTCGATTGAATTCCACACTCGTGATGATTCTACTCTCGGTGCATAAACTGTCGTTTCAAAAGCCGCATCCATCTCCTCTTGACTGCTACTAGACGCTGCTGAAACTGCCTTCACTGACCGAGATGAACACAACTTCTTGTAACAGTCTGTGTGGTATTTACCATCGGTTGCATGCAGATCACTCACTGCCCCAGCCAAATGTGTCTCTTCTTCGCGTACCCAATTGTCGTTACGAGAGCTGCAGATATCTAGAAGGGTTTCCTTACAATTCTTCCTCCCCTCACCAGTCTGCTGTCCTACAAAGAACAACCCTTCTCCGTCGATCTGGATGCTTTGGATCAATGTCGAAGCATTCCTCGCCACAGAAAAGGCGATGCTGTCTGAAGTTGAAGGTTGTCGATCCGGACCGATGCAGACGTTTTATTGCAGATGTCTCTTCGGAACATTTTGATGATCTGAGATTATTCAAGCGCCTCTTGACTCTGAATGTTTGTCTACAGAAAGTCTAGTTTCGAGAGTATCATCAGAGAAAATCTCATCTCCTTTTACTTGATTCAATGATAGTCTGTATCCTATCAGTGCTTGCTAAGCTAAGTTCCTTCTTGCTTCCATCTTCATTACAATAGAAGCAACATTCTTCCATCTCTAAAATTACTTGGTTTAAACAATATTTTATTTTCAGATTTTCATTTACAACAAACATATACACAAATTATAAAATTGAAAATGGATCTGGCAACAAAATTATAAATCTTATATTAAGCCATCTCCATCTCTAAATTTACTTTGAAGATATAACAAAGAAGTCTTAACTCTAGTTCTCTAACAAATCTCTTTATACGATGTCCGAGTTCAACATACCATCTGAACGACATGTTTCTCCACCTTCAGTTATGTAATGTCTATATTCATGGCTGTATTTGACATTATAGAGCAGGTATACTTTATTCCAGTGATTTGACACTTAAAGAGTGAAAAGAACATTTTATATTTTAGATAAAAGTTTGTGGCGTTTGGTAGCACAGCATTCTTAATCTTCCAAGAGGATAACGACCCATGTCTTGTCTCTCAACAGTCGAATCAGTGAAAAACAGAAAAAGAAAACTTTACCTATCCAAACCATCAACATCGCTGAAAACGTATATAAATTGTTGGAAGCTGGGGTGCAAAAACAAACAAATGACATTCAAAATGCAGATGACTTGGAAACAGTGGTGACTGAAATCTGGGCATCTCTCCATATCTGTGTTTATAGCTTCACATTGCACAAGTTTTATGATTCATTACCAAGATTTGGAACTCTTTCAACAGCCAAAACCACATAACAAAGTATTGATGATGTTCATTATCACAGACGCAAGCAAAAGTAAAAATTACGTTAGTCATTTTGATCTGACTTTTGTCCCATGACCATGTCTCGAAAATAAGACGTCTTTCCAAAATGGCTTCGAATTTAAGATGGCGATGAGCCTGTGATTCTTTACGAAAAAGTAGAATAAGATTTCTTCGTAAAATGTCCCTTTAAACTGCTTACTTTTATAGTGTTTTGCACCTTGGTCAAGACATACTAGATACTGTTAAATGGTGGTTACTATATCCTGCCTTTACGTTAAACAGTATGGCATTTTTACTTATGATTTCAATAAATTGTGACACCAAGTAGGGTATCCTGCCGCGCATTACTATAAAGTCTGCCTCATTTCTGCACGGTAAAGGTTACACGATCATATGCAGGTAGAGTGTAAGAATTATACAGCGCCTATTGCAACAATGTAAGAGGCGACTAAGCTTGCTTTGAGGATTTTGTTTTCTTTGAAAATCATTAATTCCTTCACAATATATAACGGCGGTTTCCGTCCAGCGTTATTTCAGGAAGACTGACACAAACATTTCGCAACTTAATATAGCTCTCGCGCTCGCATGTGACCATGGCAGTAGATAGGACGACAGACAAATACATTTCTATTTTGATGTTGTTTGAAATAACAGGTACATTGTATATCCAGTTTGTTTTATACAACACCCTTGGGGTCAAAAACAAATATGGTGGAATTTCTTGTCGACAATATCTTTGTCGATTATTAGCACAAACTATGCCTCTCTGTTGACCGACTTTGCCATTATTCATATGAGGATGAAGTTATCGAAAAACGTATCAAAAGGGTCCACAAGATCCATATCAATATATAGTTGTAGTCGGAAATTATCTCCCTTGAAATTGGAGCTCTTCCTGTCGATATTGCAAGTTATCGACCTCGATTTTTCGGGGAAATTGTTATTTTCAAGGCCTCTTCTCAGAATCTCTATTACAAACTGGATGTTTTTCTTTGAATATTTGGTCATTGTTTAATTACGTAATCTTCTTGCAATATAACGAAAATCGTCCGTACTGACAGCAATGTAAGGTACTAGGGTACCCAACTTATCAAAAGGAAATACCACACCGTCCTGTTTATTCTATAAAAATCATGTTGATCTTCGGAACCAATCGTCTATTACAAATAGGATAACGTCATTGAGACCTTGACGCCCTTGACCAATGAAAAATCGGATATAAAAAGACAGGATTTCCGCCGTTTTTAAAGGATTTCCCGGCTATTTTTCGAAACGGTGTTGACACAATTTTCTACCTGAGTATTCTGCACTGCGCCTGAAATTTATACTTCTCAGCTTAAGTACAAAGACGTGATAAAAGACCATTAAACCATTAATTTTTGCAATCAAAATTTATTAGAAAAAATAGCGTGCTACTTTGCACTGATAACAAAAACAATAATAATAATAAATGAAAAAAAAAAAAAAAAATAGGAATAAAATATAACAGAAAAAGGTGATTACATGTATAAAGCAATTATAAAATTACATACATGTATAAACCAAGATCCAAGTGAGATAAACAAATCTATGCATGCATTTGCAAGTTAAACTTCAACAAAAACTTCGTTTCAGTACATATATTTAATGCAGTCATATATTTCACTTTCATATTAATTGAATGCCTTTTTTTATATCTGCAGGTATATCATTACATCAACAAATAAATGGCAGTTATACAGCCTCAATACAATATAGGTTGGATTTTACTTTAAGAAAGCATGCTGCATTTTTAATAGATACACACAGAAAACTACTTGGCACATGACTTTGAGTTATGGTCTGCACCATGACAGTTTGAACATTTCCTACTTTCTTTTGTCCTTTTCCCTCGAGAAATAAGAGCCGATTTTGTTTCTCTAATACTTGCTTCAATCCAGGTAATCCTCTATGACATGATCCCCTTAAAAAACTGCTTTGTTATATTATCATTGAGTTCTTCTAGTCCTTGTTGGCTAAATCTTACCATGGTTCCATGAGTTCTAATGATCTATCCCACATGATATCTCAACAAGTGTATGTATGGGGTAATATCTCTTGTTTGATACACCTGTATATAAAGAGCGCACCAGCTTTTTGCCTTCGCTTCAATCTCATCAGGGTCTGGATTTTCAGATTTTATTAACTCATTTATGTCTTTAAAGCCATCCCATAATTCCTGAATCTCTGCTGCTCTGTCCTTATCCTCAAACAAATCTGATGCATGAAAATGGTCAAACAAAACACGCTTCTCTGGACCTGTATGGTCTCTGTAGTCCAATTTCTTTGTTTCTTGATTTACACCTATCTCAAATGTATTCCAAGTTGCTGTAGCACATTTTCTAATTTCAAAACATGCTTCAGTTTGTCTTTCTTCTCGTGCACACTTGTAAATGTGGACTTCTCATTTATGTTATCTAAGCATCTTAAGTCAGAAAGGAGAAGATTGAACAATTTGTCAGATATTCTCATATACATATGCAAATGGTCTATAACAACACGATTTGGAGTAATGCTTGGAAAAAGTGGCTTATTCTTCACAGAAAAAAAACCCTTGTTGACCTTCTTTCTCTTTAGTGATGAAGATTGTACCAATTCCTCACACTTATATTCAAGTCTAGCTCCTTTGGATGGATCAACCATAGACCAATTTTCACTGAGGTCTAGTTTTTCAGCCTTGTTACATGTGCAATAAATGCAAAAATGCTGACAAGCTATTGAAGATATTCCAGTAGCAAGCAGAAGAAATTTATAATCCCCGCCTAAAACTATTTCAATATCAAAACTTCTATGTTGTACTTTTAGACTATTGCCATCTAGTTCCTCAGCTTCCTTAACCAAATCTGATAAACCCAATACTAGATCACTATATTTTTCTGCAGTTCGTATGACAGCCAAAGGGTAGTTTCCCCGGACTGATGCGCTCCTTAATAATCCCTTTCATCCATAGGAGTTTTTAGCCTTACAATGCTGTCCAGTCTTGAACCTGTTGTCAGACTGTCCTTGATCATTGAACCCAAATTCACAATTGACTGTGTCCCCTCACATTCATTAGTCTCAAGTTCTGCCTCTTTGATGATAGTGTCGTACTTTGCACTCCATCCTATCAATAAAGATTTTACATCATAAATAAACTATGACAACAACTTTCAATGATGCATTTTATCAAATACACCTATTGATCTAGTGTGCAAAAACCATATACATTGAATTATTAGCTTGAAGTGACTTCAAACAAATTTTTTTTCTCTTCATTTTCTGTTTCATTTAATTACTTGTAATATGATCCCATAGTGTTATTTTGTCAAGGGAGGTATTACTCCAGGTAGTTTTTAAAATTAATGTTTTCAAACAAAAATGTATTACTATGATTGAACCATTGATACCTGATAATTTTTTTAAGATGAAGAAGAAGAAGGAAAAGCAGAAGAAACTATCATAAGAGTAACGGAGATTATTTTTACACTTTACCGAATGAGCTAACAAGATCTCCCTAGCTGAGTTGGTAGGAAACAGCTAGTATTTACAAGGCTGACATAAGATTAGAGGAATTGAAAGATTACATTTGATTATACAGATTTTTCTATATACAATGATATAATATTAATCATGTATCGAAAGTGTTAATGATCACATATTTATGCATATATATAAGGAGACTTGGGTTAAAAAAAATCCTGAAGATTCTTAATTAATGGTATAACATTGGTACTTTGTTTTTAAGTTATAGAACATAACTGTTACTGTTCAACAGCCTGTGTTAAATGTTACACACCTAATGATGAAAGTTTATGCATGCATATATTATATGTATACAGTTAAAAATAAATAATAAAAAAGTCAACAAAATGCTGAAAGCAATAATTATCAATAGTATTTACTACGTACAACATACCTGTAAAATGAACTTTGACATAACCATCTTCTGGACTGGACAGGATTTCCACTGGATACAATCCTGCTTTCCACTCTTGTGATTTCAAACTGCTCTTTCTTGCCTTTGGCAATTCAACTAAGTTCAAATCTCTGCAAAAAATATTGATTTTACAATATACAAATGAAATTTTACATTTACTCTTTAGATGTACTCGGAACCTGTGGGTGGAAGAGTGTGAATGCATTAGAAAACTATTTTTAGCTTGAGATGTATAAGCATATATACATGTACAGTATACAGTAAATACCTTACTATTTTCAATCTACATGTACATTTGGCCTATATTTCATGCTACAGTACCAGTACAGTACAGTACTAGTTAAGACACCCCCCCAACAGTTTCACACACACAAAATGCTTTCTATTTAGCACATAAACACCTAAATCACAATACATATTGCATAACCCATATGTTATATCACAGCACATGCATTGAAATGGACTTAATTTGATTTAACCCAAATACATTTTTTCCCGAACGAAGGAGTTCCCGCGGCTCAACTTGCACTAAGATAGTTGGTATATTTTACCGGTAACACCGGTGCAATGCAGCACTGCCTGCCTTTTGATCGTCTACTGGTACATTATGTCACTCCATTCAATCACAACCATTATTAAATACTCGTTTTTACAATTATTAGACTACTTAAAAGTAAGAACTCACCGAGATCCCGTCTTTACCTTTGATTTCGGGCTCCTTTTTGAGCAGCAAGTCAAAACCGACACCATTTTTCTTTTCTACGAGTTGAATAATTTAGGGGAGTTAACTCTGTTTGTCACTACAAAATAATCTTGATATGTATCAAAGTAATTCAGTTTCATTTTCAGATATATATCGATGACATCTTGTCTTTAAATAAGATTGATTGACCACGTTCATCGTATATACCCATCAGATCTGGAAATCAAGACAGCTTTTCGCAATCAGCCGCTTTTCCCAAAACGAAACATTTAAAACCATTTGTCAACGATTTTTTACAGCTCAGTTACAGGATGAAAGGAATCAATATACAAAGAACAAATTGCATTCCGTTACCTATCATCGGTGAATAATTTCAATAAAATATACCATTTTGAAATTTCGTAAGATATGACGATACAAGATTGTTAGTTCGTTTGGAGTTATTTCCTTTTTAGATCGCTGTGTCGTTCACCACTTCATGGCTCTACAGATCTTTTATTTGTTGACGGGCCGTTAAAACTACATATAAATAAGTTCTTGGTGTATAATACGGACGGTATACGTACTGTTTTGGTTTTTAGTTTGTAGTTTGAACTTTCCTATTTCGTTAAAATAATTACTTCTGACAAAACAAAAGGGTTAAAGTCGTATTGTGATACTGTTTACTTAAGAGGTGGTATGCAGATTTTGAAGAACTCTAAATAGCTTTTTGACCAATGTTGAACACCCTCGCTTCTATAAGAAAAAGGGAATCATTTATCGTTTATAAGTGAGGTGGAAGTTGTTAAATTATAGGGCTGAATCCAATAACTGAACAACTTATACCTCAAACAACTACACAATTTGACAACCACTTTTCAGCTTTGAAATGTGTAAACTGAAATCAGCAATTTCATTGAAGTTCATGGCCTTGAATTTCCATTGACATTTACCTTATTAATATAGCTTTTGTAAAACAAACTCTTTCATTAATCCCGATGTTTATTTTGGAGCATCCTATATTTCATGCATAATATGGTCACTTGATATTGAATCCTTCATAATTCATTGATCATCAGCAATTTTTAAAAATTCTAAATGAAGATTGTCTGTGCTGAAATTCTTGAATAGGAAGCTGTTAAATTCTTTTTCGGTGATTCTCTTTGTCGAATACTACTTTTGAAAATCCAGCATTTCTGCAAAGAAGATTTAATTCATCACTCTCAAAATTTGTAGATGTCGATAACGGAGGCAATAACTATTTTGTTTCAGTGTAAGTCTTTCTTTAGTTCAAATTTTCTAGTGGTGTTGAATTTCGTTTATAATTATGTTGGCATTTGCATGCTATTCTTGGCTATAAAGCCTTAAATCTCAAACTTGTTCTTTTATCCTTATCATTGTGTGGAAATCTATTAAAATCCCTCGAGGAATAACGTAGCAATGGTATGTTTATGGTGATTGGACCACAGGTACGTTAGCTTTCACACATTATGTGCTACATGTTCCTTTTGTTATTGGATGAATTATTTTTATGGAATGCTAATAGAACGCAAACACGTATTCACAAGGATCTAAAAATAGTATTACTCGATCTTGTTTGATGTATTGTGGTCCATTATAGGGATGGATGGTGATCGCTAATTAGGTGTAACGCACGTTCCTATAGATGTGCAAAGCAGCTTATATTACATATCTGTAAACTCAGAGTCTATGTCTGTCAAAAAGGATAGTTTACCGAGATTTGATTATATTATGAATCGTCTTTATTGGCAACCCTAGCTTATGTTGAGGCTGCAACTAGCTTATACTTCAAATACAGAAATTGTGAACGTTTCACAATATAATATCTCGGATTAATTAAGAAATATTCTATATTTTTGTACTATACAAAGCTGGATGTGTAATGCTTGTTAGTTTGCCTGTTGATTCTCTTGTTAGGTCACCTGAGACAAAGTCACACGCCGTGCCTTGTGCATCGTGCGTCTGTTAACAATGTAACATTTCCGACTTCTCCAAAAATCCTGATCCGATTTCAGTCAAATTTTGCAGGAACCTTTCCTGGCCTAAGATGAACCAAAATTGTGACTTCTTCAGTCCCCACCCCAGAGTCCTGAGGTGCGGGGCCAAAAGGGGTCAAATTGACTCGGATTTCAAAGATCTTCTCAACACCCAGTCATGGAAGAATCAAATGCTCTGTACAAATGGAAGCATTTCTTACTGCGGAGGAATTTTTTCGTTAGTCTTTACTGTAATTTTCATAGAAAAAATTATTTTTGGAGCATAACGTTGGTTATGGAAATAACTTTGTAAGACTTCTTAGTTTAGGATTAGAGATTTGATAGTATGCATGTATTGACACTGGCTTACTATGTCCAGTGACACAATTTCTGTTTCCTGACACTCGACAACTCCCCTTTACCCTTTAAATTCAATATTGCTTATTTCAAGTGACCGCCACGGCCGCTAGGCCTCTTGTTGTATACATTGCTCCCATTTGGGGACGTTACATTGCTTATTTGGATTGGTGTAGATTTACATTGCGGGTGTCGTCGTTAAGCATAAAACGCATTATCTTCTGGGACACCATGTCTCATTATCCTTGTACTTTTTCATGTCTTCGTGTAAACACTGTTTTATTTTGCCAAGTTTTACTAAATTTTAGTTCGGATTATGATTATGTTGACGTGTTGGTATTTTTTTTTTCACTTCACGTTACTTACGAGGTAAGAGTCTGCTTTGATCAATCTACTTTATTCAATTCATGAGGAACACAAAAATACAATTACATGAATGAAATATTAAAACTTGACTTAATTGTCCCTTGAATTATTTGAAATAGTAGCACGTAGAATAATATACGAATGTAATTGATATTCTTCTGAAGTATCAAACTCACGGAAATTTCTTAATAATGTTGCTTCCAGTGTAGATTTCGACCTATCTTTCGATAACTTTAAAAATCGAGGCCCTTTAGGATTACTGCCGAGTTCTAAGAAGGACGAAACAGCTGTGTGATGCAGTTTCTTCTCAAAATGTGTATGAAAAGTTGGTATTCACTTGTGAGTCTTCTGTATAACCAGGTAGCAGGAAACAGTTAATTTGCATGTTTGGTTAAGAAAAAACATCCTTACATGTATATACATTTATAAACAACAACTTTATTCAAGAAATTCATTTCTGAACACTAGTTTTAAAATCAATAACACTGTCATGGTAACAAATTCCTTAAATTTCAGCAAATTCCAACTCGGAAATCCTTCACAACATGACCATGTGTAAAACACTATGAAAATATCACTTTCTGTATAGCTAGTGTTTGATGCGAAGACATTGATTCCATATTGCCCAAATAACAATCTCCAACACAAAGCTAAGATATTATTTTTAAAGGGAAACCCCACATTGTCCACTTCAACATGACAAGACAAACATTAGCAAGAATTTATTTTTTGAATTCTAATTTAAACATTTATAATGGGATAATCTTATGAACAAAAATATCGCCCTTGGCCACACCGATAAACTGTGTACTACTACCATAGAAAAAAAATCTTATATGCCATAGAATCACTGACGACTTCCAGAATTTCATCATGTTGTTCTTTAGTATCTAATTATATTGCAAGGTGCTATTTTTTGTGTTTTTTTGTTTTTATTCACCACTCTACGCCTGAGGTTCAGCAAGATACTGAGACTCTAGAAACGCGGTCTGAATCCCTCCAAGCTAACATACGCGATGTTAGTAGCCTTATATGGTGAGATACAGGAGAGATGTTGATAAACGGTGATTACATGCGGGTGTCTCCGTCACTCTCAATATTATAGTTAACTTCGCTTCAGTTGTATCACGCTAGCCACACCTGGCCTCAATATGTAATCTTGATGTTTATTATATTGGCATCAGTGCCGTCAAATAATGATGAGCATGTTGATGAAAGTATGTAAAAACCATACTTCATCGGTCAACGAAGCTTGCGACATCCTTGTACATCAGTTACAGCATTATTCCTTACTCCAAGACTTGCGTTTCAGATCAAGACGATATTGAACTATTTCAGGAATTAATTTGCCAGTTCATCGATAGTTGCAGCGATGAATATTATATAAAGGTAAGTCTGATTTTAATACTGCTGAAAACAAATAATAGGAACTTCTTTCATTCCAAAGATTTCCTGGAATATTTGGTGTTTTAACGTCATTTTGTTAGCCATGTTTACAGGGTAACTCAACATAGGGTCAAAGCGCTGCTTTTCTCTGCAGGGAGATGTTAGCTCTGGTTGCTGATCGTTAGGCCATTTAAATCTTAGTTTTTATTCATCTTCTTACTAACTTATTTAATTATCACTCTTGGATTTGGTGTTTACCAGTCACAAGAAAGGTTTGAGTTCATTCCCCCGAGACAAACTTAAAAATGGCACTATGTTCCCAGTTCTTGTTTTTCAGTTAAGGCATTCTATAATTATTCGTGAATTTTATACAATTTATCTTTTAATTCCTTAACTTGTATTTTTTTTACTTTGGGCTACAGCTTTCCTATTTGATTATTGAAAGTCTAAATGTAAGTGGATGTTATGTTTTGAAATGATGCATCATTATTTTATATAAAAATGTACTGGAAATTCCAGTTTGGGAGGGGTCCCCAAAAGTTATGGAGATAAGCTGTCCCCTTTCAATTAAGCTTATACTTATATACTTGTTTGATGTTAAGTCATCTCACAGATTTTCTTATCATGGTATGCAGTGGTTCAACTTTTCCAACATTTGTCTGTTTTGTGTCGTTGAACTCGCTGCATAAGTTAGAATTTTTCCCTTATTTCATGTCATACGTGCACACGGTATTTTGCATGAATTAAGTGCTTGGGTTTTATGGACATTGCCATTACGCACTTGCAGCTGAATTCAGTGGTGTCCATTTGCCGGAGTATGTGTTTTCATTCGATGCTAATTTGTGTAACGGATTTGAAGAACATGTAAAATGATGCTTCAATATCCTTCAGTTTCGTTTTATACATTATTTGGTCACATGAGACGAACCTAATCACGAAAATATACCTGTGTCTTTTTAAAGTATTTATCATAAAACTAAGATATCGATTGCAAAACTGATTCCATGCCAAGCTAATCTATTGTACACACCGTTCGCCGGGAACCTGCGGTCGGCGGGAATTAGTGGTCGCGGCATGGCACTAATTAGTGAAATTTGATTGTGATGACCAGTAATACATGTATGATTAATAGAATATTCCCCTACCTTGAGGGTGTGACAGAGAAATCTCCAACCCGAGGGATGATACTCTTGGTTGTCTAACCCGAGGATTGGAGATTTATCTGGACATCTTTCTTTGTTTTCTGCATACATTCTTGGTTTACTTTCCCTTATGTTATTGATGTTGACCCCTGTGCGCGATTTCGTCTGTCGTTCGTTGTACACTAAGTATTCCAAGCGTGTCTCATTGTCATATCACAGTTCATTCCCGAAAAGGCATAGCCACTGACGAGACTAGACCGATACCGATGCCTTCTGAGGTGTCTCTCGAACGACCCCATCATACCACGCAAGTAGCTTGGTTGATAGTTACTGCCATCTTTTTGCCTCACGCAGATGAAAAACTTTGACAAGTAAGTGTTAAGTTCAATAGGTGGTATCTCATGTATATCACGGGGTTCGTTCTGGGACTTGAGAAATTGTCGCAATAAATTTATGTTACACAGAGTTTTTTTTAAGTGTTTTTTTATTTTTTTGTTCTGATATGAAGTCTGATACGTCACTCTGATTTATAGAAACAAAACGAAAGTTATCACCGTTGTCGAGCATGACGGGTTGGGGAGGGGAGGCAACTCTTGTAGAGGACTGGAAGATGGAATTCTCGTCAAACGATGGATTAGGAGGGGGAGTAACAGTAACAGAAATGACAGACGTATATGAAGCAGTGGTAGATACATGTACATCGATAACATTGATTTCTTCCATATGTCCATCAAATTGGAAATTGGAACTCCTCATCGGGCATTCCCTTTACATGTTCATGCTTTTTGCTGCACTATCTATTTCGCCATTGTCATGTGAACTTTATACATTATATAAGTTCCTATAAGGCGAAAAGTGTCAATAATCTTGCCCTTCTTACCTTCAGATCCTATTCTGACAATGTCTCCTATTTCAAACATGGTTTTGAGCTATTGGTAAATTCATGCATGTGTATTTGTTAACATACATGTAGCAGACGACGGTTCACTTCCGGTGCACGCGCTATCTGTCATACTCTAGGGGTTGACAGAGAAATCATACCCTTGGCGTTGACAGAGAAATCTTGAACAAGTAAAACGGGTGACAAGACTGTGAATGATGGGAGAAATAATGAATGAACTACCAATTCACTTTCAACAAGATTTTACAAATTTACTCCTTTTTTTCGCCATAAAAATCGCCAAATTAAATATTTTATCACCAATTTAATTTTTTACTACAACATGCGACATTGGCGACCGCTGACGTGAACCATGGTCAATGCTGCCTAAGGATCTAGATTGCTGAAACGTGAGAAGTGACTTAGAAAGATTAAAAGTGATAGAAATAAATATCAAAATCCAGGTGCAGAGATTCACTTACCTGTAAATTACATATATTTCATAGTTTTCATTATTTACTATTTTATGACTTAATAGCACGGGGTGGTCGGTTACACCCGAGTAAGGGGTCACCTGTCCGAGCACGTTGGTTTTCTCCTGGTAGTCTGATTTCCTTCCAAAATAAGACCCCTTTTGCGCTTACATCCGGGGCAACAAGAAGGCCCTGATGAAGCTAAACGATGTCGACGTGACGGTAATAAATAACAAAGCTGCTCTAGGATATATAAAATTATTTATTGTGTATACTATCAGATTAATCAAAATTCAACCGCTCAATGAAATGACTCCAAATATTCTTCACCTCTTCAAAATATGCAGTTTACATCGATTGAAATATTTTTTTTTCATGATAGTCTTCCATTTTGTGTGTGTTACTTTTATAACGTGACATTCCTACGATTGACATATATTTTTATTGTAGGGTGTCGTTAATGAAGCGGAAAACACGAAAGGAATCCGAGTTCTCATTGCTAAAAATCACTATCGCAGAGGTGAAATTATGTTTCTCTTAATCTATACATATTAACGGGTGTTTTGTTATCAATCAGTTCATGCTTTCCGGATTTAGGTAAAGGGTAAATTTTACCTGGTGTTCCAATGACTTTTTTTTCTCTTTTAAAACATCTTCAATCGGTTGAACCTCATTTCAAATTAATTTTTTTTTTTTTTCATTTTGTTTTATCGATTTTTTACTCGTTCACCAGAGACCAAAGTCATGTTAACCTATTGCGATCACCTTTGTCCGGCATTGAACGTTAGTGCGTCGTAACTCATGCGTCCGTAAACTTTTAACATTTTCGACTTCTAAAAATCTCGTGCACCAATATCAATAAAATTCTGCGGAAACCGTCTCTGGTCTAAGATGAACCAAAATTATGATTAATATGGTCCTGAGGGTAGGTGCAAAGTGTGTTAAAAAGACTCATATTTCAAAAATCTTTCATATCTCAACACCAATATATGTTAGTTGTCAATACTTTGTTAGAAAATCGTCATATTAAGATTCGGCCATTGAATATATAATCAATTATGTTAACACGATAGTTTTGTGAAAGCAGTAACTTATTAAATCATTACGCTGCTTATCGAACAGCTTGGATGAAAGCCATCTCGAACCTGCAGCCTGTGCCGTGATCAATTGACAAACTTTGACTCCACCTTGTTATATATAATTATAATACCTATCTAATCTTACTATTCTTTAACACTATAATTTAAATGATGGTAATGCTTGCCTAACATTTCTGTTAAATAATTATTCAACTGAATCTATATTCTAAATTCTTTTCCTGGAATGCTATCATTATTATTTAATATCTTAAATTTTGATTGATGTGTCTGTGTACTTCTTTAAGTTGTATGAAGTGGGATTTCATAGCCTCTGCCTGTTGCCCAATTCCATTTGTCACCAACATCAAGACAATAAAATATTCTGAAATGAAAAAAGCTATCTCGACTGTTTTGATGTAGATAAAGATCAACGTAAGCTGCTGCTGTATCAGTGTCGTTAGTTTTCGAAATTGGTGGGTAAATTCGATGAATGTCCCTAAACTTCTGGTAATTTAAAGATAAACACTCCAGTATATTGCACAACGAAATATTTACACAGCCATTCACATATCAGATATCCCATTGTTTTGAATGATGTTTTACCACTGATTCGTTTAATCATATCCCATACCTTTTTGGTGGATGTATTGGAATTTAATTCGGACACATATGATATCCAAGTCAATTTTTTGTGTAAGCGTATAGCACGACGGGCTTTCGTCCGGATAATTTTATAGTTGTTTAAGCTATTGCTTCTGGTATTGGTTTTGAATTGCCTCAAAGCGGTTTCCCTCCCTATTGCCAATAGCTTTATCACAGTCTTCATTAATCCTATGCTTTTGTTATATTTTCTTTTGGACTTTGGTATACAATCTTTGGCTATCTCAAGAAGTTTGGTAGTAAAGGATTCTATCGGGTCTTCTAAGTTCAGGAAATCATTGGTGTTGAGAATTTTGTTATTGAGATGTTCAAATTTACTCCTATCTGCCTTATATAATTTCCAATGGGGTACATGATCGGTGTCTGTATCCACAAATCCTTAGAAATATTGGAAAGTGGTCGCCTCCACAGAGATCGTCATGCACCGTCCATTCAAAATCGAGTAACTAGGGTTATATTCTTGAGACAGTCAAGGAATTTCATCAATATTGGTAGCTACCTGGTACTCCATATCCTCCAGAGAGCCGAATTTGTTGAAGGTGTGAATAGGTCGTCAGACCCTTTTTCCTTCTATCTGAGGAAATGTGATTTTTCTGCTTTCGCTGATTTTTCACTTTTTGAGTGCTGGGATCAGGTTTTGATGGTGATGATGGTAGTTGCGATGACTGCCGAAGGCAGTCTGTGTGCCTGCCTCACAAGTCTACGTAGCCGCATCACGGGTCTCTACAGTCGTAATTCCAACCTTTGCACGACTGGCATAGGATGGACCCGACACAGGTATTTCAATAATCTTTCTTGCTTCGAGAAAAGTGATGTTGTTTGTGTATTGGATCCGAAGGATCTCTTTTTCCTTGCGCCAAGCAAAGCATTCTCTGGAATATGCTGGATGCCTTCCACGATAGTTTGCACAGTGAGCTCGATCATCACAAGCACGATCTGCCGACCCATCTTCGTGGCCCGCAACTCCACATTTCGCACAAACTTTCTGTTTTTACAGTTATCAGAATGATGACCAAACTTCTGGCAACCAAAGCATCGCAGTGGATTTGGGATGTAAACATCCACACCAACACTTTCAAAGTCAATCTTTACACGTTTTTGTAAAATTGTGGTGTTAAAAGTAAGAACGAAAGTGTTGGAGTCACGGATGCTGCCATTTCGCTTCACCCTGATCCGTTTAACATGGTTGCTCTTCTGTTGTTTTTCTTTGAAGTAACTGAGGATGTTCGCCAGACCGCAGCTTTTTAACACTCTTTGGAGTACTGCATGTTGATTGTTTTTTCTATAACAAATGTTGAGACGGATGACATTGGTTTACCCTCTTCCACTGATCGTATTAGGATGAACTGGTTGTAATCATGGTCATCTTCTAAGTCTGGTGTTGAAGGACAAGGTCGTTTATTTTGGTTTTTGCGCACATAGTTAGGTGTTTAGGTTTGCATTACCCGTGCTTCTCACCCAACTCGGAGCCAAACAAGGGGACACTACTAACGGTACGGATCTCCGGTACACGTGTGCCAAGGATACACTGGTAGTATACTCGAAAGAATTTAACTCTCTCGATTGACCCTTAAGCATCTGCCCTCTGGGATACAACTGTAAAATAAAAGCAACAAAAATAGATGGGTATACGGTTGAGTGAAATAAAAAGGAAAAAACTTTAAGACATAAAGATGACCCAGGGTTTTGCTTGATCAGCCGATTGATCATAGGGGACCACTGTATGTTTGATTTTTGTATTTGCCATGTTCAGCTGATGATATTAAGACCCCTGAGTCCTTGTGTTCGAAGTATATGAATCAAACTCTCTTATGTACGTAACCGACCTTTGACGTTATTATCCGAGGCAATGCATAATAAGATGTTCCGCGACTGGCTTACCCTCGACTTTGCGGGTAATGTCGAACACGTCATTTCTGATTCTCGTGTCAATAGTGTTTGACGTATTTTCAGCTATTCATTAATTTGTTTGGAAATTGTAATCCGGCAGCTTATTTTACCTTCAACACTGAAGGTTTCTTTCGTGAATGAATTGCCAGTATTCATGCGGCTTCATATTTTACATGGTCCACTGCCCTCGGTTTCTAGTACGTTTTTTATCGCTGCCTAAAATGTAGTTCGGTAGCGATTTTGGTCTTATGTGGGGCAACAAAGGGCCAAGTGATCGTTTCTGTGTTGTCTATTGTCTGTCAACGCTTACTTTATATTGCAGCTTTTCTTAAAGGACTGAGCGGATTTGATTAAACTTTGTCTGAAGCATGCTTGGATGAAGGGAATCAGTTTTCTAAAAAGAAACTTGAGTCTCGGCCCCCAAGAGAGACGGGGCTCATGAGGAAATGTCTTTCAATATCTTCAAAATCTATCTTATTCTTCAGGAATTCATGGATATTGTCCAATTGTGGTCTAAGGCATGCTTGGGTGAGGGGAAATCAGTTTTGTATATACTGTGGGTCTCGGCCAGATGGGCGCATCCCAACAGGGAAAATCTATCGATTTCTCGAAAATCTATCTCGTGTTTAGACTAACTGAGCATCAGGAAATAAACACAATCTTAACTGATAATTTGTCCTAGGGTAAGGTCCACCCCAGGACAGATTATATCTTTGAAGTCATTGAGATGCTTATCCCATAACTTAACAACATTGCTTGACATAAAGAGATAAATAATGATCTCTGCCCCCACTCCTAAGGAATTTGAAGCTGCATCTGTGGGGTGACATTTTTCTTCTAAAGAAAAGTAACGTTTTACATCATCAACTTAAATATCCAGACGAGCGATACAGATACTCTGGGCTTCTTGTTCACATATCTGATTATTTGATAGCGTTGTTAAGTTCAGAGTCAAGGAATAAAGAGACATCTATTTTGTTTTCTTTCCAGATTTTAAGATAGAACAAGATGAACTGACAACGTGAAACCTTCGTCCGCAAAAAAACATCTAAATCCTACATACTCAACGACAAGAAACCTTCGTCCTCTAAAACCCTGTACACAAAACCTGAGTGCTGAAAGACAAAGATTGTTCGTTCTCTAAGAGCCTGCATACAAACCTACGGACTCAAAGGCAACGAAACCTTCATACTCAAAGGACCTTAAGACTCGAAGAATCCTAATTACCCACTGACGGAAGCAAAAACCTTTCATACCAAAAGAGTCTTCATAGAAGTCCTGCGTCTTCAAAACATTTCATACAAAACCTACGTAATCGAAGACAAATTGAACCATCGTCCTCAAAGACCCTTAGGTGTAAAAGAGTCGACAAATAATCATTTATCCTTTAATAAGAACCTTCCAACATGAACATTTGGTATTAATGTAGTCCAAAACATTCATATCGAAAAGCATATTTCTTACGTTTTTCATACTTAGATTATTACAGAACTTGCTAGTAATTGTTTAAAAAGAAATTATGAAAGATATCAAAAATGAATAGCACAACTGCAGTTGTCGTGCATGATTCGGCAAACAATCTTATTCGTTTGCCAGGCAATTCATTTTTTATTGCTGCATTTTTTATTACAATACCTAATGTCTGTGCTTTGCTATCTTTGCAGAAGACGAAAGGAATTCCTAATCCGATAAAGCTACCAATTATGAACTTATTACTTAGTGGAATTCTAACAGGCATATGCTTTCTCGAACAATATATCTTAATGCGTCTTCTCCCTGTGGAAATGCACTTGTCGATTTGCTACTGTTCGATAACAATGACACTCTTAAGTGCATGTGCTTCATTTTCAATCGTCACTGGCATCGCGATTGACCGTTGTGTTTGTCTGTATTTTGAGTTCGCATACATCAAAATGTTAACAACTCAAACGGTTGTAATATCCCAGGTGTGCATATGGGGTTTCGCATTCTGTTTTGCTATTTCAATATTTATCGATATTTCATCTGATTTCTCGGTGTGTCTTTATCGTAATGTAGTTGGCGTAATTGGACAACGTGTACAGATTATTTATGGCATTCTCTTTCGAATCGTTTCTTTGATTTCCTACATATTAATCTATATAAAAATGCGAAAAACACAGAAAAGTAATAGAGTGAAAAAAGAACGAATTTTCAGAAATACTGTAAAACTGTTATTAATTGGATTAACATACCATTGCATGTACTTACCAATTTTCTGTCATCAGATATATTTGTTGTTTTTCCCAGATGAATTTGAGAACACACAGATCATATCAATTTTAGCATCATCTTTGACTGTTCTGAATATTTTTATCAACCCAATTATTTACGCCTGGAGATTCCCAGAATGTCGGTTGGAATTGAAAAAAATGTTATGCTTCTGGAACAAAGATATTATGCTCAAAGAAAATGAAAAGAAGAAAAGAATACTTGTATGTTTTTTAGATTCTGATTGCTACGAAAGGATACGGAACAATAGTTATCGACCTTCTATACATTTGAATTAATATTGAAATATAGTCTTTATCTCCTTCATTTAATGGCGGCGTTTGCATGTTCTAATAATTGTGATATCCAATTTTGGTCACTCCATTGCCTTTTTAATTTGTTTAGTCTTTAAAGCCCTCGAAACACAGATGTTCCATTTGGGCAATTGTGCAGGAAGATGCCAACAGATATGTACCATAGTAACAGTTCTGAATAACTTTCTGGAACTTTTAATTGATGCAAAATTGGAAGATGCCACAAAAGTGTTTGGCCTGTTTCATACGATATGGTGATCATATCCATTTACTGAAACCTATATATATTCGCGTGCTATTAACTTCCATGAGGTTGGTAAACAACATTTCATTCAAAAAAATAACGCCAAGCATTTTTGTTTTTGTTTTATTTTAGAAACGGAAGTTCCAGTTTGAGTACTGCTCAAAACAATTAATCGCGAACCTGTCTGATTTGGTGATCTTAACAGCAGCACACATTTGTAGGTTGCCAGTATTATTAAATCTGTGTATGTGTGTGTTGGCGTTCGTGTTCTCTCTTATTTATTTGTAAGTATATATTGACGACTATCAGGACTGTCATACAATATTTTTTGGTCCTAGTGATTGTATCTGCTCAAATTATAGGTTGCCTGAAAGACGTTGGTCTATATAATAGACTATGACGTAACATTTTAATCTTTTGTGTTAATATACCCATTTAAGATTTTTAGCATTTGTTTTTTACCTTTTGGTTTGGTTAAATTTTTTTTTTTTTGGATCGCTGTGTTTTTACCGATTGATGACCCTAATGACCTTTTATGTTTTGACTGGCCGTTAAGAATGCCATGATAATAATCTGTTCAGGTGAACCGCTAATTAAGTCCTACTGAATATAAGTATTAAAGGGTAATATCAACAATCTACCTTGCTTTGGAAATAGGTTCAAGCTTATCTTTAGAAAAAGCACGCTAGTTTTTCTCTTTTATAATTTTGTTTAGAATACAAAGCCATTATTCTACCTCGGAGTTGCAAGGATGTAAAACTAATAGCAATTATATGTTGACGTTATCGATAAACACACAAGAAATGACAGCATTATACACAATATTGTATAAACTGTTTATTGTATTGTATAAAGTTGCTTGGTACTCATTGTCGGCTTGCGTCTTTTGGTATAACATTACAGACCTGATATGTAACACGGAAGGATTTCAAAGAATTTGCTGATTTCATATAATACAGAACAAAAAACAGAAAATTTGGGAAACTTCTAAAGAAGATATAAAGACCAAACTATGGCAATAGGGGTTTTGTATAAGCGGTGGGTTTAGAGGTTAGCTAGGATCAAACCGTCAAACTATACTGATATTCCAAAGGCAATTGAACAAATCATGTCCAATTTGTTTGTTTCTAACACAAACTATAGTCAAATGTACTACTTTCCAAGAGGAAATGATAGGCCCCGGGATTCCACGAACAGTACTTGATTCTACTATCACTGGGTATTGAGAAGAAAAATAAAATATTTTTGAAATTGAGAACAAATTTGACTAATTTTGGTCCCGTCCATCAGACTCTGGGGGGGTCATCCAGGATCAATATATGCATACAATAAAACAGTTATCTCATACTTAAAAATCTAACCAAGATTGAAATATATGCGAGACCCTCCGGTCATGGAATTCGCAATTTTGGTTAAGAAAATTAACCCCCTTTCACCTGTTTAAAGTGTTTGATTCTTCAATATCTGGGTGTTAATAAAATGTTTGAAATAAAAGTCAAAATTTATCCCTTTTGGTCCTGCCTCTCATACCCCTAGGTGATGTGACCATATTATGCACAATATGGGTTCACCTTTGGACATGAAAAGTTTATGGAAATCGTTTCAGGGATTTTCCAGGTGTTGAAAATATGAATTGTTTACATGCACGATGCGGTTGTCACACCATATTTGTATCCCCGATAAAAGAATCTCGACACTTTTACCCCTTTATATATGTATCCGGGTACACTTTTTAGCACTTCATAAAAGTATCCCCTAAAAGCATTCCCCTCTCCAGATAACTTTTTATGGAATTTATTTACGACCATAGCAAATCTCTATATAGAGGCTTACAAACCATCACTATATAGCCGAAATAAATTGGCTTTGCAATACACAATTCAGCTAAAGTCAAATTCTATCAAAACCTGTTTTTTCAAATAATAAATTGCACTCCGTAAAACCTATCATGGGTGAATGGTGTCCATGCTATAGACAACCACCGAGACAATGTTGTCCTTGCCCGTCTTCGGATGGGCCATACATACCTTACACATACACATATGTTGCAAGGTGAAGATAATGATAAAGTTCTCGGTTATCTGAAAGATGTTTGTCTTTATTATAGAATATGGCTTACCATTTTAAACTTTTGTGATAATATAGCCTTTTATAAATGACCTTTTATGTGTTTAGAATGTAATAATAATGATAATAAAATTAGCTTTTGTCTTTTACCTTTTAGTTTGTTTGATGTTATTCTTTTGGATCGCTGTGTATTTCACCGGTTGATGGCCCTAATGACCTATTATGGGTTGACGGGCCGTTAAGACTGTAATAATAATTCTAATAAAAATAATAATGAAATTTCGATAAAGGTCGCGGCTGGTTTGTAAAATGAAGTATGAGGATGCAGCACCATCCATGTGTGAGAGAGAGAGAAGGACGGGGAAATCCTCCTTAATAGAGAGTGTATTCTCGGAAATTGATACTTCAAATAGTGCAGTTGCAGGTAAAATACACAGTCCTGTCGAGTGCCTAGACCAGGAATCGAACCTGTGCCTCGGGCGTGATAATCGACCGACTCTACATACCAAGCCAAAGAAGCCTTCTCCGTCAGCTTAGTGACAGAGACCGTATTTTACAATATCGTTGTCGACACGTCTTAAATAGATACAAGTCCGTTACAGTGATCGGTGCTTACGTATACCTTGATGACATATTTATGAACGGATACAAGAAACACACAAGTCTACAGCTTGGTTAATATTACCTTTGTGTGTTATTGATGTTTGAAACATGACCGATGATGAAATTTTATATACATTACATGGAAGTACCAGCTGGATTTTATAGATTATGGTGGACCACAGACTGACGTATATTTCATGTTTTCAGAGTAACTGGTAATCATTGATCAAGACCATTGCTTAATATATATCTAAAACATCTGTTTGCCAATACATCTCTCTTTTTTTGTACATTTTGGCATTTAAAAATATCCGTTTATGCGTAGCTTAATGTCCAACATTTCACGCTATAAACATTCAGTGATGAAAAGAATTAATCAAGGGGAACTTACAAGAGGTCGCCTCTTATGACGGTCGCCTCTTATGACAATACTTCGTGATGAGGTGAATACGCGATATCAGTTTTCAAAATATTAAGCTTGAATATATGAATGAAAAATTGAAGTTTTGATCGAATTCTTGTACAAATCAAACTAAATGAATAAACACCATGGAATCTACGCTTTCGCTAGATTGTGGTTGATACCAGTCAAAGTTTAAGGTTCGAAGGTCACATTTGACCAATTTGGAAAAATCAACATATAAATGATACGGATATACTGGAATCAGCCTGTCCCTCCGTCTGATTTCTTACCTTGAGACCATGCCAAGATACGCATGCAGTCATTTTCAGCAGAAACGTTGGTTACCATAGTAAACAAGTCACTATTCTCTTCTTTTTGTGTCACTCCAAATTGATCATTTTTATATAACATAGAGATATGAAACTCCTCAAGATTACCACAGATAACCGACTTTTTAATAGTAACTGTTAGGATAACGTTGAATGTACTCGTATGAAGCATGATATATTTAAAGAATTTTCGAACGTGGCGACCAGCGCCATATTGTATCACTTTTGACCGTTGTCTATGTGACTTTTAAGATAGAATCAGGACGTAGATACATCAAGTATCCACGAAAGTAAATGTTGAACGTTTATTTTGCGATATCTTTTTGATGTTGATGTTTTATAATTCATCATTTGTACAAAATCATTTTCTGAAAATACATAAATTCTTATATGTCCAATGTCTTGTTTGTTGTCAGAATGTCCGTTAACTTTATTGTCACAGAATACAAACTCCTCTTTAACTGAATATATGATTATAATTAGGATTTCATATATTGGTTCTATACTACAGAATCGGTTTCGATAAACATGTCCTCGAAAGAATGTAATAACCAAGATATGAACAATAAGGGCGGTTGTGGATGTGATCTATACTGCCTTTCGGGGCTTCAAGATCTGTTTTCTGTTCGTTAATCTATATAAGATTATTTCCAAATTTTAATAATTCGTATGAAATCCCAACATTGAGATGATAAAGTTTGACACCAAGCTTTGAAAAGTCGGTATTTTCATCATAAAGATTTCTTACATGGCCGCTGAATCACTCGCCTCATTGCCACCGTGATATATCTTTGATAAAATTCAATAATCAAAGTACGGAAGGGTCAGTATTTCCCGCGCTCATTACATTCCCTTTAAGAAGACAATAAATTCATGAGTGATTTTGAAAGAATCGTTAGGGTTAACACCCTGTGTATACGTATCTGTTTATTATAGCATATCAAAATATGTTCTATGAAAGGTGTTTTCAGAGCCGTTATTATGGATATATTTGTCGAAAGTGAGATATGGTCTGTTGTCTAGAAAATCTAGCAATAGATATACATGGGCTTTGAAGAATAGTTATTAATATGGTATTATTTTCCAAAACATCTGATTTATTTTGTTGTCATCGCAAAGGCAGAAGATCTGCGCTTAGAGGAATCTTGTCATTAACTCTAAAACCATCTTCATTAAAACCATACACAGAATGGTTATGATGATGGTCACCTGTTCACAATATCAAAATGCTATCAATGTTTAAAGTTGACAGACACGCTTTGTTATTTACGCAAAATTCTTAAATTTGGTATGACGAATATATCTTTCAGTACTGGTGTAAGAAATACAATAATTTCCACGCATGATTTCAATCAATGATCAACTCACCCAATAGAAACATCGGTTACATTTCACACGTACGTTTTATACGCGTCAATCGTTCAGTTAAACTCAAAAGAAATGATGGTTTGGCGAAGACAAGACGTCGTAAGTAAACAGTAAGATACAAACGCTGGCCAATTCTTTATTTGACTCTAATCTAATTACAAATTTATCTATAGCCGTGATAAGCTTGTGTCAATTGTACAATCGTTTTTAGCAATTTTATAAGCATCTTTCTAGTCCCTAATGTTACGAAGTTCGTGAACTTAGGGCATGGTGTATGATGTCATTATATATATATTCGTTCAGTTTTTATTTCTGTGTTTTCTTGTTTGTATTTTTAGCGTTTTACCTGCTAGTTTTTCTATTTTTTTACCTGTAATCATTTCTGTTTTTTTTTTACGTGTTAGTATTTCTGTTTTTTACCAGATAATGTTTCTTTGTTTTACCTGTTGGTATTTTCTTCCTTCATTTTCATATAGTAGTCTTTCTACTTCTATGATAACCGAATGCCTCGGTAATCATGCGTGCTTTTCCTTAGACAGGGAATTTTTGTTTGCCATTCATTTTAAGATGATTATTATTATTGAACAAAAAAGATATAGAACTAAATGAAATCTTCTTTCATTACCATTTTAGCGCCCCATTCTGCGGACATTGGTGGTTGTTCTAATATTCCTATTGCTTCTACTGGTGGTAGTCCAAAATTATCAAAGCAGACATTGGATGGTCTCCAACTCCAACGATGAAAATAATCGTGGGAGATTTATTAAAGATGCAGACCTCAGTTTGGAAGATGGTGCATTTAAATGTTTTCTTGAAGATTGTATGCAATCAACTGATTACAGTGACCAGGAAATCAAATACATCGTTTACGACTGTTCCGACGCTTGGGAAGGGGATTGCGGAGGCTGGTCAGATAGAATTGCTGGTATTCTGACCACCTTTATTATATCCATACTAGCAAAACGACGTTTTCTTATCAACTTTGACAAACCTTGCAGCCTTAATGAATATTTCATTCCAGCTTACTTTGACTGGCAATACGATCCTTCTATACTTTGGAATAAAACAAGTTCATATCACAAACTACGTAATAATAATTACAAACAAATAGAAAAATATATGTTTAGGAATGAAGATATAAATACCTTTTTCCATGACGATGTCATTTTTCTTCGTATGAACTGGGATTTTATAAAGGACTTCAGAACGAGACCAAATATTGGAAATGTTGTTCCATGGATCGCAAGATATCACCAAGCTGATATATACAAACATTTTGTAGATGTTTTCTTTAAACTTTCACCAAGCTCTCTTAATGCTTTAGATAAACAATATCGAGCAAACCGGATACGAAACAAACTAGCATGTGCCCATGTACGTTATGGGAATAACCCAAATATGCCACGAGACAACAAACGACCAGAACTGCCATTGGATGTTTTGTGGAGATATTTTGACAAATTAAACAAAGACGAGTATGACCTGTTTGTTGCTTCTGACACGGATAATGTAAAAGCTTTGGCACGGGAACGCTATCCTGCAAATATCATAGACACTCCTGGAAATATAACACATATTGACCAACCTCATCTAAACGATCAACGCGAAGGGTTTGTGAAACAATTACTCGATTTCTATACATTAGTCAGTTGTGATATACTCATTATTCCGTCTAGTGGATTTAGCATATTAGCTGCGTTTGTCCGTAACACAGACTCTGGACTGTATTGTTGGCGAGGACAGGACTTTCTGCCGTGTTCTAGGTACACTATCGGTGATATATTCCCCGTGGGTAAATATGGAATTAAACCAAAGACATATAGGAATTAGATTGATATATATTGGTTATAAGATGAAAAGAATGGAGCGCTGTGGCATTACTCTCTCTTTTAAGAATGCCGTTTTGTACATATATGTTCGAACTAACTAAGAAAAGATTTCTGATTTCACTTCGTTATAAGGAAGCCGTCATATTACGAAATATAAGATACCCCGTCCTCAATTAGATTGATGTTTGATTCTCGGTTTTACGCTATACATTATATATACGTTTCAAGTTGTTTAGGGCCAAAATAACATCGCAAAAAAGTAACGAGAAAAACCGTAAACTTAATTTGCAGACAAAATCCTGAACAATACAAAACTCATTCAGGTTTTTATTCTCTATTTCGCCTTACTAACAAAACTGATGTTTACACTTCTTGAAACATCAAGTCTGACGTGTAGAAAGCGACCACTGTATATGCTATTTTGTTTGCTCCATTTTTTTCATTTTGTAAATCGGGCTGTTCCGTCAGCACGTGTAACGTACAATGAATAACGATAAATATATCTTTAATTAGCGTTGATATAAAGAAAGAATTTTTTTAATGTACATGTTTAAATGCTTACTCGTGTGTAAAATAGATTTTCAGCTCATCTAGCCCGATGAACCATTTGAGCTTAAGATATACCGCGTGGTTGTAGGAAAAGAAAAACTTTGAATAAATGATGCATCTGATCCCCAAGAAATCTAGAAACCCAAAAAGGGGGAATTTAGCAGAGTCATTACAATTCTTCTGTAGGAATGGTTGAATTTCGTCCAAATTTAATCTGAAGCATTCTCTGGTGGATGGGGCTATATTTTGTATAAACGGTTGGTCTCGGCCCTCAAGGGCCAGAGGGTGACACCCAATAGGGCAAATTGAGCAAATTCTTTAAAATCCCTCTGTCGGAATGTTAGGATCCCGTGCCGAATTGACCTAAAACGTCCTGTGGTGAAGGAGAATCAATTTTGTGTAAACGAAGGTTGGCAAAAGACAGCCTCTTCTTCACTAGCCGCTCAACTCGATTTTTTCCTACAACGGAACCAAAATGGACATCTTTCAAACAAGCTGTATGATCAGTGAGATGATTTCGATTTCCCTATTAGTTGATTTTCAAGAGTTTGTTCCCATTTGCACGACTTTCGGGCAAGATATCTTTTATTGACGGAAAAACTCTTATTACATGGTTTCAAGAGATGCAGATTAATGAAAATTATTGGGAAGTTTTACGGTCGTCATAGTGATCTCATTGAGACATATTCTGTTCCTTTGTGCGATATAAAGCTGAAGGTGTTTGTTCTTGTTAGTTTGTCTATTGGCTCTCTTGTTGTATACCATTACTTATTTGGATTGACCAAGATTTATTTGGCGGGTGTCGTCCAAGAATTAGAAGACGCTTACCTCTCCGGAGGTCAGTCCAGGTAAGAAATGCCACGTTACCAAACTGGTGAAGACATACTGAGACTACTGAACAACGTCCTTAGGTGAAGGAGAATCAATTTTGATTCAAGATTGGGTCTCGGGGTTGCCACCTACTCTTCCCACCATTAAGGATATATTTTTTCGTCAAAAGATAGCATGTACCAACATGAGGACTGAACACCAACTTCTAGTGATTTCTACAAAGCAGTTGCCACCCATTAGAATATGTGTATTGACATAAACCAGAATGACAGGTTAGCATCCTAAGACTTCCTTCCAGAACTTGAGACTATTCGAGCTATTATCCCCCATTGCCAACAAAATAGACTGCACATTGTGATGCAATACTACGGCTACATACAATTTATACAGTCGCTCACAGGAGGGGAGCATTATTTGATCATGCCTACTTCAAGATTTGTTATGGGTACTTTACCAACACATAACAGTGATCATTTTATTCTCAACGTAGCAATGAGTGTGTCTGAACTACTAACAGGTTTTCCTCAAACATGAAAACAGTGAAAATAAATCATGCAGGTGTCATAATATTTGGCCAATATCCTTCATCAACCCAAACCTATTATGATTTTCCACACGGCTCCATATAGTCATATTTGCTGACATAAGTTCACCTGTCCTTGTCCCAGTTATGCCCCTCTATACTTACAATATATGAAATCACTTTTATCGCCCCATATGTGAAGTTTAGCAACCAGAATGTGGTGGGTATAAGTTAGGTCATAGGGACACTTGTAGATAACGACATGTAGTGAACGTAAAGTTTAAATTACCTGAAGCATTCTATTTTTGAATTGATAAGGCGCGACATAAATCTATGATGATCAGTGAAGCTTACTTTGTCCTGCTTGATCATCTACCTTCACTCTGTATTGAGAAAATGTAGAAATGGTTTAGTTATCATTATTAAATCACATGAAGAAATATACAGAAATTTGTAATATTTAGTTTCTTTATCATTACCTTTCATGTTATTTTTCATCTGGGTAAAAATCGCTATAAATAAGTTTGATATATTGAATTTCATCATTTCTATATACAGTGCTGATTTCCTTCAGGACATATATTATACAACAACTTCTACCCCTGAATCGTTGTACAATATGACAGTAAAAGTGGTCAACTAGATATACTTTTGTGTGTTATTTATGTTTGATACATGACCGATAATGAAATTTTATATACATTACATGGCGGTACCAGCTGGATTTTATAGACGAAGTTGTCCTTTGTCGTCTTCGGATGGGTCATACATACCTTACATATTCATTTATGTTGAAAGGTGAAGATAAACCTTGATGTGATGAGCCATTCACCGTTAAACATTTTTTATTGGACTGCAGTGACCTTCTGTCTACTCGTGAACTTTTTATCGTAACATTACATGTGTAAAATCCCTTTTTGAAACTGTTGAGATTTGTAAAATCCTACATTACCTGAAAGATGTTGGTCTATATAATAGACTATGACGTAGCATTTTAATCTTTTGTGTTAAGATACTCATTTAAGATTGATAACATTTGTCTTTTACCTTTTGGTTTGTTTAATGTTATTTCCTTTTAGATCGCTGTGTGTTTAACCGTTTGATGGCCCTAATGTCCTTTTATGTGTTGACGGGCCATTAAGAATAATAATAATTATAGATTATCGTTGATCACAGACTGACGTATATTTCATGTTTTCAGAGTAACTGGTAATCATTGATCAAGACCATTGCTTAATATATATCTATAACATCTGTTTGCCAATACATCTCTCTTTTTTGTACATTTTGGCACTTCAAAATGTCAGTTATGCGTAGCTTAATGTCCAACATTTCACGCTATAAACATTCAAGGAAGTTATGAAACGAATAAATCAAGATCCCAGACGTTGCGAATAGGGGCAGCAGTTATCTTGTCTCTACGAATATCCTTAATAGAAGATACGGAATAAAATATCCGATTCTGCAGTCATGTAGTAGAATACAGCAGACCCTATTTCCAGACTCTCCGCTATCCCCTAAACAGAAGACGTCTGAGCAATAACCGTCTTCCTACAAGGGGAACTCACAAGAGGTCGCCTCTTATGACAATATTTTCGTGATGAGGTGAATACGCGATATCAGCTTTCAAAATATATTTCAATCAAGCTTGTATAAATGAATTAAAATTGAAGTTTTGATCGAATTCTTATACAAATCAAACTAAATGAAGAAACACCATTAAATCTAAGTTTCACTAGATTGTGGTTGATACCAGTCAAAATTTAAGGTTGGAAGGTCACATTTGATCAATTTTGAAGAATTAAGCTTGCGGAAAAGAAAAATGATATGGATATACTGGATTCAGCTTTTCGCTTCGTCTGATTTGTCATGCTTAAGATACGCATGCAGTTATTTCAGCAGAAACATTGATTGCCATGGTTACCAGGTCACTATTCTCTTGTTTTTGTGTAAGACCCATTGATCATTTTCATATAACATAGTAGTATGAAACTCCCGAAACTTACCACAGATAAACGCATGTTTAATAGTAACTGTTAGGATAACGTTGAATATACTCGTATGAAGCATGATAAATTTAAAGAATTTCCGAACGTGGCGACCAGCGCCATATTGTATCACTTCTGACCGTTGTCTATGTGACTTTTAAGATAGAATCAGGACGTAGATACATCAAGTATCCACGAAAGTAAATGTTGAACGTTTATTTTGCGATATTTTTGTGATGTTGATGATTTATAATTCATCATTTGTATAAAATGATTCCCTAAAAATACATAAAATTTTAACTTCTATATATCCTATGTCTTTCTTCTTGTGTGTGTTGTCAGCATGTCCGTAAACTTTATCGTCACAGAATACAAACTCCTCTTTAACTGAATATATGATTATAATTAGGTTTTCATATATTGGTTCTATACTACAGAATCGGTTACGATAAACATGTCCTCGAAAGAATGTTATAACCAAGATATGAACAATCATGGCGTCTGTGGGTGTGATCTACACTGCCTTTCGGGGCTTCAAGTTCTGTTTTCTGTTCGTTAATCTATCTAAGATTATTTCTAAATTTTAATAATTCGCCTTAAAATCCCAACATTGAAATGATAAAGTTTGATAACCAAGCTTTAAAAAGTCGGTAATTTCATCATAAAGATTTCTTACATGGCCGCTGAATCACTCGCCTCATTGCCACCGTGATATATCTTTGATAAAATTCAATAATTAAAGTACGGAAGAGTCAGTATTTCCCGCGCTCAATAAATTCCCTTCAAGAAAACGATAAAGTCATGCGTGATTTTACAAGAATTGTAAGGGTTAGCACCCTGTGTATACGTTTCTGTTTATTATAGCATATCAAAACATGTTCTATGAAAGGTGTTTTCAGAGCCGTTATTATGGATATATTTGTCGAAAGTGAGATATGGTCTGTTGTCTAGAAAATCTAGAAATAGATATACATGGGCTTTGAAGAATAGTTATTAAAATGGTATTATTTTCCAAAACATCTCATACCATTTTGTTGCCATCGCAATGGCAGAAGACCTGCGCTTAGAGGGATCTTGTCATAAACTCTAAAACCAACTTCATTAAAAACATACACAGATATTACGGCAGTGTATATATGTACGATATCTCGTAACATATCCCTTCCATTTCTGATTTAGCTGATATCCACACAGTAGTATCATAACATTAAACAAAATAACAGATAATACGCAAGGACTTCACTTTTCAAATATTACTGATAAATATGAGGATCATTTGAAACAAATTGGCCTTTAGCCTGTAATGATATCATTAGTCTGAGTCGAAAGTACAATCAAATTTATTTATAAAATACTGAAGGTGTATGAGAGGTAAACAGTAGTGATTGTGATAAAATGAGTTCACATTGTTGACGACAATATCATATATATAACTCACATTCACCTATATTGGTGATTTTGAGGATGACGACAATTCATAGTTTGATTATGCAGAAGAAGAAGGAGGAGGAGATGATGATGATGATGATGATGATGATGATGATGATGATGATGATGATGATGATGATGATTATTATTATCTTTAATTTATTGTTTGGCTATATTGTATCTAAATCTACATTTGTATCAAAAGGTGTTATTCACTTGTGTGACTTTAGTACAATCTTTGAGATAGCTGATTGTAGACGTTCCTAATGGACGTTTAGTCCACGCGTTTTGCAGTAACATGCATGCCACGTTGCAATGTATATTTCCTCGCATATTTTTAATCAATGATCAACTCTCTCACCTGTTACATTTCATACGTAAGTTTAATACGCGTCAATTGTTCAGTCAAACTCAAAATAAACGATGGTTTGGCGAAGACAAGATGTCGTAAGTATAGAGTAAATTACAAACGCATGTAAATTCTTTATTTGACTCCAATCTGATTATAAATTTATTTACAGGCGTGATTAACTTTTGTTAATTGTAAAATCGTTTTTATCATTGTATAAGCATCTATCTAGCCCCTAATGTTACGAAGTTCGTGCCTTTAGGCAATGGTTTATGACGTCATTACATATATTTTCGTTCAGGTTTTATTTAGGTGTTTTCTTGTTTGTACGTTTAGCGTTTTACCTTTTAGTTTTTTCTATTTTTTGCCTGTTAGTATTTCTTTTTTTACCTGTTGTTATTTTCTTACTTCATTTTGATATAGTCTACTTCTATGATCACCGAATACCTCGTTAATCATGAGTGCTTTTCCTGAAACAGGGAATTTCTATTCGCCATTCAGTTTAAGATGATTATTGTTGATCGCTTTTGGAACAAAAATTATATAGAACTAACTTTAATCTTCTTTCATTACCATTTTAGCGCCCCATTCTGCGGACATTGGTGGTTGTTCTAATATTCCTATTGCTTCTACTGGTGGTAGTCCAAAATTATCAAAGCAGACATTGGATGGTCTCCAACTCCAACGATGAAAATAATCGTGGGAGATTTATTAAAGATGCAGACCTCAGTTTGGAAGATGGTGCATTTAAATGTTTTCTTGAAGATTGTATGCAATCAACTGATTACAGTGACCAGGAAATCAAATACATCGTTTACGACTGTTCCGACGCTTGGGAAGGGGATTTCGGAGGCTGGTCAGATAGAATTGCTGGTATTCTGACCACCTTTATTATATCCATACTAGCAAAACGACGTTTTCTTATCAACTTTGACAAACCTTGCAGCCTTAATGAATATTTCATTCCAGCTTACTTTGACTGGCGATACGATCCTTCTATACTTTGGAATAAAACAAGTTCATATCACAAACTACTTAATAATAATTACAAACAAATAAAAAAATATATGTTTAGGAATGAAGATATAAATACCTTTTTCCATGACGATGTCATTTTTCTTCGTATGAACTGGGACTTTATGAAAGAATTCAGAACGAGACCAAATATTGGAAATGTTGTTCCATGGATCGCAAGATATCACCAAGCTGATATATACAAACATTTTGTTGACGTTTTCTTTAAACTTTCACCAAGCTCTCTTAATGCTTTAGATAAGCAATATCGAGCAAACCGGATACGAAACAAACTAGCATGTGCCCATGTACGTTATGGGAATAACCCAAATATGCCACGAGACGGCAAACAACCGAAACTGCCATTGGATGGTTTGTGGAGATACTTTGACAAGTTAAACAAAGACGAATATGGCATGTTTGTTGCTTCTGACACGGATAATGTAAAAGCTTTGGCACGGGAACGCTATCCTGCAAATATCATAGACACTCCTGGAAATATAACACATATTGACCAACCTCATCTAAACGATCAACGCGAAGGGTTTGTAAAACAATTACTCGATTTCTATACATTAGTCAGTTGTGATATACTCATTATTCCGTCCAGTGGATTTAGCATATTAGCTGCGTTTGTCCGTAACACAGACTCTGGACTGTATTGTTGGCGAGGACAGGACTTTCTGCCGTGTTCTAGGTACACTATCGGTGATATATTCCCCGTGGGTAAATATGGAATTAAACATTAAAATGGACATATCGGAATTAGATTGATATATATATTGGTTATAAGATGAAAAGAATGGAGCGCTGTGGCATTAATCTCTTTTATGAATGCATTTTTGTACATATGTGTTCGTACTAATTAAGAAAAGATTTCTGATTTAACATCGTTATATGAAGTCTTCATATTACGAGGAACGAAGTGAAATATAAGATATTCCGTCTTTAATTAGATTGATGTTTGATTCTCGGTTTTACGCTATACAGTATATATACGTTTCAAGTAGTTTAGGGCCGAAATAACATCGCAAAAAAGTAACGAGGAAAACCGTAAATTTAATTTGCAGACAAAATCCTGAACAATATTCTTAAACTCATATATTCATATTTCAGGTTTTTATTCTCTATTTTGCCTTACTAACAAAACTGATGTTTACACTTCTTTAAACATCAAGTCTGACGTGTAGAAACCGACCACTGTATACTTTCAGTAAAATTTAGTGTGAATCTGCTATTTTGTTTGCTCCATTTTTTTCATTTTGTAAATCGGGCTGTTCCGTCAGCACGTGTAACGTACAATGAATAACGATAAATATATCTTTAATTAGCGTTGATATAAAGAAAGAATTTTTTTAATGTACATGTTTAAATGCTTACTCGTGTGTAAAATAGATTTAGCCCGATGGACCATTTGAGCTCAAGATATACCGCGTGGTTGTAGGAAAAGAAAGGGGAAATTTAGCAAAGTCATTACAATTCTTCTGTAGGAATGGTTGGATTTCGTCCAAATTTAATCTGAAGCATTCTTTGGTGGATGGGACTATATTTTGTATAAAAGGCTGGTCTCGGCCCCCAGGGGCCAGAGGATGACACCCAATAGGGCAAATTGAGCAAATTCTTTAAAATCCCTCTGTCGGAATGTTAGGATCCCGTGCCGAATTGACCTAAAACGTCCTGTGGTGAAGAGAATCAATTTTGTGTAAACGAAGGTTGGCAAAAGACAGCCTCTTCTTCACTAGCCGCTCAACTCGATTTTTTCCTACAACGGAACCAAAATGGACATCTTTCAAACAAGCTGTATGATCAGTGAGATGATTTCGATTTCCCTATTAGTTGATTTTCAAGAGTTTGTTCCCATTTGCACGACTTTCGGGCTAGATATCTTTAACTGACGGAAAAACTCTTATTACATGGTTTCAAGAGATGCAGATTAATGAAAATTATTGGGAAGTTTACGGTCGTCATAGCGATCACACTAGGCATATTCTGAAGCTGAAGGTGTTTGTTCTTGTTAGTTTGTCTATTGGCTCTATTGTTGTATACCATTACTTATTAGGATTGACCAAGATTTATTTGGCGGGTGTCGTCCAAGAATTAGAAGACGCTTACCTCTCCGGAGGTCAGTTCAGGTAAGAAATGCCACATTACCAAACTGGTTAAGACATACTGAGACTACTGAGTAATTTACAAGTAAGACCAGTTTTTACAGGCATTTATGCAGTTGTTACGTTAAAGGTTGGTTTGTGCAATTGTGCACCCCTCATGGGACAGGTGATATTGACAAAAAATACGAATGTTTGCTGCAACATCTGAACGTAACAAGGAAAAATCAATCCAAAAGGAACAGCTTTTGTTTTAATCTATTATTTGATCATACTGTGGTCGCAAGTCGGCCTTATCGGAGATGAGAAGGTAACTTGAGCTGGCAAATACACACCTACTCGACAATAAGAATATATATATATATATTGATTGATTGTCTTCGGCTGATATTAAATAAGAATTGAGCTAAAGATGCTCGTGTTTGCTCAGTAGTCGTACACGTTTAGTCATATATGTACTCATCGGATGAACATTATTAAGGCTGTATATTTAAACAACCTTTTTGAAACTGTACATGAAAATTTTAATTCGTTTTTTTTTTATCATTATCAACATGTGATTGATTGAAGAGCTTATCAAAATATGGCTCGGGGCCTACAATTTAAACCCCCAATATAAACAAATTTCACGAAAAGATCGAAAAGAAAAATTAATTTACATTTTGTAAAATTAATTTATATGAGAATCACTCTATATCAAACGGTTGAATTTCCTCTCTGTATACATGCCTCCATTCACGATTGTTACCAAATGACGGTACATGGACATTCTTCTTGTGATATGACATTGCGAAAAAACACTCAGCACTTGCGACATCGCACTTGACCTGTAAACACTCCTATGCCGAGTATTCAGATTGGTCACAAGGTTTCATAGATGCAACCTTCCTAACTTCCTTTCTTTTAACATTTTATTTTCTTCTTTTTCTAGTATTCGACCCCACGCGACTTATACACTATTACTCTGAACGGTTACAAAATAAGATGCAGAAACATGTTTGATCACCCGACATTCAATTTTTCTCTCGTTTTTCTTGACCATTTCTCAAGTTTGATTTTTACATTGGTTTGGTTTATATTGCTTAATGTACTATCAACAGCGAGGGTCATTTAAGGACTGCCTCCCGATTCATGCGGTTTGTTTGCATGTGCTGAACGTTTGTGTCCCTGGGAGGCTATATGTTCACGAAAGCCTCGTGGTGATGGTGCGGAACTCAAGTTACTTCTGAAACTATCGTATGACAGCAAATATACAACAGGGTTTCAGTTCACACACAGGGAAGGTCAATCTTGAAGATCGATTTTGCGCCCACCATTGTTTGATCTTTATTTGTTCTTTAAAAGTTGGATCTTTTCATTTCTTTTACTCCTCTTTCATATAGTTTTGATCTTCATTAAACGAAAGTTGAAAATGCTTAAGATATAGCAATCATAATCTTGAAATGTCAAATGATGTTCACTTGTTTTTCCTAATCAATCTCAATACCCTCCACACCCTCCATCCCAAAAATTAACTAAGGTCCAATGGAACATATATGAAATTTAAGAAATGCCCTTTCAGGACCTCCGAAAAATAATTAAAGAAAAAGATTATTGTCAAAATCCAAGATGGCTGTCTGTCAGCCATTAAGTCAGAAAGGCATAATTAGGGACCGAGGGAAACATATGAAGTATGGGGAGGTTGTTGTGGTTTAGGCGAAATACTGGTGCGTTATCTATATAGTGATGGGGCGTCACGATTTAGTGGTGTTTACAATGCACTCTGTGACTCAATCCCTGTCCATTACCTATATTGGCGCCTATACACGCTGGCAACTGTTTCCATCAAAATATCTAACACGATTGGGGGTAGGGGTGGAATAATCATCTGTTGAACTAGAACCTGATCGGGTTGTATCTGTTGATGAATATTTGATATCTTTTTTTCGCGTTTTCCCCATAACCACACACTGATTTGTTTGATAATGTCTTGTTCAACTGTAACTGCTTGGAGGATCCACAAAATGTATATAACACCAGAAATATTTTAGCACGTACCCAATACGTCTATTACACCTGCCTGTTGTGTCTTCGATAACGTCGACTTATGGTGGCTGAGTCTGCATTGACTTGTCTATTCGAGAATTTTTTTATCGTAACGTTACAAGTCTAAATACCCTTTTTGAAACTGTTGATATTAATAAAATTCTAGATTATCTGAAAGATGTTGGTCTGTGCTATAGACCATGACCATTCTGAAGGCATCAAGCAAGGCACTATCTTTGTCCAATATCACTTACGAGTTGCGTTTGTAAAACTCTAGAGCGGATGATAGATTCAAGATTAATTTGGTATCTGGAATCCAATCGCATAATATCACCCCTACAAAGCGGTTTTAGATCAAAGCGAGGTACCAACGTCATTTGGTTAGACTTGAAACCTTTGTGCGTGAGGCTTTTCTAAAGAAGGAACACATGGTTGCTGTTTCCTCGATTTTGGAAAGGCTTACGACACAACGTGGAAGTACGGCATAATGAAAGATCTGCACGATATAGGTATTAAAGGTAATCTACCAATTTTTGTTTCAAATTTTGTATCAGATAGAGTATTTTAAGTCCGGAATGGAACGACGCTTTCCGATGTTCATCAGCAAGAGATGGGTGTACCACAAGGTAGCATTCTTTCGGTTACACTTTTTGGACTTAAAATTAACAGTATTGTCAAAACATTATCTCCTTCAATGGAGGGCGCTCTTTATGTCGATGACTATCGATCAAAGCGTATGAATACCATCGAAAGACAACTACAACAATGTTTGAATCGACTACAAATTTGGGCAGATGAAAATGGTTTTAAATTTTCACAATCAAAAACAGTTTGTGTGCATTTTTGTCAAATTCGGAAACAACAAAATCTGTCTCTCTGTGGTGCACCCATTCCGGTCATTGAGCAAACTAAATTCTAAGGTGTAATATTCGACAGGAAATTGTCGTTCCTTCCACACATAAAATACCTTAAAGCCAAATGACTGAAGGCACTGAATATTGCAAAGGTTGTGTCCCATACTGATTGGGGAGCTGATAGAAAAGTTTTGCCAATACTCTATAGAGCCCTTATTAGATCAAAATTGGACTATGGTTCCATCGTGTATGGATCTGCTAGACCTTCATATTTAAAATTATTAGACACTGTTCATCACCAGCTTTTAAGACAAAACCTACAACAAGCCTCTATGTAGAGGCTAACGAACCATCGCTATATAGCTGTCAAAATAAAGTGGCTTCGCAATACACCATTCAGCTAAGGTCAAATCCTTCAAATCCTGCAAAAGGCAAACCAAAAACTATTCCATCATTTGGTATTCGAATTTCCGCTCTTTTACAAAACACAAATATTGATGTTAACCAAATTCAGTCATTTGGAACGATAGAAATTCAACCCTGGCTCATGAATTCACCTGAAGTTGACTTTTTTACTTCATGAAATTGTTAAATCAGACACAGATAGTTACACCTTTCGTTCATCCTTCTCGAAATTGCAGTTAAAATATAAAACATTTCTACATTTATATACTAATGGTTCAAAAGATAATGATAAGCTTGCTGCGGCCATGGTTACATAAGATGAAACCTATGGATGCCGGCTACCGAATAACGCCTCAATATTCTGGGCAGAAGTACGAGCTATCTACCTCGCCCTTGAATATATTCAAAGAAACAAAGTAATGGGAGCTGTTATCCATTCAAACTCTCTATCTGCTCTACAGACTCGTAGCAATAGAAATATTGAAAATATGTTCATTCGTAATACCTTAATACTATATCATGAACTAGCTTTTAACTTTCGTATTGCTTTTTGCTGGGTTCCTAGGCACATGGGAATACCGGGCAATGAAAAAGCAGATCGTACCGCTCAGGTAGCTTTATCGCTACCACCTGTTGTTTTTCAACTTCATTTTACCGATTTTAAACCATTTATTAAACAAATTTTAAAAGCTCAGTGGCAGGAGGATTAGAATACCTATACCAATAACAAATTGCACTCCGTTAAACCTGTTATCAGTGAATGGTTTCCAGGCTATAGGGACAACCACCGAGATGAATTTGTCTTTGCCCGTCATCGGATGGGTCAAACATACCTTACACATTCATATATGTTGAAAGACGAAGATAATCCTTGGTGCATAGGATGTGATGAGCCATTCACCGTTAAGCATTTTTTATTGGACTGCAGTGACCTTCTGTCTACTCGAGAACGTTTCTATCGTAACATTACATGTGTAAAATTCCTTTTCGAAACCGTTGAGATTTGTAAAAATCTACATTACTCTGAAAAATGATAAAAATAATAGACTATGACATAGCATTTTAATATATTGTGTAAACATACCCATTTAAGATTTTAACATTTGTATTTTACCTTTTATGTGTTGACGGGCCGTTAAGAATGTGAAAATAATAATGATGATAATATTCAGCTCCGCGCCAGGAATAAATTAAACAAAGCAGTTTAGAAAGTTTTAGTTCCTTCTTACGAATCGTGTTATGGGGACAGCAGGGTAATTCTTACTTGGGCCTTATACAGACACATATGTATGATATGTTTATGATTCTCGGTGCATAGGATGTGATGAGCCATTCACCGTTAAACATTTTTATTGGACTGCATTGACCTTCTGTCTACTCGAGAAGGTTTTTATCGTAATATCACATGTCTAAAATCCCTTTTTGAAACTGTTGTAAAAGTCTACCTTACCTGCAAGATGTTGATCTATATAATAGACTATGACGAACCATTTTCATCTTTTGTGATAAAGCGACTATAATGTTTAAAAAAACACCACGAAAAATATAAAACGTTCTATTTTCCATTAATATGTTATTAAACTTTCTGTTAATTAATAAAATTAAAAGTACCTTTTTATTGATATCTAAAAAATAAAGAATGTAAACAGTGAGGTCTTGATCTAATTCATATATTACCGCTCGTAACCCTGATGCTGCGCATGCGTATAAGCCCAGAAAGAATCGGACGAAAAGGCGTCGAGGACTTAAAAGTTACCTTACAGAAAGTGCCAGAAAGCGTAAGAGAAAGGAGTCAGACCTGAAAAGAGGACAGGCAAGATTTGATATTCACAGGTGATAGAAAGATGAAGGAGGATCTTGGAATGAATACGGATTCGGAATTTGCGAAGCTGCTGCTTTGACTGGTTATCTTAACGTTTGCCCTATAATTATAACGTATCCGCCTGTCATTGATTATAGTCGAATATCCAATGTTTGACACGTGAATATGTTATAAACCTTACTACTAAAAGTGTTATCTGATAATTATTGAATGAAAATAGTTGGGGTATTCGTTCTAAGTGTAAAAATATGATGGTACTGGTGTTACTGTGAGAATAACGGCCGTGATGATAATCATAACCTTTATAATTAACACATAGACACATGTTGAATGGAAGACAATATATATATCAATATGTACAGACTAAGTATTAATTCCTGTGCATTTCTGCACATTGAGTTTTTTTTCTTTTCCTATTGTAATTATCTGTATTTCAAATTTTATTGTCAAATTGACAAATGGATTGGGCAGCAGGCATAGCCTATTTAAGCCCTCTCCAAACATGGTAACAAACAGTAATACAAACATAGGTATACAAAATTAGACATTTGAACATATACAAACATAAACAAATCAGAATGCTGAAGTAGGGGAGACAACTACTTAAATCTATTTCTCATATAATTCCATTTGATTTCATTTTCTAATCTTTCAGTATAATTCTTTAAATAAAAATATTACATTTAATTGAAGAAGAGAAGAAAACTATTAGAGATTAATGAATAAACATTTAGTGTTTTTAAATTACCTCACCAAACAGATACAGACCGGAAAAGTCCATTGTATCACACAAGGCCATCCACTGATGAATTTGGAAATTCAATCCCACCAAATAGTTTAATTTATGTCTATTTGCAGGTTTAAGATCTGTGATGTTCAATAAAACTTCTTCCAATTTCTAATTCTATTCATTAAGTTGTTCCCCAATATTTTGAGTAGACAATATAACTGGTCTTGTGAACACTAAACCCTCCCTTAAGAACAAATATTAATGTGCAAGGTACCTTATTTGGAAATCAGATGACCATGAATGAATGAATGAATGAATGAAAGCATAATGGGGTAGAGATCTTGGTTAGACATACTAAGTCTTCTAGTTCTTATGATATAATCTGAGACAGATAGAAGGATATGTTTATTTTCATTTTCATTGCATCTCTCACAATCATTTAGAATGATATCAATAGTTAGATGGTTTTGAACTTCATGTGATATATGCTGAAAAATATAACACGATGTTGATTAACGTTTAAACAATCAAGAAATTAGTGAGATGCTGTTTCAAATCTAAATCAACAAGAGCAAGCCGAGGACTCAGCTAGATGATCTTTCAGAAGGTCACAATTTAGGTTGCTGGCCTCATTTCTCAACTGACAGACAATGACATTGGTTTCTCGATTTCCAAAGAACTTAATAATTTCAGTTGTTCTTGTGTTAAGGTTGTGTACATGTGTTATAAAATTTTTAAACTGATATGTAGAACGAATATTTTGAAGATCCCGAGCTATATTATTAATTTTATTAAACATGGATGGGAAGAATCTTCTATAATAGTTGACAGTTCGACAGAGAGGATGATCAAATAATCTAATAGATCTAAAGGGATACCTATCTAATGTGGGATCATGAAGATAAGATTCAATAATATCTTTCAAGTAGTATGGAGATTGATCATTTATAATTTTATACATCAGCATCATTTTATGCTGCTTTCTCCTACTATCAGAAAACCAACCTAGTTCTTTATACAAGCTATTGTGCCTCTACGCAGTCCTGTTATTATTCTTGCCGCCTCTAATTGTACTGATTCTAAGAGAACTTTTAAATTTTGCGAACAATTATCCCAGACAACATCAGCGTATTCAAGTATTGGCCTAATATATGATATATATATTGTAGTTAATGACTGTCTGTCAAATTTATACTTCATCATTCTTAACACATTAATTCTTTTATAGGAATTTTGATAAATATAAAAAATATTATCATTCCACTTAGCATCATGACTGAATGTCAGACCGAGATGTTTATGTATTCGACTGACAGTAACAGGTTCATTATAAAAATATACATTTGGGTGATGGATATTCAATTTTTAGAGAAAATCGCAGATTCAGTTTTGTTTTGATTAAATTTTATGTCCCATCTATTAGCCCAGAGTTGAATATTGCTGAGATCATCTGTTAAGTTTGTGCTAGTTCAACTGGATCATTATCTGTTACAGCTTACAGGGAAGGGTCGTCAGCAAACGGTTTAATTATATTAGAAACACAATCAACAATAATATCATTGATATAAAAAACAATAATGGACTGAGAACCGAGGCCTGTGGTACCCCTGCACTAACAGACTTAGACGTCGATATATATCCCAGTTTAGACTCTTTGTTTTCTATCATCTAAAAAATTCCTAAACTACTTAAGTGATTTCCCTTTGATGCCATATACTTGAAGTTTATATAATAACCAGCCATGCCAGACTCTATCAAATGCCTTGCAAAAAACAAACCTTAATTCTTTACCTTGGTCTAAACATTGTACAATAGTGTGATGTACTGAAAGAAGTTGATTTACTGTAGAGTCCTTAGGCATAAAACCAGATTGATGTTTTGAAATAACTTTATAATCAGCTAGATAATTAAACATGTATTTAATTTTTTTTTCTATAATTTTACTAAAATATGAAGTTATAGAGATTGGTCTGTAATTAGATATTTCATTTATTAAACCTTTTCCTTTATAAATGCCATTAATATTGGCAGTTTTCCAGCTAAGGGGGATAACTCCTGTTTGTAGTGTTTTGTTAAAGAGCAAAGTTAAAGGAAGAGAAATAGAATGTTGAAGTTACTTGATTATCTTTAGTACCATATCATCAGGCCCAGCTGGTTAATTACTATTTAAGAGAAACAACTGATCACAGACATCTTGATGTGTTATTGAAATGTTATCTAAAGAATGAGGACAGTTAATTTCTATATGTGGGATTGGTTCAATATTCTCAGAAATGGTAGATATAGAAGTAACATATTTATTAAGTAACCCAGCTTTATCAAACGGATGTTGAATGAAAGATTCATCACATTTAAGAGGGGGAATAGAGTTACTTTTATTATTTATATTTTAAACAGTTTTTGTAATTTTCCACCAACTAGATGAAGAGGTATCTTTATTAGCTAACAATTGCATATTTTCTATATAATTATTCTTGGCCTCCCTAATTTTACTTATGACTTCATTCCTGATATTTCTGTAGTTTTCCCAACGACATGGTAAGTTACTAGATCTTGCTTTTCTATGTACCCTATTTCTTTGTCTAATTTTAGTTCTGATTTCTTTTGTCATCCACTTATTATCGCTAGGTCTTACTGTAATATTTCTACTAGGAATACATTCAGATATCTATTGATTGATAGCATCACAAAGAGTATTATTAAATTCATTACTATCTTGCAATTCTGAGAGTGAAACCAAATCAATCATATTCAGGTTCCTATTCATTTTAACATAATCAGCTTCCTGATAGAGAAGCATATTTTTCTTGTAAGATTTTGGTTTAAAACATCAAATGAAATACAAAATTGTAAAAGAGAATGATCACTACAAATAGGTGGAGAAACAGATACATTTTTGATGAAGTTCAAGCTGTTAGATAATACAATGTCTAATGAAGTTATTACTATATTAAGGTTAGTATTTATAGCTCTATCTAACACAAAATCAAGGGTTTCCAAATAAGCAACAAGCATATCTGGTCTATAAATAGACAACAGAGTAAAATTTTTCTAGATTCAATACATACTTCAACACAGATTAATTCTACATCATCGTGTTGTAAATCTGTTCGTCTTTTAATGAAAACTGTATTTTTATGATAAATAATAACTTCTCCACCAGGGCCCGATCTTCGGTCCAGCCTATCATGTAGGTAAGAGTCAATGTTAATATCCGAATCTAGTACTTCAGGAGAAAGATGAGTTTCTGTTAAACATATTATGTCATTATTATTTAATTCAGCTTCCACAATGTAAACTTTATTTCTTAATGACCTAACATTTAGGTGAGCAATATCAAGACTGCATAGAGGACCCGGGTTAACTTCAATGTCTTTTGAAGTTAACAGTAATATATGAAGTATAAAATAGAACAATATATTTTTAAAACTTGTATCATATTTCAAGGTAGTAAAATGATAGAAGTTGAATGAATGAGAGAGGTTAGAACTAGCTTTGATTTCCAATGTGTCTCAATATTGAATTGATATTCTATTTTTTACCCATTGTCAAGCAAGATGAGGCCTGAAGAATAGGAAATGAGACACAAGGTACATAGCAAGTAGTACTCCAACAATGCTAGAGGTTTTACGCGGCAAGATACTTCTGACAGGCGACCGCGATTGACAAAGACAATTCTCACACGACAAGCCAAAACAAAACGAATTACTATGATTGATTGTTAAAAATTATATATTATAACACTATAGAATCATTTACTGCAAACAAGAATTAGCAGAAAGGCGCACAAGCAAGTGTCATACGTAAGACATGTGCGTTTGTTTACACTTTCCTCGTAATCACTTTTTTCTTCGCGGCGGAAGTAAATGATTCGTCACGTGACAAGCCATGTGATCCATTTGGCTTTCTTCGTAATAAACCGAGCGTGAACATGTTTATAATCAATAGTCAAGACAAACAATGTTCCAACGCCGAAAAATAACCAAAAACAACCAATTTGACGTTATAGGCGCGCTTTATTATGGATATATTTTATCATTCGTAAGCCGAATTCTCCATTAACATACCATATACGTCTCTGAACATACCATTTAAGTTTTTTAACATAAAGTACCTAGATTATGTCAGGTTTTATGACCTTCTGTAGCCTATATGCCTTGGCACCTACTATAATCCCGTAACCGTTTTTTTTATTTCAGGTCAAGTTGATGACATAGGCCAATTATTATTTGAATTATATTGTTTATGGGTTACCAAGATGTAGACACAATACAGTCACAAGACATTTAGGGAATTTCCAGGTGTATTTTCCCGGTCGGCCAAGGCTCGATTGCTTTCGATTTGCAATTACAACCTATGTCATCAACTTAACCCATAAACATATCATACTACTACTACTACTACTACTACTTATTATACTACTACTACTACTACTACTACTACTACTACTACTACTACTACTAATTATTATTATTATTATTATTAGTATGGTATGTTTATGGTTAAACACAATACAGTCACAAGACATTTAGGGAATTTCCAGGTGTATTTACCCGGTCGGCCAAGGCTAGATTGCTTTCGAGGCTGCATTCATTCAGCGGGGAGAATATTTCAAATTACCTTCTGTCTATTTAACAAGTAAGTGTTTATCGTTAACACAACTAATATGTGTACATACTTATTTTAATTCAATCTTCCTAACTAAGCTTATCTTTTATTTATTCTGAATCAAAACATACCCACGATGAGTCATAAAATAAGATTTTTTATAAAATAAAAATATGACACCATATATAACATCAGAGACATATATAACATGTGATATATACGTCTCTGATAACTTATGCTTCATGAATATTACAAAAGATATTTTACAATCTCGTGTTAAATTGTAAAGATATATCAATTCAGTCATCAACTGATCTATTTTAAAACATTGCAGACGTGTCGAATCGACATTGCGTTTTATTTATAGAGTGGTGTTGGCTTGTTTCCACAATCCTGTACACCAGTCATACATACCTGTGGTATTCACGCATGTAAAAGCTTTTGATAATCTATCTGCTAAAAATATCTATATTGAAGTAAATACTCCTCTACGATCTAACCAAGATTGATAGGGTGAAACTGCAAAAGGGTTATGATCCCAATAGGTGATCCGCGAGGTACTGAATTCTCTTCAGTCAGCCAGTCTATCTTCTTTACATTTTTGCTGGTCGAATCCACGCAAATGTCTTACATTAGTAATCATTCCGAAAGTTCTTGATTTAGCTGTTTTGAACTCCATGTCAGGTCGGGAGGCCAAAGTTGAAGATCATTGTTAAATCATTGTTAAAAAGACAATTTGTTTAAACTATCAGTTTTATTGTAGAGATAAACAGTAAAGAAAGATGACTTACAAGCCTAAGCTTATGATGACTGATTGTCCACAGATCTTAGTTACAACAGATGATCGACCAAGCAACATCGGAAATATTTCTCTTTTAATAAAGGTACAGTATCTAACTTACTCCGCGCGTAAGTGAAATATATATTGGTTTTGTCATTTGACCTAAAGGGTTTCATATTCGTGATTTGTTCGTCGTCATACGCTGTCAGCCTGAACAAATTTAAACCACACATACCCGTCCAGAAAGAGGGGGGGGCATCATTTGACAGAAGATATTTAATTTTGTATACATAGTCGGTCTGATCACAAAGGCACGGGGTCCTTTCTCTTTCTTTTCGGAAAGAAACCGATATGGAATATAAGGAGAGCGATTAGGTTTTAAGACCTTCTGTATATGTCTTGCAACTTACTGTAATCCCATAACCGTTTTTTTTAAATTTCAGGTCAAGTTGATCACATAGGACATAAACCGCCAAACAAACAGCAGAGTTAAAGATATGACCATGGATCTACGGGATAACGTCTTCGTTTTCTTGTTCCAGCTGTTAACGGGCTTGTTATCAACAATGTGTTTTATGATGGTACTGCACACAGATGAAAAATTGGACAACACTATTCGGTATTCTGACATTTCGACTGAGGTTTTTATTTCACGGTATATAGTCATAGTTATCATTTCGGTAGCAGGTAATTTATTCATTAGTGAAATAGAACAGTACATGACACAATTTAGGCACATGGATATCATAGGCATTTGTTTCTCGTTCGCTGTTTTGCATTCGCAAGTGCACTCGCAAGAAAAGGATGTGATAGTTTTAGAGTTTCTGATATATCTACCCTATCTTATTGATTTCGGCTTCGATATTTTTGCTTGGTGTCTCTACTATGTATATCATGTGTCAAAATACTACACTTTCCGCAGTATTATTCAGTATTTGGTATACTTACTCTCTCTTACAATGCTTTTGATTACGGCAGTCATGTCTTGTGGACTTCTCATCCAAAACCAAGCTGGTGGGATAGGAAATCAGTTAAGCGCACACCAATATATAACAACACGCGTTGATGTCGTTAGGCCAGTGGATAGGGTAGAGTCCTTTCAAGTGAACTCCGATTACCAAACTACATTAAATACACAAACGAAACCTCGGTGTCCTGAATCCTCCTACACTGCCACGAAGACTGTCATGTGGCGTTATCCAGGCGAGGACATACAAATGAAATGCCAATACGATATAGATATTGAAGATTTTAGCTCTGCAACACCTGAAACTTTGTGGTTTCGTGATAAACAAGTGCTGACAATTGCAGAGAGACATAGAGTGGAACTTGGTTATGAAATGATTGGTTCAACCTACCAGGTTACAAGTTTGTTAACAATTTTGATGGCTGATAGTAAGGACTTTGCAATTTACGAATGTTGGGGAGAAAACCGAAGTATGCATTCGAAACAAAGTTTGAGCTCTCATATCTTGACTTTGCGAGCATTCTTCAATATAACACAAATATCACATGTTAAAAAAACAGTGTTTGCCCCAGTTGGCTTGTTAATGACCGTGCAACCGATGGACTATTACATTTTTAGCCACGATACTATCAAATTCAATCACATGGTGGAAGGGTTAACAGAACGTCTATTTGTACCTCATTACCACAGCGTCTTGTTCGGTGGATGCAGTCCATTGACTGCCCTTTATAGTTCCATGTATTGTTATGTTTTCTCGAAATCCAAATGTATCAAACTTCCTTTGTCAGAAGTTGAATTCAAAAATGCATATTTATTTCAATATTCGTATCATTTCTGTACGCATCCACAAAACCTCTGTAAACACACGATGCAGATTGAGAGAAATGTACGGAATGGAATAACTGGAGATATGGAACATCATGTGTATGATTTACCTTTGTCTGTCAACTTGGTTCCAGATACACGATTTCTCTACATGGAAATGGACAATCGTAGTTACACAGATGACATATCAGTAGCGAATCAAAACTCCCTGCGAACTTGGCATGTAATATTTGAAGTCTTCTGGTGGATCAGAATGGTTATAGAGTGCTGTTTGATAGGGATGTTACATGTCACCATGTCGTATATGCTTTCAAAAGTGTGGGATTTCATGATGAAATACTTGGTTATACGAATGAAAAGAATTATCCTGAAGCGAACTAATTTGACAACCGACATCCTGCAAAAGAAACGAGAAAATTACCGTATGTACGATGCGCTCATACTGCACCATGAAGAAGATCAAGATATTGTTCGCGATTGCATTGTTACACCACTGGAGAAGGCAGGACACCGGATTCTGTTCCCTGCGAGAGACTGGGCTGATAAAGGTAACAAACCAGCATACAAGATTCACGCAGGTGCAATAGAAACTAGTAAAGGAATTATTGTAGTATATTCCGACAAATTCAAAAGTGATCCGTTTTGCATGCGTACTTATCTTGAAAGCATGACGATTGCGCGCGTTCAACATGGCTACTTGAGCCAAAACAGTGTTTGTATTGTCTCGCTTCAACCTTGTGCACGTATTCCGCGTGATGTAGAGATAGCATTGCCGAAAGTACATTTTCTGAACTTAGTGCGAAAACGGAAAAAAGGCAGGCAAGTGGACACATTTGAAGATATGTTAAAGAAATGGATCCATTGAAGATTGCCAGATAATACATGGATTTCATTATCAAAATGTGATACAACTTTATAGCTTTGGCATAATTAATGACTTTAGAATGTAATGGGATGAAATGGTTTTTTCAACAGTTTAATTTATGAAAGTTAGGCGGTCAACAGTTTTATGAAATGGGACGTCTTTCCGAGACCATTCAGGGATAAACCTACATTTTGCAGGAGAATATTTTAAGGACAGCTGCATTTTGCATACTTTTCACAACATTAGATGAGTTTTTAAAAGATTTTGGGGTTCAAAATACAAGGGGGAGGGGATGTAAAACTTGGTGTTCGGGGGAAAATGTAGTGTTTTTTTTTATTTTCTTCTCAATAAGGATCAAGTGACGGTCTCGTATGATAGGTCCATTTTCACATCACATAGCTTCAAAAAATACTTGAAAATTTCTTTTCATTAACCGATTAAATGCATGACAACAATTATTACAACCAGAAAGGAATCCAAGCGTTATAGAAAAGGGATAAATATAGACTCTTCTGCATTCTGATTCAATTGCTCGAAATAAACAGGACATGTCTACAATATGAACCATAATTACACCTATACATGTCCTAATCCTGATTAGAATTGGTCAAATGGGACAATGACATTTAGGATTCAGTGAATCAAAATATTCTCTGTTTACATATGGTTTCAACTTTTGTATAGCTTGTATGATATATTTGAAAAAAAAAATAATAAAGAATTAAAAAAAGAAGTTATTTCTCTTGTTTGTTTTGTCAGTATGGTAAATACGCTCCTATTTCACATACCTGTTTATTAGTCTATAGTTATACTATACTAACCACAGCAGTCATAGTAAGGGAATCCCCAGAGTGTTTTTCTCACCCGGGCAAGATTTATTTACTTATAAGGTCTGCTGTCATTCAGCAGAGAAAGTATTCCCAGATCTACTTAATGCTGTGAGTATCAATAATTCCCGTAATCGATACACTACATACATGCCATTCTTAAAAAAATATATTTATTCTGAATTAAAGTTTATCATGACGAGCAATGATGGCACAGAGCTGAAATAATTAAATGATAATATAGCACAGTATATATTACCATCTGACAGTATCTCATCGTCTATTTGCTTCCTTTATATATGGATGAATTGGCGTGAACGAAAACATCTTACAATATTACGTCATAAAACTGTTCATTCAGCAGGCATTTGATCTATTATTACACTTAGTCAATGCGTCATTTGCTCATTCCAATTGGCATACAAAGAAGTATTGGCAGATTATCAGACAGTCACTTACATAGCATGAAACATACCTACCCATTATACTAAAGGCGATTTAACCTTAGAACCTCTTTCTGATTCTTGAGTGGATACACCTTTTTACTTACAAAGTTTCTAATACAACATCCAACCCAGTATAGGAGTTCTATCTTAACGACGCGACATCCCACAGTAATAACAAGAGGTCCAAAGAGCTTTGTCGCTCACCTGGTTGAGTTTATTGCAATGCATTTACTTAAAATGAAGGAAAAGTATTTGAAACTTGTATCTATCTCTCCAGTTAGATTCGCCTCTCCTCCCCCAAGGGGGTTATATTCACTATTTGTACAAAACTAACAAAATCGAATCATTCCAACACAAGCAATTCGCTCTATTTCCACTATTGGGCCCCGTCCAAGGGTTCCGAAACCAACCGTTCATGCAAAATTAATCCACTACACCAACACATGTCTCAGATCAGATTAGGACAGAATTCAAGCATTCCTACATACAAAGAATGATTTTAAAGAAATTACCATAATCCCCCCGTTTGGCCCCATCCCTTCCGCCCGAAATGGCCGCGATCAATTGTTTATACAAAATTGATTCCTTTCAGGCAAAATTGGGACAACACCAAGGTATTCTTACAGAAGACGGAGACGATGGAATTGAAAACTTGTTTAGAATACAGTAATTTATCTCATCTAGGTAACAAACCTAGAAATAATGTTTATCATGATGCCTGACACAGAAGTTCAAACATAATCATTGTCTTCTCTGAGCCGTTTTTGCAAAACGGGTATCTACTCAATTTTATTTTCCATACTGTTGTTCCGACAAGTTGTCGGTAAAAACATACTGGTGATAGAAATAGGCCTGGTGTTGAGGTAATACATGGACCATTCCATTCCCAGAATGACAAGGCAAAGCTTAGTAGACATATAATGTGTTGGACACTTAAAACAATCTATTGCGATGATCCAGAAACTAAAATTATTTTAGACGGTAGTATGTATTTCTTTGTAACAAGTACTGATTGATAATTTTTAGCTGGTATCCTCAATGACACTACGAGCTAATGTACATGCAGTCACTTTTGTGGTAAAAAAGGTATTTCCACGAATATTGAAATTGGCCTTGTCCATCTGTCTGCATTATCTTTGCTTCAGTTCAATCCATCAAGTAATGTTAAGCTAATTTCTCTTACTTCATCCAGTGCTTTCTCAAAGATAGTGCTATGTTTTATCTGGTCCGGAGTTAAAAAGGTTCAGATCACTGAAAACATATGTACATATTAAAAAATGTATCGTTAACTACAGCACTTTAGTCGAATGTAAGAATTGTACCTCCATTTCATGATCGTCGGAGGCAACTAAATTTGGGATCTACTCTTTCCTCTTCATTCTTAACTTCTCGTTTGACACTGCCTCACTGAAGGCTGTGGATTGTCTTCTTCGACACTGCCTCATTGAAGGCTTTGCATTGTCTCCCTTGACACTGTGTGACTGAAGGCTTTGAATTGTCTCCCTTGACACTGCATCACAGAAGGCTTTGCATTTTCTCCCTGGACACTGCATCATTGAAGGCTTTGTGTTGTCTTGCTTGACATTGTCTGACTGATGGCTTTGCATTGTCTCCCTTGACACTGCCTCATTGAAGGCTTTGCATTGTCTCCTTTGACACTGCCTCATTGAAGGCTTTGCATTGTCTCCCTTGACACTGCCTCGTTGAAGGCTTTGCTTTGTCTTCCGCGACACTGTCTGACCAAAGGCTTTGCATTGTCTTCCTCGACACTGTCTGACTGAAGGCTTTGCGTTGTCTTCCTCGACACTGTCTGACTGAAGGCTTTGCATTTTCTCCCTTGACACTGCATCACTGAAGGCTTTGCATTGTCTCCCTTGACACTGCATCACCAAAGGCTTTGCATTGTCTGCATTGTCTCCCTTCACACTGCCTTGTTGAAGGTTTTGCGTTGTCTTCCTTGACACTGTCTAACTGAAGGCTTTGCAATTTTTCCCTTGACACTGCATCACTGAAGGGTTTGGGTTATCTCCCTTGACACTACTTCACTAACAGAGCAGTAACGGATTTCAAAAATTCTTCAAAATCCATCTTCTCTAATTTGGTCTGAATCACCATTGGTTGAATGTTGAACTTAATTTTGTATAAAATGTTTTTCTAGAGTCTGGCATGCGAGACTGGATAGGAGAAATAAATTAAAACCTCTTGTGTTGGGATGAATGCATGGTGACAAAATTGGATCAAAATCATTACCAGGTAGACAATATTCTTTAATAAAAAGGTATTTCTGTTTTAATTTCAAATTCAATTTATTAGTCAAATTTTGAAACAATACAATTGTTTTCTACAGGAACAGACTATGAATTCAACACTAGTGAATGTTACGATCAGTTATGTTGTAATGTTTTCAATGAAAAAGAATAATCATGAAGAATACAAGATACATGTTAACAGTAATTTTCGCAAAATAAATCTATTTAGTAATTTAATGTTGATAAAAACATTCCAAGACCTTCATAACTGCAATATGTATCTTGTCATTTTGATTCATTTGCTTTTTATTTTACTGTTTAAAAGATCAAACGGTAGGACATGCAGGTTTCTCTTTATTTGTAGTGTTTAAAATTTTATTGAATCCCTGTATAGGTCAGAGGATTTCATTCTGAGGAAAATTACATTATTTGTAATCAGGTTTTTTTTTCTTATTTTTGAGGTGTAAATTGGAAAAGCAGCCATTGAATAACGAAAAATGGAGTAATGAATTTATTACTTCTTGATAGTGATGAATATGGTTAACTGAATGCATATCTATGGTGCATCTCACAATTTATTCTGATGCCTTTTTGCAATTTTTAAAATTTCTATTTGGGAGGTATATCATATGATGTACTTGTATGTTTCAGTAAGTACCTTAAGCAGAACGTATACTTACTAAGTATCTTTCTCTTTTCTTTACTGGAAATACATCCATGAAAGGATCCACATTCCAGGAATTTGTGCAAAGTCCAAGTAGAAGAATTTAAATGAATAATATTTGTCTAACAAAATATCATAAAAAAGGAGGTTTTCCCAAGGCTTTTTGATATTTTCAAAGTGGCCTTAGATATTTACGAAAGTGCAACAGGACTTTACCTAATTTAAATATTGTCAATAAAGATGGCTACCATGGACGTTAAAATTTTCTTATTCACAATTTTTAGATGATCATGATGTGTTATTAACTGATACTGATTTTAATGACAAATAAAAGGTAATTGAATGAAGAATCATGTGACCTCTGCTGTAACATCTGGCACATATTACAATACCATATTAGCTATTGATAGAATATTGTGCCTGCATTTGATGTACCTTGGGGGTAGAAACACTGCATAAATTGAGAAACCTGCTATGATACTGTTGTATATGAATTCTTACCTGATTTGTGAAATACATACATTTATTTTCTAAAATGTGCAAAAAACAGCTTCGTATATTGATGATAAAAAAAATAAAGGCTTTGGAATGTATGTCACTAAATTGACCTGACAGCTCATCATACCAGTCCACATTAATTTTAATTGAGCTTAAGTTGGAAAATTTTTTCTCAATTCATGGAATATACTTGACACTAATAAAAGTATATAAGAGTATGTTAAAACCAAACAACCGATGAAGATAGGAATATTGGAAACTGTATTTCATGTATAGATATTTTACTTGTGAAACCTTCTAAAATAAAGTCACGCACCCTCTTGCATTTTTATTTTTATTTCGAAATATTCAATACATGAATATATAATGATAATTTTCTTTTGGGTTTTACAAGATAATACAGACTGACAAAAAAGCAGTCAAAATTAAGCGATATAACAAACTATAGGTCCGTGATGTTTTCATCAAGGACAGTGTGAACCCTATCTCTTTTTAATTTCTGTATTGGGAGTGGGTGAGGGTTTGGGTTCAAATGTAAGAGTGGATACTGACATATGTAAAAAAAATGGTAGGGAAAGTGAAAAAGTTTAGAGATTTATTATTGGATTAAGGTAAATCCTTTTAGCCTTGATTTTGAAGTATACCTACTCTCTTTCCAGGCAGGAATGACTTTTCTCTAGTTTGGAATTTTGCCCCACTCAATTAGCTTGTATTAAATTTGGTTTTACATATCCTTTTTTTTTCACTGCACAGTAAACAGGATTGTGCATACATCTGTGTGAACATAGAAATATACAGAAGATTAAGATTATTTAAAATAATTCATACCATAAAAAATTACTTGTTTTTTTCAGGTGAGTGGCGCTCATTGACCTATCCAAATACTTCCAATCACAACAAACCCGAGTTTCACCAGTGAGTGGGTGTTTAATGGCCAATGAACACCCACTCATTGGTGACGCTCTGATATGCTGTGATTGAAATTATTCGAATTCATTTTTATATTTTCATTCTGTCACCCTGTATCTGTATCCATACCCAACGTACAGCACCCCACTGACTAACCAACACACTCAGAACTGATGTCGGCTCTACCTCTTTAGTTTTAATATATCTGAATTGTATTTAAATAACAGCAAGTACGTGGCACAAGTTATGTTAAAGCCCAAGTAGATGGGGATAGTGAGTATGAAAACAGGAGAAGAGATTCCTTCGTAATACCATACATGTAGTTTGTACACTAACATGCATGAATAAAAGCAGCTAATTTATACATATCAATTGACAACATTTTCATTACTTTAGTATCAAGTAACTTTCACATATGATTTAATTATATTTGATTTCTTACAAACGTTGATGACTAGATGAGATTGATCTGTATAATATATTAATGAATACTGTATATCAAAATTAGAACCAATATAGAAACATATTTGTACATGTATCATTATCACATATACAATACTATACAATATCACATTTGGTCCCAACTGACTTCAGTATTCATTGATTCTTTTTAAAATGACAAAAATTGATACGGATACAAAAAATATATACAAATATGTATTTTGGAATGATAAGTTACTGATATATGGTAGAAAAAATCCTACATAATGATTAACAGGAATGTTTCAAATGTAAACATGACGTCTTCTGAGTGCACGTGTAAACATAACGTCTTCTGAGTGCATGTGTAAACATGACGTCTTCTGAGTGCACGTGTAAGCATGACATCTTCTGAGTACACGTGTAAACATAACATCTTCTGAGTACACGTGTAAACATGACGTCTTCTGAGTGCACGTGTAAGCATGACATCTTCTGAGTACACGTGTAAACATGACGTCTTCTGAGTACATATGTAAACATAACGTCTTCTGAGTACACGTGTAAACATGACGTCTTCTGAGTGCACGTGTAAACGTAACGTATTCTGAGTGCACGTGTAAACGTAACGTCTTCTGAGTACACGTGTAAACGTAACGTCTTCTGAGTGCACACGTAAACATAACGTCTTCTGAGTGCACGCGTAAACATAACGTCTTCTGAGTGCATGTGTAAACATGACATCTTCTGAGTACGCATGTAAACATGACGTCTTCTGAGTACACGTGTAAACATGACGTCTTCTGAGTGCACGTGTAAACATGACGTCTTTTGAGTGCACGTGTAAACATGACGTCTTCTGAGTGCACATGTAAACATGACGTCTTCTGAGTACACGTGTAAACATGACGTCTTCTGAGTGCACTGTAAACATGACGTCTTCTGAGTGCACATATAAACACGACGTCTTCTGAGTACAGGTGTAAACATGACGTCTCCTGAGTACACGTGTAAACATGACGTCTCCTGAGTACACATGTAAACATGACGTCGTCTGAGTACAGGTACAGGAATGAATGACATGGTTATACTCAATATTGATCCGAGGTGGAATGTTATATAGTGGACCCTCCATAATCCTATCACCTTTGTTTCCACCCAAAATTACCATTGTAAGTTTTCTCCTGAGTTTAGTCAACAGACAAAATTCAAATTCTTTGACTGAAGAGTACAAGTATTGTTATAGAAATGTAATCTTTTAAGAAATCCTTTTAAAACTTTTCCAGTCAGATTGTGAGTTTTCTAGAGTATTGGAGTGTACATTATTTCAGGTATACACAACTGTAACAGGAACATTAATAACATATTGAACCTTAGCAACAATCTGACTAGACAGACCTCCCATCATTTGGCTTAAGTGAAATTCCCCTCATCAAATGACCTAGATCTCCTCCTTCTCAAAATATATATATTTCTCTTAGATATCAAAATCCCTGGATGATTGGAAGTCCCTATAACATACACTTGGAAGGGTCAACAGCATAGCTCTCTAATGCATGTAGATAGGTAGATATGAAAAATACCTGAGACATTTTCGGCTGATTCAGGAAAAAAATGTTTTCTAAGTAAATGACTTGACATTGGGGTTAACTGAAATTTCCATTAACCAATCAACGAGCTAGTGAGGTTTTCAATTTCTACAATATAAATAAAAATGCTCATTATTATAATATCTGTAATAGCCACATTACCATATCAAGATAAAAAATTCAGACCTTAACACATCAGATATGATGTGTAAGTGATATAGATCTAATTGTTAATTATTGTCTACATCAATAGACAATTATAGGCACCGACTAAGACGAAGACATTTCAGAAACAAAAAACTTTGCGTACAAATGTGTCTTCTAAGCAATAATTTCAACACATAAAGTCGAATAGAGTAATCCATGGATTATAGAACTATTTTAAAAAAATTTTTATCTTATAAGCCTAGGGAACAACACACTTTTGCATGTGATTCAATATCAGGGGGTGGGCTTACTACAGGACATTTAAAAAAGTATTTGCTGGCGATTCTGTTGAACAACAGTAGATAGATGAGGTTAACAGCTTGATATTGCACTTCAGTGATACTGTACAAAGCCTTGTAAAGATCCTCTGATTCAATATCAGGGGGTGGGCTTACTACAGGACATTTAAAAAAGTATTTGCATTTGTTGGTGATTGAGGTTAACAGCTTGATATGTGTGCCTTGTAAAGGACATTTAAAAAGCATTTGTTGGTGATTCTGTTGTGTGGGCTTATTGCTGTCTATCTAATATGGATTCATGAACTAGGTAAATCTAGTCCCTCATGAAAAAAAAAGTTCCTGTCTTCTCTAGGGGGAACCTGCCCCAAACTTTAAAGCTAGATTATAATGACAATTTTAGTTAACACAAGTAAATTGTAATATAAAGCACACTAACATTTCATTAAATGATAATTTTGTAAAAGAAAATTAAATAAAAATGACAAATGGAATAAAAACTTACTTTCTGGATTGTATGTTACCTAGCTTACCTAGACACATTTTTTTTAAGCTTTTGGCCTTACAAATTGACAATTATAAACTATAAAATTACTAATTTTATCGGGGGGTAGGGGTAAGGAGGGGAGGGGGGATATTATTCATTATGTGGGAACCCTCAGTCCAGGAACTCATGTGTCCATGAACTGTGAAGATTTGTGTCAGTAGATTTTTAGCGATTGTGATTTTTTTGAAAAATCTTGAAAATTGTATCCCACAAAACTTTACATGATTCTAAAGCATTCAGGTTGTTAGTTTTGTGCGTTAAATTTCTTCTCTAATCTTAACAAATTGTTTATGAAACATATTGATATTTTATACACATGTAGCACTACAATATATTTTTCTAATTAGAAAATATCATTCAATTCTAAATGCTAAATGCATTAAAACAAAACAAAAGATGTCTGTCTAGCAGTGACATCAGTATCAATGTTTGTATACGATAACAAAACACGACATGAAGAATATCAATGGCAAGAATAGGTAAATCAATGGCAGAGACAATGAACACACATATATATATCTATATACCAACAAGGTAACCATGGTGACGGAGAGCTATGAGGGACGGTATCAACAGACTTACGATCTCTATGGAATAAAACAACCTTTAAAAGTTCTGCAGTGTGGAGTATGTACAAGATCCTATTTGGTTGAAACATAACAATTTTTATGAGACATAGACAATGACATGTAGAACCCAGGCAAGGTTCTTAAGATGGCATTAATTCAGGATGGAATGGGACAAGACGGGATGGGATGAATGGACAAACGTAACACCATACATTTCGATAAATAACCTTATGATTTACAACCAGCTTAAATGACTGGGAGCTTACCTGAAATAAAACTGTGCATACATCATATACATATGATAATTATTTCAATTTTAATGTTGAAAATATTCTACATTCATATTTCTATTCAATTTTTTAGAAAAAAAAAATTATGAAAAAAACAATTGAATGCCTTGTAACATTTAAAACCCCTTGTCATCAAAGTATTGCAGTGTGACCTTGCATTAAAAGGTCACATTTAAGAAAAACTGAACTACTTAATTACTAGACAAAAATAAGTGTTCCTCATCTACATGTTAATTTATTATGAAGGAAACTTCCACATTTAAATCAAAATGTTGGCCACTAACTTCCGGTTCTGATAACACTTTTCCATGATGCTGTGGGATTTTTCACTTCATCATAGGATGAATGATCAGTCAGAAGGTGTAACGTGAAATCAATATCACTTTGTCAATCACTGGGTGTTAAACAATGCCAAATTCTTCATTACATACTCAGTGACACAAAAAGGCCGAACCCAGGGACACGAATATGCCAGACTAAATTCATCTTGGCCCATTGTATATAAATTTATCTTAGATGTGCTTCCATTCATATGAAGGGTAGTCGGGTGGTGCAGTGGTAACACACTCACCTTTTACCTAGCTGTTCGGGGTTTGATTCCCGGAACGGATGTGAAAAGGTATGGGGTCACCTGCTCGACCACGTAAGTTTTCCCAGGGTACTCCAGTTTCCCCCACACAACAAGAGTGATTAATATAAGTTGGAAAAACTTGCTTCGCAATTGTTGTAAAATAAATCTAGTTTATTATTATCATTATTCATATGAATTGTAAACAAATATAAGATTCTGTTCATCATACAACTTAGATATGAAGTTATGACATCACAATGAAAACAGAAGAAACCTTCAGTCACACTTCAGTCACAGCTGTCCTAGCTCGGTCATATTGTTTGTGTGCCATAACAAAAATTTACTGTACTTGGTGATACCAGTGTGGTAATGCGATGATTTTTTTTTCAGAGTTTTGTTATAAAAAAAAATGATACTTTATTGATCAAAGACAGACATATGTATCATGCTGGCAATAAATACACACTAAATTAAAATATCAACTTTCGTTCTAAAGATCAGTGACAATAAAATTTCTCATTTACTGTAACTAGAAAAAATATGTCGAGAAATAATACTACGACATACTTTGAAATAAACTGAGGAAACACAACAAGATACCATAAACATCCTATAGAAATCGAAGAAGACGGCAAATGCAAAAAATTCCTGGTAATTTGATTTCCTTTCTAAAAATTATCAATGTCATTCATAAGATTATTATTAAGGGGCAGTGAACACAAACATGATTAATTATCAATCAAAAACATCAATTGTACTGGTAAGTTGAACAGGAAATTGAATCTCAGTGATTAAAAAAATATCTTTTAATAAAATATTCCCTTAAAAAATTTTTTTTAAATAAACAAAATATTTTAACTTCTTCATAATCTGAGGCTGTAAATGCATGTTAACTGAGTACAGGGATTTTTTCACCCACAGCTGTTTTGTCTGCCCTTGTATTATTTAACACAAATTTGCCTCGTGTTCATTTCACCCTATGAGGATAACATGAAAAGGGTTATATAAGTGAAACAAATTTTCGCCCTCATCTTGAATTCACCCTTCCTGATCAGGCACACAAAGGGCGAAAATCAAACAGAGGCAAACATTTCCAGGCATATGGTTTATCTAATGACAACAGTGTCAAGTGAGCTTATTAAAGGACAGTAAAAAAGTGGTTGTGGAATTTCTTCAGAAGTATATGTGGGTGGGCAAATTACCTTCCATACATATATATTTGTATGTGTGTATATATATATATATAAGGCAAATGCCAAATAAATGCACTTTTACCCTCTAAAGCTAATTAACATGAGTTTTCTCCCAAGCAAATACTTTCTAGTAAATCTATCACTGTTAAGCTGGCAACGGGCCTAATACATGAGTATCGTGTAAATAAAGATATGTACAAATACTAAATAGATAAAAAAAATAATCTGGATGACAAGTGTTAAGAGCTACCATGATCATTACAAGGCAAGTTTCTCTTTGGACTGACAAAGTTTGGGAGTTGCTTCCCTTAGACTATAAAACTCTTCAATTTCTTCAAGAATTCAGCATTGCACAGGCCACGAACACTTTGCATCTATTACCCATCCTTGAGAACATGTTGAGTTCTCAAACAAGAGAAATCTCGTATTGTCATGCATAACTTTGCTTAACAAATTTGATTTAACTGCAGAGAGAGTTAAAATATTATGTTTGCATGACTTTGTGACTTTTGCCATCTGGACGTCCGGTCAGGAAGTACGTAGTCATATCCCCTTTGCCCTTGACTTTGACTATGCCGCGACACTTGAGTTCATATCCTCGGACAGAAAGAATGTTGTACATGTCCTGTGTTACCTATAAATATGAATAATCACTCAGCTTTACAAAATTCAATTTCTAATTACGCGGGAAAATTTTATAAATATACACAATAAACCTGTATAATAATGGATGTTTATCCGAGAGTTTCCGATTTTAATAACCTGCCTTAATTGTTTCTGAATTTAACGATTTTTTGAAACGTATACATATTGAATATTTCAATGATTTAAATTATAATTCATTCAAACAATATATTATGCAAGACACAGTTTTTGACCTCTTCATAATTTGATTGTTTCAAGCAGTGTTAAAAGAAACCAGAACTAAAAGGAAAGTCTATAGACAGGAATGGACGGACCAGACTGACACAGGTTATACACACTTTGCCATTTTAAAGTTAATTCATCAACTAATTGATAAGGAAGAAAAGGACAACTTATAAAAAACATCAAGAAAATACCAACATGACAACATAATCATAACCCAAACTCAAATTCCATAAAACTAGGGCAAAATATGGACAAAAGACAGATTTACACCGAGACTCCTGAAAAACGTACGAGGAGAGTAAAACCAGGTGTTCCGGAAGAGTAAGTGTCTTCTGCTTCATCGATGACACCCGAAATGTAAACTTTAGTCAAATCAAAGTAAGTAATGTCACATTCTCAAATGAGAACAAGGTATACAACAACGACACCAACAGGCAAACTAATGAGTATCAAATACGTCCAGATTCGTGACACAAAAAGAAATACCTAGGATGAATATTTTTCAATGAGATCACTATGGCGACCATAAAACTTCTCCATAATTTTCTACAACCTGTAGCCTTTGAACTTTTTGGATATTATTGTATAGCCTTTGTATATATTATCTCAACTCGAACTAATTGTCATTTTTCTTATCCTAACTGTGTTGTAAAAATTTACCCTGTTGATGTTAACAATTCAACACATCACCAGGACACTGATGATAACCTCTAGCAGTAGGAAAAGTCGCAGAGACCAAAAACATTTAACCAATCAACCATATCATCAGAAACCTGACCTACCTGTATGCAGTTAGGTAGCCCTGTACTGTCCATTCGACTGGCTACATTTACACTGTTCCCCCAGATGTCATAATGAGGCTTGCGAGCACCAATCACGCCGCTTACAACAGGTCCCACGTTCATTCCTAAAGCAACATAAAAATGACTCCAGTTTATTTAAAAGCAATTTAATCTCCAACAAATAACCTAAATGGTTCAGGTATGAAATAGGAATTTTGACAAATTTAAATATTCGAATGTTAAAATTACCAGAATTTTATTTTAGGAACGACGCCGATTTTCTATGCATTTTAAAATAAGGTACATCATAAAATTTCATTTCGTTTAATTTCAAGTTTTATATTTTTATCTTCATTGTTTATCAGAGTTTTATTCTGTTTGAAACAGAATACCAACAGTGGAAACAGAGTTCAAAATTGTAGAAAAATGCATACTGATATTTAAATATTCTGAGTCTCAAGCCGTTTAAAAGAATATTCATAAACGACAATGTTCATGATTTCAATGAATATAAAAATAAATCAACAGTAAGTTGTCAGCTGATAAAATTTTTTTAAAGGTCTATTGACATTTATGTGTAAGTAATATCAACAATTTTTATTGTAAGTTTACTCAGAGGGGTACCATTAAATTTAATCTGGTTTTTTTTTTTTAAGTAAAAAACACTGACCAATTCTGATTTTGAAGTTGTTGAAGGAATGCTCATTGACATAATGCAGTTGTGCCTGAATAGCGAAGGCATATTCCGCCAGAGCAATAACGTGACTCATATCAGAGAAGTTAGTCTGTGGTGTGAGTCCAGATGCAGCCATATAGGTTGATCCAATGGTCTTGATCTTCTCGATACACCCAAATTTCTCGTCACCAAGTACCTGGGAAATGTAACCATAAGACTTAATGTATTGGTCAACAATCTCAGTAACCTATCACATAGGAAATAAATATTTATAGGTATGCTGAATTTAGAAAATGTCTCTTTGATATGATTGCCCTTGCTCCCATGCATATATGTATCATTTTTGAATAAACTGGCAGAAGTTGTCAAATGTGACCTTTGACCCTTTACCCTTGACTGATCACCACCTAAATAAAATAAGGTGTAGAACCTGATGGTATGATGGTATGATGGTATGAAGAAAACCTTAACAACAGGCCCAGTGATTTCAAATGTAATCTGACTATCATGATCTATATAGGATATAACAACAGTGGTAGTGGTAGGAACACTTATTACATCTTTAAAACAGTCTGAAAGATTTTAGCAGTAAAGGTGAAAACATTCTTCATTTCAGTTTCGTAACATTCTCACAAAAACTTCAGCTCAGTGGCACCAATGGAATTGAATCAGGTCTTTTTAAGGTTACAGCTCAATTGGACTAACTCCAAAATATAATAGTTAGTCAGGATCATTTCAGGTAAATTTCTGCTAAATTCCACTGGTGGAACTTGAAAAAAAGTTTAAAATGGGTATTATCCAGGGAAACCATGATTGCATTATCATGTTTCAAAATGGCCACCATGGCTGCAATATTGAACTTCTGACAAGGTCGAAATCTTTTTCAGCTTCCCTTCCTTAACATTCCCACCAACTTTCAGCTGAATGGCACTGGTAGAATTTGAAAAAAAAGTTTAAAAGAGGTGTTCCGAGAATACATGATTGTGCAATCATGTTACAATACAGCTGCCATGGTAGCCATATTGAACTTTTGAGAAGGCAAAGAAATAATAACACTTTGTCACCAACATTTCGTCTGGATCATATTTCATGTCAAGTTTCAGCTCAACCCCACAGGTGAAATCTGAGAATAAGTTTAAAATTTTAAACATTAAGAACAGCAGATGGCACATGGTAAATGGGGCACAAAGATGGACTAAACACATTGTCAGATGACCTAACAAAATGTATTCAGAGATTTTCAAGAATATTGATATACCTATTTGGAATGGAACAGGCCTCCCCCCTTTCCCTATAAAAGGCAAAGGCACACACAAATTGTTATTTTTGACACATTTTCTTAACAATATGTGAATTTCATTTGTAAACATTGTCATACCTCATCAAAGTCAGCGATGATTTCATTGAGGAGACGCAGACACTCTACACCCTCATTGTTTCCCTCCAACTCCATGTAGAACTCGGAAAAGTTAGTGATGGATGCAAACATGATACACGAGTTCTCTGAATCCATGTAGTACAAGTCCTTCAACACATAAACAGATTGTAAGCCTTAAAACAAACATTGTAATAACTGTTTTGTCTGTAACAAATCTCAATGACCAATTTGCCTGTAAAACAACCAATTTGTCTGTAAAATGACCAATTTGTCTATAAAACGACCAATCTATCTGTAACCAATCGTAATCACCGATTTGTCTGTAACCAATCGTAATCACCGATTTGTCTGTAACCAATCGTAATCACCGATTTGTCTGTTACCAATTGTAATAACACAGAACCTGTATTGTATGCCAGTCCTAACTCGTTACTGTAGTTTAAATGATTAATATTGATAAAAACAGTAAAGGTATTGTAATATGCTTTGTATTACGGAATAACAGTAAAAGATGACCTGATCTATTTTCAGAATTTTGTCTATCTATTATCTGGTATATCTGTTACACAAGTGTCAATACAACAAATGATCTCAATGACTGACTAAACCACTGTCCATACCCACTGGCCACACCCACTGGCCACTCTCACTTATCCTGCATGCCTAAATAGCTATATCTACTGGCTGACTCTGCCTGTCACACCCATAGACCTCACCTAGTGACTAAATCTACCTGCCTGCTACATCAAGTGACTCAAATTACCTACAACCCCACACCCCACTGTCCTTACCTTCTCAACACAACCCCACACCCCACTGTCCTTACCTTCTCAACACAACCCCACACCCCACTGTCCTTACCTTCTTAACACAACCCCACACTCCACTGTCCTTACCTCCTCAACACAACCCCAAACCACACTGTCCTTACCTCCTCAACACAACCCCAAACCCCACTGTCCTTACCTTCTCAACACAACCCCAAACCCCACTGTCCTTACCTTCTCAACACAACCCCAAACCCCACTGTCCTTACCTTCTCAACACAACCCCACACCCCACTGTCCTTACCTTCTCAACACAACCCGAAACCCCACTGTCCTTACCTTCTCAACACAACCCCACACCCCACTGTCCTTACCTTCTTAACACAACCCCACACTCCACTGTCCTTATCTTCTCAACACAACCCCAAACCCCACTGTCCTTACCTTCTCAACACAACCCCAAACCCCACTGTCCTTACCTTCTCAACACAACCCCACACCCCACTGTCCTTACCTTCTCAACACAACCCCAAACCCCACTGTCCTTACCTCCTCAACACAACCCCAAACCCCACTGCCCTTACCTTCTTAACACAACCCCACACCCCACTGTCCTTACCTCCTCAACACAACCCCACTGTCCTTATCTTCTCAACACAACCCCAAACCCCACTGTCCTTACCTCCTCAACACAACCCAAACCCTTCTGTCATTATCTACTTTACACAACCTTAAACCCCTGTGGCCTTACCTAGTTTACATAATCTCAAACCCCTGGTGCCTTACCTTCTTTACACAACCTCAAACCCCTGTGGCCTTACCTACTTTACACAACCTAAAACCCCTGTGGCCTTACCTACTTTACACAACCTTAAACCCCTGTGGCCTTACCTAGTTCACATAATCTCAAACCCCTGTGGCCTTACCTACTTTACACAACCCTAAACCTCACTAGCCTCTCCTACTTTACACAACCCTAAACCTCACTAGCCTCTCCTACTTTACACAACCCTAAACCTCACTAGCCTCTCCTACTTTACACAACCCTAAACCTAACTAGCCTCTCCTACTTTACACAACCCTAAACCTCACTAGCCTCTCCTACTTTACACAGCTCTAAACAATGTCAGCTTACCTCATCCTTTTTGTAAGTATTTTTCATGAAGTGTTCTGCGACATTAATAGGAAGGATGTTTGTTACAAGCCTCTTATTATAGGCTCGAAGGCTTTCCATTTCTTCTTTCTCATCCGTTGCCTACAAGATAGCGATAAAATTATTCGTACATATGAAGATTCATCAAGATTTTATACCATCATTCCTGAAATAGTCATGCCATCATGTTCTATAACAAAGACAGAGGACTGACAAAGGAACAATAGCCATCTTCACAAGCACTAACTTTTATCCAATATGATACAATATCAAATCATGACAAAAAATGCATTGTAAATTAGAGAAGCAGGAATATGACTATACAGAAATAGAAACATCACTTTAGGGACATTATTATAAGACAGCATTGATATGTAAAATAGTGAAATTGAGGGATGTTTTTAGTTGTTCTAATAAAGCTCTTTGATAAATTCAGATTTGCAAGAAAAGCAAAAAGAAGTTGGTGATGGGCACTTACCTGAATGGATCGCTTGTACCGGAAAATTGACCTGTGTTGACTGTTAATTACTTGGCCATCTAATTATATTTACCTTTACATTATAGAAAAAACCTGTCAATCTAGCTATATTTACCTGTACTTTCCAGAGAAAATCCAATCTGGAAGTAGATTCCACCTGTTGTGTTTGTACAAAAAGAATTCCAACCAGCACCACAAGTACAGCGACCGTCTCCCACTTCAGAGGGATAAACGAAACAGGGTCACCCAGCTCCTTCCTAATACATAGAACACACCTGATTATTACACCTTACATGTACCTGGAGCACTATCAACATTAGGAAACTGTTACTTTGACCAGCTATTTAAAATCAACCCACGGATGTCAGATAAATTTAGATCACAAAACAGATTCAAATTCAGTATTTTTGTATACCCAATCAATTTCATTGCCATTTTTGTGAACTGCAGATGAATTTTTAGATCATCTTATTTCCATTTTGTCAGTGACTTCAGTACCTAGAAAAAACACCTAATTCCGTTATCATTCAAAGTTTGCGGGAAGAAATGTTTAATGATATCCTAAAAACAAGTTTGTATGGTACCATATGTGAAAACACCTCTATGTATATCGTATTTTATTACATACATATTTTCATAATATTTTATGTTTTTTTTTCATCCTACAATCAAATTGCTATGATAATTTTTTTCTGAACTGATAGACTTGTACAGGTAATTGATATACAAATGTGTATATGTTTTTCTAAAATCTAGACAAATTTGTATGTGTGATGATTTTTTTTGTATTCTTTGCCAGTTTCAACAATCATTTTCAATATTACATTCCAATTTTTATTTTTAAAAGTGAAATTAAATTTTAATACCAGGTCTAAAAACTTCATCTACGGGTACAATTTATAACTAATTTGTAAAACACAAGAAAACAAAAAATTTCTACTTACCCACTTTCTGCGACCAATAGTAAATCCCGATTGTCATACAAATTTACAAAGAACACTTCCACTAAAATACAGTACACTAGTAACATTACAAGCAATACTATAAGCTTGAACACACTACTGGCTTGTACGTATACTGCACAGCCAATCATAGCCAGCATAACACAGAATGTAAAGTGTTCAGGGAAATGTGTTGTCGCGTCTGATTGGTGACAAATATTAGTTTCTGATGCTCGTGTGATATTAGCCAAATGTACCAAGCTTAAGTTGAAACTTGAGGGAGATGCGCCGTAGTAGGATGAAAGACATTCAATGTAACTTGTGGTTCCAAGGAAAAACTGAAAAAAAAATCAATTTTCATCAGATTTGGACATGCAAAACAGCAGAGGAAGGTATATAGGTTTAACAATTCTGGAAACAAATGGGTCTTATGAAGAACGTCTATTCAGAACAAAAGAAGGATTTTTTTTTTTCTGAAATGGGAATCCAAAAACATGCATCATTTGTTTGTTTGTTTTTTCTTTTTAACAGGAAAAATAAAAATAAATATAATGTAGAACTCTCTGGCATATGAAAATAAAAATAGTGTAAAATTGGAAAAAATTAGAACTCTTCTACATTGGAGGTACAATATACAAGAACGGTGACATGCTTAATGACACAATAATATTTATTTTACAATAAATACAGTTAACAAACCATGGCAAATATAGATGCCACAAAGAGAATGGAGACGGCCAGCGTGGTCACAAGTTGGTTTAACCACTTATTGACTGCAATCTTAGTGGCTGCTGACCGCAGTCCTTTAGGCATGTACTGAAAAAAATAAACAAAAACTTGAAATACAATGACCTGCAGTTGTAGTATCATACTTGATAGACTTGAATGAAGTGATCTGTTATCCTTAATTATGAATGTGGAAAAAATTAATGTATTATATCATTATCATTAAACAAAGACTGCTAAAGTTTACTTAATCCAAAGAAACAATGTAATATTTTAAGAACAAGAGGCCTACAGGCCTAAACGATCATCAGTCTATATACTTCCTCGATATCTGATTTCTTTTACATCTTGGATTGAAGTAAAAAAATGCTGAAATTTCAGTCAAATTCATCCCTGATCTACTGACTCCACCACTTAGGCCTCTGAGGTGGGGTATCCACCAGTCAGGCCTCTGAGGTGGGGTATCCACGTCTCAGACCTCTGGGGTGGGGTATCCACCACTCAGGCCCCTGGGATGGGGAATCCACCAGTCAGGCCCCTGAGGTGAGGTATCCACCACTCAGGCCCCTGAGGTGATGTATCCACCACTAAGGCCTCTGAGGTGATGTATCCACCACTAAGGCCTCTGAGGTGAGGTATCTACCACTCAAGCCCCCGGGGTGGGGTATAGACCATAATAATTTGCAGTTACATGGTACACATTCATTTCAGACTGTTAATGACAGACTTGTAAAGGTGTTTTTGTTTGGTTTTAAATGCAGTCAGTTCACAGCATGTAGAGAAATCTCATATCTAGTAATGCACATACATGAGCCGAAAAATTTACCTGTGATGACTCTGACAGTACTAAGAGAAACAGAATGATGACAATGATGAAACATAATGGAAAAAATATTGCTAGAACTGTTGATCTGTAACAGAAAAAACAAAACATAAATTACAAGAAACTTTGTCATTGTTATGAAACATTCTAAATTTGTTAAGTAACCTATCACTGACAAGAATGCTTCTCATATATCATAAGCACTTTGATATAATGTACAGTTCCAGGCATTTTAATTATGACTTGTGCCTTATAATAAGTTGTTACCATTAACAAAAAGCACCAAGCAAAAAGTCATGTAGTTACTGTTCTACCCTGCTTTGACAGAAGTCAGTGCCCCAAAATTGGGGGAGAGCCATTGGGAGGGAGATCTCCTTTATTTCCTTTTTTAATTGTAGAATTAATCATTTTTCTTTGTTTAAGGAAAAATATAAAAAAAAAAAAAACTTAAGAGAGGTTTAAAATATTCTTTTTCATCTTCTACAACTTGCAAATCAATTAAGTATCTTCAGTCTTATCACACTTCATTACAAGTGTAAACTTTTTATGATAATATTACTTACTGATAAAGAATGACAAGTTGTATTACAGCTATACACATCAGCATCAGTAACGTACAGCATAGATGTGAAGTAAACATGGTGTCCCGCACCTTCGAATACTGTAAATACAAAGGTTACTGTCAGTAGATGTAAACATGGTGTCCCGCACCTTAGAATACTGTAAATACAAAGTTTATTGTCAGTAGATGCAAACATGGTGTCCTGCACATGGTGTCCTGCACCTTAGAATACTGTAAATACAAAGTTTATTGTCAGTAGATGCAAACATGGTGTCCTGCACATGGTGTCCCGCACCTTCGAATACTGTAAATACAAAGTTTATTGTCAGCAGATGTAAACAAAGATGCAAACATGGTGTCCTGCACATGGTGTCCTGCACCTTAGAATACTGTAAATATAAAGTTTATTGTCAGCAGATGTAAACATGGTGTCCCTCATCTTAGAATACTGTAAATACAAAGTTTATTGTCAGCAGATGTAAACATGGTGTCCTGCACATGGTGTCCCGCACCTTAGAATACTGTAAATACAAAGTTTATTGTCAGTAGATGTAAACATGGTGTCCCACACCTTAGAATACTGTAAATACAAAGTTTATTGTCAGCAGATGTAAACATGGTGTCCTGCACCTTAGAATACTGTAAATACAAAGTTTATTGTCAGTAGATGTAAACATGGTGTCCCACACCTTAGAATACTGTAAATACAAAGTTTATTGTCAGTAGATGTAAACATGGTGTCCCACACCTTAGAATACTGTAAATACAAAGTTTATTGTCAGCAGATGTAAACATGGTGTCCCTCATCTTAGAATACTGTAAATATAAAGTTTATTGTCAGTAGATGTAAACATGGTGTCCTGCACATGGTGTCCCGCACCTTCGAATACTGTAAATACAAAGTTTATTGTCAGCAGATGTAAACATGGTGTCCCTCATCTTAGAATACTGTAAATATAAAGTTTATTGTCAGTAGATGTAAACATGGTGTCCTGCACATGGTGTCTTCGAATACTGTAAATACAAAGTTTACTGTCAGTAGATGTAAACATGGTGTCCCGCACCTTCGAATACTGTAAATACAAAGTTTACTGTCAGTAGATGTAAACATGGTGTCCCGCACCTTCGAATACTGTAAATACAAAGTTTACTGTCAGTAGATGTAAACGTGGTGTCCCTCATCTTAGAATACTGTAAATACAAAGTTTATTGTCAGTAGATGTAAACATGGTGTCCCAAGTTTATTGTCAGTAGATGTAAACATGGTGTCCCACACCTTCGAATACTGTAAATACAAAGTTTATTGTCAGTAGATGTAAACATGGTGTCCCACAGATGTAAACTTAGAATACTGTAAATACAAAGTTTACAGTAGATGTAAACATGTCAGTAGATGTAAACGTGTTTATTGTCCCATGGTGTCATCTTAGAATACTGTAAATACAAAGTTTATTGTCAGTTGTTGGTGTCCCACACCATTTAATGGTTGTCCATTCAAACAAATTCTAAAAGTTGGAGGAATTTGAAAAATTCTTTTAAACATTTAACCTGTTTAATAAGACAACATAGCAAAAAAAAAAAAAAAAAAATGCAATGAGTTGATATTCAGTAAATTTACACATAATACTTCCTGGTAGATCGTGTACAGGCAGTTATTTGTACAGATTTTCACTGTAAGGGAATACGTTTAAGTTACAATAAATGAAATTAGATTAATTGAAGATGAATTATAAATCATTGCCATGACATTTCCAACATCAATGTAATTTACAGGATGTTAAACTATCTGTAAACATGTGTACGAGGTGTGGGTTTGTAATTATCAGGCAGATTACTGATATAGAAATACGTCATGATACTATTAACAAACAAAAATATGGATAAATTTAGCTTATTTGTTATTTTTCAAATAAATATGAAAACCATAAATTAACAGTCATTTGTGTGTTTAGCATAAAACATAAAAATTGAATGATAATAAAAGCATTAATATAACATGTAACAATATATTAAGTGGTAAAGTTTGTAAAACTTCTGAACTGTTTTTTGTCATAAAATTATATAAGATACTAGTGTTATGCTATACAACAGCAATTTATTTAAGCTATGATAGGTGACATATCTTGATTAAGTGCAGTGAAAATGAATTTTCCACAACTAATACTGAAAATTATGAGAAAAACGGCACCTGATTTCATTAAAACATAGGATATTTTGATAAATTCATTAAACCTGTCAAACATGTTGTTATATCACTTATCTATGATAATGATAAGGATTTCGAAATGAATTCCACAGGGAAACAATACAAAAATAAGAGTAATCATTTAAGTAGGTCACTGTCTAAGAGGCTGAGATATTGAACATTATAAAGCTGTCAGCACTATTTTCATCCAATACGAATATTTTGACCAAAAATCTATATATTTCATTTAAGAAATAATTACCATAACTTTAATATGGAAATGTAGTACCTTCACCAATCTTTATAGCCCAAAAACAAAAGATAAAAAAATCCCGCCCTCTCTAGAGTCCAATGAGCCGTCACTATTTTTCAAACACACCTTGCAAATATATGATGTTTATTCTGTCCATTTTTCTCAAACTCACTGATGGTAAAAAAATTCAATCCCTTCTATATGATGATGCACCAGACAAAATCCAATCCAGAAGATAGTTTGAACGATTTGCTCAGTTTTATCTCCTGCCCGTCAGGCCCAGTAGGGCCCAAATCTACCTCTGATACAAGGTAAGTTACTCTTTCTCAAAAGTATTATGACCAAATTTACCTTCATCGTCACAAGAAGGATTTTAAAGTCTTTCCTTACATGTTAAAAATTTGAAAGAGAGATCTATCAGATACTATTGAAGAAATGTGGTTAAAGTCAAAATCCAAGATGGCCACCTGTCAGCCATTTTGTTTTTTTCTGATGAATTCTAAAATTCAAATGGCACAACAAAGGAGCTAGAGGAGCCTACATGCGTAACTGAAGAAAATGCTTTTCAGGAAGTTCAGTGATAACAAGATCTAAAGAATGAACCACATCCTCTCGACAATTTACACAGCCTTTGCTTCACTGTCAATTTATAATTTTATCAGTGAACATTAATTTTTTACAGTCATCTTTGATGGAATAAGACATGCTTAATATCCGGTGTGATGTAAAGTAGGTTCTGGTAACTATGAGAATATGTTACTGGTAATACATGTGAGACAGCAAGGTGTGGCATGAGTGTTAACAGGGGTGATAAAGGTGAATAGAGTATAATGTAGACATTTGAGTCCTGACAGTTAACTATCATATCACAACCTTAATGATGGATTACTTACTTGTGGTTTATCTGAGTGATAACAATATTGTTTTTAATTAGAAAGTAAGTCCCTGTAACGACACATGGATCAGTCCTGAATCATCCTAAAGAGAAAGTAAGGGGCTATTGTCCTTGTTTATTCTTTTGGTGGTGCAGGGGTAATGCACCCTCCTTTCACTTTGATGTCTCGGGTTTAATTCCCCTGACAGAACCTGAATAGGTATGGAGGATCACTTGATTGACCACATAGGTTTTCTACGGGTACTCCAGTTTCCTCCCGTAGAAAAACCCATCGTTCAATTCAATCCAGGCCAACAAGAGTGATTAGTATATTTAACTGACAGTTTGTTTCGCAATTGTTTTATAATAAGGTTACGTCTATCCTGGTTACGTCTATCCTTTTGTATATTTGTCAAAATAACATCAGAGACCTCAGTCATATGTAAGTGTTATATGATAAATGATTTTTGTTTGGTTAAATAAAGAGATTCACAATCAGAATCATTAATATGGTGATTATAATGTGACAGTGCAGTAGTTGTGCATTATACTTAGTCCAACCTGTTGATGGGTGTTAGTATTACCATTTCATTCTGTTGCGTTCATCACCTTATGAACTTCTGTCAATCTTTAAAAAAAATAGCAATATTTTCAGTAAAATATTTTTTCTTCTCAATTTCAAAAAGATCATTTCTACTTCTCTAAATTTTAAAAATGTACACAATTAAACTGCCATCTAAGCTCAGTCTCATATCTATAGCTCTTTATTATTCTAGGATGTATTCTACCTCAATGTTATAATCACCTCTAATCCAAAAGAGTTCCATTCAATGAAGAGTGATAGGGATAATGTGATTGATTTGACAAAACATTTGAAATTGATGTTAAGAAAGACAGGATTGGAAAACTCTAATAAAAAAATAATGATGGAAAAATTAAATTCACATCAAAAGGGAGATAATTTTAACAGGTGACGAAGGTAATAACTTCTTTTTAAGAGATTGTTAATAACCATTATCTTGTTCAGATAAATTTTATACATTTAGCATTTGCTGCAATTTGCAAAAGTCAACATTCCCAATTCTGCTACGAATGATCAAACACCGGGATTACATCATCAAAAAATAACGAAATTTTCAGTTTAATGTTTCTATGTAATATATTACCTAACTGAAGCAAGGAAAAAAGGATAATAAATGAAAATATCTGCATATCATCTCAGACATCTAGAAGGACTGTCGTCTATTAACACTTATTAACAGGATGTTTTGGAGGATTTTTGTTTATTACAACTTATTATCAAAACATCTGGGAGGACTTTTGTTTATTGACACTAATAAGTACAAACACTCTACCTTCTCCTCCAAATCTTTCTTTCGGAAGGTCAGTAAGAACGTTGTGACATGGTCTGACCGTAGCTTCTCTATGCTTCGTGCATCAATGGCACGTCCCAGATACTCGTTCACTTCATCTTCTGGGTTTTTGGACTCAAAGTGATCCCCAAACCCTAACCTGTAAAAAAAAAAATATGAACCAGGTTGAAAAACTAGTGATAAAATTTGATGTGTTTGTGGACTTTCGGACTAGAAAATGTAAACTTTCTTATGTTGCTTAATAATTTTCCCTCAAACAGTGACAGGTATCGTATATATGGTTATCTAGTTGGTATTTATAGCACTATGATTAAAATCTCTAATCATACATATTGTACCACAACAGTATCAAAGTAAAGCAGGAAGTTACTGACTGACTAATATCCCTCGCTCCCCAATCAACAATGGTTTTGGAGGGGTTGTCCTAACAAGATTCTTCCAAGAGGTCTTCATTTGGTCAACATGCTAACCAAAGAGAAACAATTTTTTTGTCTTTTTCATTTGGTTTAACACCATGGCAACCAAAGGGAAGCAATTTTTTTTTTCTTTTTCGAAAATGGTATCATTTTATCATTTATTTGTCAACCCACCCAAAAACTTTTTTTATACCAATGTTAAACTTAATCAGATGTCTTATTTTCGACCAATCAGAAGCCTCCAAAGTGTTTCAAGATCTTTATTCTGCAGACTTTTTATAGACGTTGACTGGTTTTATAGTGTCATCACAATGAAATGTCGTAGACACAGTAGCATGACATCCATTCCAGTTAATTATACTAACAACAGAAGACAAACCAGTCTTTCAGCATCTAATTTACCAGGTACAAGCATATTGAAGTTGATTGACAAGACAGAAGAGACTAGAGTATTTGGTAGACAGACGTTTTACTTAACAATTTCAAGAAAGTCATTAAGAACAAAAAAAAGTCTTGTCGGAAACAGAGGTCCCACCACGAGTTTAGTTTCCCCTTACAAAAATGCAATGATAGCAGCAGGTATATATTTTTCTTAGTTTTAGTATATGCTGCCTACAAGGCCAGGATGACTGGACAGAAGGAACCGAAATTTATATAAACAGCCATCAGTACCATCACTTACTTCTGGTGTATATTGGCATTGGGATCATCATCAAAGCCCATCCTCTTGGCTGCAGCACTTTTTTCTACTCCCTGGTTTGGCCGTCCCCTGGCAGATTTCTTGGGGGAGACTTTTGGCTTTTCCTTCATTGTGAACAAAAATGTCAAATCAATTTTTATTTTTTATCAAAATTAAATAAATATCACTTTTGTTTTTAAAAATAAATACATTTACAACTTCTAGATTAATTTTTAGCTAGTGTGACTTTGAACTTTTCATCAACTTCAATGACAAGAGTCCCCTCTTGTGCCAATATTTCACTCAATTCAAATTACAAATTAATCTGTGGTAGTTCATCATCTGGCCTTTTTCCATAAAATTCAAGGTTAGTTAGTTTCTGGAAAATAATGGTCACAAATTTTGAAAGACAATATTCAAAATGGTCGCTAAATGCATCTTGAAAATCTTATCAACAAAACATGATCTGATGAAAGTGTGTTCAAAATTGAGCTGAGGAACAATACCAATTTTTTTTATATTTTTCCTACTTATTACAGAATTAAGTGAAAAAGATTTACACTAAACTTTCTTCATTTTTTTTGATGTAATCCACAACCTTAGAGAGCAATGACAAAAAAATCGTGTTTTTACATGTACTATTACAGACCCACAGACTGAAACTTAAAGAATATCAGTTTTACCTTAATTCTCTGCTGATCTCCACGGATCAGGTAAGTGGTGATTTTGTTGTCACGGAGATATGTGTTTCTGTCGCCACCATTGCCAGGCTCCACATCATAGCAATCGTTTAGGAAGCCGAGTGTTTCCTCTGTTATGTGTACCAAACTAACGAGAAAACAAGTGCTTTCTGTTACAATGATGTTTTATTTGTAACAGTCAATAGATGACATATCAGTAAAGACACAATCACACATTGTATTAGACTCAGATGGTGATGACATTTTATAAAACCATATCACCTTACACATAATACCAGTAATCTGAAATGAAGTTAAGGTTATACGCTATCTTACACATAAAGCTGTATCTTTTTAAAAGTTATCTCCCTTTGAATTAATGCTCTTTAATTTTATTGCCATTCTGTGGTGTATGAGTGAGTTGTAGCCTTCCAGATATATTCAAATAATTTTTTTGCCATCGCAATCAAAACACAGTCACACCCTTTTCTATTGCCAGGTCTTAACTTATATCAAGAGAATTAACTCTAACTTACATACTTATTATAATCATCTATCTTGCATGGACAGTACCTGGACTTTCGTATACACAAAAACAGAATATCTAATTATTTTATGTTTTATTTTCTGTACATCATTTCTGTCTAATTTAAGTTTTTGTAATATAAACATATTATCGATATAAAGGTGTTTTTTTGTTTTGTTTTGAATATCAGAAAATAATATTAAAGCAGCACACACAAAGACTGAAAACTGACCAATACAAATGCTGCTTATATACTCTGAAATTTAACTATCTTACCCTGGTACGCCCCCTGCTTCCATGGTATTAGCCAGGGTGACATCATTAGACCAGACATCAAACTGCCATTTGCGGAGTCCCAGGACACCACAATGGACACGCCCACTGTGGATCCCTACTCTCATATTTACATCAGCTCCAGTTACATCTCTAACTAATCTAAAAAACACATCAAAAAATAAACTGTTATTTCTCTACTTAAAGCAGTAAATCATAACACACACAAACAGAAACAAGAAACTAAAATCGAAATGACCTAACTAGTGATGGGACAATGATCAGATAAACTCAATTATCTGATGGTTTAACTTTATTTAATGTGATCAGTAATTTTTCTAGATCAATCATCGCTACCTTAGTAATTTCCTGTGTTTTAGCAAGCACAAAATTCAAATTATGCATAATAGATGTGCCGATTGCCAATGATATTCATTTTTTTATGTAAGTTTGAAGAAAATTAGGTATTTTAGGTTAAAGTTACAAAAAAGGGAAATACAAGAAATTTGGTAGACCTCATGGATACTCCCCGAATAAATAGTGGTTCCAAAAAGGGCTATTTTTCTAATAAAATTTCAGTATGAAAGATAACAAAGGGCAATAACTCCTAAATTGTGCCAAACAGAGTTATGGTTCTTGCACACTGCATTTTTCCTTATCGAAATGGACAAACAAATGGACAAAGTGGTGACTGCATGCCCTCCCAATGGGACCATAATTACCTTAACAAAGAATGCATGAGCATTTAATGAAAATTGAATACACAGTCAGCCAACTATGTAATCCATTTACTACATCAAAAAGCCTGTCCAATTAAAATCTATATTGGATTACAAACCGATATCCCATCCTAGTCCTAACTGATACATGTAAATTAGTTCAATTTGACACAATGTTATAAAGGAAATGAAGTTGTTTGGGTGATGACATCCATTTTAAACCGACAGGATAAAATGGATTCCAATTAAAACAAGGGGATATGTAAATCTAAATTTCATTTTTTGTAACATTCTGCAAAAATGTTGGAAAAATTGTGTTTCATCAGCATCTTGACTTCCTACCAATAAACTTACGAGATGGCCTGTATCATGTCCAGTCCCATCTCCACACAGCAGTGGGCGTGGTCAGGGCGAGGATCAGGCAACCCACTAACACAGTAGTAACAGTCACCCAAGATCTTGATTCGCAGGCAATGGTTGTCTGCAGCTAAGCGGTCAAATCGTGCAAATAGTTCATTGAGTAGCTGGACAAGTTCTTGCGCCGTACATTGAGAGGAAAGCTGTGTAAATCCACACATGTCCGCAAACAGGATACTGTAGTTAAAGAAGAATATTGTTTATGATAAGTAAGTTAACATATAAAAAACCTTACATGTGTTTCTATGTATACAAAATTTATGAAACAAGCCATTAAAATTTTATTAACCGAGCCTCTGGCAAGGGAAAATGAAAAATCTGTGACAAGTTTCATGAATCTCAAAGTCAAGATGGCCACTTTTCTGCCATTTTCTTTTTCTGATCAAACCCAAAATCAAACGAGCACAACTAGGGACTAAAGGGAACCTACGTATGAAATTTAAGAAAGATCCATCATGTACTTCTCTAGAAATAGCAATAACAAACTTACAAAGTCAAAATCTAAAACGTCCGTCTGCCAGACATTTTGTTTTTCTGATCAGACATAAAATAAAATTGGCACAACTAGAAACCAAGGGGATCCATCTCTTACTTTTCGCGAAATAGCGATAACAAACTTCATTGAAAAAATCCAAGATGGCTGCCTGTCAGCCATTTTGTTTTTTGATAAGTACCAAAATCAAATTAACACAACTAGGGAGCAAGGGGAACCTACAAATGAATTTTGAAAAAGATCTTATGAAGAAATAGTGATAACAAAACTTGTTTACGGACAGAGACGGTGTCAAGATTTTACCTATTATTAAGCACGACCCTTTGATATTTGTGTAAGTGCATAGTGCACTTATTAGGTCAAATATGGTACATAAAGATTTGATGAAAACTGTAGGAGGATTTGTCCTGACAAGATCCTGTCCACAGACAGACTGATGAACAACAACATTCCATTATACCCCTTTACTTCAGTGTGCGGAATATAATTATTGCTAATTACTATTTTATGGCTGAAACAAGTTAACCACTGAAGTATAAATATAAATATTTATTGACTGTTTGACGATATTTGGGGTGTTTTCATCGAACAGAATATGATGTGCAATACGTGAAACAGATTACCAACACAGGACAGATTTCAGTAAATCAAATATTTATAATGAAATACCATTGTGATTTATTCTGGCGATAGATTTACCCCCGTTATTTGGCCTTATTTCATCATAGGAACCACTACATTTCTATCGCGATCCTGTCGATTTACAGGCCAGTAAACAGGAAGTTATGGACATGCAACGTTCATCCACTCAATCATCAGGCTTATTGCTATCGTAATTTAATTATTCTCTGTCGAGTATTGATCATTGATGACAATGTATATGATTAACAGATCAATATTTGTTCTCTACAATGCATCCTTTATATATACACAGTCTTTACATGATACTCGGCCAAGTGTGTAGTTTTTTTTTTTTTTCGATCAGGAGTTTTTTATTGGGAGTAATTGTAACAAAAGCTCTATTTTATAGCAACTCTGTGGAACAGAATTATAACCAAACAATGCTTCTAAAGTTCTAAAAAAAAAAATGTAAGGATAGCATTATGAAACAGTATTCGACATAAATCCTTTCAACACTGTGTAAGGAATGGATTTCAGATGGTTTTTTTAACTGATATACTAATAGATGCAGATCTATCGAAAGTGGGAAGAAGACAGATGAAACTAGAATTGTCTGTGAGTGACATAGATGCCCCCATCGGCCACCAAGGAGAACCATGAAACCTTTTAGTGTTATTGGTATTTTTAAGAGGTGTACACATGACTCCTGAAATAAAATTTTCTGCGGAACTATGAAGAATCCAAAATACAACTCAGTCTCTTTCTGCAGACATGATTGTAATCCCCAGTGGAATCAGACAAGGTTCTCAAATATTGGTCTTACAAATTTTGTGAAAGTTTTTATCAAAGTTTTTATTGTTTAATGTTCTAACTCCAGCAAAACTTTTGTTGTAACCAAATCAGAGAACTTGGCCTGCATATTATCATTATTATACAACTCCATAAAAAATAATTTTTGATACCTGTATTTTTTTTGAGAGTACAGTGTATATGAGAGGAAACAATTGGATGGAATGAGGAACATCTACATGCTTCTGATCGTGAAATGGCCTTTAATACATGCTTCTGATCGTGAAATGGCCTTTAATACATGCTTCTGATCGTGAAATGGCCTTTAATACATGCTTCTGATCGTGAAATGGCAAGGCCATAAGGTAGTTGGTCTCATATTTACTGTACACCAAACTGAAGTAAATCACGCTACGACTGTAAAATTTGTTACTAAATAGAAAATGTGAAAGGGGGATAATTCCCTGCAAAAAGGGGAAAGTACTTTATATCAAAATCAAGTTTGTAATCTTCATGTTCACCAATAAAATGTACCAAACTTGAAGTGAATCTGCTCTACGACTGTCAAAGCTGATTTTTCTTCAGAGAAGAAAATGAAAAGGGCATATTTACTCCATAAAATGAGCAAACCTGAAGCTGTAAAAAATACTCGGCTTCACTGATATCATATCACACAAATACTATATACTGTAAGCAGTGAAGGTCTACTAGATCTACTTTTATGGAAAAGACAGACAGACAGACAGACAGACAGACAGAAAGATTTTGGTACCACTAGATCTACTTTTATGGAAAAGACAGACAGACAGATTTTGGTACCATTAGATCTACTTTTATGGAAAAGACAGACAGACAGACAGATTTTGGTACCACTAGATCTACTTTTATGGAAAAGACAGACAGACAGACAGATTTTGGTACCACTAGATCTACTTTTATGGAAAAGACAGACAGACAGACAGACAAACAGATTTTGGTAACAGTAGATCTACTTTTATGGAAAAGACAGACAGACAGACAGATTTTGGTACCACTAGATCTACTTTTATGGAAAAGACAGACAGACAGACAGATTTTGGTACCACTAGATCTACTTTTATGGAAAAGACAGACAGACAGACAGATTTTGGTACCACTAGATCTACTTTTATGGAAAAGACAGACAGATTTTGGTACACTAGATCTACTTTTATGGAAAAGACAAACAGATTTTGGTACCACTAGATCTACTTTTATGGAAAAGACAGACAGACAGACAGATTTTGGTACCACTTTATCATCTGTCCAAGCGCCCAGTAGTGATATATAATCAATGTTTTACTTTAATCAGAAAAGAGGACTGTTGAAAGCTAGATCTGTCTAATGCTAGGGATTTAATTAGTGCCATACAATTAGTGCCATGGTAACAAGGTAGAAAGTATTCTAATACATTTCACAAAACAGGTGAGGACCACCTAGGCTGTATGTGAGGAATTCATCAGCATGAGCCCCGATTTGTTTACTCGAGATTTTCAAATGAAATCTGATGTGGTGAAATCAATTACAAATATACTGCTGTCTCATTCTTCTAATATAACAATTGATAAATAGTTTACAGTTATTTCATTTTAATAAGAACAGGACTCATGAGCATCATTTTCTTTCGGTACCAAATACCATTAAATAATAATCTCATTCCCAATCGTATCAAACAGGACATGATTTAGAACGGACAAGTCCTCAGATGAAAAGAGGATGAAAGCATTCATTACGACAGGTAGGTAATTGGTTATTTATCGTTGCTTAGCAACCAATATATCGACCAAGCATGATGTTTGATTGGTATGTCTAATTGTACTACACAGCCTGTAGCTTCCTCTGATGAAATTTAAATTGTTACCTACACAAATACATACCAGTATACTTAAAATTGTGTTGGTTTGATTACACACCTGTACTAGAAACAGTGTACCTGTGTTATTACCTGATAATATTATATGATGAAAGATTGTTACATTAACATAGATTCTGTTTAACAGATATATATATATATATATAATTCATGTTTACAGTGTTACCTGTATGACAAAAGGAACTGAATATCTATCTAGTGTTACCTGTATGACAAAAGGAACTGAATATCTATCTAGTGTTACCTGTATGACAAAAGGAACTCAATATCTATCTACTGTTACCTGTAGGACAAAAGGAACTAAATATCTATCTAGTGTTACCTGTATGACAAAAGAAACTCAATATCTATCTAGTGTTACCTGTATGACAAAAGGAACTCAATATCTATCTACTGTTACCTGTATGACAAAAGGAACTCAATATCTATCTAGTGTTAACTGTATGACAAAAGGAACTCAATATCTATCTAGTGTTACCTGTATGACAAAAGGAACTGAATATCTATCTAGTGTTACCTGTATGACAAAGGGAACTGAATATCTATCTAGTGTTACCTGTATGACAAAAGGAACTCAATATCTATCTAGTGTTAACTGTATGACAAAAGGAACTGAATATCTACCTAGTGTTACCTGTATGACAAAAGGAACTGAATATCTATCTAGTGTTACCTGTATGACAAAAGGAACTCAATATCTATCTAGTGTTACCTGTATGACAAAAGGAACTGAATATCTATCTAGTGTTACCTGTATGACAAAAGGAACTCAATATCTATCTAGTGTTATCTGTATGACAAAAGGAACTCAATATCTATCTAGTGTTAACTGTATGACAAAAGGAACTGAATATCTATCTCTTGTTACCTGTATGACAAAAGGAACTCAATATCTATCTCGTGTTACTTGTATGACAAAAGGAACTCAATATCTGTCTAGTGTTACCTGTATGACAAAAGGAACTCAATACCTATCTAGTGTTACCTGTATGACAAAAGGAACTCAATATCTATCTAGTGTTATCTGTATGACAGTATGTATAGTGTTACCTGTATGACAGTTTTATACTGTTACATGTATGACAGTATGTATAGTGTTACCTGTATGACAGTATATATAGTGTTACCTGTACGACAGTAAGTATATTGTTACCTGTATGACAGTATATATAGTGTTATGTATGACAGTAAGTATATTGTTACCTATATAACAGTATGTATAGTGTTACCTGTATGACAGTATGTATAGTGTTACCTGTATGACAGTATATACAGTGTTACCTGTATGACATTATATATAGTGTTACCTGTATGACAGTAAGTATATTGTTACCTATATAACAGTATGTATAGTGTTACTTGTATGACAGTATGTATAGTGTTACCTGTATGACAATATGTATAGTGTTACCTGTATGACAGTATATATAGAGTTAGCTGTATGACAGTATGTATAGTGTTACCTGTATGACAGTATATATAGTGTTACCTGTATGACAGTATGTATAGTGTTACCTGTATGACAGTATATAGTGTTACCTGTATGACAGTATATATAGTGTTACCTGTATGACAGTATATATAGTGTTACCTGTATGACAGTATGTATAGTGTTACCTGTATGACAGTATATATAGTGTTACCTGTATGACAGTATATATAGTGTTACCTGTATGACAGTATGTATAGTGTTACCTGTATGACAGTATATATAGTGTTACTTGTATGACAGTATATATAGTGTTACTTGTATGACAGTATGTATAGTGTTACCTGTATGACAGTATGTATAGTGTTACCTGTATGACAGTATATATAGTGTTACCTGTATGACAGTATATATAGTGTTACCTGTATGACAGTATGTATAGTGTTACCTGTATGACAGTATATATAGTGTTACCTGTATGACAGTATATATAGTGTTACCTGTATGACAGTATATATAGTGTTACCTGTATGACAGTATATATAGTGTTACCTGTATGACAGTATATATAGTGTTACCTGTATGACAGTATATATAGTGTTACCTGTATGACAGTATGTATAGTGTTACCTGTATGACAGTATATATAGTGTTACCTGTATGACAGTATGTATAGTGTTACCTGTATGACAGTATATATAGTGTTACCTGTATGACAGTATGTATAGTGTTACCTGTATGACAGTATATATAGTGTTCTGTATGACAGTATGTATAGTGTTACCTGTATGACAGTATATATAGTGTTACCTGTATGACAGTATATATAGTGTTACCTGTATGACAGTATGTATAGTGTTACCTGTATGACAGTATGTATAGTGTTACCTGTATGACAGTATGTATAGTGTTACCTGTATGACAGTATGTATAGTGTTACCTGTATGACAGTATATATAGTGTTACCTGTATGACAGTATGTATAGTGTTACCTGTATGACAGTATGTATAGTGTTACCTGTATGACAGTAAGTATATTGTTACCTATATAACAGTATATATAGTGTTACCTGTATGACAGTATGTATAGTGTTACCTGTATGACAGTATGTATAGTGTTACCTGTATGACAGTATATATAGTGTTACCTGTATGACAGTATATATAGTGTTACCTGTATGACAGTATATATAGTGTTACCTGTATGACAGTATGTATAGTGTTACCTGTATGACAGTATATATAGTGTTACCTGTATGACAGTATGTATAGTGTTACCTGTATGACAGTATATATAGTGTTACCTGTATGACAGTATGTATAGTGTTACCTGTATGACAGTATGTATAGTGTTACCTGTATGACAGTATATATAGTGTTACCTGTATGACAGTATGTATAGTGTTACCTGTATGACAGTATATATAGTGTTACCTGTATGACAGTATATATAGTGTTACCTGTATGACAGTATATATAGTGTTATCTGTATGACAGTATGTATAGTGTTACCTGTATGACAGTATGTATAGTGTTACCTGTATGACAATATGTATAGTGTTACCTGTATGACAGTATGTATAGTGTTACCTGTATGACAGTATGTATAGTGTTACCTGTATACTATGAAGCTTTGACAAACGGATATCCAATAGAATTCCTTGATGAACTCAAATTATTGATCTCCAGATGAGTCACTGTTTATAGTGAGAAAAGAAATTGTGATAGGGAAGTTAAGTAAGGCTACATCTAAAACACAAACCTTATAATACTGACCAAAATTTACATCATTATAAATAAAGATGTTAGTACTGTAAATCTTGTTTTATTACTTAATCACAGGTAAGGTCACTTGAAGGGCATTAGCTGAACTAATCAATTTATTGAATGGATCTAAATATCCCTGGAGATGTCAGCTTAGTAAAATGTTACATAAAATTTTAAACCATGTTGAAATATTACAAGGCAAAGTAGAATTAATATTGAACCTTATTTTTAAGTAAATTTTTTTTTTATTCTAAAGATGCCAAATTTCAATTCATGGTTTAATCATTTATAAAAAAAATTATTAAAAAAATGACAAGTGTAAGCTGAGTAAACATGATTGACAGTGTCCAACGACTAGAAAGATCGTGTGGTCACCCAAGCACAGGCTAAAGGTAGTGTACTCCTCATTACCTTGCCTAGAACACTCAGACACAATATGTTAGATCCAGATAAAGTTGTACAGAAGACTTTTACCAGATAAAAGTGGATATATTCAAATTATGAATCACTTAAGTAGGGTTTATGTGGTCAGATGCTATTATCATCCAGAATCAGAAACGACATCTTTCAGACATAATGTAAAGGTGCTTTTCTTAGCCTTTAATAGCTAAAGAGCTCTAATTACATATACCTGTCATCACCAATAGACGATAACATCACTCTACACCACAAGGTACAGGAATTCAGCCTCCATTAACTGCCTATAAATACCAGAATCAGTATCAATATGTGTTGGAGGTACTAACTTACCACCCCTGAATCTTCTTCACAATTTTTTTTTCAATGATTCATGATAAAAAAAACTTGATTTCATATTATGGTTTTTGAGTTAAGGATACATATGCCTACTGACTTTCTCCTGACTTTTTTTTCAAAAGAGTTCAAAAACACTTTAAAGAATATTCTTTATGAATTACAGTGAAAGCCATGAATTACACTGTTGTATATACTTCCAAATGATGTATGACATATGACAAGAGTCACTACACCTGAATTTTGTATGATAAAGGACTAGACATGAATATGTATGACTTAAAACTACTCCTAATTTAATGTGACTTAAAACTACCCCAAATTTAATGTGACTTAAAACTACCCCAAATTTAATGTGACTTAAAACTACCCCAAATTTAATGTGACTTAAAACTACCCCAAATTTAATGTGACTTACGACTGCTCATAATTTACATGTGACTTACGAGTTCACTTAATTTACATATAACTTACAACTACAATTAATTTTTATGTGACTTGTGACTACACCTAATATACATGTGACTTACAACTACATGTACCTAATTTTATTGTAACAGGCAAAGAAAAAGCAAACTTTATCATTCTTAAGGCCCTTTTCTCATTATCATTGATTGACAAGGTCATTATTATTTCCACATTGCACTTGCCATTCCCACAATATCTTTTTAAAATTTGAAATCCATTGTTAAGCGAGAGAATGCATAGATGGACAAGTTTGAGTTCATTTGTTAAATAAAAGGAATCAACTCTCTGAAAAGGGGTGGGGATGCAAAGTCACTTTAGGGGGCTAATCTCCATATTCCCACCAAAATCCATCATAAACTGAGCAAATGCATAGTTTGCCTACCAACAGACAAATGGACAGACAGATGATTCCAGTATACCCGCCCCCACCAACTTCGTTTTGGGGTGGGGGTTATAAATGTACAATGATTCTATGATGTAAAATGACGTTTACCATATCCATTCAGTGAAAAGTCCTTACCATTTAATAAGACAAAATGTATTACTTTTAATAATGATAAACAAATGCTATTTCATTTACCTATGATAAGGCTATCCCTTACTCAAGGGGATCAGTGTTGGCCTCTAGGGCTAATTGGAGGAAAAATATGGTATATGGACCAGGTTCAAACAAATCGACCCTTGACGACAGGGATGTGGAATCACTGGCCAAGATTAAATTTTGCATTAGAACTTCAGAACAAGTCAATGGCTTTGTAAACACATGACAGATGGAGCTTAACTACCAACCACTGAGACTGAAGGTAAGCTCTCAGCTGGACTTGATGCCATGACAAGTACACAGCAAAATGATGGCACGGCTTTATTTGGAGGTGTTAAGGCGAGTTAAATCAAATCAGCTGAAATAGCTTACCGTATTTCTGGTATTAAGTACTTTGTACGCCAAGAAAGATCTCACATTATTTTAACATACACAGAATTGATAAATTAACGCTTTGTAAAATTTTAAAATATTGAAAACAAAAATTGTCATTGGATCTACCATGCATTTAGCCAATAAGCTGTGACCTAGAGTCATGAGGTTAGAACTACTGCAGAAAAATTATATTGAAAAGTTGGCACTTCTATAAAAACTGATGCATGTATTGATATGGGTGGGCTTATTACAGGACATAAGTATTATAAGCCAGCCACATATACATGGAATTTGAATTATTTAGTAAAAATCTGACAAACAGATAGATTTGGTGTTGCCATCTAATAAATGGGTAGAGGATATAAAGTAATTTGATGACCTGTAAAAATTACCGTACTCATCCTTAACAAAGCCCAGGAGGAGTCAGGAGGTGTACTGGTTACAGAATATTGAAGCAACATTTGTTGGTTATTCTCAGAAGCAATAGATGTGGATTTCTCCCAGTCTAGCTAGCATACAGATACAGGCCGTTTTTCACCTCTTTCTGATTTATAAGGCAAAATTGTCATTCAGCCTGTTAAGCCTATACAAAATAGATTTGTTATAAGGTGAGTTATCGTTCTAGTGTGTTAAGCCTATACAGGTAGGTCTGTTATAAGGTAAATCATTGGTCTAGTGTGTTAAACCTATACAGGTAGGTCTGTTATAAGGTAAATCATTGGTCTAGTGTGTTAAGCCTATACAGGTAGGTCTTTTATAAGGTAAATTATTAGTCTAGTGTGTTAAGTCTATACAGGTAGGTCTGTTATAATGTATATTATTGGTCTAGTGTGTTAAGCCTATACAGGTAGGTCTGTTATAAGGTATATTATTGGTCTAGTGTGTTAAGCCTACACAGGTAGGTCTGTTATAAGGTATATTATTGGTCTAGTGTGTTAAGCCTATACAGGTAGGTCTGTTATAAGGTAAATTATTAGTCTAGTGTGTTGAGTCTATACAGGTAGGTCTGTTATAATGTATATTATTGGTCTAGTGTGTTAAGCCTACACAGGTAGGTCTGTTATAAGGTAAATCATTGGTCTAGTGTGTTAAACCTATACAGGTAGGTCTGTTATAAGGTATATTATTGGTCTAGTGTGTTAAGCCTATACAGGTAGGTCTGTTATAAGGTAAATTATTGGTCTAGTGTGTTAAGCCTATACAGGTAGGTCTGTTATAAGGTATATTATTGGTCTAGTGTGTTAAGCCTATACAGGTAGGTCTTTTATAAGGTAAATTATTAGTCTAGTGTGTTAAGTCTATACAGGTAGGTCTGTTATATACAGGTAGGTCTGTAGGTAAATTATTAGTCTAGTGTGTTAAGTCTATACAGGTAGGTCTGTTATAATGTATATTATTGGTCTAGTGTGTTAAGCCTATACAGGTAGGTCTGTTATAAGGTAAATTATTAGTCTAGTGTGTTAAGTCTATACAGGTAGGTCTGTTATAAGGTATATTATTGGTCTAGTGTGTTAAGCCTATACAGGTAGGTCTGTTATAAGGTAAATTATTGGTCTAGTGTGTTAAGCCTATACAGGTAGGTCTGTTATAAGGTATATTATTGGTCTAGTGTGTTAAGCCTATACAGGTAGGTCTGTTATAAGGTATATTATTGGTCTAGTGTGTTAAGCCTATACAGGTAGCCTGATTTCACTGCTATGATAAAACAAAACAACCAAAAACAATAAAATGCATTGATAATGAAAAGATAAAAAAACAAGATGAATGGAATTGATAATAATACAGACCCACCATATGGTTTAGACAATTAGCATTGATCATTGTCAGGATCTGTCAACAAAGGATTAATGACGTGGTACAGTGTGCAAATTTGGCATGCAATGTGATGTCATAGTAACGCGTAAACTACTATATTTATCAAAAAATAAGCCTGCATGGTCAACACCTGTAGTCAATACCTAGGGGCTGGTTTTATTATAGGATCACGAAATAAAAACTTGGTTACTAGATTTCTAATGAACAACAATATAGATCTAGGTTATCGGCTGGTTAAGATTTGGAAGAGTGAATTGTGGAAAGGTGCTGTAGGGAAGGTGTCATCCATACGACCAACTGTGAAGAATTTTTATATACTCTAGGCAAGGTGTCATCCATACAACCCACTGTGAAGAATTTTTATATACTCTAGGCAAGGTGTCATCCATACGACCAACTGTGAAGAATTTTTATATACTCTAGGCAAGGTGTCATTCATACAGCCCACTGTGAAGAATTTTTATATACTATAGGCAAGGTGTCATTCATACAGCCCACTGTGAAGAATTTTTTTAAACTATACGCAAGGTGTCATTCATACAGCCCACTGTGAAGAATTTTTATATACTCTAGGCAAGGTGTCATTCATACAGCCCACTGTGAAGAATTTTTATATACTCTAGGCAAGGTGTCATCCATACAGCCCACTGTGAAGAATTTTTATATACTCTAGGCAAAGTGTCATTCATACAACCCACTATGAAGAATTTTTATATACTCTAGGCAAGGTGTCATTCATACAGCCCACTGTGAAGAATTTTTATATACTCTAGGCAAGGTGTCATTCATACAGCCCACTGTGAAGAATTTTTATATACTATAGGCAAGGTGTCATTCATACAGCCCACTGTGAAGAATTTTTATATACTCTAGGCAAGGTGTCATTCATACAGCCCACTGTGAAGAATTTTTATATACTCTAGGCAAGGTGTTATTCATACAACCCACTGTGAAGAATTTTTATATACTCTAGGCAAGGTGTCATCCATACAACCCACTGTGAAGAATTTTTATATACTCTAGGCAAGGTGTCATTCATACAGCCCACTGTGAAGAATTTTTATATACTCTAGGCAAGGTGTCATTCATACAGCCCACTGTGAAGAATTTTTATATACTCTAGGCAAGGTGTCATTCATACAGCCCACTGTGAAGAATTTTTATATACTCTAGGCAAGGTGTCATCCATACGACCAACTGTGAAGAATTTTTATATACTCTAGGCAAGGTGTCATCCATACAACCCACTGTGAAGAATTTTTATATACTCTAGGCAAGGTGTCATTCATACAACCCACTGTGAAGAATTTTTATATACTCTAGGCAAGGTGTTATTCATACAACCCACTGTGAAGAATTTTTATATACTCTAGGCAAGGTGTTATTCATACAACCCACTGTGAAGAATTTTTATATACTCTAGGCAAGGTGTTATTCATACAACCCACTGTGAAGAATTCTTTTATACAGAAGGAAAGGTTTTGACTGTACAACCCACTGCTAAGAATTCTTTTATAAAGGTTGAGTGGAGAGTGAATGGGACGAGGTAGGATGAACCAGGAGATAGACCTGGACCTGAGGTAGGTCAGCAGTTGTCAGGAAAAGATTCTGTATACAGACAGATACAACCTGGTTCCTACCCACTAATTTCATTACAGGTAGGGGGGTGGGGGAGGGGCTTTGAGAATTGTCTTCATCGTTAGAAAAAAGTAACAGGTCATTTGTGAATTTTGCCTGGGATCTCAACGCTCAAGTGAGCATTATAAGAATGAAGTCCGGTGTTTGGTTTGCCAAATTAGTAATCTTTCTCCATGTGTAGGGAGTTCATAAAAGATATGATATGGTTTTCAAAGATTAAGAAAAAAATTAATCTTCACCATTGAAAATCCAAAATATTGACAAGTATGTAGAAGTATAAATGGGATTAGAACAATCTTATCACATCACACAAGGCTGAACGGTAAATCTATAGGCAGTCTGAACAAAAGTAAATAGATATTGCTTTTGAAAATAAATCAGTGTTAGAACTGTCAGAGTTGACATTGTCTAAAATCACAACTAAGTGTTTAAAAACAAGCCAGGAAACTAGTGATTGGTAAAGTCACAGACATATATCTCTGGTAGACAAAGTCATGCCTGTTTGGAGTATTGCAAAAATAGATGTTAATTATACTATTATTACTTTTAAAACACTTCCTTGTTCATCGATGGTTGAGAAATGGCAGATTTCACGTTGTTCTAGCATTAGCATGTGTGTCTGATATTATTCTTTATCTTGTGTGTTTGAGATTATTCTTTATCTTGTGTGTCTGAGATTATTCTTCATTTTGTGTCTGAGATTATTCTTTATCTTGTGTGTCTGAGATTATTCTTTATCTTGTGTGTCTGAAATTATTCTTTATCTTATGTGTCTGAGATTATTCTTTATCTTGTGTGTCTGAGATTTTCTTTATCTTGTGTGTCTGAGATTATTCTTTATCTTGTGTGTCTGAGATTATTCTTTATCTTGTGTGTCTGAGATTATTCTTTATCTTGTGTGTCTGAGATTATTCTTTATCTTGTGTGTCTGAGATTATTCTTTATTTAGTATGTCTGAGATTATTCTTTATCTTGTGTGTCTGAGATTATTCTTTATCATGTGTGTGTGAGATTATTCTTTATCTTGTGTGTCTGAGATTATTCTTTATCTTGTGTGTCTGAGATTATTCTTTATCATGTGTGTGTGAGATTATTCTTAATCTTGTGTGTCCGAGATTATTCTTTATCTTGTGTGTCTGAGATTATTCTTTATCTTGTGTGTCTGAGATTATTCTTCATTTTGTGTCTGAGATTATTCTTTATCTTGTGTGTCTGAGATTATTCTTTATCTTGTGTGTCTGAGATTATTCTTTATCTTGTGTGTCTGAGATTATTCTTTATCTTGTGTGTGTGTCTGAGATTATTCTTTATCTTGTGTGTCTGAGATTATTCTTTATCTTGTGTGTCTGAGATTATTCTTTATCTTGTGTGTCTGAGATTATTCTTTATCTTGTGTGTCTGAGATTATTCTTTATCTTGTGTGTCTGAGATTATTCTTTATCTTGTGTGTCTGAGATTATTCTTTATCTTGTGTGTCTGAGATTATTCTTTATCTTGTGTGTCTGAGATTATTCTTTATCTTGTGTGTCTGTGTCTGAGATTATTCTTTATCTTGTGTGTCTGAGATTATTCTTTATCTTGTGTGTCTGAGATTATTCTTTATCTTGTGTGTTTGAGATTATTCTTTATCTTGTGTGTTTGAGATTATTCTTTATCTTGTGTGTTTGAGATTATTCTTTATCTTGTGTGTCTTAGATTATTCTTTATTTTGTGTCTGAGATTATTCTTTATCTTGTGTGTCTGAGATTATTCTTTATCTTGTGTGTCTGAGATTATTCTTTATCTTGTGTGTCTGAGATGTGTGTCTGAGATTATTCTTTATCTTGTGTGTCTGAGATTTTCTTTATGTTGTGTGTCTGAGATTATTCTTTATCTTGTGTGTCTGAGATTATTCTTCATTTTGTGTCTGAGATTATTCTTTATCATGTGTGTCTGAGATTATTCTTTATTTTGTGTGTCTGAGATTATTCTTTATCTTGTGTGTCTGAGATTATTCTTTATCTTGTGTGTCTGAGATTATTCTTTATCTTGTGTGTCTGAGATTATTCTTCATTTTGTGTCTGAGATTATTCTTTATCTTGTGTGTCTGAGATTATTCTTTATCATGTGTGTGTGAGATTATTCTTTATCATGTGTGTGTGAGATTATTCTTTATCTTGTGTGTGAGATTATTCTTTATCTTGTGTGTCTGAGATTATTCTTTATCTTGTGTGTCTGAGATTATTCTTTATTTAGTATGTCTGAGATTATTCTTTATCTTGTGTGTCTGAGATTTTCTTTATCTTGTGTGTCTGATATTATTCTTGATCTTGTGTGTCTGAGATTATTCTTTATCTTGTGTGTGTGAGATTATTCTTTATCTTGTGTGTCTGAGATTATTCTTTATCTTGTGTGTCTGAGATTATTCTTTATCTTGTGTGTCTGAGATTATTCTTTATCTTGTGTGTCTGAGATTATTCTTTATCTTGTGTGTCTGAGATTATTCTTTATCTTGTGTGTCTGAGATTATTCTTTATCTTGTGTGTCTGAGATTATTCTTTATCTTGTGTGTCTGAGATTATTCTTTATCTTGTGTGTTTGAGATTATTCTTTATCTTGTGTGTCTGAGATTATTCTTTATCTTGTGTGTCTGAGATTCTTTATCTTGTGTGTCTGAGATTATTCTTTATCTTGTGTGTCTGAGATTATTCTTTATCTTGTGTGTCTGAGATTATTCTTTATCTTGTGTGTCTGAGATTATTCTTTATCTTGTGTGTCTGAGATTATTCTTTATCTTGTGTGTCTGAGATTATTCTTTATCTTGTGTGTCTGAGATTATTCTTTATCTTGTGTGTCTGAGATTATTCTTTATCTTGTGTGTCTGAGATTATTCTTTATCTTGTGTGTCTGAGATTATTCTTTATCTTGTGTGTCTGATATTATTCTTTATCTTGTGTGTCTGAGATTATTCTTTATCTTGTGTGTCTGAGATTATTCTTTATCTTGTGTGTCTGAGATTATTCTTTATCTTGTGTGTCTGAGATTATTCTTTATCTTGTGTGTCTGAGATTATTCTTTATCTTGTGTGTCTGAGATTATTCTTTATCTTGTGTGTCTGAGATTATTCTTTATCTTGTGTGTCTGAGATTATTCTTTATCTTGTGTGTCTGAGATTATTCTTTATCTTGTGTGTGTCTGAGATTATTCTTTATCTTGTGTGTCTGAGATTATTCTTTATCTTGTGTGTCTGAGATTATTCTTCATCTTGTGTGTCTGAGATTATTCTTTATCTTGTGTGTCTGAGATTATTCTTTATCTTGTGTGTCTGAGATTATTCTTTATCTTGTGTGTCTGAGATTATTCTTTATCATGTGTGTGTGAGATTATTCTTTATCTTATGTGTCTGAGATTATTCTTTATTTAGTATGTCTGAGATTATTCTTTATCTTGTGTGTCTGAGATTATTCTTTATCTTGTGTGTCTGAGATTATTCTTTATCTTGTGTGTCTGAGATTATTCTTTATCTTGTGTGTCTGAGATTATTCTTTATCTTGTGTGTCTGAGATTATTCTTTATCTTGTGTGTCTGAGATTATTCTTTATCTTGTGTGTCTGAGATTATTCTTAATCTTGCATGCTTCAAATTATTCTTTAAAATTTTCTTGGTAAGAAATATTTTCCTGCTTCAGACTATTTCCACTACATACTACTGTCTGAAATACCTACCGATGAGATTGACTGTAAACATGGTTTCCTGTGATGCTTAAGCTTACATGATAACTAAAGTCATTTCAGGGGGAAATCTGTTCTTTCTGAATTTCTGTGTCAATTAATACTCAACACGGACTTTCTACCTAGCCTGCCAACACGGATGCTCTACCAAGCCTGTCAACATGAACGCTCTACCTAGCCTTTCAACACAGATGCTCTACCTAGCCTGTTGACATGACATTGGTACCTAGCAACAATTAATTGGATACAGTTCTCCAGTTTTGGAGATAAAAAAAACAGCCACAGAAACCAGCACAAATGTATGAAATTGTGTTTCCAAAGTTTACCTATCTGTCTCATATAGCTGTGATAATGACAGCACTATTTGTGATAAATAGGACACTACAGATGTATTGATTGAGAAGGAGCTCTCATTTCTAGGTATCAACAAAGACTCCCCTTGGGTGCTTATTCTGACCAATCAGGAGCCTCCAAAAATTTGTCAATACAAGATATCATAAAAGACAGAATTGTGCTCATAATCTATCAGATTTCCATATATAAATTCATACATAAGTCAATAGTCAGATGCCTATGATTATGATACAATGGAATATACAACATTACCTGAAGGAAACTGGAGTCTACATATTACCAGTGTCATTACCCAAAATACATCACAAGTGTTTATAACAAGGATATAACTAGCCATTAAACAACTTTTTGTAGGTTTTTAGCTTTACATCCAATTTGTAAATCCATAACTTAAATAATTAAGGAATTTAAAGACATCAAAAACCACTTAAAACATTATTAATCAATAAATGGCACAAGTCCACAGGGTGACATTTTTAGTTTCTCTCCAATTTAAGACAAAAACTGATGTAATGAAGGCATGATCTATCGCCGAAGCAAGAAGCATTTTGGAAAATAAAACTCACAGCCTGAAATTTCATTTTATGCTACCATAACCAAAAATTAATCTTGAAGCCATGTTCATGTGTAACTCCCAACATGAAATCTACCTCAGATTTGTTTTTCATCAACCTTCTTATGTGTTGATGCAGTGAATTAAAATCTAAAAAAAAAGATGTACTTTACCTTACATTCTCATGGCGCTGGATATAGATTTTATGGAACATGGTATCCTTTGGTTTCCCTGCAATATCTGCTTTCATTTCCATGGCAACGTGGCGGGGCAAAACTGACAGTAGAAGTCGTTCCTATGAAGGATATATAAATAGTGATATATTGAAATACAGATATCATCGATAGCCTATTAATTAAATGATTATAAAAAGGCCTGTGATAACACAGTCTGTGAAGCATTGCCCTATCTAATCTTACTGTGTTTCTCAGGAAGCTGAGGAATTAACAAGTCTGTGCTGTTTTGATTGTGTCTTTGAGAAAGACACTCTACCCCCATATTCTTTTGGACGGTATTTGATTGATACCTTGTACGTTGTTCAGAGAAGTAACCATAAGCCACTACAAGGAGACTGGCCTCAAAATGACCCTGGCTGTCAATGGGGCAATAAAGCTCACAAACAATTGTGTCTTATGTGTTTATGTTCCTTCATATCCTTATTTCGGCATCATCTGTTACTTTACAGTGGCATACCACCCCTTCACAGCTCCACCTGCCCTGTTACTTTAAAGTGGCATCCTACCCCTCCACAGCTCCACATGCCCCATTTCTTAACAGTGGCATCCTACCCCTTCACAGCTCCACATGCCCTATTACTTTACAGTGGCATCCAACCCCTTCACAGCTCAACATGCCCCATTACTTTAATGTGGCATCCTACCCCTCCACAGCTCCACATGCCCCATTACTTACCAGTGGCATCCTACCCCTCCGCAGCTCCACCTGCCCTGTTACTTTACAGTGGCACCCTACCCCTCCACAGCTCCACATGCCCTGTTACTTTACAGTGGCACCCTACCCCTCTACAGCTCCACATGCCCCATTATTTAACAGTGGCACCCTACCCCTCCACAGCCCCACCAGTCCCCATTACTTTTCAACTCAACTTGGCTCCTCATACTGTAGCTCCATCTACCCCCATAATGCAAAGATCCACCCAAATTATTTTGAAATGTCAACCAATCCTTTATTTCATAAATTCATCCTTTTTTCCTATTTTGCAACATCACCTGTTCCTTTACTAAGCAGCTCCACTCTCCACCTCATTTTGGAATGTCACTTCCCCCTTACTTCACAGCTCCACCCACCTTATTTTGAAATGTCAACCAATCCTTTATTTCATAACTTACGTCATCCTCCCTATTTTGCAACATCACCTGTTCCCATATTCAGCAGATCCATCCCATTCTCATTTTGCAGGGGGAAGAAAATGTGATTCGAGAAACATAATCTTATACTTTAAAAGATCCTAGTTATCATACCTGTTCTTGGTTTTCACGCTGTGTTGTCAGCCTGGCCTCGATACATTTACGTGTCTCCAAGAAAGCCTGGCGCTGGGCAACTTCCGTAGGATAGTGTGTGAATATTCCCGCAATGTTTGCGCAAATAAACACAAATGTGTTGGCAACAACCTATAGACAGAAGTAATAGAATGTTCAACCTTAATATAAACACATACCCATCACAATAGAAGAATCATATTTTTCATTCTGTGTTCTATTCATTGTGGTTTACCTATTTCAATATATTCATGTTTGCAAAAAAAAAAAAAAAAAAATTTAGAGATTACTATCCATTCAAAAGTCGAGACACCAGCAAAGATATCCTGACCTCATGCCTTTAAATTAAACTCAGGACTTGTTTAAAGGGAAAGGTTAGCGCTGACAAAAGCATAGGGATGGCAAGGAACCTTTTATTAATGTGGGATAGTGACTGTTGGGTTACATAGAACAGCTTTCATCACCAAGGTTACAGTCCAATTGGGAATTTATGACATATAAATACAGGTACAAATATTTGCTTGATTCTGAGTTATTTTTTGAGAGAAAATGTATTTTTTAATCAATCCTTTACAGCTCTTTCTCAAAAGTCAATTTAATCGTGTTTAGTGTTGTCAGATACTGTCATTTGTCAATCTGCTTTGGCACTAGAAATGCTAAAGCATTTTCATTGTTGTTTCAAATGCTAAAAGGATTAAGATTCAGTAAGAACAAAACCTTCCAGAACATGAATGTCAAACATCAGATGTGGAACAGTCAAAATGTGAATCATGAAGATTAGGTGGATTTTGTTCAAACTCAAATGAACACAGACAAAGTCAACATGCATTTAAATTGCGATAAGATGTGTTGATGTGACTTGAACCAACAACCAAGTAGAAGTATGGAACTCATCTGTGTTTATTGACTTTGTTCAGAGGTAAACTTGTAACTCATGAATTGAAATTGTTCTGCCTGAAGAGTCTGTGTTAAAGAAAAATACTGAAATATTTCCTATTTTTTTTTTTTTTTTTTTAAATTTCCTCTGGAATGAGGCAAGCCTCTAAATATCGATCGTACCATTTCTAAGAAAATATTGATTAAAATTCGAACAGTTTAATGATCTAAACTCGGGAAATAATCAGAACTCAGAAACTGACCACCACATCACCATTATACATATCTACATACCAAATCCCACTTTTATAACAAATAAATAAGTAGAAATGACGGGGAACATTAAATACACTTAGGTTAGTAGTAATCTTATCGCAGAACTTTTTGCCCTGAAAGTATTGTATTAACAGCAATTAGCAGAGTATAGAAAGTATTATGAATGAGTCAATTCATTATTATATCATAATTCATTATCGTTAGCAATATTACACACTAAAATTTCATTGTTCTAAATTCAGAATATTAACAGTCTGAAGGGGCCTTGTTTGTAACATTAACAAATATTACATTATCATAAATGTTTTCCTGGTTTATCTTGAGAGCCAATCAAAACTACACATTTCCCTGTCCCAAAATTAGCCATTCCAGTTGCTTTGGGTTTTTTCTTACAATAGTTATATCTCCTGTAGCTAATTTATCAAACATTAAATCAAATTAATTTTTGTTTTCAACATATCCTTCATTTAATAAAATCACATAAATAAAAGTTAAATCAAGTTACGATTTTAAAATCAGTTCAGTTTACGACACGAGTAAATAAAAACTGAAACAATAAAACTTTGTTAATGTAGTGGTATCAGGTATGTTTTCGAGGAAATACTTTTAACTCTTAGATCCCATTATCAGACTCTTTTGACAAATTTAAAAGCTTTCCATCAATGCTAAGACATTCAAAGGACAAATTTAAAAAGCTTTCCACATATACTAAGACTTCCATGTGACATATCTAACATGCTACGACTTCCATGTGACATATCTATCATGCTAAGACTTCCATGTGACACATCTAACATGCTAAGACTTCCGTGTGATATACCTAACATGCTAAGACTTTCATGTGACATATCTAACATGTTAAGATTTCCATGTGACATATCTAACATGCTAAGACTTCCATGTGACATATCTATCATGCTAAGACTTTCATGTGACACATCTAACATGCTAAGACTTCCGTGTGACATACCTAACATGCCAAGACTTCCATGTAATATATCTAGCATGCCAAGACTTCCATGTGACATATCTAACATGCTAAGACTTCCATGTGACACATATAACATGCGAAGACTTCCATGTGACATATCTAACATGTTAAGACTTCCATGTGGAATATCTAACATGCTAAGACTTCCATGTAACACATCTAACATGCCAAGACCTCCATGTGACATATCTAACATGCTAAGACTTCCATGTGACATATCTAACATGCTAAGACTTCCATGTGACATATCTATCATGCTAAGACTTCCATGTGACACATCTAACATGTTAAGACTTCCATGTGACATATCTAAAATGCTAAGACTTCCATGTGACATATCTAACATGCTAAGACTTCCATGTAACATACCTAACATGCCAAGACTTCCATGTGACATATCTAACATGCTTTCCACCAATGCCTACACAATCATGTTACAAAATGGCCACCATGACTGCCATGTTCAACTTTGTCAGGGCAGAAAAAATATCAACATTTTGTCAACTAAACTCACATCCTTAACATCCTCATCAATTTCCAGCTTAACGGCATCAACACAGCCTGAGAAGAAGTTCAAAATGTGTTTTTTAAGATCATGGCCATGGCAGCCATATTGCATTTCCCACTGACCTGAAATTACCATTGATAGGACCAATTCACTATCATTTAAGACTTAATTCCATTAATGGAACTTGAGAAGAAGTTTAAAATGTAAAACATTTACAAATGGCTAATGGTGCACAACAATGAAAGGAACACGATGGCTGAAAAATCAGATTGACGTGACAAGTCGTCTCTTCTCAACTTACTGGAAAGGGATATAACAAAGACAGTAATAGAGACACAGCAAATAAAAAAACCCAGATAATCAGATATGTGCTATGGATTGTAAAAATAGATAAGGTTTTAATGATAAGTATTGATTTTATGGCTGGACAAAGATGTATCTACCAATCAGCATGTATATCTATTAACAAATGATTGATCTTGGGTTTCCTTTTAAACAAATTTTATATTAAAATCTCAGATGTAAAGTGTCCCTATAATTGGAAATCTTGATTACAGGTGCATAGAAAATCAATTAAGGCATGAATAATGTATCATACAGGATTTTACAGCCTTAGGGTCTGCCAGACAAATACCAGGGAAACAACTGGTGTTCAACTATCACATGATAGCTGATGCTAAAAATAGTAACATTCATGATGACAACATGATGTTTTTACAAGAATAAAATTAATAAGTGTTTTTGTTTTCCCTGTTACTGAATATTAATAACTGTTCACCTTGTCAAACAAGATTCTCACTCGTTACTTTATTAAATGTATCTCAGTTGTCGCTATCAATAATCAATTACAGTAAGACTTGTAATAAGACCATGCATACAATACATGGGTTAACACATTATAAGATCAGTCAACTGTACAAGTCTGTCGGTAAAATGTGACTTCCAGTTTACATAATGTGAAAAAACAAGACATGTCTGTGTTTGAAAATATACCTAAGGTTTGTTGCAATAATGGAACTAAGTTGTGTCTTATAACATCGAGGCCCACTGACCTTAAGAGTCATATGACTCTTAAAGACCTATATATGAAAGAGGCCGACAGGCCTAAAATAAATTGTTCAACTGTACTACAGCATATATAGAAGACCATAAAGACATTTTCTGCAAGCTTGAAATCATATTCTTTATACATGCACTACACAAATGCCATTACTCAGGACATATTGCTTAAAGCATGCTACAGGCCCAATATCAAGACCTTTGCCCTTTGATTATTAAAAAACAAGTTGCTTATGCATTTAAACACATTAGACCTGTGAAGAAGTTGTGAAAAGACTTTAACATATTGGACCCTGTGACCTTAAAATTGGGTCAAGGTCATGTATACTAACAAACTTGATAGTCCTATATCCCAGCATGCTACAGGCACCAATATCAAGACGCTTACCCTGTAATTATTAAGAAGCTGCTCATTTCAGCTTATTTGACCCCTTTGGGTAAGACGACATAAAAACACATGTAAACTTTATTCATTGTATGACAGTTGTGGAACATGTTATCTTAACATATACTAATCACTCTGGTTGGCCTTGATGTAAGCGTGCTGGAGGCCTTATCGTGGCAGAAACCAGAATACCCGTGTAAACCTATATGGTTGGGTAACACTTTACCTTACCCTTGCCATCCATTATGGGAATTGAACCCCGTACGGCTACATGAAAGGCAAATATGTTACCAATGCAAAACTTGACCATCCTGATAAGAAATCTGGGTATGCTTATAAGACATTCAGCTATAATCTGCTATAAAATTCAGGGTTTTCCATAAGAGCCAGTCGCCGGCCAATTTGACCAGCTATTTGATCATTTGGCCGCCTACACCAATCCAGTTCTGTAATAATGTTCTGTACACGACTACACGTACACGGCAGGCCAGCCTCCTACTTTCACTACACAGCCTACTACTAACAAAATTATGGAAAACTATGAAATAGTACCAATGACTTTTTCAATAGAGTAATTGTCCCGATTCATCATCGGTGAAGTTACGAAAATAATAAAAACATTGAATATTGTACAACAGTATCCAGTGTGATCAGGCCACGAACACCAGGACATTGATCTGAATGTAAATAAAGCTAATTAGATTATCAATTATACATTCATTCTTTTATCTAAATAAGCAAGAATTTCTTTTGTTACGTGTGAACAAGGTCATAACTATTCACAAAGTACATCACTGACACCACAACAATTAAAATGTCTGCAAGAAGATGCCAACAGCTATCAATTTAAGCCATATCTTATAATCACTATCCCTGAATGTTTCATAGAAAAGAACTACAACATTTGATTATATAATGCTGATTAAAGTGGCCGACCGTGCTGTTAGACCAAAGTTCGTGAAATATTACAGGCAAGACCTTGATCTTTTGTGCGAAACTTAAACAGATAACGGTGACCTAAGCCCTCTTGCAATAGGTTAATTAAAGCCATGATGAATCGCACAGGTGTAGAATTTTGAACACTAATCATATCTTGGTAAATTAGCTAAAAAAAACTTCTATTCAAAATGAAAAATTGCTTACAGAAAAAATATCACTTTTAGCAACCTTCCAAATGATATATATAAAAGTTGTAAAAAGTAATATTCATATATCATTTTCCTATTCAAATATCACTCTACTGAAAAAAAATATCTGAATGTTCATTGATATCTCTAACAAACAGAAATAACAACCTTGATATACAAACCAAGGCATTATGTAAACAGAGCAGGCTTGAAAAAAGAGCTTGAATACTGCATCAAAAATGATCTCTGTCACCGAGGTGACACAGCATGCTTCTCTGGCTCAGTTGGTAGAACTTTTGATTAACACACTCCAGTTTCGAATCAAATTGCAGGACTTGGCAGAAATGTGCTTTCTATGCTCTTTCACATCAGCTCCTAACGTGGCAAAGACTGAGGACAGGTTACAGAAGAATGGGGAGGACAGGTGGAATTTTCTCTCCACGAGGAAAAGACCAGTACGTTCTTCTAAATTAAGAAAGTATTATGTTTTTTCTTATTTTACGCAGGCATGTAAAATTGTAAAATTCATATCAAAATGCCACTGCTTACCTGTTTCCATAGAAAGACATCGGAGTAATTTTTAGCAATTGAGCAGACAATCTGTAGTACAGACATTCCCAATCCACTGATGACAGCCAGCCTCATTCTGATTGGAAGAAGGGTATAAAGCATGTAAATGAAGATGATGGTGCTCCAAGCCGAATCGGTAGCAGACGCAGGATCGGTATCTAAACACATAAGAACCACAAACTCGCTGAGTAGCACCAGATTTATATAGCATATCACAACCATCTGCTGCTGAAAAAACGTACCCCGGTTACAAACAACCTCTAGCACTACAAACGTCACAAGGGCAATACCTAGGTTAACTCCCCTTGCAGGTAATGTGGCTCCACCTATGTAGTAAGAAATTATCGAGAGAACACATGTTACACAGAAAAGTGCCATCAATATTGATAAGTTAGTCTGATTCAATTTGAAGAAATATCTCTGAAAAAGCCATTCCAGCTGGATATCTGTGAATCTTTTTGATTTGAACACACTGATAACAGCATCAAGGCTGATGTATTGCTTGCCAGTCACACTGTCATCCCCTACGATAGGTGACACCTTTGATGAGCGTTTCACTTGTTCTTGTTGCTCTTTGTATTTTTCTCGAGCTCTGTCCCATGCTGATTTCCGAGTGCTCGAGTTGGCTGTCCCTGGCCTGGAGTTGCAAGGGGAGGTAATTCTGACATCACCATTTTTGTTTCCAACTGGAAACGTTTTACCATTTTCCTTGACATTTGAAGCTGGAATGGTCATGTTTTGAGGCAGAACCTTACTACTACGAGATGTTTTCGCCATACCGGTTCTATTGATTTGACCTTTTATGGTTTCATGGATAAAAGGTCATTTTTTTCCCTTAGAGTCTGATGCTTGTTCTTCTACCCCATTCTGAAAATATAGACACAGGCATTTAGCTGTACATTTTATAATTAATCTACTTTAAAATCATTAATTTTTGTGGGTAATTTATTTTCGTTAAATTCATATTGTCTCTGAATTTAGAAATTTTAGGTCTTAAAATTGATGAACAGATAAATATGAACATGGATGATGGAATCAGTAGATTATGTGAGCAAGATTTAATCACAAAATCAAGAGCAAATGAAAATGTATATTTTTGGAAAACTACAAAATCACAGCCTGTATTCAACATCAGAAAGCAAGACATCTGTTGTAAAGAGTAAAACGTCTGATACACTGACTTAACATTACATATCATGGGCATGAGTTTGAATATAAACAGTTTAATGTGTCTATGGATTAAATGTGAGATCAAAATATCTTACAAAGAAAAAGAATAAAATTTGCATTTTTAAGAACACTAGATCAAGAATAACACATGTTAAGTGTCTATTATGTTACGTTTTATATACATTACAAATGTGCCACACAAGTGACTGTGAAATTTATCAGTAAGTTTGAGATGTACAATCATGGATGTTGTTTTCACCTGTTGAAAATTTAATTTCATTTATTGATCGTATGGGTTCATTGAGAATGCAGTTCACCACTTGATTTACATTTAACATGTGACGCCTACCTTTGACATACGAAAATATTGCACTTTTAATTCCAATGTAAATAGAGACAATAGCTGTCCACCAACACAATGAACATCACATACTTAAGACCTCTGAGACTGATAATGCACTGACACATACCTTATCTTTTTGTATTTGTCTCTATTTTACTAACCCCTAACATCATTGCTCTCCTTTTCACTTCTACATCCTTGCCTCAACTCTCTCAAATTCAAAATCTCTCTACAGTATATACCTTCTCCTAAACTCTCCTAACCCAATCTCTTTGTTACCTGTATTAAGCTAAATTTCTTTCAATCTTCTAACTTGACCTCATACCATCTCACTCCCACTATTCAGGTGAAATTTACCTTTCTTAGCCCCATTTCAAGCTCCATACTTTTCACAATATTCACAGCTTAGCTCTATTTCCATTCCCTAGGCCCTGCCACTCAGCCTCGAGGGACAAAACCTTCTTTCTTTCCTAGAAGTCTGTTTTCCTATCCGTTTGTTGTTTTTATATATTTATAAATTTGGTTGAAATATAATTGCCACTTACAATTTGAAAGATGTTGTTTACACATCACATCATAAGACCCCTTGATGCCTAAATTTATTTGATCAAAGGTAAAAAGACATATTTAGTTTTAATTATATGCCCATGCAAGTAAGCCCTGAAAAAATGAGTCCAAAATAATTTGGGACCTTTGTTATGCTTTTGTCGACATCAATTTGATCACACGAGAAAAGAACTAGCAGGAATTTCAAGAAAGAACTAGCAGAGCACACAACCCTCATTATACAATCAACCAATCATTTTTAACTGCCTTCCTTCAAATTCCATGAGTTCAGATCACTACAGATTTTAATAGATCTAGAAATTGCATAATCTGTCCAGATCTGGTAACCGTAAGTTAAAGTACTCACTGGAATTTTGATGATGTACAACAGCTGAATATTTTATTATAATAAATGTTGTAATGATAAAAGAAACGTTGTAAAACCCATTCTGACCGCCTAAGTAACGTCAAAACACAATATCTACTGATGAGTGTTCAGCTAATGATCAGAGATGGAACAAAACGTACACCCTGGAGATTATCAGGTTCGACAATATGTACCAACGTAACAATGCTGTCATTGTCACCAGGTAAATTACCGGTAAAAATATGAAGGTAGACCTACAATAGCTGCTAACAACAACGGATCTGACACAAAATCTATCAGGTACATAAGTATAAATTAGAGTGACATCATAAATGTAGGATGAGTGTTATCGGTCACAAGGTAACAAACATAGATCATATAGGTAGTAGATTAACACTCTCATGTAGTATATTAACATTCTAGGTAAATGGTGGTGATAGTTGCCAAACTGTAAATGAACTGACGTCATAAAAGGTTGTTATTTTTCGAGGGGTTCTATCTATCACTATTTTAGAGAATAGAGAAAATTGCCAAAAATGATTATCCTAATGAAATAACCTTAGTAGTCAATAACTTAATTTGTCATGTGACTTCAGTGAAAAGCATATCTGTTTTTTTTTTTAAATTAAGATTTGTGTTTAATCACAAACATTTGAACCATCAGAACAAACAAACTTTATAGTATTGTAACACAATTACCCAGCATACTTAACTTAAAGGACACTGCAACTTGGGGAAATTCTTTGTTTATCTAAAATTAAACCTGAGAAATGAAAATGCAGGATCTCTTATGACCAATATTGACCATGGGTAGATATGGTAGCCACATTCAACTTTGACCTAATGACCTTAACTTTGACAAATCTTTAGTTGATTTCTAGTTTACCTCAACCAAATAAGCTTCATAATATCACGATACATATTTCCCCACTGCGAGAAACCCAACTGACCTTTACCATTGACCCAATGACCTTGACTTTTGTTCAACTTTGACCCAATGACCTTGACTTTTGTTCATCTAACTTTGATTGATTCCTAGAAATTTCCAAGTATGACCTTGCGAAACAAGCTATCAGCTTATATCAATCACTCTCTGTTGCTTGCCTGTATTGAAGCTCGTAAGGGAATTTTACCGAAGGAGGAAACCAGGGAACCCCAGAGAAAGCCCACGTGATTGGACAAGTGACCCCCGTACTTTTGAATTCTAGTTGTCTTATCTTGTTTGATTCCTAAAGACTGACTGTTATCATACCAATAGAAATGAACCAAAAGATGCAAAATTTGACTATAGAATATTTAAACTATTACACATTATTTCCCGAGTGTAAACCATGATTAAAAATTACCTATATTTAACAGCTACTTTATTTGGTAAGCTTCCATATTCTATATTTGTGTTAAAATTCAGCACATAATTAACATTATCATCAAAATAGCTAATTAATATATACAGACCCAAGGTTATTTTGCAGATTAAAATTAGTATCTCGAGTCCTTAAAATAGAATCTGCTATGTAGAAAACATCAAATATACAGCATATATGTATAAATTACTGTATATATATATATTAAGCATGCATACTGACTAAAATCTACCGTTCTTCCCTGAAGAGATGTAAATTATCAAGACATGGAGGTATATCATATTGTACCAGTGATAATTACATGCCTGGTAATAAACCAATCTACAACAAATTATGTAATGCTTTTGAAAAAGTTGCCAAGAAACGTGACTTGATTGTCCAGTCATTTTAGCTCATTCCCTGTTCTTTTCTCTAGTAATTAACAGTTCCTGATAAACATGCATGCATTTCCAAAAACAAGGCCACCTGATGTTGACACCTTGGACATGTTAAAGCACAAATACAGTAAATCTCAGGGGCAGAGTGAAACGAGTAAAGTGTAACAGGATATGAGGAGATGAATACGTTGGTAGTCTGGAAACACCTTAAACAGAATCAGCTTTAAACAGGATATATGACCACACATCTTGATTTATTGTCTACTGCAAAGTTATATTTGTGTTTGACAAAATTTTTATAGCTTTTTGAAACAAGAGGCCTAGCGGATTTGATGGTCACCTGAGATAAGCAATATTGAATATAAAGGTTAAGGGATGGTTATCCAGTGTCATGAAACAGAAATTGTGACACTGAATATAGACAGTGTCAATACATGCTACCATCAAAACTGTCATCCTATACCGATAATTCTTACAAAGTTATTTCCAGTGGGAAATAACCAACCTTATGCTCAAAAACACAATTTTTCTATGAAAATTACAATAAAGTCTAAAAAAATATTCCTCCCAGGAAGAAATGTGAGACTTATTTCAGTAATTAAAGCATCTTAAGATGTTAACATTCATGAAGACCATTTGATTCTACCATATCTGGGTGTTGAGAAGAAGACTTTTGAAATTTAAGTCAATTTGACCCCTTTTGGCCCCGCCCATCATCCCCTGGGGACCTGTCAGGATCAAAATGGGCATATCATCATGCCATCATCCTTCACTCATAATTTTAACCAAGTTTGAAATATTTCCAATGGAAATTAAACAAAATATGCTCAAACATTTATTTTTCCTATATTTACTATAGTACCCCCTCCCAACGGGGAAATGTAAGAACCTGGGGCCATGAAATTCACAATTTTGGTACAGCACCTTAACATGCTTCCATTCAAGAAGAGTATTTGATTCTACCATATCTGGGGTGGTGACTGCATAATTCACAGTTTTGTTCATCGTAGGCCAGGGAAGGTTTCTGCAAAATTTCATTGAAATCAGATCAATTTTGATATTGTGGACACTTGGTCTTTGTGGATGAAGGTGACAACAGTAGGTCACCATGAGTCTCAGGTAACCTCAAAATTGTTATATTGTGGATATTTGCTTTTTTCGGATGAAGGTAGCTCAATCAAACAATGTATACTTATTTCAACAGTTCGTGGACATCTATAAATTTGTAGATTAATATTTCCACAAAAACAATGAAAACACCCCCCCCCCCCCCCCACACACACACACAAACAATGATTTTGCAATAAAAAAAAAACAGGTAATAATTCAAATCAACATGACCTTGACCTTGTAATCAACCAGAAAGAGGTCACCATGGTTCATTGGATTAATATTAACGTATTCAGGACTCCTGCCAGTAAGTATATCTTATTTTGAATACTTAATCATTTGTCTTTCGAATGAAAATAACATATATTCTGAAAAAAAAAGAGGAATTTTTTTTTTTTTAAGCATGAGCCAAACTCTGTTTATCTTTTATGTATTATAACAATGTGTTTAGTGTAGTTGAAAGGTGTTAAAATTCTTTAAAAAAAAAAGAAGGAAATGTTTTTTTAAGCATGAGCCAAATTCTGATTATCTTTAATGTATGATAACAATGTGCCTTGTTTAGTTGGAAGGTGTTGAAATTCTTTTTTTAAAAAAAGAAGGAAAACATCCTTTTCTGACTGGTAATTATTCACTATACCCAGAGCTGTTTAAATTGTTTCTTGCATTGATTGTTATGAGCTTTCCGTCTTGGTGAACTCATCTATTCAGGAATTTTTTAACCAATACGGGAGATCTCTATCAGCTGCGTTTTACAATCTCAGAGATATTCTGTAAAGTTAGTTTTCCTGGTTATAAAAGCATTTTTGGTGAGATACATGATATCATAAGCCTACGTCTAACAGTTAACTTGTTATAGTATCTAAATCAACAACATTTTTATAAAAAAAAAAAAAAAAAAAAATACCGACTGCCATAGGTAAGTATTTTTTTTTTAATTGTGACTTAAAAGATTTATCACTGTCACAATAAAACCCATTACAGGTTTAAATTAGATAGATTATCTGGTCTTCTGAATTAGACAATAAAAACATAATTCATCAAATTTCGAGTGAAATATCTATTTCTTCAACTAATGATTAATTGTTCAGATTTAACACTTCTGTAGCTAATTAAATAATTCGTTTTAGGGTTATTCACATTTCTTCGAAACTGTATTTCTATTTTTTTTGTAACTTTAATCCAAAATTGAATAACTTCTCCCTCACATAGAATTTACACATGAATAACATGTATTGTTAATCAGCATATTGATTTTGTATAGAAATATACATAGCTATTGAATTTTGTCCTAGTAAAGAAGGCTGGAAAACAGCAATTTACAGAGGAGAGATCATTGAGAAAATTATAATTTCGCTGACTAATGGTAAATCAATCAATTACAGTTGACAATCAACTGATTCCAAAAGGTTTAAAAAATAAACTAAATTTTAAAGTTTTGACAGGAAGTTTTGCAATAAATATATATGATCAATGAAGTAATAACGACAGCACAGACAAGCGAATTGTCAAATTTTCGAGGCAACCTGTCTCTTTATCAATTTATCAAGACACAAATATTACATAAATCACATCACATACATAGACCATAAAAAAAAGTTATAAATCTAAATCAAGAGTGATGGTGTGAAATTACGTGTCTCGATAATCCCTTCAGCCAACAGACACCGAAGGTGATAGATGGTGATTAAAATATCAAAAAAATTTTATATCAATCCAGGTATGTTTTGCACTCTAGAAACTGAGCATATATGTGATCGCAACAAAAACAATGGCACATCACATTCTGTATATATATATATATATTTATGTATATAAGGTCTCATTACACGTATAAAAAAATATCTTTTCTACTATATACATAAAATTTTTAAATCAGTTCCCACTCAAGAGTATAACATTTGAATGTTTTTCTTGCTTCCCATTCCCAAAATCACATACACAGCCGTTCATCAACAACTTATACAATGTCATTTATAATTGTACATGGATTTTTTTTTGTCTACCATTTGGTTGGTCTAATGATTGTATCGGTTCATGGATCGTAGAGACTATAAAGATGATAATAAACGTAAATGATACAGTATGGATTATTCTGAGCTAAAATGGCCATTTTCACCGAAGTGAATCACGCTGCGCAAAGACATACAGTAAATAAAATGATACTTCATACTTACTTAATATAACACCAGAGACAAAATATCCCGTTAAACATCCTTGTTGTAACTATTGGTAAATACTAATGCAGAGAAGGAATTATTTCATAACTCTTGACCACTGGTCAAATCTCTTGATCACTAGCACATCCCATTTAAGAAATCCATATATAATATAACCATGCTGACATGAAACTTGGGAAGGTGTGAAGCACTAGCTGTGTGTTGGTTGTGAAGGCCAGTGTGAATTCAGCTGTGTCACGGAACATCTGTGCGCACACATTCAGGTCCAAAGTGTTGTTTCCTTTCACATGGTATACTGCTATAGTCTTGAATATGACAACAAGGTGTAATATAAGTGTATATATTAAAATATATATATATATAAATACACGTAATAAATTAAGACAAATGGTAATACTTAAGTTAATCAGGCAACAATTTTTATTTTTCACATTAAGCAATAATATAACTGCTGTGGGTCTCACTTGTGAATCTACCAGGCATTAGGGAACAGCAGTTTTAAAAGTACTCTGAGAACATTCTGCACTCAGGGTCCTACTCCTACCTCCCTGTGTCTTGGGATTGAATCAGCTTGCTGTAAAGGATTATCCTTCCCAGATAATGACTATAAGACTTAACTTGGTTGTAATCCTCTTAGGTGTTAAGGAAAAGTAGGGTTTCGAGGCAAATTTTTAGCCAAATTTCCCAGTTGGGACCTCATCATGATTCCCAAGAGTCAAATCAACATCCCTGGATTTAATAAGTAATTGCCCTCCCCAAGTGATGATTCAGACTAAATTTGATTGAAATCTGCTCAGATGTAAGAGAAAAATAGCATTTAAAAGCACGGTTTGGTTTAATTCTGATTTCAGGGTTCATCCTCCAGTCCCCTGGGGTCAAATCAACTTACCAGGCATTAACGGAAAGCATGATTTAAAGCAAAATTTTAGCTTAATTCCTACTACTGGGTTATATCCCTTCCCTGCTCCCTTGCAGTTCTCAGAGGTTGAATCAACTGCCTGAATTTAAGAAATGTCTGCCCTGCACTCCTAATGATGTTTCAGACAAAATTTGGTTAAAACACTGTGGTGATAACAAGGAGTAGTGTTTTACAGTTTATATGGACAGTCCACAATAAGGACTAAACACGATGGCTATAGCTTATATCACCAAGTAGAGTCAGGTACCTTCAAAAAACAATGCATGAAATGTTTTCTTTGCAGTATAATCATACACTATCAAAAAGTGACAACCATAACTAAGTTCTCAAACTCTGGTTTTTTTCTATTTTCAGGTGTATCTATTTGTCAGTTAATGTTTTATTAAAATGTTACATCACATGAATGCAATAACACGTCCACCACATTATTATCAGGTAAAAATCCAGCCTGTTTAATGCAAGTATGTGTCCAAGAATGTTTGAGAGTTATGATTGATAGACAATTTCAAGTAAGTGGCAGTGTGTTACACTGTCATCCCAGACTTTGAGATTTAAAGCCTAAATATTTGTACAGATGGTTTACAAGATTTAGAGAAATAAACAGTAAAATATGAATTCAAATAAAAAGATGCGTTACTGTTGTCTAACAATAAACTTTACTTATTTTACAACAATTGCAAAACAAGTTTTTTGAACTTATATTAATCCCTCTCGTTGGCCCAGATGAAAGCGTGCGAGGGGTCTTACTGTGGGAGGAAACTGCAGTACCCAGGGAAAACCCACCTGGTCGGGCAGGTGACCCATACCTTTTCATGTCCGTTCCAGGAATCGAACACTGGACAGCTAGGTGAAAGGCAGTATGATACCACTGCGCCACCCGACCACCCATTTACTATTGCCTTGGACTTAGTGTTTGCTGAAGGAAAGTCAACAATCCAGTTCTTCACAATGATATTTCCCAGTTGTAACAGACTGACACCGCACGACATGTAATACACAACTCAATCATAAAACGTCTTATTCTTCAATCATCTTTTCCAGTCATCTTTGCATATGAGTGGTCTAGTTTATAAACACAGTACACAGCACAGCAGATGACGAAAGACAAAACATGATCCTTCAAGGCAACTGACCTCAATCACATTTAACACAAAGAAACCCTTATTTATATCAATGACGAATGAGAGGCACGATTAGGTCTTAACATTCACCTGACTAATCTCAACCAAATTTAAACTACTAAGAACCATAACTCTGTCAAATTACATCAAATCAGTTTTGTGATTGAACATGCCTAAGGTAAAATGCTACATATGAAATTCCATCAAAATCTGTTCATATTACTCAAATTATTGTGTTAACAAGGTCCAATGGTAGAAATATACATTCATATTTATTCAAGTTATCATGTTCAAAACAGAACATATGATGACAGATAAAAAAAACTTTGCAATAGGTTGTCACAGTGGCTTAAAAAGAGATTTTTTAAAAATACATACGGAATAGAATGAACACCAGAGGGTAGTAGAATTAACAATGCTGCAAGGAAAAGTGGGTAGGAAAGTACAACAGTCACCTTCAATGACAGAGAAAAATGTGCCAGCTGTCGGGGTTCAAATTCCTTATCAGGGCATCTTCTTAAGTTAAAGATGATGCAGATTGGTCAATTATAAATATATATATGTTATACTTTAATTATCAATACAATTTATCGCTTAAATCAATTAATATCCCAATTCTGCATATTGAATAACATACCAAATTGTTTTGACACATAGCAGCGTTGAGGAGTTAACAAGGGAAAGACAAAATCATTGACATTTCCTAATAGAAACACTTGAAGTTGCCTAAATCATCAGCTTGGTTAAAGTTTCCATAAATAATCAAAATTTTAAAATGATAATACAAGAGCAAAAATATATATATATATATATATATATATTAATTCAAAATGTGACAGGCATGATTTTTCCATCTATATGATGAAATAGGCCCAGAAAACAATATACAAAAATATCATCAAAATTAAATGACATTAGTATACAATATTGCTTTCCATGCCTTGATAAAATATTACCTAAAGAATGTGCGGATATTTTAAGAGATTACATATAAGAGAAAGAAAGGGATATACAAATGTATAAGAAATAGCAAGCCCTTGGTAGTACCTTTACATACACAAGTAACAAATCAAATAGGAGACATTTGGACACACAAGGGCATGTGGCGAAACACTTTTCATGGTTGGTGTCATGTCATATTTGTATTGCTGGATATTTTTATCATGGGAGGAAATGTAACCTGATACTTTTTTTACGATGTACGATACATAAGGTTATCATGTCTGAAGGATGACTCAGTAAGAATTTAAAGCTTGCTAAATAAAGCTAATTACACAGTTTAGTTACATCCCACATTAACAATTAAAATATATTAATCTTTTCTCATACTAGTAATATAACAACTTCCAAATATTGACATCACCCCAACAAATCTATCACAAAAAGATGACTTTAAGACACTTAAATATGACAAAGATTGATAATTTAATTTACAATTTTTCTACCTACAATCAGACTTACAAGTCTGCGGTATATATATAGATATTCAAATCAATGAACACACTTTTCAATTATTAATTAACATACAACATCTGAAGATATCGTGAAGCTTTCCATTTCAATCAACCTTATGGGAAATTAATTCAATATTTTGTCTTAGAGATGACATAAAAATTAATGGAGTGATATTTGTAAAATTATGCTACAATACTGTGAGCCAGTGGGCACCATTAAGGATCCAAGAAGACCTTCATATAAAATCTGAGAAAGATCAACCCAATTTAACAAATACAAAGTATAACTTTCAAAATCCAAGATGGCCACTATATTACTTTTCTTGGCAGTCTCAAAACTGAAAGGGCATCACCACTTACATACAAAATTTGATAAAGTTTTATCTAGAACTTTTCAAGAAAAGCCAAAACAGATGTGTACTTCCAAAATCCAAGAACATCATCCTGAATGCCATCATCTTATTTATCTCACAAGTGACAACTGGGGTCCAAGGAAAGTTTGTATATGAAGTTTAAGAGAGAGCCATCTGGTACATTCTATTTGCACTCAAAGTTGAGTGTGCATCACAAATGTGCAAGCTTAGGGTGAACCTAGAATACATGAAACTCGTCTTGCAGTATGGAAGTTTAAAATCTTGCCCAAATATCTAAACATGTCCTATCTCAAACTAAGGGAAAGTTTTAATACGGAGAGCTAAACTTCACAAATGTTATCCTATGGATTAAAATAACTGCCCACATCAAAGTTTTATCGCAGTTTAAGGGAAACATATTTCAAGTTTACAGCTAAAAATTACACTTAACAAGTATCACACTGAGCAATGAAATAACTCTGTCCACATCACACAGTGGTGACTTACTATTTTTTCTCCAACACTTTTAGATCCTGAGAAACATGGAGATATTTTTATAAGCTGTATACATCACAAAATAATAAATGACTCATAAAGTGTTTGTTGAAATGGATGACAAAATTCAATTACGACATGATTATACCACATGACGTAATGATGTGGCCATGCTACAAGTGGTGATATTTAAGCCCATGAAAGTTGTTTAAGAGAAGGACAGATTTTTCTACCGACTGGACAGAAATATATATCTCTATCTTACCCCAGCATGACAGTGTCCATGCACAGGAAGTGACATTATGGGTTGGTATTGTTATAAATGATATAAAGTTTAGGAGCACATTGGGTCAGGAAATAAAAGATCTAGTATTTATCAGTACGGTAAATAATATGTTCAAAGAGAAACTGATGACTACATAGAGAGAGCTTTTCGCTGGAAACTGATTTTAAATTCTGACAGATTCATTAAATACCTTTTACACGGCAAGTATGACATATGCTATATATAGTAGTATGTGATAACATTAACATCCATGAAAAGACAATACAATTACAGGTTAACGACATGATCAGCTGTCGCATCAGGTGAGTAGGCAATCTGATTGATTTTTCCCTGGAGTCTAATGTACCTTCCAAAGTAGACATTCCAAAAAAGGAACTGTGAAAATTAGTGACAGCAAAACACGACTGAATGTAACAATATATGCTTGATCATGATGTGCTTTAAATCTTTCTGCCACGAAGACACAATCAGGATGGAAGGGAAGAAATAAGAAGATAGGATAAAAAAGGAAAGAAAGAAAAACAAAATGATAAGATCTCGAGTATTATCATAGGGGTATCAGATCAATTTTGTTCCCTCATATATAGAAAAAAAACCTCTGAAGGTGCTCCACACATCCCCTGAACATAAATGTTCGTTGCTGAGACGATACCCGGACACAGGAGGAGTCACGGAGATGGAAAACCTGTCAATCAATCCCCAATAAACTGTCTCTCATAGGATTTATAAATGATCATTTGTTTGCAAAATAATTAAATTTAAGAACTCTCAAAGCAAATTGCAAATGAATAAACAAGGCATTTTGAATGACCCCCTTGTAGTCCTCCTTGACTTAAGCGCAGTATAGAAATTTCTAAACAAAATAGTGACATTGACCTAAAGCTTGACCCTACACATCTTGCAATTGTCAGACTTGTCAGAGATATCTAGGTCCTTTATAATTATGTAAATTTTTATCAAAATCCTTTGAAGAATTGAAGCTGTTATAGAGCTGACAAGGATTTTCTAAGACAGTAATGGTGTCCTTCACTCTGACCTTAGAACCCTAAAAATTCCATTTTTGTCTGCCTTTTAAGGCCTAGAAACAATATTTATACAAGCCTGGTTCTACTTCTCTCAAGGATGCTTCTGACCAAATTTTGTCAAACTCTTTTCAGTCCTTTGTGAGCTAAAACTTCAGGTTTTTAATTCAGTTATCATTTTTCATAACTTAAAATCACTCCATCAACATTCCTCCTTTATATAAATCTCTATAATTGTATCTTATTAGTTATTTGTCATATCCTCACTTTTTCCTTGACTTAGCTGTATTTTTGGTCATGGGTTTAAACTTTTCATTCAAACGACTTCTTCTCAAATACTAGAAGGTCTAGGGGGCTAACTTGGCACAGAGGAACACACACCATTTGTTCAAAATTTAAACACACAAACAAAGGTCACAGGTAAATATGTTAAAATCTTTAAACAACTTCTTCTCATTAACCAAAAGGCTCAGAGTGTAGATATTGGGCCTGTGACATGCTGGGATGAAGGACTACCAAGTTTGTTCAAATGAATGACCTTGACCCACTTTAAAGGTCACAGGGGTCAAATATGTTAAAATCTTTAAACAACTTCTTCTCAATAACCAAAAGGCTCAGATTGCTGATATTGTGCCTGTGGCATGCTGGGATGAAGGGCTATCAAGTTTGTTTAAATAAATGACCTTGAACAACTTTCAAGGTCAAGGGGTCAAATATGTCAACATCATTAAATAACTTCTTCTCAAATACTAGAAGGCCTAGGGGGCTAATACTTGGCCCATAGCATGCTGGCATGGAGCCCTACAAAGTTTGTTCATAATGAACACTCTACCTTGGCCCACTTTCAATTGTCACAGGGGTCAAATATGTTATTCAATATCAAAGGACTTCATTCAATAAGCAAAAGTCTATGAGTCTACGATATTGGGTCTGTAGCATGCTGGGAGGAAAGGCTACCAAGTTTATTTAAATGAATGACCTTGAACAACTTTCAAGGTCGCAGGGGTCAAATATGTCAAAAAACATATTTGAGTCCTTGAAAGTGGGTACTGGGAGCCTTTCCTCCCAGCATGCTACAGACCAATATCGGCACCCTTATTGAGATGAAGTCCTAACTTCTTCTCAAATACTAGAAGGCCTAGGGGGCTAATACTTGGCCCATAGAATGCTTCAGCCCTACAAAGTTTGTTTCAAATAAATGACCTTGGCCCACTTTCAAGGTCACAGGGGTCAAATATGTTAAAATATACAAAGGATTTCATCTCAATAAGCAAAAGTCTATGAGTGCCGATATTGGGTCTGTAGCATGCTGGGAGGAAAGGCTACCAAGTTTGTTCAAATGAATGACCTCAACCCACTTTCAAGGTCACAGGGGTCAAATATGTTAAAATATACAAACGACTTCTTCTCAACAAGCAAAAGTCCATGAGTGCTGATATTGGGCCTGTAAGATGCTTGGAGGAGAGGCTACCAAGTTTGTTCAAATGAATGACCTCAACCCACTTTCTAGGTTTGGCTTGCTTTTTGTCAGATGACCGTTAAGGCCCATGGGCCTCTTTTTCCTTGAATTAGCTGTATTTTTGGTCATGGGTTTAGTCTAAATCTGGCAACTAAAGCACACACCATGCAAAATTTAAAACATAAACATCCAGGTATTTCCACCTTTCCTATAAGGAGTAGTGACCAGAGCTTGTTACCAGACACTCTAACAATGTGCACAATGATAAAATAGGTTCCAAAATTGCCGTAAGATCATTCATAATCATTCTGAGGCAGAGTCTCAATGTACTAGCTGTTGGCTACCTCAATGAACACAAAAGGAGGCCTATAACACATATCATTCAAAGAAATTCAGGTGAAGTTTCTAACCTAACCCAAGGACACAGCTACAATAGCACAGAGCATTCTATTTCTCAGTTTCACAAAAAACACAAATTGTCACGAGTCAGGAGTATCCTATCATGTATTCAGGATGTTCACCTGTAGTTACATAGACAAACACTCTACCAGATGAGCTATTGTGACCCCTCAAGCAATTATAATATTGTAGACAATTTAGGTTATTCATCCCAATCCCATTGACTTATTCAATGTCAAGGTCATTGGAGGTTCTTATTCCTAACCTTATTACAATTAATTCGATGACAATATCATTCTACGTTCTTCATCCCTTATCCTGTAACAAATAAAATGTCAAGGTCATTCCAGGATCTTTATTCTTAATCAAGTAACAAATTCTGTCTGTCGTAATCCTTCACCTAGTGACAAATTAAATGCCAAGGTCTTTGCAGGCTCATTATTCTTAATCAAGTAAAAAATTCTGTCTGAAGACTCTTCTAAGTTCTTAATCCTTCACCCGGAGACAAATTGAATGTCAAGGTCAAGGTCATTCCAGGTTCTTCATTCCTAATTATAACCCAGTAACATAATAAAAGAAGCATACATATGTAGGATATATAGGTTTTTGTTAATCCATGACCAGTAATATTTGAGTCCAGAATCATGCATTTCCTGCAGGACTCGTCAAAACTTTCAGAACCCACTCTCCTTAATAGAAAAATGCTGCTTCTTTGAGAATAACTAAAAGACCAATGTGATGATATTTTGTCAGAAACATAGGCAGCAGGGTCATCAAGTTTGTTAAAAATACTTAGAACTTTAAGTACTTATTTTCTACATATGTGCTGACAGCATGGGAAAATATAAAGCATTGTATATCATCAGATGACTGTCATGTCTCTCATAAAGCTCAAAAGCTCATAAAACTGTTAGCGAGTTCTTTTTATTCTGCTGACATATTTTGAGGCGTCTTAATTATATAACCTTTTGACATTAGCTGATGAGTTAAGTAAGTTTGATTTAGGTCATGGTTGGAAAGTGACATTGCAACACTTTCAAGCATATAAAATTTCCAATGTGACCACCATGGTGTTATAGGTCAAAATCTTCAAAGGTCAATTGTCTACAAAATTTCTGCAGTAGAAAGTGTATTAAAGTGTATGTCCTTTAACTAAGCAAGTCCTTCGTTATCTACATTTAATCTGTTACTGATAAATACATCATCTAGTCATTGGTAATATGTTAGAAAAACATTATACACTCACAACATATCACTAGATATCCTACTTCAAAAGGATCTAACTATCTGTGATTTCAGTCTTGTCTTAGTCAACCTCGATCATCGAGACAAAAATCAAATCTTCGATAGGTAGCCAGTGTATAGATATCCATTCCCAGATTTTTTTTAATAAATATTTAAACTATTCCTGTTGAAATTCACGTACATTTGTATTGTGAAATCAGAATTAAAATAACAGCATTGTCAAGTAAGTGTGATGACAGCTGTTTCTGTTGTTTATCTTTAAAGGGACTAATTTAATCAATTTCTTTATTTTTTCCCCATGTGTTGGATTCGGTCAAGCATTGTTATATTTAAAATTTGACTCTTCACAAAATTATAATACTCTCTGAAAGAAATTGAAAAAGATTATCAGCTTCAAAGTAACAATAATTGACACTTGCAGTTGCGTATACCACCCTGTTTTGTTTAGAGATTACCAAGTTCATCACATGATCTTTCAGAACCTTGTTTCCACTCACTGTTTTGATATGATTTCTCACTATGTATAATTATATAATTAGCCAAAACTTAATTTGCCAGCCATGCTTTAATTCTTACTTTGTTAAATGACCTCTTGTTTCATGCTATATGCATTACAGAATGAAATAAATTAATTTGAATTAATCTGAATCTAAAAATGCATGTGCAAAGACACTGCTTACACTCTCTTAATGATAATGATATGAATTAATGTTGGGTGACACTTATTTTATTTTATTTTAATTTTTTGACATAATAAACAAAAATTATGCAAACTTTAAAATATCATAATTAACTGAAAGGACACAATTTTTAACAGATTGTTAAAATGTCATAATTTTTTTTGTCAGTTATGAAATGAAAATCTAACCATTAAGTCTCTTTAAGGCAGGATGTGTTTTTTCCACAGTAAAGTTATTACATTGTTATTTTAGCAATCATGCTTCATACCATATGAGTTTATATACCTAATTTTTCAATAACATATATTACTACCGTATATGAGATAGCATCTATTATCATCTGTATGATTCTTATAAAATAAATATCTTCTGGTTTTGCTCCATATTTCAACTTTAAGATTGCTTTATATTAAGATTAAGATTGGTTTTATATGTATATATCTGAAAAACTACATCATCACAGATATGTAACTACGGTTGTATTCCTTATTCTACAGTCAAGCATGCAGGTATTGTAGTAATACGTTAAAAATAGTTGACTTGAAGTCTCAACGTTTAGAAATAAGAATTAATTAAATTGATGCATTGCAGGAAAAAAATCAAAACAATACAGAACAACAGCTATAACTAAGTATCTCCGTTCTTTCTATCAGTAAATAATCATTGACCATGTTCGTATATGTCATTCATGGATACTCTATTAGTCTTATAGCAAAGGTAATCAATGAACACCTGTTGGTGACAACTGACAAGTAACCACGTACTTCGGTATGGCATGTAATAGATTGCAACTTACCTGTATTACAACTTATCTAATCCAAAGAAATGATAAACAAATTGTCCGTTCGTTTTGATTGTATATCCTTCTATTCTTGTTTTAAATGTGCCTCTCGTCAGACTTGCCGTCACTATAGCCTAAAATACCTTTCATATGTAAATTACCTGTACTCGGTTGCTTTGTGTCAACAGTCCACACCTTTGTAAACCGGAAGTGCTGTTCTCTTCCGGATGGCTCTTAACATTATCGCTAACCACAGTCTAGAGGCAATCCGAAATGCAATCAAAATGGACGCGGGAATCAATGGTTTGTTAACTGATTTTAACCGACAATTTTGTATATTTTATAGTCTTGAATAAGTTTACCACCATTTGTGAAAGAGCAATGTATGAATGAGTCTACAGATAAGACACGACTTTTTAAATAATTTAGAGACAACAATTATTTAGCAGATAATTCAAGCAGAAGAAAAAATATTTGCTCGATACGAAAATCCAGACACGCCGTTAACTCGCGATCGTATCACTCGTAAATTGTAAACAATGTTGACCTACAATACAAATTGCAGTTTTAACCTGTTTCAGTTTGAGCTTAAAAGAACGAAAAAGAATTAGATTCGTAATGATACAGAAAAAATAGCAGTTGCACAAAATATGTATATCTTCTGGTGTATTTACCTAGGAGGCATATTGAATTGGTAATCTTATCACCTTGTAACTTAAGTGATTTTCTTATCAACTGGAAAAAATACGGGCTGGGAAGATCCCCTAGAACACGAGTTTAAGATTAATATGTACAAGCAATGGGAGATGATATAGCTGATGTCATTCATGGCTCGCCAATTTTCACAGATGGCTTCCGCCAACAGATGAAACAACATTTAGGGCCTGGTTTACACAAACAAATTAGTCTATCAGGACTTTAAATGTGATGTTTAGATTCATCCTTATTTCATAAACAAACAATCCTTGCCCAACTGATCTAACAGAGTAAAGTAATCCAGTTCTGTGCAGTAAGAACTCTGCAGTACAGGGCATATTTATTTAAATGTTGATTACTCACTATTGAACTTTTAGATAACGCTAAACAAAGGTTCATCTAAAAACATGTTGGTTTTATTGAAGGTTACTTTTAGTCAATTGTTTGTCCATGCATTTACAATAAGATTTTGGAAGCTAGAAAAAACTTGTTAAAAAATTACATTTTCAAATTCAATGTACGATGATGCTCAACTGATCATAGAATATATATAATAGACCCTTTTTCATAGTGTACTGTAGCTTGAGTATAACTTTAAAACTTTAAAATATCTTATTCCAATGTGTGATTTTACAGATTTTGAATTCAAGGCATCAATCAAGACAGACCAATGAATATAATAAGGCCTCAAAAGGCTTAGTCGGAGCTCATCAGAAAGTGAAATAGGATCATTAGGTCTGCCCTTATTTCATAAGGAAAAAATCTTGGTCACACAGATAAACAAAAATAGCCTAGGTCACCATGTGGTGTGCTGGAAAGTCCAAACCATGGGTCACTGTTTACAAAGGATTGGAATATATTGGATTACATGTAGCATGTTAAACTAAATATTATTATACATTGTATTCTGAAAATCTCTATTTTAAATTTCAGGATCTTGAAAGGCAGTGCAAATTCTTGTGCCAAGATATAGATATTGCTGTTGAAATGAGCAAATATTGGGATGAGTTCCTTGTCATTTTCCAAGAACGTGGAAAAATTGTGCAAATTAGTTAGACGGTTAGAAGCAGTAGTCAAGCAACCTTCAAAAAATGAAGCTAAAAAAGAGAAAGCTTGTGCTAAATTAAAAGAGGCAACCAGGAGCGTCCAAGATGCCTTAGAAATATTGCATTGCTCAAGTGAAGATGTGAATGAGAAATCATTTGAAGGTAATTTCACTCTTGTTTTGTTTGTTTTGTTTCTGATTATGAAGTTATTGTTGTTGTATACCTTGCTCTCATTTGAGAATGTGACATTGCTTACTTGGATTGACCAAGGCTTACATGGCAGGTATCATCAATGAAGCAGGAGACGCTTATCATTCTGAAACACTTGGTCTTATTCTTTTACTTTTTCAGGAGTGTCTGTGTAAATCTTTCTTTTGTTCATATTTTGTTTTATGGAATTTGAGTCTGATTAATGATTATCTTGTCATGTTGGTATTTTCTTGATGTTTTTGTGTTTATTTATATGTGACATTTGGCACATATTTTGCAATTTAGACACAATTTTATTATCAATCATCAGTATTAATTTTCAATCAGTCTCCAATAAACATTTTCAAATATCCCACCAACTCATATGATATAATTATGTTCTGGTGTTTTGTAGGTGCTTTGTCTGACCGAGGGCTTTTGGGTGTGGCTAAGAAACTTGGTCATGACTGGAAAATGTTGGCTACTCACCTTGGCCTGAAGCAATATGAGCTTGAGCAAATTGAACGGGACTATCCTTATCAGGCCATCCAACAGAACCACAAGGTCCTTATCATTTGGCGTGAAAAACAGCTTACCAAGCAGAGGTCAGAAGTGAAGATTCTCAAATCCCTCAAACAAACATTACTGTCCATTAAGCGTCAAGATATTGTTGATCACTGGGATGGGATAATCTATTCTTCACAAGGTAAATTGTAGAAATACAAACTCAAAATGAATTGTAACTTACTAGATTTTCAAATAAAGCTCTTTCATTGGCATTTGATTTTGTCCCATAGTGGATAAATAATTTTCACTTACCCCAATTATATTGCATATCTTTGTAAATTTTTCAGTGATTTAGGCATTCTTTTGAATGCATGGAATATTAAAAATATACCCACAAAATTATTTATCAGAAAGCTGTGAGAAAAATTAACATTGTTGATAATAAATGGAAATGATACTACTGTTCAATGCATACAGGCATACAGGTACAGTTTGTTATGTTGATTTATTATGTAAATGTAAATTCAGGATGCTTTTTTAACACACACACCCCTCCCCATCCCCCACCCCCACACTCATGCCCTATAGTGATTGCTCTGTATATCCCTACCCCCTTTGTCTCGGAAAAAATATTAGACTGCTTCATAACATTGTAACCAGTGTATTATTGGCCGGGTTGCATATGGTGCAAATCTGGGTTATAGAATGGTGAATAGTAGGTGGGCGGCGGGGAAAAGGGGTACCAGTTTTGTAGAATCAACTCCTCCTAGAGTTTTGACATAGAAGCTTGAAACTTTGTAGGATGTTTACATATATGTTGAAGATGTGCACCTCCTATTATGGATTCATTCTGGACATTTTTCGGGATTTTCCGAGCTTTAGAACTTAGATATTTTCTGCAGTTTGGTAGGGAACAGGGGTACCAGTTTTGTAGAATCAACTCCTAGAGTTTTTGACGTAGTAGCTTGAAACTTTGTAGGATGTTTATATATATTGAAGATGTGCATCTTTCAATTTAGAATTCATTCTGGATCTTTTTGTCTTGATTTTCTGGGCTTTGGAACTTAGTCTTTTTCAACAGTGTGGCGTGGAAAATCCAAGATGGAACCCTTTGCCTCTCATTGGTTGAGATGTTGTTTTAAGCACAATAGCCTCTCATTGGTTGAGATGTTGTTTTACGCACAATAGCCTCTCATTGGCTGAAACGTTGTTTTGAGCACGATATATAACATTGCACTCATCCCGCAATCCTGTCAATTGTGGCTTTGCCCCATTTTTAACAACTATGAGAAGGTGTGTCACAAAGCAACTTCTTTTGTCCTCTAAAGATTAAGTTCTCAAACTGAGAGCTTTTCATAGGGCCCCTATAACGTAATACAGTGTTTAGTAGAGGGATAACACTTTGCATGATTGTTTACCACTTTTAGGTGAGTCTCATGCTTAATTTGTTTTGTTCATTTAAAAAATTAAAATGATAAAAATGAGATGCATCAAAGTCCAGAGCACCTTTTCTGATGTGATTCTCACCTAATTTTCCAGATACTACTGTTGATGAACTGGATGAAGAGGTAGATGATAACAGAAATGTGACTACTTCTGTTAATAATGAGACAGAAAGAGATGGCATTGTTTTGGACACTTCATGTAAATCTTTCAAGAAAGAAGAATGTGTAAATAAAGATGTCTGTAATTCCAGCTTAGATCTGTTGAAATCTACTGATAATAACAATGGTATTGTGGAAAACAAGCCTGTTTCAGAAGCGGTCAGTGATGCTGAAACAGTCGACTTGGATGAGGATGCTAGTAATCAAAGCTTGGATCTCTTGGAAACTCCATTTGTAATCACTCCCAAGAAAGAGGAATGTATGAACAAAGATACCTGTAATTCCAGTTTAGATCTGTTGAAATCTACTGATAATAACAATGGTATTTTGGAAAACAAGCCTGTTTCAGAAGCGGTCAGTGATGCTGAAACAGTCGACTTGGATGAGGATGCTAGTAATCAAAGCTTGGATCTCTTGGAAACTCCATTTGTGATCAATACAAACGAAGGAAGTCCTAATGAAGACGTCAGCAATAACAGGGATGATGGTGGTACGACAATGGTGTGGAAAAACCCAGTTAAAGAAGAGATTATGAATAGTTGGGAACCAGATGTAATAGACCTTGCAAGTATTGATGACTGTTCATTAGAAGGAAACTTGAAAGATCACTTCAGTTCAGGAAAAGAGGTAAAAAAAATGTTTTTTAAGGTTTCCCTTAAAGGATTTTCTGTATATACTTTCAAGTTTATAAGTTTTCAAGGTATCTATTTTTTCGTTTTTTTTTATGCAAATTTTCTTCCTTTCTTGGTTATAGAGAAAATAGAACCCTTAGAGAATTAACACGTTTACAGTGTTACAGAAATTGTGTGGGAACATAGGCAGCTGATAGACATAGTAATTTAGGGAATAACAAATCATAGATATGTGCTACATATTTTCTTGTGTGAAACTTACCTGGTTCCAGCACAATCAGTTTTTAAATTAACCTGCAGTGTGCTTAAAACTTTGCCATTATTCTTATAATATCGTTGTCAGATTTTTGTTGATTTTTCAGCAAAATTTTGATAAAGTTGCATGAGATAGTAATATGTCTTGCCTAGTGCCTTCAGCAATATATTTCAGTGTGATAGCACTATAAAGACATTATATTTCAGTATAATAGCACTCTAAAGGTTTCATCCTAACACAGAGGCTTATTAAATGACATTGATGTCTTTCACAAGCACTCGTTCTCACCACACACATTCATCGTGCATGCATGTGGTGTCTGTCCTTAAATGACCATAGCTGATAATAGGAATATTAAACTAAATGGAATACCTTGTTTGATACCAAGATTTGAAGTACAAAATTTATTTTATCCCTGCACTCTACCTGTTTTTGAAGTTGATGTTTAATTCATATCTTACCTGTAGGCTCCACCAGCAGAGAACAAAGCAGGAGAGGAAATTAAAGGAGAGGATTCAAGGGATGACTTCAGTGATGAATTCAGCGATGACATACTCTTGGTATAAATATTTCTACTCTTCACAAGAAACCAATACCAGGGCTCTCACACCCCATTTTGGGACTGGGACCCGTGGCCCTTAGAATTGGGAAAAATAGCGAAGTTTTCCTTAGAATTGGGAAAACTTGAGGTCTAAATTGGGGAAAAAAGATACTATTTTGCATTGGGAATGGGGCCAAATATCGGCCCCAAATCTGGCAGATCGAGAGCCCTGAATACAGATTGTTGGAAATACTTTACATCATATACCATAACATGTGACACGCATTGTGATTTGTTCAAAATAAATCAGAGAAAGAATGCCTTGTATTCTGTTTAACTCTGAAATCTATCATTTATTATACCCTTACCTAACCTATGATGTATTGGGTAAGGAGGAGTGGGGAAATAGATGTATTACAATTCATACCATGGTATCACACCATGAAGTCCTAGACCTGATTAGATTGTGGTGGTCATTGGTCAAAGTTAAAGTCACACTTGACCACTTTTGAGATAAATTTCTTGTGTACGAGCTCTCTCTTGAAGCCCTTGACAGATTTAGGTAAGCATTGTGTAATTAAAATTATAAATACTTAACACTTCACCACTTTTGAAGTAAATTGCGAAAAATGAAGTCCTTGACAGATTTATGGATGCACTGTTTGATTAAAAAATATATATATATTGATTTAGCAGCAACTGGATGAAGCAGAAAAAAGTCTGGTACTTGAGAGTTCTAGCAGTGACATGAGTGGACATGCTGACCAAGTTGAGGAAAAGGATGGTCTGTAATAGCTAAGATAACATGACAAGATTTTATCATTTCTTCGACAGTAATTTGAATTTCAGCTCCAGCATTTACATTCAATGCTTATGATTTTTCTTACCTGAAATTGATGAAAATGTTTATATGGGTTCAGTTCATCTAGTTAAGAGGGAAGCTTTTCATATCTAGAAAACTATAAGTTTGACATTCCTTATTTTATAAGGAGAGGAGGGTTTAAAAGTTGTCTTCAATTAAAGGGTCAAAGGTCACATTTGACAATGTCTTAATTCATCAAAACAAAACACTCTCATGTTCAGGAGTAGGGATATTCATGATGATAAAAGACCTTTTTTTTATACAGATTTGGAAAATCAACCCAGTGAGAGGAAATATTTGTCAACTTTGAAACAGTACTTTGGTTATTCCAAGTTCAGACCGTAAGTGGTGGTTTAAGTAAGATTACTTATGAAAACACATTGTTATCATCCAATATTTAATGATCAGGTAGATTTATGAAGGTAGACAGAGTATGTCTTTGGAAACTTCTTCATTCACTGTTAAATCTTCTGAATATCATGCATGGACAAATATTTAAACATTAGTTTTGTGCAAAGTAGGTACCTGTTTGTGAGTTGAGTATGTAGTTCTGTGGTCAGTCTATTGCAGTTTGATTAAGTTGTATGAACTTATGGTAAATATGTAAATTGAAAACTTTTTGTCAGTCCTGATTGGATGTTGCATATACTGTTATACATGGATCTAAGTGTAAATCCAACGTCATTACTTTCAGTGGGGGTCAGGTTGGCTCCAGATGTTTCATTCGTTGTGTGCAATCTACCTTTTGTAAACTTTCCATTTAAATGACTTCTTCTCAATAGACAAAATGTCCAGGATTATTATATTTAGCATGTAGAATGATGGGATAAAGAAATACCAGGTTAATTAAAATGAATGACCTGTACACGCTTTTGAGGTCGCAGGGGTCAAATGTTTTGAAATATTTAAACAACTTCACAATAACTACAAGGCCCAGTGGGCTGATATTGGGCCTGTAGCATGATGGGATGAGGGCTACCAAGTTAAAATAAACGACCTTGACCCACTTTCACAGTCACAAGGGAAAATGTGTCAAAATCTTTTAACAAGTTCTTCTCAATAATCAAAAGGCCAAGGGTGCTGATGTTAGGCTGAAATATGCTTTGATGAAGGGCTACCATGTGTGTTCATATTATTGACCTAGGCCAACTTTCAAAGGCACAGGTGTCAAATATGTCAAAACCTTCTGATGACTTCTTCTTAATAATAAAAAGTTCCAGGCTGTTGATATTGGTTCTTTAATATAATTGAATGAAGAGCTACCAAATTTATTCAAATGATTGACCTTGACCTACTTTCAAAGTCTCTTGGGTCAAATGAGTTGAGATCTTAAAATTTCTTTTACAACAAATAATCAGTCCAAAGTCATGGTATCTCTGCAGTGGCATGGATAGGGAATAGGATTTCAAGTATGCAGAAAATGGTTTTTATTAACCAACAATGTCTTTGTTAGCTGTAGAGTAGTTGAGCATTGTAGGTCTATTTGGCTTCTTTTATATATCGGTCTTTATAGTCTGATGACTATAAAGGTTCATTGGCCTCTTGTACTTTATTATGAGATGGCAACCAGTTTTTGCCCAAACTAGGGGCTTCTTCATGATGATCGATACATGTGTTTTGCAGCAAGCAGTGGAAGATTATTGAAGCAGTGCTCAATGACCGCCGTGACACTTGTGTCATCATGGCCACAGGTAACTAATTAAAAATTCTTATTGAAAACCTTGCACTCTCTTAAGTTTGATAATCATCTAATTCCGCAAATATCTTATGAAGATGCTGTGACCTGAATGGCTGATTGCTGTGCACAGAAAATCTTCTGAAGTAATCATAAGAGACCTTTTAAAGACTATAAACATATCTCTTACCAATTTGGAAATTTAGATGTCACAAAATCATGGACGAAGAATAAGAATAATGACAAGAAACAGAACAACAACAAAAGGTCTTTTCACAAGTTGGTAAAAAGCAATAGTAAACCTATGATAGATTATCTCCAAAATGTTTTTAGAATTCTAATGTTCAAAGTGATGTTGGACTATCGCTGGATATGATTTGTTTTACTGATAGTAGCTTTCTTGTAGTTTTCTGTTGATTTATTAGATGTTGTATTGTATTTTATTAATGTGTATAAACCACTTTACTGTTTTGTCATACTAGAGTAGTAATAGACTAAATCAGAGTGGTAATAGAATCATTGATTCGTCCAGCATCACTGAGATTAAGTGACAAATATTCTATCATTACCATTTGGTAAAAGAAGGGAATATAAAGGTATGATAAGCTGATTTTAATATTAGATATCCTTTACAGTGTTGTGCTACTACATTGTTATTATATTGAGCATTTCATGTGTTATGTGTTATATTTACACAGGACACGGTAAAAGTTTAATTAACAGTAAATATGTGTTATATTTACACAGAACATGGTAAAAGTTTAATTAACAATAATTATGTGTTATATTTACACAGGACACGGTAAAAGTTTAATTAACAGTAAATATGTGTGATATTTACACAGGACACGGTAAAAGTTTAATTGACAATAATTATGAGTTATATTTGCACAGGACACGGTAAAAGTTTAATTAACAATAATTATGTGTTATATTTGCACAGGACACGGTAAAAGTTTAATTAACAGTAAATATGTGTTATATTTACACAGAACACGGTAAAAGTTTAATTAACAATAATTATGTGTTATATTTACACAGGACACGGTAAAAGTTTAATTAACAGTAAATATGTGTGATATTTACACAGGACACGGTAAAAGTTTAATTGACAATAATTATGAGTTATATTTGCACAGGACACGGTAAAAGTTTAATTAACAGTAAATATGTGTGATATTTACACAGGACACGGTAAAAGTTTAATTGACAATAATTATGAGTTATATTTGCACAGGACACGGTAAAAGTTTAATTAACAATAAATATGTGTTATATTTACAAAGGACACGGTAAAAGTTTAATTGACAATAATTATGAGTTATATTTGCACAGGACACGGTAAAAGTTTAATTAACAGTAAATATGTGTTATATTTACACAGGACACGGTAAAAGTTTAATTAACAATAAATATGTGTTATATTTACAAAGGACACGGTAAAAGTTTAATTGACAATAATTATGAGTTATATTTGCACAGGACACGGTAAAAGTTTAATTAACAGTAAATATGTGTTATATTTACACAGGACACGGTAAATGTTTAATTAACAGTAAATATGTGTTATATTTACACAGGACACGGTAAAAGTTTAATTAACAGTAAATATGTGTTATATTTACACAGAACACGGTAAAAGTTTAATTAACAATAATTATGTGTTATATTTACACAGGACACGGTAAAAGTTTAATTAACAGTAAATATGTGTGATATTTACACAGGACACGGTAAAAGTTTAATTGACAATAATTATGAGTTATATTTGCACAGGACACGGTAAAAGTTTAATTAACAATAATTATGTGTTATATTTGCACAGGACACGGTAAAAGTTTAATTAACAGTAAATATGTGTTATATTTACACAGAACACGGTAAAAGTTTAATTAACAATAATTATGTGTTATATTTACACAGGACACGGTAAAAGTTTAATTAACAGTAAATATGTGTGATATTTACACAGGACACGGTAAAAGTTTAATTGACAATAATTATGAGTTATATTTGCACAGGACACGGTAAAAGTTTAATTAACAATAATTATGAGTTATATTTACACAGGACACGGTAAAAGTTTAATTAACAGTAAATATGTGTTATATTTACACAGGACACGGTAAAAGTTAATTGACAATAATTATGAGTTATATTTGCACAGGACACGGTAAAAGTTTAATTAACAATAAATATGTGTTATATTTACAAAGGACACGGTAAAAGTTTAATTGACAATAATTATGAGTTATATTTGCACAGGACACGGTAAAAGTTTAATTAACAGTAAATATGTGTTATATTTACACAGGACACGGTAAATGTTTAATTAACAGTAAATATGTGTTATATTTACACAGGACACGGTAAAAGTTTAATTAACAGTAAATATGTGTTATATTTACACAGGACACGGTAAATGTTTAATTAACAGTAAATATGTGTGATATTTACACAGGACACGGTAAATGTTTAATTAACAGTAAATATGTGTGATATTTACACAGGACACGGTAAAAGTTTAATTAACAGTAAATATGTGTGATATTTACACAGGACACGGTAAAAGTTTATGCTACCAGTATCCACCCCTGTTTACTGGTAAAACAGCTGTAGTTATTTCTCCACTCATCTCATTGATGCAAGACCAAGTATTGGGACTGAAGTAAGTTATATATATAATTGTCAAACTTAATTTATTTTACAACAACGAGAGGGGGAAAAGTTTTCCAACCTTTATGAATCACTAGGTAATCATTGAATTCAGCCATTTGAAGTTTACACAAACCACACAACACCCCGCCCCGCCCCCCCTCTTTTTTTTTTCTTTTAGAAAACAATTTAAACTGCTTTATACCAGTCCATTTATCATTGTACAATAAGATTCTCAGAAAAAACCTTTCAGTAATAACGAGGATTAATGTAACCAATAAATGCTGTGAATAACTTTATCACCATATAGATGTTATTTATACATTCTAGAGCGGCCAACATTGAAGCGTGTTTCCTTGGATCAGCCCAACAGAACATGACACAGATCAAGCATGAAATGATGAGGTATTTTACAAAATCCCCTATTCATACTAAATACCATATTTTCATTACCCAATACCTATCAACAGTAATATTTTGCCATGTCTAATGTTTAGGTCACCTGAGACAAAGTCTGGTGGTGATCTATTGTGAATGCCTTTTGTCCGGTGTCATGCATCCACTAACTTTAAACATTTTCAATCTTTTCAAAAACCCATGAACTGATTTCAATGTAATTTCTCAGCTGTTGCTTTGTCAGCTCATATATTGATTTGAATTATGAAACCTGGTGTATACATTCATGGCATGCAACTGCTCAGTTATGCAGTTATTTCCCTTTGTTGAAATTTTGTGACTGGAGCATAACTTTGCTTGCATTTAAACTAGGATGTTGAAACTTGGTGTATAAATTGATTATATTAAGACACTGTGCGTTGTACTGATGTCAGGCCCTGCAACCCCTGCATAGCTTTGAATTGCGTGCATTTAAGCTAGAATACTGAATCTTGGTGTATACATCGGTCATATAGAGATGATGTGCAGTGTGCCATTGTCAGGGCCAGCAACCCGACAATTACAGAGTTATTGCCCTTTGTTGATATTTTTGTGTCCAAAGCATAAATTTGCTTTCATTTAAATAAGGATAATGAAACTAGGTATATACATTGGTCATTCTGAGAGCATGTGTAGTGTATCAAAATTAGGGCCCCAAACCCCTTAATAGCAAAAAATGGCCCTTTGCTAAAATGTTTTGCACTGTGCATAGATTTGCTTTTATTTAACCAAGGATGATGAAATATTTTGTAAAAATTGGTCATACTAAGAGGATGTGCAGTGTACCTAATTCAGGACCCCTTACTAACTGAATTATTGCTCTTTATTGAAATTTTATGTCCAATATAGTCGTTTTCATTGAGTATTCATCAGTTTCAGTGATACTCTTGTTAAGATATGCAATATCGATAACATTTGGGTCAAAATAAAGAAGATAACTAACTAGTGAAAAGTTTGTCTGATATCTCATAATAACATTGGTTGTCATATTGCATTGGGATTAAGTTCATTGAACGCAGTATGTTACATGTAAAACTTTATTGTATGGAACATGCAAGTCTGTAAGCTCAGGAAAATAGGCCCATATAAAAAGTCATTTTAAATAGTCTAAAAGTTTGTCAGATATTTTGTAAAGCCAAACATACCAATAACTTTTTAATCTGATGTTTGTCTTTACTGTATAGGGGAAAGTATCGTCTGGTGTACATCACCCCAGAATTTGCTAGTGCTGCAACAGATATCTTGCACAATCTTGACAAGAGTGTTGGTAAGTTTTATATAGTTTGTAATTCATCTACACTTGGTTACCCGTCCGTAAGTATTTAATAATGGGGAATTTAATCATCAGACATCTCTTTCATTTACCATTGACTAAAGATATACTTGTCAAAAATGAGTAGGTGGTAATGTTGAGTTTTAGTGTCAACGCTTATGCCATGTGGCGAATACTGAAACATTCTGGATGCACTGTTAAATTATATCATAATTACTGTACTGAAACAAAGGGAAGTAACTCTGGTCATGCAAATGAAATGTAATGAAATAATACATTCATGTAGGCAAGTGTTTGATAATCCTTGATTTCAGCTTATAAAGTTTGGATTAATAGGTGTGTAATCAGTTTTCATGTGTACGGCAAATATCCTTTTTGTAAGATGTCTTTTATGAATTCATTGCGGCTAGACTTTCAGCTGACTCTTGACATTTGACATTTTCAGATGTCAAGTCACAAAGCTAAAGAGGCAAAAAATATGTGAAATATACATATCCTTGAAACCCAAGAGACAAAACTCTTTTTAAGGAGTCAAAAACTACTTTGAAGAGTCTACTGAATGCCCGGCTTAAGTGTTTGGATATTTTGGATAATGGGCTCATTTTAATTCTGAATTTGTTTGAAGTTATTTTCTAATGGCACTCTTGAGTACAATCTGCTCCCCACTGATATTTTATCAATGTTTCTAGAGTAAAGGTATCTTCCTATAATATAATCAGCCTTTGTTATCAGACGATAACTACATTTAACATCTTCCTGCAGGTATTGATCTGATTGCCATTGATGAAGCCCATTGTGTTAGTCAATGGGGGCACGACTTTCGCTCAGCTTATCGGTCGTTAGGTAAATTACGGAGCGCCTTCCCAAACGTAAGTTGGTTTTGTTTGGTTTCACTAAGCGAGACTTTCTGTTTGCTTACCAATGCCAAGTGATTACATTACTTCTTCCTAGAAGTAAATTGGATTTTGTTTTAATGGGTTTTTATAGTCAAGGTCATTAACAGTCAAGGTCATTAACAGCCAAGGTCAGTAACAATCAAGATCATTGACAACCAGGGTCAATTGGAAAATCACACTATTTATGTTTTATTTATTGGAGTCTACTATGACCTGCATGAAGGCTGCATAACTAAGTTACCTTTCAAAAATAGGACACAATAGAACACTGTATTAGAAAATTCATGCATTGGATAGGAAGTCTGAAATGAGTGTTAAAGGACATTTCTAAATTTTGTAAGTTTATCAAGCAATGTCAAAACAATGAGGGCTACTTTAGTGAAACATCCCTCCTACTCCAGTACTCAAGGTTTTGTTCAGGGATACCGCCAACAGAATTTAGTTGATGATTAGCTCGGAGGTAATGGGCAGGAAGCTAAATCAAACTGTCAAGTAGGTTTATAAGGGAGTTATGTGGTCAAGTTGAGGATTAAGTGGAAGTGATTAAAAGTTGTCATTTGATATTTAACCCATCTTTTATCAGGTACCTATCATGGCATTGACAGCAACAGCCACACCTGAGGTGAAACGGGATATCTGTAAAAGTCTCCACCTGAAAAACCCACTGATAGTCTGTACAGGATTTGACAGGCAAGTATATTTTCCTAAACCCACTTGTAGTCTATACAGGCTTCGACAAGCTTATACAAACTTCAAAACCCACTCATAGTCTGTACAGGATTTGACAGCAAGTATATTTTTCTAAACCTGTATGTAGTCTATATAGGATTTAACAAGCAAGTACATTTTCCTAAACCTATATAGAGTCTGTATAGGATTTAACAGGCAGGTACATCTTCCTAAACCTATATAGAGTCTGTATAGGATTTAACAGGCAAGTACATTTTCCTAAACCTGTATAGAGTCTATATAGGATTTAACAGGCAAGTACATTTTCCTAAACCAACTTGTTGTCTATACAGGCTTCGACAAGTAAATACATTCTCCAAAACCCACTCATAGTCTGTACAGGATTTGACAGCAAGTATATTTTTCTAAACATGTATGTAGTCTGTATAGGATTTAACAGGCAAGAACATCTTCCTAAACCTGTATAGAGTCTGTATAGGATTTTACAGGCTAGTACATCTTCCTAAACCTGTATAGGATGCCCTCATAATGTATACAAATATTGATAAATAATCTTTAAAGGAAAAATTGTCTATTTTAGACCAAACTTATACTTGGCTGTGAGTTCAAAGACTTCCCTGATTGAGGATATTCGTTCCCAGATGACGAAGAAGGGTTCTCGTTATGAGTTTGATGGACCTACCATCATTTACTGTCCTACTAAGAAAACTACCATGGAGGTAGCTGGCTGTTTGTCAGGTTTGTACATGTCGTAGGGTCCTAACACCAACTATTACTGATTTAAGATTATAGGAGGGCCAGTAATGGTCATTCGACAATCGATCGATGGATAGACAGACAGCAGAATTTGCTAATAGTGATATAACAAATCTTATTAAGTCAACATTCCTTGAAAGCATCAAAAACTCCCAAATAGTAGTTTGTGTTCATGAAAAATAGTTATGCAGTCAAGTTACGAAATGGCTACTGTGGTTACCATGTTCAAATTTTTGATCAGGCTATAAAGTATCAACTTATCATCTATTTCTTCACCGTGACACATCATTTGTACAAACTATGATACCTCTTTCCCAAAGGATGCTTCTGACTTTCAGCATTGTGGGGTTTACAAACCAACATTGCTGAATGATATTTATAATCAATGAAGTAGTAACAAAAATATGGACATGTAAATTGTTAAATTTATGAGGCAATCTAGAAATTTATCTGGACACACAATATTGCAAAAGTTACATCCCATACATTGATCATATACATGTAGATTTTGATTTGAAAAATATTTCTTACACTTTTTGCAAGTTGAAAATGCCATTTTGAATAATCAAGGTTGATAAGCTCATCACAACAGGTCTTAATGGTTCGATTGATGAACTGTATAACCATTAAAATACATTTTTTGTAAAATAAAAATGTTAAGAGTCTGACAAAAATAAAGATTGTACTATAATTTGAATGTCTTTCCTTTTAATGATACACATTTGGTTTGTTTTTACAGCCATGCAAGTCTCATGTCTACCATATCACGCCGGTCTCACAGCAAAATCTAGGGATGATGCCCACCATAAGTTCGTCAATGATCAAATACAGGTATTCTACCAATTGAAATTCTCAAGAGTGGAAAATGTTCAAGGTTAGACAGGGCTAAAATTCTTCAGGAACCGGAAGTAACTAGGATTGAAGACAATACGATGGATTAGTTTATACTATGTTTCTTTCCAAACATCAGCCTTGTAAAATATCTGGAATTAAATACAGTTTGACTGTCAATTTAGGAGTCAAAACGTAGTAATATATAGTAAAAATATTTTACAGAATGTCTTTGTACATGACATCAAGATATTTGAGGGGATGACAAGATAAACAGTCTGTGACAGTTTCAGTCAATTATTTGATTGAGGAATTTTAGACACTGTATCTCTACATACCTTAGTATATAAAAGTATCAGTATTTCACGAGAATTGTGGCATGAGAAATAAAACTACATGTTGTACCCAGGTGTATAGAAAGTTCCCATTCAAAATACACAAAGATTTTCCAATTTATACCGTATTTTCTGGATTATAAGCCACACTTTTTTTACTCATGAGTCTGGCATGTGGCTTACTGGTATACACTGCGGTTTATATGTGGATGAAAAAAAATCAGCAGGATTTTAAAAAACAAATGTGTACCAGTACACCAGTTTTACAAGTACCTGCCCATCATGTGTTTGTGACTTCAACAGATCACCTTGGACTGTCATTTGCAATCATATGCAGGATGATTCAAAGTTTGAAATAGAAATAACTTTCTCTTGGATTTAATTAATCATACCTTTTAATATGAATCACAATATCTTCTGGACTTTCCCGCTTCCTTTAAGTCAAAGGTGAAGTTGACAGTAGCCTTTTACATCCTGGAATCTATAGGTCATCGGGTTGTAGGTCAAATTCTAGAATGACCACCATGCTTGTTTACAATATCTGTGTATAATTGCCCTCCATTGTCTGTTATATCAACAGACTTTGGTCAGCATAATGGTTACCCCTCCATTAGAAAGGTATGGCTTATATTCCAGTGTTGCTAATATGTGAATCAAATCGAAAAAATCATTTCTGCAGCTTATGCATAGCTACGGCTTATAAACCTGAGAATATGGTACTGATATGTTACTAATATATTGCTATGGAACTTTCTGGCACATTCAGTTTTTGCTTCTAGGTTGTAGTTGCCACAGTAGCATTTGGTATGGGAATCGACAAGCCAGATGTCCGAAGGGTCATTCATTATGGAGGTAAGTTGATACTGTAAATGAAACTGAATCACACAAGATTATACTTGATCATACTATAAATCTAGACATTGTATGGAAATTTATCATTCTTTTATTTCCTAACTTGTATTTTTATCAAGTTGTGTTATCTTCTATATTAGTATGTCATGTATTAACTTTATCTAAATATTTTCCTGTGAAATATGTTTGAGAAGGATATTAAATTAAGCTCCATCCATACATCCGTTTGTCCTGGGGCTTTGCCAGGCCACAATTTGAAACCATTCAGTAGATTACGTTGAATCTTTGTATGCACATCAACCTAATACCGGAGTTGTGCCTTTTGGTTTTGGGAAGGTTTCGTTATTTGATATTTTCTCCTGTTACCATGGAAACAGTATCAGAAATGCAAATTTACAATTTGCGTGCTTTTTCTGGACCTTAACTTGAAACTGTTCAGCCAATCTCTAAACACATTTAACATCAACAATGAACGACACAGAGAATCTAAATGTTAACTTACTTTAAGGAAGATACATAATTCTCTTTGGATGTTCACACTAACAGACAGGTAGCTCCTGGAAGTCATGGTTGTCTAAGAAACTCTAGATTCTTTTGTTGGTAGTGACACAGTACTTTGTATCAAAGTCACAGAGATATTTCTAAAACCAGAAAGATATTAAGGTACTAATCTGTATTGTAGTAGAAGTCTGATTGTCAGTAGTATTCTTGGAATACATATATTGATTAAAATTGAAGTACAAGAATGATTCATTGTGTCATTCAGATGTTACATATTGACATATAAAAATATATATATATATATTATAATAAGGGGCAACTTATGGTACAGTGTGTAATGTAGTGTAAAGCTAAATTAAGAGGTTGTATTGTCAGATTGGTAGAATTCAGTAATGGAGTAATCCACAGCCTTTGGGTGTTAACAGATCGCTGTTGAGTCGAAATTCTAGGACCTGTTCCCATTATCGTGATTTTTGTGTTAGTCCTCAGCTGACAGAGATGCAGGTTGTTGAAAAATATGGGGAAGTTTTACGGTCATCATGGTGATCTCAACAAGAAATATTCTATTTCTTTGTGAGTCAACATTACCTGCTTTGCTTGACCAAGTTGCTTGACGACCAGGTGTAGTCGATGAAGTAGAAGATGCTTACTGTTCGTGAACGCCTGGTCTTATTCTCCTTGGATTCTTTCAGGAGTTTCCGTTCAAATCTTTCTTTTGTTAATCTTTTGCCCTGGTTTTTGTGTCCCCTGCAGAGCTGGCGGACACTAAGGGATCACTTCATCATGGGCGTCGTCGTCTTCCATACGAAAGCTTTCCAGACTTTTTTTGGTAATGGTTTGAGTTATCAGAAATTTTTGCATATGGCTTTTTGTTGCAAGGGTACAGATTAAGGCCGTTTTTGGCAGAGTTATGCCCGTTTCAACTAAGAAAATTTCATAGGAATATTGTTTTCCGTACGTCTTTGGCTTGTGCTTTGAGTTATCGAAATGAAATTTGGTATATAGTTTCTTGTTGCAAGGGTTCAGATTAAGTTTGATTTCCTACTGTCTGTGACCCTTCTTGACAGAGTTATGCCCCTTCAAACTTAGAAAATTCTCAGGGAATATTGTTTTCTTGACTTTCTTTGGTTATGCTTAAAGTTATAGAAATGCAATTTGGTATTACAACTTTATGGTTGATCGTTGCACATCCAGTTCAATTTCTGGGTGACCGTGACACTTTATGCAGGCGACACATACAGTTCTGAGGAACTCTGGTATTGAATTTGAGTTTGGATTGCGATTATTATGACATGTTGGTATTTTCTTGGTTTTTTATTTTTCCTGCATTTTCTTAGCTCCCAAGGATATAGAGTCCTATTATCAAGAAGTGGGTCGGGCAGGCAGGGATGGAATTCCAAGCAGGTGTCATGTCTTCTTTTCAAACGGTGACTTTAACACTGCCAGGTATGTATCATTTGTCAACAATCTGTAATTACATAATTAGAAGTTTGAGGGATTGACTGACAGATTGCTTGGTTTTATGATGCATTCAGAATGATTTGTGTACTAAGTTGGTCTCACATTTTTCAGGCATTTCATTAATGAAATTAGAAATACTGGATTTAAAGAACACAAAATGAAGATGCTTAAAAAAATGCAGCAATACCTGGCCATTGTTGGAAAGTGTCGTCGAAGGTATGTCTTAGATGTGTGGTAGAACCTCCCCAGTCAACAGTGGGTATTGACTGTTGTAAGTAAATTTAGAGACTGGTATGATATACATACATATATATATATATATATATATATGTACTCAGAATGTACAAAATCAACATACCAGTTAAAGTATACAGTGAGGTGTCTTTAACATACCTTAAAACTGACTATCGGGCTTTGTTTTACCAGGACAGGATGGGGGGAGGGATGTTAGAAGCTTGTCTGTTGTCTGAAGCTTACTTGAGTGAAGGGGAATAAAATTGGTAAAAATGGTGGATCTCAGCCAGGGACAGAACCAAATAGTGGAAATATTCTGAAGTCCGTCTTTAGTGGGAATGCCTTGCTTCTGTCCTAATTTGGTCTGAAGCATACCTACTTGAAAGTAACCTAACGTGGTATCAACTAGGAGTTTGGCATCAGTTCTAAAGTTCTAAAAAAAATCCTTCTTCCGCACAAATATATTGTCCAAGTTTGGTTTGAAACAATTTTGATGAATGGTGAGTCTGACTTCTGTTTGACCACAAGAACATTACCCAGTAGCAAAATTATTTCAAAAATTATTTATCATATTTGAAATTCTTTATTAAATTACTGAATTAGTCAGGCAAGCAACACAGGTCCCTTGGGCCTTTGGTTTTCAAAATCTGCTGGTTGACTGGAATTGTAATTTTCAAATTTCATGAAAAACTGAGGATTTTTTGTTTAATATTTTTATTTCATTTGAACTTTTCAGGTTGTTATTGGGTCATTTTGAAAACCGAGACTTGACTGACATTGGTGGAACTGCAAATTGCTGCGACAATTGTCGTAAAAAGTATGTACTGGTAGATACAATAAGATTTCTGATCAAAGCAGACTCGTTATGTCATAGTACAGCCTGATACTCTGACTTTAATGTCATATACCTTCTTAATCGCATGGAGTGTGCCACAGCGAAATTAAGGACTCAGTATTCTTCAACTTAATTGGAAATTATCAGAAATATGGAAATAACAAAATTCATTGAATTATGGAATTCAACATTTCTTTTGTTTCTCTTTTGATGTTCGTTAGTTGCCTTATAAATTTCAAAATTGAAGCCTTTAGCATCACTAGCTAGTTGTAGAAGGCTGAAACAGTCGTATGATGCAGTTTAATTCGTTATTTGGCTCTACTGTGTCTCACTCTTTAATTTGTATTAAAAGATGATATTCATTTGTCTGTCTTGTGTTTTCTTTAAGGAAATCAATTTGATCCTGGTTGCAAAATTTGATCAGTTGCCACAGTCAACAAACAAAGATCAGAATAGTTTGTTCTTTCTGTCCAAGTGTTAGTTACAGTATGGGTAGCTTTTTCTTCAGCTCACAGATGCACAGGCCTCTTTGTATAATGTATACACAAGATATTGTATGTCACAAAGCTGTTGTGTTAAATATACTCTTATATCTAATGAGTAAGCAAAAATATTCATTTAAGAAAAGTTCACATTTTAAAAATACTATGCATACTTTTCCATGTTTTTTAAAGACTTGGTTCTGATTTCAGGATTGAGATGAGCCAAAAGCAGAATTACTATGACTCCAAGAACTGGTCGATGGCTGACAGTCTGGTGTCGGACGAGGAACGAGAATATGGGAAGGAGGCCAGGAATTTATTCTCAGCCATTGACGTTAGTACATGTCAGAGATTTGTATGCTTTTATTGGTTGTTGTAGTCACTGAAACCATATAAATCCTGGTTAGGTAAAGAATTTTTACAGTTATCAAAGGACATTTCTTTAACATGAAACCTTATTTTTTTTTATGAAATTCATGATTTGTTCTTATTTCAGATCTCCAGGGGAAAAGTACAGTATATGTTAGCATACAATAATTTTTTCCAAAGGAAAAATTTTTAGGGTCCTCCCATTCAGTTTTTCTTTTCAAAAGTTGTAGAAATTCCATGATGTCAATCTGGTTTTACTTAAATTTGAGAAATGCTTGATTAAAAAATATTCAATGTCTTTGTAAAATCACATTGTAGAATTTAAATATAAATCACAAATCACAAATAGAGCCAGTATTTAAGTAAGCTTTTTAAATGTTTTATGTTTAGATTCTTGGCAACAGATACGGACTGATGGCCCCTATTAAGTTTTTAACAGGATCTGTTGACAAAAAAGTGCAACGTTTTTCCACTCATGAAGACTTTGGATGTGGAAAGTAAGACATTTCTGTGTAATTCTGTCCTAACTAAAGAAAAAAAGTTTCCTGGTAAATTTTAGACATTATACAATGGTTTTGTGCACCAGTTGATGGCCCTAATGACCTTTTACGTGTTTATGGGCCGTTAAGACTGTGATAATGATAATAATAATTGTCTATATCAAAATAATTCATTATTTGTTCTGCCCAATTTTAATAGCACTTGGCGATAAAATGCAAAAAAAAAAAATAATAATAAAAAGTTCTTCAGTTTATTTTTTGGGAAAATGATGAAAAAGAAAAATTATCTTAAATTGTCAATAAAACAAGGCTGAACAATCACTTAATACTCACTCTCTGTATGTTTCTTGACTTTTAAGAAATTTGTTTATGTCCCATGCCATTTAAAGGAGAGGGGAATGTAAGGCTACCAATGTCTATCATGTCATGTTCAGTACCATTCTTAATGTCAAATCTTAAAAACCTCTCTACAGATTCGGTTCATATTTATCCCAAAGTATCACAACACCAAGTTTTACGTCTTATCAGATTCTGGTTTGCTTAGGAAAGAAGACATTTTTGTCTTACAGACATACTTATTTCTGAATGATTACGAGAGGGAAGGCTAGCATAGCAGTAATAACAGGTAGTCATCAATGTATTTATACTAATTGTTTTGGCGATGTGATGGATATTAGAAAATATAACTACACCCTTGATTTTCAGGTATAGGAAGGTCAGATGGTGGAATGCTTTTGGTAAGTGAGTTGAAGTGAAAAGAGAAATGAAATTGCATCAGAGTGATATAGGACCTAGAATATGTATATAGACATACTGACATCTTCTGTTATGATCAATTAGACTTTAAACGCCCTCTAAGAAACCAGGAAATTGAATGATACCCATGTTCTTTTTTGTTATAAATTTCAATTTTTGTGGTTTTTCTTCCTATTTTGTGGACATTGGCATTGATCGCATAAATTTGGCTCTACTCATGCTAATTCTTATTTTCAGGGGCATAAATTTGTGGATTAAGATCTCCCACAAAAATTAATGATTCTACAGTATGTTTTTACTTCATTTTAAACTATGTGTATTCCAATATTTGTTTTTGTAAAAATTTCATGAATGTATTTGACAGTTTGCACTACACATATACCATTAACCCCTTTATCATGATTCTGTGTATAACATGACAGGTAAGGCTTTAATCCTAGAGGGATATCTGATGGAGCGGCCTCTTGATTTTGGATTTGGGTCGGTCGTAGAAATATCTCAGAAAGGCAGAAATTGGCTGACAAAGAATAGGAAAGTTACAGATGTGTCGCTCAAGATGACACCCAGTGCTGCTTTGGCTGCTGAAGAAAGACCTGCTATCAGCCTTTGTATTAAGTGAGTAAATATGATGTTGAAATATTTGTTACATTTTAGCAGATAAGTAGAAACCGCCTTTGTCTGATTAGTTGAGACTTAAAAGAAAGATTGCAATATCTGACACATCATTTTTTTCTTGAAGGATACAGTTATGAAACTGACTACAATATCTAGCAGGCCTAATCATAGTTCACACAATATTTGCAAAAATAGACTATCATATTTAACTGTAATACTTCCCTTCCCACAGGGAAAAAAGGGTTGATCAGAGGTAGAGAGGAGACTTGATATTTATGAGCATTGCATTTGTTCTGAAGAAATTTCTGCAACTTTTTATAAAATGATGTTAAAAAAAAGTTTATATAACTTTGGAATGTGAAGAAGTATGAGAGGATATGATTGGCTCTGACCTATATCTGCACATCTGTAAAATCTTTTAGACTCTGACCTAAATCTGCACATCTGTGAACTCTCTGAGGCTCTAACCTAAATCTGCACATTTGTAAACTATAAAAATAAATATTACATTTATACATCTAAGTTACATGATCTCCCATGATAAAAATTTTGCCGCTGTGACTTGTCAGATCATATGTTGATCTCAGCTCAACTTTCAATTTGTTTAGACCATCAATCCCAGTGGTGACAGCCTCAACTAGTTCAACTTCAAGTTCAAGGAAGGTCAGTCTTGACAAGTTTCAACATACACCCAAATCTTCACCTCAAATCAGACCAGTGGTGGATGAGGCAACACTTAAACTAAAAGCACAGATGGCAGCTTTACAGGTCAGTAGTGATGTTTGTGTATGAAGCCATTCACAAATTATGTTGAGGAAAATAACCTTTTCTTGATTTCTCCTCTCCGAATTATTTATTCAAAATGGGTACTGTTTCCAATTATCTTTCAAGATTTCAGCAATACGGCAAGTCCACAATGATTTAGTTTTTTCTTTAATTCTGTACCACCATTGTAAAATACCTGTAGGGAGTCACATATCGGGGTGCTAATTTGGTCATGAAAAAAAAGCCTGCTGTAGAACATTTCAGGGGCACTGATCAGAGTAATGATCTGTTTATAGATTGGAACACAGACACCGTAAACGTGAATGTGGTACAATAATCCTGACACATAAACCAGTGTAATTAACTCATTAGGTGTCTCAAAGTGATCCAATCATTGAACTCCAATATGCTAGCAATTGCTGCCAGGATTTCATGTATCAAACACTTACTGTAACTTTCAGGCACTTAATTATCGTAAGAGTTTCATACTGAACACAAAAACACTGAAAAAACAAAAAAAAAACAACCTGGTTTGTAAACATGTACTTTACACTGGCCTAAGAAGTGAAAAATAAAGGGAAATAACTTTGACCTGAAATTAACGATAGATTTATTAACACACTACAGCTGTGCTTTACGCATACATTAAGAATAAACCATAAGGTAAAAACTCATGTGTCATAAAAGAACATATGTTGACTATTAAATAAATATGCACAATCAATGTCTTATTTCACGGCTTTTTTGTACGATTTTGCTTTAATCACAAATTTTGTTAAAGAAAATAGTTTTATTGTGTTTCACTTATATATCTTACAATATTAGTCTCGTTTACATTTGTTAGCGGACTGAACTATGGAAAATCATTAGATTTAAAGTCAGGATTGAAGGTCTTTCACTGCTCATGCAATATTCACACTGCGACAATGCCAGGATACCAACACAGATACATTGCATTTTTAGGTTTTTCTACTGAAGCAAGAAGGCCGTGCATTAAAAATTTTCACTGGGCAATTAAACAAGCAAACAAACCACAGTACTTAGATATGACTAGACTTTTTTGGGGCTGACAGCTGGATATTTAAGTAACATCAATCAAGTAGTTTATTTGTTTGTTTGACAGAATGAACTGTACAAGGAGCTGTTAAAGAGGAGGAATGAAATGGCAGGCGAGACTGGATATGCTCCGTATTCTATTGCCAGCAATAAAGTTCTGCTTGACATGGCCAATATAAGGTCAGTCTTGATCTTCAAGTGGTCACTTTGAGATTGTCGTTGAATGATAAATGTAATAGCCTGGCTAAAATCTCAGGTATTCCTGATCATTCAGAATAAACATAGAAGTGTCACTTGGCCACTTGGTGTCAGATTTAAGAGGAGTTATTTCCCTTGTATTCCCAAGGTCTGCTATCAATCTTGCATTGAAAGTTATGATAGATATAGAATTACGTTCCTGAACTTTAAACTGTATCGCTTTGGAGCTTGTAACCAACTACTTCAACACTTTTGTGTCTTCGTCATTCTGACATACATTAATTAGTGGCCGGGAAATCATCATTCTGACATACATTAATTAGTGGCCGGGAAATCATCATTCTGACCTACATTAATTAGTGGCCGGGAAATCATCATTCTGACCTACATTAATTAGTGGCCAGGAAATCATTATTCTGACATACATTAATTAGTGGCCGGGAAATCATCATTCTGACCTACATTAATTAGTGGCCGGGAAATCATCATTCTGACCTACATTAATTAGTGGCCGGGAAATCATCATTCTGACCTACATTAATTAGTGGCCGGGAAATCATCATTCTGACCTACATTAATTAGTGGCCGGGAAATCATCGTTCTGACATACATTAATTAGTGGCCGGGAAATCATCGTTCTGACCTACATTAATTAGTGGCCGGGAAATCATCATTCTGACATACATTAATGAGTGGCCGGGAAATCATCATTCTGACATACATTAATGAGTGGCCGGGAAATCATCATTCTGACCTACATTAATTAGTGGCCGGGAAATCATCATTCTGACCTACATTAATGAGTGGCCAGGAAATCATCATTCTGACCTACATTAATGAGTGGCCAGGAAATCATCATTCTGACCTACATTAATTAGTGGCCGGGAAATCATCATTCTGACCTACATTAATTAGTGGCCGGGAAATCATCATTCTGACCTACATTAATTAGTGGCCGGGAAATCATCATTCTGACCTACATTAATTAGTGGCCAGGAAATCATCATTCTGACCTACATTAATGAGTGGCCAGGAAATCATCATTCTGACCTACATTAATTAGTGGCCGGGAAATCATCATTCTGACCTACATTAATGAGTGGCCAGGAAATCATCATTCTGACCTACATTAATGAGTGGCCGGGAAATCATCATTCTGACATACATTAATTAGTGGCCGGGAAATCATCATTCTGACATACATTAATTAGTGGCCAGGAATTAATCATTCTGAGTTTCATTAATTAGTGGCCGGGAAATCATCATTCTGACATACATTAATTAGTTACCAGGATATTACTTGCTACACTTGATGTTATGCCTTTGTACATTAACAAAAATGCTGAACATGCTTTCATTCAGCTTTAAATTTCTTTGAATTCATCTGATTATTTTCCTATACCCGTCTTGAATGTTTGTCTTTGCTTGTGATAAGGGGAGGTAATTTGTACAGAATATTCAAATGGCATTTCAATATTTTAATGTTTGTCTATGTTTGTGATAAGGGGAGGTAATTTGTACAAAATATTCAAATGGTATTTCATTATTTGTTTGTTTGTCTTTTTGTGATAAGGGGAGGTAGTTTCTACAGAATATTCAAATAACATTTCACTATTTGAATGTTTGTCTGTTTGCAATAAGGGGAGGTAATTTGTACAGAATTTTCACTATTTAAAAGTTTGGGAAATAAGTATTGATTCACAAATGCTCAAACATTCATTTCAACTTTAATGCTATCATGACTTTGAAATTTTACACCTTGTTAGATTTTGATGATCATTAAAGGATAACATTTTACCACTTTTGAGATTGGGTGGTTGGATCATATGCAAAACAATAATAAACAATATGTAACTTTTTTTCTGACAGAAAATAACAATCTCATACAACTAATTTAGGAAAATATACGAGATTGTGCTAAAACAATTAATATAAAAAGGAGACAAAATGAAAAATCAGACTTCAGTCTATCAATTCCCTTCCACCAAAAACATTTTATTTTGTTGTCCTACCTCTTTATTGTTGGCCTGTGATTTGTCAGTGGTGATTTATTGTGTCCTGCAGGCCAAGTACCAAAGATATGATGATGAAACTAGAGGATTTCCCACAGGCCAAAGTTCACAAGTTTGGAGACATGTTCATCACCATCCTCACCTCTTTCTGCATCAAACATTCAGAGTGTAAAATGGACAATTTTCCAGAGATAGATGTTGGAAAGGTTTGTTACGATTCCCATGGGCCTGAGAGAATTTTGCTGAAGTGTGTACAAAAAAATGATGATATTACTAAGATGAAATTGAAAAGAATATTAAAACTTTGAATTAATCTAAACGGCAGAATAATCCTTTCACATATTACTTTGTACCATGCAGTATTAGAGTATTATGGAAGTCAGTCCAGTAAGTTGTCCCAGCAGGAGTACATATTATCTTTGTTTATAAAGAGATAATGGAATAAGAAAGCAGCATTTTATCCCATGCTTAAAATTACCACACCCTTAAGTAAGTACATGTATTGAAATATCAAATTGAATTTGGCATAATTCTGGATTAGAAATTAGCAAAAAAAAAATTTAATTAAAGTTTTTGAATACTGTAAACTTACTTAGTTTTGTGCAACCAAACTTAAGCACATTTATCCCTTTTTATCAAATTTGTGCAATGATGAATTTGTGCTTACCGCTGAAATATATAGGTTTAAAGTAGCTGATAACTATGCATTTTATATGAAAACTCCAGTTTCTGTTTAAAGTTTGTGTTCTCTCATTTTTAGAAACATCATTACTTTTACAATTCTAACCATCAGGTTCGAAGTCAAACCTCCATGGTATTGTTGTTGTAGGTGTCCTCAAGTCTTGACATTTGTAAACTAACAGAAACTCAGCGGACATCCTACATCATGTACAATCAAGAAAAGATGGATGTGGTAAGTATAAAGCTCTTACAACTTTATCAATCACTTTTAAGCCATCCTTCATCAGGTGATGAGCTGTTCTAATCTCCTGTTGTTGTCCATTGCCAGTGGACTACGAAGTGGATCATTCTCAGATTTCATATATAGCCTCCCTTTGGTTCTTAGTTGTGCTCTGTCGAATTTGGAATTGATTAGGAAAACAATAAGACCAATTGGCAGCCATCTTGGATTTTGACTTTAAGTAAGCACAGAGAGTGCTTTATAGTACTGTGTGTGGAAATTCAAAGTGATTAAAAAAACAAATAAATTGTATGTGTTATCTGCTTTAAAGAGCTGATCGCTGGAACTTTTACTGTAGCTGGAACGAAAACTTTTGACCCATTGATTGGATAAAAAAGAATTTTGACCGACAAAATATTTTTTCTAACTTTCATGTGGAAATAAAAACATAATTTTAATTATGAAAATTTAACAAATACATACATTAAATGGTTTGAAATTCATGTTGCCAAATCGTTTTTGAAAAAAAAAAATTTTGAAATAAGAGCACATAATTATGTTTTCTAGTTTACCTAATTTCCAGTTTAAGGCTCAGAAATGTTTGTCACTTTCTGCAAACTAAGAATACATTTCTCCTTACACTAATGATGATTTCTTTGAAGCTGTTTGTATTTGGATGTACTTTGTTAGGTCAGCTGACCCAAAGGATCAATAGCCATCATGTTTCACCTGTCATTGTGGACTATCTGCCTTGCGCTGTGCATGAACTTTCCATTCAATCAACTTCTTCTTAATAACCAAAATGGGCCCAGGATGCTGATATTGGGCTTCTGTGATGACAGTCTTCCAAGTTAATTCAAATGAATGACCTTGACCATTTTTCAAGGTCACAGTGATATAAAATGTTTAAATCTTCTTCTCAATAGCCAAAAGGCCCAGGTCGCTGATGTTGAGCCTGTGGCATGCTGAGATGAAGGGCAACCAAATCAATTCTAATGATTGACCTTGACCTATTTATAAGGTCTTTGGGGTCAAATGTGTGAAGATCTTAAAATTTAGATATAGGTCCAGGGGCATGGTATTTATGTAGTAGTATGTATAAGGAAGAGGATTTCATGTTTATATGAATGGACAATGTCTTCTTAATAAGCTGTAGAGTAGTTTAGCAATTTAAATCTATTTGGTTCTGTCATATATAGGTCTCTGTATTCAGAAGACAGTTAAGGCCCATGTCTTAATAGATCTTCACAATCATATGAAGACTTCCCTTGGTCATTATTTGCACATGATTAGTTTTTGGACTGATCAAAAAACAAATGGTTAACAGTCGGCCATCTTGAATTTTTTTTTGTGTTTCTTGAGAAGTACTGCATGGATCATAAATTTGTTATTGCTGTTTCTTGAGGACAAGACATATATTACCGTGGTAATCTCAAGTCTTGGCTCCACTCCCCCAGCTTGGCCCCTTATTGTGGATGATCAATTTTGTTTTTAGTGAGAAAAAAATAAAAATAAAACAAAATCAAAAACAAAATGGCTGACTGTGCCTCTGAAAAGGATAAATAAGAAGCAAACAAGGGAAAACCAATGAAGGTCATACAATTATGGTCAATGAGATTCCACTGGAATTTCTTATAATATTTAGTCCCCCTGTATTATTTAGCATATGCAAATTACAGAAAAATCACTAGTCCTGAAGAATTCTTTCAACCAAGGATTTTACAATAGTAGCAAAATCACCAAAAAAAAAATGATAATCGTATAGCATACCAGAGCCAGTCAAATTAGATCTCCACAAACTTGTTTTAATACAAAAATAAAAAATTTTACATTCAGCAACTTTTTTTTATTTACTAGTGTGACTTTCATGTTTGATGCTTTGATTTGTAGGGAGAAATCGCATCCAGACGTTGTTTTAAAACCAACACGATTATATCTCATCTCTGCGAGGCAGTGAAAATTGGTCTGGAGGTTGACATTCAGAAGTTGGGAGTCAATTCTCGGATAGAGCAACTTGTCACAGAGGTTATAAGAGGTCCTTTAAAATCAGGTACAACTGTTCTTACAATGGTAATTTATATAGATAGGACAGGTTCTTCCGTGTTATGATTTCCACACAGAATACATCCTCTTTGTTTTAAAATCATGGTAAAGCCTAGAAAATTTGAACTGTTGTCAGTGCCTGATTAAACTTATTTTGACCCATTGCTGAGTGTGGGGGTTCCATTAATCATACAATATTTCAATATTTATTTTTCCAGACATCAGTTATTTGACGAAGATCAAAGACCTTTTGCCCGAATATATTGAATATAGTCACATCAAACTAGTTATTGCATCATTGTCATGGAAACACGGTCAGGAGGTGCTACCAACTGGGGAGCTGGTCATCTTAGGTGGTGCTGTAACATCCTCTCCACTGAAGGGCGCTTCAGTGTCATCAACAAACAGTGAGCCAGTCCCTTCATCAGAGGTGTGTATACCCTTTTTTAAGTTTGAAAATTTGTATCATCCAGTCTGTATGTATTGACGTTTTCCTTGATTTTAGGTATAATTCGTGAATTTATTTCAATTCAAACATGGAAAAATATGAAGGAAACAAGATCCAAAGTCAGGTCTGATAGATTCAGTAATATCATCAGTCTTCCAAGGATGGATTCCTGGTGGAATACAGGAGTCTGGTTCAAAGATGTGTAAATAGCATGTATATAGGACCAGACAACATCTGTAGGATGAATTGAAGCTTACTGCATACTAGGTATGCCATCCTCAGAACAAGGGATTCATACCTTGTTTGCCGAAATATGTCAACTATTCCAACATGAAAGTTTAATTTTATTAGTACCATCCAGTAATTTCCAATTTTCATGAAGGTTGTTAATTTTCAATGTTTGTCCTGGCTGTCAGTCTTTTGATGAACTATTTAACTGACTTATTGAATTTTTTATTCTTTGATTCAGTCAGTAGGTTCCCAGGATGCTTCTCAGCACTCTCAGAACATGGAGGGGGAATCATCGCAAACTACTGGAACGAAACGAAAACTGCCATCATGGATGTCGTCAAATAAACCAATGAGCAAAAAAATGAAGTCAAACCGTCTCTTTCGGTGATGGATGAGGGAATAAAAGGGGATGATGTTTTTATAAGATACTGTATCACATCGAGCATAATTGGATACTTGTGTGTAGTGTGAATTTAGAACATGTAACATGTGTGAGTGCTTTTATAAAAATTTGTATAATGTTGGTGTCAGTAAATACATATATAGGGGGAGGGGGGGGGAATGTGATGGACAGAAAAATTTGATTTCTAAAGCAGCACAGAGAAAATAAGCATTGTTTCAGAATTGATAATACTGTATACCTGGTTATTTTTGCCCTTGACCATTATACACTAATTCGCCCCGTGTTCATTTTGCCCTCTGGGATTATATAAAAAGAGATTTTGTCTTACACGTTCATGGACAAAAAAGGGCAAAAATTAAATTGAGACAAAAATTTTGTGGTGTACATTAATTGTCCTGTGTATTATTAGTGCTATAATATATACCTTCAAAGATTTATATCATGATAAATAAAGTTTATGATCAGATATTTAATAGGTAATTGTCAGGTTTCACAGTTATGTAAAGATTAAATACCTGTATATAAATGTTTAAAACCATGATATTAACCTTGAGAGGCATTTGTTATAGGACTACATATATATGATGATTTTAAAAATAAGTATAATTTAGACTCCTGACTAACAGGATATTTTAAAATGGACTAGATTACCGCAGTGATATGAAATATGAACATGACAGTGATAGATGAGGAAAAATATATACTGGAAATATAAACAGTACCTTATTCAATGTGATATTCATAAAAGTCAATGCAAATTGTTTGTCTGCTGCTTTTGGAGACAAAATGATGATTAAAATTATTTGTTATGTTGTTAAATGTGATTTGCTCAATCAAAGAATGGAAGGGGGTTATATGATAATGTTGTCTACCACTCCATCCATACACATCACCATTTCCCGACAACAATGTTAATACTTCTGAAACATTCAATAATAAACTTCACACAATGCTTTCTAAATGTGAATGGTTTTTTAGGGATTGCTTTTGAGGTCAGAAAATATTAATGTCAAGGTCACTGTGATTTCAGATAGATGATTTTACCTGATAATCATATTCGGAAAATAAATTGAATTCTCATGGACCAATCAAACTCAACACTTTCACGTCCTGATAGCTTATTGGGAGTACATGCTGGCGAATTTTAATCCTTTGACAATACCTTTGTTAACTTTTAGATTTGAAGAATAAGTATGTAGAAAAATTATTTGATTTGTGTATATGAAAGATTAATTTTTATGATAATTTCCATCAATATTTTTGTGAATCATTAGAAGTCGAGATGTTTGATAATATGACTTTTGCTAAGAATCAAAATCAACCAACTTCCATCAATCAGTACCAAAATACTGGTGTGTGCTAGGAATGATTAACGTAATCACTCATGCTAATCACCGGGGTTTTCCCCATGGTCTCTGGTTTCCTTCCACACTGGGACCCCTTGTGTGCTTCCATCCGAGCCAACAAAAGTAATTAATATAAGTTGGAAAAACTTGCTTTGCAATTGTTGTAAGATCAATAGTTTACTTTAGTAAGATCACTTGATGTTAAAATTTGTAATCCATTTGTTTGAATTGGTTTGGAATTAAATTATTCTTTACAACATTTAGAATCGAATACTGAGACCTATGTAATCAGGTTTTTTGATGCCCTCCAATAAGGAAAATAAGGTAGTATTTCATCTAGTTAAACAAGTCTGGGATTCCCGTAACAGATGTGAAAAGGTAGGGGGTCACCTTTGTGACCTCATAGGTATAAATCGAGTACTCCCTTTCACAGGAAAACTCCTCACATGTTTACAAGTGTGCCAGAAAGAGTGATTTGTATAAGTTGAAATAACTTGTTATAAAATAAATGAAATTTATAAACAAGAAATGAGAAACAATTTGTTATAATGTTTCTTTTGTTGATTTTGATGATTAATTAGCATGATGTGATATAACAATAATTGTGATGTGTTATTAAGTGGTGGTATGACACAGCCAATCCTTTCTATTACAGCTCTTCACTTACTTATCAGAGATTGTCCTGATGTTATCTCCCTTGTCACTGTATTCTCATTAACTCCATCTAGACTCCTGTTCTAATACAGAAAAGTCCTTACGGATACTACACAGCTTTTAATGTGTAATCATATGTTCTAATACAGAAAAGTCCTTACGGATACTACACAGCTTTTAATGTGTAATCATATGTTCTAATACAGAAAAGTCCTTACGGATACTACACAGCTTTTAATGTGTAATCATATGTTCTAATACAGAAAAGTCCTAACAGATACTACACAGCTTTTAATGTGTAATCATATGTTCTAATACAGAAAAGTCCTTACGGATACTACACAGCTTTTAATGTGTAATCATATGTTCTAATACAGAAAAGTCCTTACGGATACTACACAGCTTTTAATGTGAAGTCATATGTTCTAATACAGAAAAGTCTGAACGGATACTACACAGCTTTTAATGTGTAATCATATGTTCTAATACAGAAAAGTCCTAACAGATACTACACAGCTTTTAATGTGTAATCATATGTTCTAATACAGAAAAGTCCTAACAGATACTACACAGCTTTTAATGTGTAATCATATGTTCTAATACAGAAAAGTCCTAACAGATACTACACAGCTTTTAATGTATTATCATAATCATTAACTTCTCTCAGTATTTAGATTGACACGTACAGTTTCCTAATTCATGTTTTTTTTTGTGTGTGTGTGTTTGTGTTAGCGGTTTCTATGGTTTATCAGTTTCAGCATTATGCATATCAAATCATAACTTGTATCAGAAAACAATGTTTGCAAGACATTTTAAATTACAAAATACTGCTTTTGTGTTCATTTTCGTCTTTGAAGGACTACCAGCTATAATGAATTTACGATGATACATTCAATTGTAATTGAGTTTTTTATCATGAATTTCAAAATATCACTTTTGTGTTCCTTTTTGTCTTTGAAAGACTATGCAGCTATAATGAATTAACGATGATACATTCAGTTGTGATTTTTTTTTTTTTTTTCATATTTTTGAACTTATTTTTAACCATTATCAGTATTCAAGTTCTCATTGCTTTTGTTTAGGTTGTATATTGTATTTTTTTTTTCATTTTTTATTTTGTTTGAGTGATGATGAGAAAATCGTGATGATAAATAAAACAAAAAGGAAGGCATTATATACCTTGCTGTTGTTTTGGTTGTTTTTAGAACTTTTAAGTGCCATTTTTTTTACTGCAGTGCAAAATAACATGTGTCATATTTAATCCATTGGATTCAAATGGAAAACTTTTAAACTTGGCCTCATGCCTAATCCTAGGGACACATAAAATGTCAACGGAACCAAGGAATACCAAACACACTCGGGAATTTAGGAATATTTTCTTCAGGTTGGTTATTTGACACCATTTTCTACCTTTGTACATAGGATTATGGTATGGTTGAGAAAGTTGGTCAGTTCCTTACCAACTCATACACTACATTTGTCAGTGTGAGATCAATGTACCAGAGTATGCTTCACATTAATCATTTGTCTGACAAAGGTGATTGTGTGGTCATCGAAAAGTCACTTAAATATTCTACTGGTTATAAGATGAAGGTGACCGTGTGGTCATAGAAACGTCACACTCTAATCTTATACTGGTTGTGTTATAAGATGAAGGTGAATGTGTAGCCATGGAAACGTCACACTCTAATCTTATACTGGTTGTGATATAAGATGAAGGTGATCGTGTAGTCATAGAAACGTCACACTCTAATCTTCTACTGGTTGTGTTATAAGATGAAGGTGACTGTGTAGTCATAGAAACATCACACTCTTATCTTCTACTGGTTGTGTTATAAGATGAAGGTGATCTTGTAGTCATAGAAACGTCACACTCTAATCTTCTACTGGTTGTGTTATAAGATGAAAGTGACCGTGTAGTCATGGAAACATCACACTCTTATCTTCTACTGATTGTGTTATAAGATGAAGTTGACCGTGTAGTCATAGAAACGTCACACATTAATCTTCTACTGGTTGTGTTATAAGAACATCTATTCTAACATGTTTAGTGTTACAGAAGATCGAGTCTTCTCTGGTTTATGGGAAGAAAGGCCATAAGGTGAGACAAAATCAGCCGTATATTTGTTTACTTCCATACCACTTCAGTTAGACTTTGTCCCTTTAACAGTCTGTAATAGTGTAAGAATACCAAAGCTTTAGTTTCGGCTACTTTTACTGAAAGTCTTCAAAGTTCCATTCCATCCTAATACATGTTTATCAATGAAAGGTACTACAGAAAACATAGTCCCAGTATTCCTCATGCTTCTCCAGTCCTGTGTGTGGTCATGCCGATATTAGAATATATCACTGTGTATAGGTCAAGAGTGATCCAACATGTCAACAATTTGATCCACAAATACATTATGAATTGGGAAGGAGCTGTTTGTGTTGTCTTCACTGTCGACCTACATTCTGTCCTTTTTTTTAGAGAGGACTTGGTTTACTTTTTGTATCCACAGCAGTTCCCAGAAGAATTTACTGAATATCATCGATTGTGGGACTTTGTACCTCCACACAAAAACTTTAAAAGAGTTATCACCCTTTGATTTTTCCTGTACCTAAATATTGCTTTAGGATATCCTCATAAAACATTCTAGTTGATGTTTGGAGAGTTGTATCAGAAATTTCCTTTAAACGGCAGTTATTATACGTCATTCCACTTAAATTTCCTTTAAATGGCAGTTATGTCATTCCACTTAAATTTCCTTTAAACAGCAGTTATTATTCGTCATTCCACTTAAATTTCCTTTAAACAGCAGTTATTATATGTCATTCCACTTAAATTTCCTTTAAACGGCAGTAATTATACGTCATTCCACTTAAATTTCCTCTAAACAGCTGTAATTATACGTCATTCCACTTGTAATATGTAAATATGTTAAACAGTAGCTAATATTGTTCTTTCATTTAATGCTCTTTCTAATACTGTGGCTACCAAAGGTATAGACATCTGACCAAGAAAGGTCACCATGATTTTTTTTCCCTTTAATTCAAAGACGAGCAGTGCTAGAATCGTTTTTACAAATATTCTATCTATTGTTAATTATCCAAATCTTAAAGTCATACATCAAGGAAAGCCATTTACTGTTATATTTTATTGAGATGCTTAAATACAATCAAAACAGCATTATAGAAATGCAAAAATCACAACACAAATATGCAATTTTGACAAAGTTGTTCCATTAATAATTTGCTTTAAGAAGTCATTAGTAGTTATCTTTCTGCAAACTTGAACAAAAAAAAAAAAAAATGTCATATACATAATTCCACAAATAAATGTTTAAAATTGCCATTATATATTCAGTGTAATTCAACTAAAGATTATTCTACTACAACAGGTAAAATAGTAGGATTTTGAAATACATTGTATACAGAACTATCTAATGTAGTACTGACACAAATGCTATAAAGTCTTACAAAGCATACAAGTTTGGACTACAAGTAAGGTAAGTTAACTTTCTTATCAGGGTTTACACCATTATGCAGTAAAACACAGCATTTGTCAGTAACTTGTGTAAAAAAAATGTATATGCTAATTAAAGTAAACTTCACATCACCATGGAAAACCATAAGTAACGTAAACTTCACATCACCACGGAAAACCATAACAAAGAAAATTTCATATTCAAGAACTTACAAAAATATATATGAAGTATTCAATTGATTTTGTTCCACACAAAAAAAATATTAAGATATAAACAAATTTTTAAGTAAAAAACATATTGAATAGTAAAAGAAAAATGTTACTTCTGTCGGCCAATTTATTTGAGAAGTATTGTCAACGAAGTTGCATGTTTATACACCATACTTCAAAAAGGAGATGTTTAATATCAACATTACCACCAGTGTTGTCATTACTGATTCGTCTGGTGTATTTAGTGGTCTGAAGCATAGGGAGCGTTGGGTGATTTGTCTTCATTGTGGATGGCTTAAGAAGTTTTAAACTTGGAAGAATGTGGGGTTTTTTTTATATAGGATATACAAGAAACTAAACATTTGTGTTGCTGATAATGGCAAATTTGATTTCAGCATAAAATATAATGGCCATTCAGTTAATACATTCAGTTCAAAAAAAGAAGAGATAATTCAAATGACAACTGCATGTTATGTCTTTTCATAATGCAGAGTTATCTGCCCTTGTGAACAGGAATTAATTTATGTTATTAGCTCATGATAGAAACGTCATGAGGAAATGAAGCAATATTCTTGTGCAAAATATTGATGCATGATTGGGTTGAAAAACCTGTTTTTATTTCATTAGTTTTATTATAGAAAAACAAGATGTTGTGTAACTAAATCTATTCAACCAAATATGTGAACTGAATGGAAATGACAAGGGAGAGAACTGGAGCAAAATGATCAGTATTTGTAATGCCTTAAAAAACGTTAAAATGATAATTTTTGCGATTTACAAAGTAAGCTTACACTGTATTGGCTATAACACTTTACCTTGTTAACAAAAAAATTGATCCCGAAAATGATAAGATATTGAATGTGCATCAGCAGATAAACTGCTTATAAAATTCAAACTCTATTTACCGGTTGGCATAACTTCTTCATCTTGAGTGAAATCAATATACAACTGTGATGAACGTAAAAACTGGACAAGTTCAGTGATACTTATAAGTTTGACAACTCCAGACACCTGCCTCAGACAAGGTCTTTAAAGATGTTTGTTGGTTTAGTGCCCTCCGAACAGCCTGGGTCATTTTAAGGCAGTTTTTCCATCAGTAGCCGGTGGCTACCTCACTGAACAACATACGGGAGGCCCATTGAATGTCAATCAGAGCAATTTTGGTAAAGTGTCTTGTCAAAGGACACAGCTACATCAGCACCAATCCGTTCCTCATCTTTTTGAGAAACACAAACTGCGATGAACCACATACCTCAGATCTTCACCTGAGGTTAGGTAAGATTGAAAACTTCTGTCTCTAAAATGATAGTTTAATATCAGTAGCTGCATTTCTGATTGTTCGCAGTCAATGGGAATGTCAATATAAATAACAGTATAATAAATGTGAATATTGACATTACATTATCATTTCACAGACAGAAATTGTCTGTCTAAGGTTACATTATCCTTCACTCCTCTCTCTAACCAAAAGACTAATCACTATGAAAGTATAATAAATGATTATATGTTCATATATGCATAACTCTAAATTGTGACTTTCATATCAATTAATAAGCAAGATTGGCTTCAAATTCCCCTTCAAATTATATTGTCAGCTGATCTGGCAAAAATTACCTCTAGGATATATTCAAAGCAGTATCATATACTCAGAATCCTTATATACAGTTAAAATATGGTACAGTCTTGTGTTCTTAGCTAGTCACAAAACCATCTGTTATCCTTGTTCTATTCCTGGTTGATGGCGTTTCCGGTACGCAGGTTCATGGTAACTTCAACCTGGAAGGGATTGTAACCTGCAACAACTGGATAAAGTGGCTCTGAACCATCGACAGCATCGATCACACAGATCTGCTCGCCTTTGGCACAATCAAAGATCTTCCATTCCTGTTTGTCGGTATCCACCATGAACCCAAAGCTGCGACTCATCGTAGCTCCAGCCTCATTCATGGACAGACTGTCGTGAAAGATACACTGGTTGCCATGAGCGATGTGAAGGCAGATCCTGTCGCAATCACTGTGGTGTGCACCAATCAGCGACCATGCAAAGTTCTGGCCTTCTACATGGTGACGATTATCAACAACGCCACCACGTGCCAAGCCGATCTCGAATACAAGGTTGCATTTCTCAAGGGGGCGACGAATCTTGTAGCGGACATAGAGCTCATAATAATGGCTACCAGGAGCTGGTAAGGGAACAGTGCTAATGGCACCCTTGTATTTTTGAAGAGGGTTTTCGCCATGAGGCTCGGTGCCTGCTGCAGTGTTTAGGAAAGTCTTGCCATCAGGGGAGACAGTCACATCTCTATGTGCACGGGCACGGTCAAAAGAAAACTCGGTTCCTGTAGGGACGAAATACATCATAGTTACAATGGAAGCCATCAAACAAATTCAATGTGAATCATACATTTTATATGATACATGTACCAATACTTGACGCTCTTCTAATGTTATCAGGTTTATGAAAAATACGAAATTTAGTATATTATGAGGCGAATGCACCTCCTCATCTTGATTTTGAATTTTTTACAATTACTTTCGATTTTCTTCAGCTGCCTCTTATTTTTTAACATTTAGGCCCTTAGAATCACTGACAAGTCCTTGGACAAAAGTGTATGATGTAGTTTCATTCATTGTTCAGCTCTGCTGTATCTTATCCAAATCTGTATTAAATTGTGCTATTTCTTTGTGTGTCATTTGTACAATCTAAAATACTATTTTAGTTAATGCGATGAAGTACTTCATTTCAGGTACTTTGGGTCATAAGACAAAAAAGAATGCAAGTTATCAAAATTATTTTGTTTAGAGTTAAGTCTGTAAAAAAATTTCTTACTCACGTTTTGCTTTCTGAAGAATGGCTGCTGGAATATTGGAAACTGAAAAGACAAAAGGAAAGAAAAATTATATTTATTCACGGCAAGGGTTGAAATCTTTTATGCCAGAAAATGAACAACAAAACGTACAGGGTTTTATTTAACAATTCAACTTACTGCTAATATCTGTGTTTGGAATGACTTGGAATGGAAATGTCCCAATTGGACGATCCATAACTCGGATTTCCATGACATGGTCACCGGACTCGAAAGGAATAAAGCTGATGCGGTAACAATCATTTGAACCAGGCAAACTGTTGTCTACCCGTGCCAAATTCTCCGTTCCTGCAATGAAACAGAAAGGATTTACTCGAAACAGATAAATAAAGTGGTGTAAACATTTGTACAATGACCAAGAGAATTTGATAAACAAATGTGGGGGTTATTTTCGAGATCAATTTTCATTTCATTTTATCTATAAAATTTAAGCACATCTGAAAATATTACACGTGCGGGAAATTTTTGCGATCTAATGACCTTCGCGTAATTAGCGTAAATTTCTCCCTCACATTAATTTCCATATTTACAGTAAATCTGACTTCGATTGTAAGACATCATTTACAATGTTGTTTCTTTGAAACTCGCAGTCACAACATTTATTTTCAGAACAACACCCATCATCAGTGATATCATTTCAGCAAATTTCTCTCAGAAACTCTTTGTGGTATCAGATATACGAAACACACACACTGAACAGTACGATAAGCCCAGTAACTATGAGTAAAAGTCAGGGTGGGCTTATCATCAATGAAAAACCATACGTTAATAATTCAATTAAACAGTAAAATATGAATGGGCTTATTACCAGACATGGGTATGTCTCTAGATGAATATTATATATCCACCCACCTTTTGGTCCCCTTACACGTGCAGAGATCACTCCCGCTTTGTCATCAGACTTTTCACCTGTATAGGTAGCTGTAGAAACAAAGAATGTTGCAACCTCACTCTCAATGGCATCTCCCTCAATCTCTATCTCAGTATGCGGTGGGTAGATTGAAGAGGCCCACACATTTGCCATGGCGATGGAGTCCTTCTGTATCTCACCATGTAGTCCCTTGTGTGCGAAACCAATTGCAGCAGTCTCGTGTGGCTTCTTGTCGAAGGCTTGTAAGTTGAGTGATCTCATACGCTTGATAATGGTCTTTTCTATCTTGAGAAGGGCAGAGGAATTAGTATATGATAAAGCCTGATCAGAGAAGTAAATCGCTTCCTCTATCTGATTTCTATGGGCAGTCAATGTGCTCATCTGGGTGTCCAGAATCTTTGTCTTCCGATCTACATGGCTTGCTACTTTGTTTTTAAGTTCCTCGCGACGGTTCTCCAAAATCTTTATGTATCCATCGAAGGCTGCATCAATCTGCATTTCTACTTCACGACCTTTCTCGCCCACAGCTGTCGTCTCAATGTCAACATCTCTGATGACACTGGTCACCTTCTCCTCTGTTTTCTTCAGGTTGTCCATTTCTTTGCAGATATCTTGCTTTTTCTTGATGCTAATTTCATCAGTATTGCTAATCTGGTGCCCGTCACTATCCTTGTGTTCACATAAGACGCAAACATAGCAGACTGGCTTCTGGCATTCAACTTTGGAACAGTACAGGTTAAACTTCTCATTGTGTTGGGAACATCTTTGAGGATGGCTGAATGGGCCCAAAGTCTGCTCCTTCTTCAATTTCTCCATGGTAATAAGCTCATGCGACTTGGTAAAAGTTAGCCTCTTGTGGGCCTCCTTGCACTTGTTACATAGGAACTCGCCACATTCCTGGCACCTGTGAGTGGCAACACTCTCCTCTCCACAAGATTGACAGGCAATTTCAGATGGTGCTTCTTGTACCCGGACAAAATCCATCAAATCCTCCCTGGTGTCATCGCGAGGAAATTCTTTCATGTCAGTGGAACTTGTCTTGTGCTCAACCTTGCATTTGGGACACATAATCTTCTTGTCTGCGACCTGTATACAACATATCGAAATGATAAATACTTATGGTGCTCTCAAGTAACGTGAATATTCTTTGTATCTACGGTCTTTAATTTTACTAAAGGACACAATTGGACACCAATTACAACAGTATCATTGTACGTTTTTAGCTGTAGAATTTCTTTATATCACTAATGCTTCAATTCTTTATTTTTGTGGTAAGATGAATTAGAATTTATGAAAAAAAGTCACACACAGTTGGTACTGTTTATAAGAATAAAATTAAAATATTAAATAATACCAAACATCAATTCACTATGATCAATATATACAACAAGAGGCCCAAGGGGCCTTAACGGTCACCTGAGGAATATATGTCAATAATCTGGGGATTTTAAAATGTTGCAAAAATGTAACAACACTTGTGCAGGACCAAGTGTAAAACATCTGTACCAAGTTTGAACATGACCCAACCCAATGGTTCTTGAAAGGAAGTCCATAATGTCTTAGCCATACAGAGGCCAGGGTGGCCATCTTGGATTTTGAATCGCCCCAAAAAATTAAGACACATGCCAGGACCTTGTGTAGAACATTCGTATCAAGTTTCCCCTTTTCCCTCCTCCTGGGGCCGCTATTGGGGCCACGCTCATTTTCTTCGCAATCTTGAAGCGGCTTCCCATGGGGATAATTTGTGCCAAGTTTGGTCAAAATCCATCCACTGGTTCTTGAGAAGTAGTCATTTAATGAAGGTTTTTACATATGGCCCCTTTTACACCCTTTATGGGCCCAAAGGGGACATTATCACTTTTTTTCAACATAATTTCATATGTCCTTTACTAAGGGATGATGTCTACCAAATTTGGTTGAAATTGGTCAAAGTTGAATTTTCGACCCTTTTTAAGCGCCCCCCTAGTGGGGCCGTTTTTGACCCGATTTTTTTTTCATTCACAAACTTTGTAGACCTTGCTATAAGGACCCTAAATATCAAATATGAATTTAATCTGACTGTTGGTTCATGAAAAGAAGATTTTTAAAGATTTACCTAATTTTACCCCCCTTTTTCCCCCTCCTGCGGCCCCTATTGGGGCCATGCCTTTTTTCTTCGCAAACTTCAAGCAGCTTCCCATGGAAATTCTTTGTGCCAAGTTTGGTCAAAATCCATCCAATAATTATTGACAAGATGTCATTTAAAGAAGGTTTTTACATATGGCCCCTTTTACACCGCTTATGGGCCCCAAAGGGGACATAATAACTTTTTTCAACATAATTTCATATGTCCTTCACTAAGGGATGCTTTCTGCCAAATTTGGTTGAAATTGGTCAAAGTTGAAATTTTGACCCTTTTGAGTGCCCCCTAGTGGGGCCGTTTTTGACCCGATTTTTTTTTTTATTCGCAAACTTTGTAGATCTTGCTATAAGGACCCTAAATATTAAATATGAATTTAATCTGACAATTGGTTCTTGAGAAGAAGATTTTTAAAGATTTACCTAATTTTACCCCCTTTTCCCCCTCCTGGGGCCCCTATTGGGGCCATGCCTTTTTTCTTCGCAAACTTGAAGCGGCTTCCCATGGGGATGCTTTGTGCCAAGTTTGGTAAAAATCCATTCAGTGGTTCTTGAGAAGAAGTTGAATATATGAAAAGTTAACGACGCACGACGACAGACAAATCATGATGGCAATAGGTCACCATGAGCCTTCGGCTCAGGCGACCTAAAAATTAATGAGAAACATATGTTTTTAGTTCAATTTGAGAAAAACATATGAAAAATAAATTATAATATCGACAAATCTATCCAGAGTTTTTTTTTTTTTTTTTTGCTTTGAATAAATGCTTAATAAAAAAAACTTGATTAAAATTAATGTGTACACTGCTAATTAAAGAGTCTGTAGTCATGTTTACTATGGTGACAATTGATTACGGTGACCTTAGTCACGTTCAGTGATCTTGAACTATATTACCTTGTCCTTGACACACTTGAAGCAAAGGGTATGTAGGCATGGCAACAGTCGTGGATGTTTGTCATCACTGTCATAGCTAGTGCGGCAGTTGTGACAGCGAAGGAATTTCTCTTTGAGTTGATCCACCCCCATCGTCATGGACGACAGAGATGCCATAGTGATGTTGAAGCTGGCATTGGGGATGGTACCCTAAACAAAACAACAATGGTATATTAGTTTAAAATAAACCAAGAGGGCTAGTATCACTCGTTTAAAAGCTAAAATGGTGAAATAATATTCTTCCTCAAAAAAAAAGTTTTGTAATGTACAACGTGCCAATGTACATGAGAAACAATTGCTCTTAATTCATATCTTGTTTTTCACTTAATGTTTTGTCAAGGTCATAGAATATTTAACATTGATCCCCGTGACCTTAAGTAAAGTAGGTCAAAGTCATGTATATGAGGATACAATATAGCAATTCATCACAACTGGTCAAATAACAAGATTGTGTCTCCAAGAATTAGAGAAAGAAGATTTTTTTTAGGTTTTTAATTTATTGGACCCAGCTATGACCATGAATGTAGACCATGGTCATTTATAAGAATATCTCTAAATGAAACAAGAGGCCCATGGGCCTTAACGGTCATCTGACAAAAAGCAAGCCAAACTCTAACAAAAGCGAGTCTGCCGATAAACAGAGGGCTTTATAGTTACAACTTCATCTGAGAATGTTGGAGCTTCAATGTCAATTCTGTTGGCCATCCAATTATTGACAAGTTGTTAAAATACCATCATTGCATGACGCAGCCCAAATATCTGTACCTCTGTCCTTTTGGTCATTAAGAAGTTGTTGAAAGATTTGAACACTCGGACACTTTCACTCTATATGAATATCATGATTGTGTGCTTTGAACTTGTGAAGCAATGCCTTCAGATAAAGTAGATTGCCAATATTAACCCCTATGAATTTTATTGCCCCAACTGTTGCTTATTGAAGAGAAGTTGTTTGTATATTATAATATATTTGACCCCTGTGACCTAGAAAGTGGGTCAAGGTCATTCATTTGAACAAACTTGGTAGCCCTTCCTCCAAGCATCCTACAGGCCCAATATCAGCACTCTTGGACTTTTGCTTATTGAGAAGAAGTCATTTGTATATTTTAACATATTTGACCCTTGTGACCTTGAAAATGGGTCAAGGTCATTCATTTGAACAAACGTGGTAGCCCTTCATCCCAGCATGGCACAGGCCCAATATCAGCACTCTGAGCTTTTTAATTGTTGAGAAGTTGTTTAAAAACTTTAACATATTTGACCCCTGTGACCTCGAAAGTGGGTCAAGGTCATTCATTTGAACAAACTTTGGGCTCCATGCCAGCATGCTATGGGCCAAGTATTAGCCCCCTAGGCCTTCTAGTATTTGAGAAGAAGTTTTTTGAATGAAAAGTTTGCGGACGACGCACGGCGGACAACGACGGACGAAGTTAGATTAGACTGAAGATGATAACTACCATGTCATGACCATACTGCACTTTCTGCCATAGGAGGTAATGTTAAAATAAGTTTACAGAAATTTTAAACCAACAATTTCCTTTTTAGTAGCTATTAGAATAAATTTATTTCAAGTCAACACTACCTAATTGATTTAATGAAAAAAATATTTAATAATTTCATTTTTGGGCACAGCTTTTCAGATATCGAATATTTATCATCTTAATAATCTTCTCTTGGGTAAATCTTCCTTCATAATATACAACACCTGAACTGATTGATACAAACAATTATTAGTGCTAGCCCATATACTGTAATAATAATACAAAGAATCTAAGATTTAATCATGAGATAGCATTTTCAGAAAGAAAAGTGTACTTTCTCTTTAAAATATATACATGTTTGGGGAAAAAAATCACATGTATTTCTGTTTAAATTTTGGGAGACCATGCAATACATGTAAAAGAAGGCCCATGATATAACAGAGAAAAATATTTATTATCATGGTATATTAAATGGGAAAATAAGGAGAGTAGCTGATATTTATTTCAGCAAAATGATTTCTTCTTATAATTTAACATCGACAAATATAGATTTTAAAAATTTAAAAAGATCATAATTTGATTATTAGTTCTTTCCTGATAATATCGTTTAAAACATAGCTTATATGTCTTTTTTTCGTTATTCATTCTATGGAAATATTTGATGGTGAAACAAATTTAGGCCAAAAGGAAACGACAAAGTGGAAAAATTTTATCTACTTTCTGTTTTATTTTGGGAGACTGCGCAATACTACAAATCCGAAAATATTCCAAATTTTCTTTAAAAATAAACACGCAGAAAATAGCAATGAAGAACTCAGATTACTACAACTTTCACTTTATTCATATCTTATCTAACATTTTCATTCAAATATGTAAACAACAAGTTTATCTAAGTGTGTCAAATCATTGAACTTGTTTTGCCCACTTGTAGAGTTACTTCCCTTAGTACTTTCGTTTTCCTTTTGGCTTACACGTCATATGGATAAAAAAAATCAGGACTTTTAAGTACCCATCAATTCACCAACTAATGAAAGCTAATAATATTGTAACATCCTAGATAAACTGTAATGTTATAAAAAAAAAACCTTTGATGCATTTCACATCAAGTGGATTCAGGTTTTCTAAATGCTTAATTTGGCACCATAGGAACCAAACATATTATTTGAGAAATATAGCTGTTATGTTGCTAAAATGTCTGTTGTCAAATTTTAATTGATATTTTCATATGAAAAATCTTATAAGTTTGACTGGGCATTTTTCATTTTTTTTTTTTTTTAATGTCTTTATATATACGTATTTACTTCAATAAACTTTGCACATACTGTTAATGCGTTTCCATGTACTTACCACAAGCATGGTCATCTTCTCTTCTTTTATTTCGTCTTGAGGTGTCTGAAAAATATGTACGTTTAGTTTCTACTAGACGCAACAAGAAAATGGCTACCTGCTGGTTGACAGGTCTAAAATGAAAGTAGTCGTTACGTCACTTTATCGGAAATACCAACAAGACATGGTATTTCGTAGTATTTATTAATCACGTGGGTGGGGTGTATGCTAAATATAGACTTCAGATATAAATATGAGTACTTGATCTACAAGGTAAATAATTAAATACGTAGTTTATATATATTGGGAAATGTGACACAGATGACGGTATGGTAATGTGATTTGTGCTACAATGTTCAAAATTGGAAAAAAAAAAGTTAACATAATACATCATATACGGCAATGTTGTTGATCCGAAAGTTCCAATTTTGAATTACCTGTCATAATTGTAGCCGAGTATGATATATAGATATATATGTATATCTTGATAATTATTGTCACTGTTGTTAAACATCTGAAGATTTAGCAAAGAAAACATTTGTAATCGTTTCGTATAAAAATGTATATACACTGTACATATGATATAAATTTTGTAAAGTTCTCAATTACTTATCATTAAAAAGATTGAGACGCAACCAATAGTTTGAAATACTCTCTTACGCTCTTCAACATCAAGATTCACCATTCTTTCTAAAAAAAAAATGGAAACCCATATTCTTTTAAATACGCGAATACGCAAGTCATACATATATGTATATGTAGTTGAGTAATGTAATGTGTATCGGACGGTATAGTATGGTGCATTATCAGGATTTTGTGTCGGGCTGAAGACACAGAAAATTGATATTTCATGTTTTATTGTGGCGTAGAAGTCTATCCTATAATACATCAAATCGGTACAAAACAAAAATCTTATGTATTACTATATACGTATTTTCAAGATAATTTGTCCCCGGTGTTTTTCCTACAGTATAAATTCTATTTCTTATGACGAGTGAGTACATATGTGTAGTTTTTGGAATTTTCATTTACTTCTGCTATTGGGCTTTATCTGTGTTCAAGTGCAATTTAGATCCAGCTATTGGTCCTAATTGAGATTACCTCTGCTCATATCAAAGGAATGAGACGGTCTTCAAGCATTGATGCCCCGAGTAATTCAATATCATACGACCTGCCCTATAGAAGTCCCTGTCTTTGTTGATGAAACGTCTCAGATTAATCTTAGTTAATATCCGGTCAGTCAGTCAGGATGATTTTTCCCATTTTTTTATTATTATTTTTCCGTGGGACCGCAAGAATGCATCAAAAAGTATTATACTTCCCTGGTACACGAGAAAGAAAGAATCTTAAAAACGGACGGAGGCTAGTCGCCCTCGGCGAAGAGCTTGTGAATAAAGTTGGGATCAATTTAGTAGAATAAAAAATGCTACTACAAAGTTCAAACAAAAAAGAGAGGCGTTTTGTCGATTTGACTTTTTTTCCAGATTCGAGTAAAAAAAGTCTCAGATTATCAGAATAAAAAGTGGTACATAAGGAGAGGTAAACGAAAAATAGTTGTCTACAAAATAGACAAATCGGATTCACTTGCACAGATGACTGTCACTTACATATTTCACTGACTAGAACATATATTCATGTTTCTACTTACCTCCATTGCTCGCCGATGTTCAAAGCAAAAGTACTTAAAACGAAAGTAGGATATTCCAACTTGAAGTAGGACCAAAGGTTTATCAAAGATATGCTTTATCTAAACAGTGTTTTTCATTTTTTTTTTTTTTTTTTTTGAAACGTATCTTACTTTATATAGACTGTTTCGGGCCCGACAACGTGCGCATATTTACTCTTTATTGAACGGTTGGGGTACGATAAAAGTCGGTCACGTGATACAATAATGTCGTTATAGCCGAATCAGTCATATTTTGCATATTTCGTAACTTCGCCTTTGTTTTATGTTCTATATAGTATGTAACTTATGTATTTAAGGGGCGGATTACCGCGAAAATATTACGATCAGTTTACTAGTCCATACTATCGCCATTACTTATTTGATATTACACGGAGCAAAGGTAGACTTAGTATTTCGATCATGTTTATTATCTAACACGTCTACTACGATAACTGCATGCAGCATACGTAAATCATTAAGACATTTACACGATGAAGTTACTTTTGAATGCATTTCCCCTTATTATTTGTATGACGTTCAATCTACTTTCTCTTTATTACATCTTACTACTGCACGTCAATCAAGGTCCAATCGGAATAGGTCGGCCAATTCCGTACATGCTCGGAATCGATAAACGGAATTTGCCGAGATGATGTGCCCTTTGACCTGTGAATTGAACCCGAAAACACGTTTGCAGTGACAGCTGATGGAGGGAGTAAGTAGTTTTTTTATCGAAGTTTGATGAACAAAATCGAAACATTACCTCTAAAATGACAACTGGTAAGACAGCTACTACAGTAACTACTCAACAGAGGATCTTATATACATAAAGCAGTGCGTTATGTGTGCTGCTTAATACAAATCTAATTGCACGATTAGGTAATATTACGAGTGTGCTAACAACGTTCTATTTATTGACCAGATTTCCTCATTCACGGACAGGTATTTGTAACATTTGCTACATACATGTCGATCTATGAACCATCAGTAGTGCGTTTTTAAAGAAAAAAAATATATACGAACTGTGCAAATTTTTTTTTAAGGATTATAATGTATACTATATACAGATGTATTGTCACCATGTTGACACCATTCCCTTTCAGTTGACACATATGTATAGGTACCAGGCTCGTCGCTCTCAGTAAACTCGTACCTATATTGAGTGTATTAACAGACAAGGCTGTGGATACCAGATTATGTAATGCTATGTGTTAAACCAGACTTAATTTCAGATATTGATCGAGATTTAATATCCATTTCAAAACGTGCCTGCAAATCTCATGCATTACAATTCAATTTTCGACTCTCATAAGTTAATTTTTCAACGATACTTTAGAACGCTAAAAAACAAAAACAAAATCACATCAATTCAAAGAACAAAAAAATAACAACTGAAAGTTGATTATGATAAAATAGTAATTTATGTGATATCAGTTATATCTGCATTTCTTTATTTTTTAAATGTGATCACAATGCAATAAGTTGCTGTCATTTTTAGCTCACTGGTCTGAAGAGTCAAGTGAGTTTATGCTTGGATGCAGTGTCCATCTGGCATCAACTTTTCCATGTAAACAACTTCTTCTCAATGACCAGCAGACCAAATGCCATGGTATTTGGCTGGTTGGTCGCTGGGATGAACGCCAACAAAGTTTGCAAAAGAACTGACCTTGACCCTTATTCAAGTTCACAGGAGTCAAATTTGTTTAAACATTTCTACATCTTCTTCTGACTGACAAAAAGGCGCAGAAGCATATTTGGATAGGTTGATAGATTGAATCCTGACAAAGTTTGCAAAAGAAAAAAATGACCTAGTCCCTGATTTGAGGTCACAGGTACTCTTTTGTTAAAACATTTAAAGAGCTCCTTGTGATTAACCAAAAGGCACTAAAGTACAGTATTAGTGCCTTTTGGTTAATCACAAGGAGCTCTTTTTTTTTTTTTTTTCATTTGGATGATAGATTCCTAGGATGAAGCCTGACAAAGTTTGTATACAGAAATGATCATTACCTTAATTCAAAGTCACATAAAGGTAAATTTGTTAAAACTTTAAAACATCTTCTGATGACTAACAAAAATGCACAGAAGTATGATATTTGGATGATAGATTCTTTGGATGAAGCCAAACAAATTTTGCCAAAAAAAAAAAAAAATGACTTTGACTCATATTGAAGGTCAGGGTGTCAAATTTCTTGAAACCTGTCAAAGATTTCTTCTGGTAAACTGAAAGTCTTTAATACTAAGTTTGATGAACATTAAATACCAAGTGAGCAATGCAGGCCTATTGGGCCTCTTGTTTAGAGCAGTCAATGTTTACAAATAGATTTAGATCTAGATTCCATACTGTACATTTTCTGTAACATTTGATTTATATCTCATCACTGTTCTGCCATTATTGATGACAAAAATTAGGGTCATATCAATTCAATGCAACAATTTTAGAATGAAAGTCCATTTCATGCAGTGTTGGCTTTAAAAATTTTATACAATTTACATACATACATGTATCTCATTTTTTCATTGTGTGATTTTGTTGTTATTGTGTCATAAAGAATGCCAACTACCCACTCGACACACACTCAAGAAAAAGTAGAATTCACATCATTGAAATGCTAATATGCAGATCAGGAATGAGGAACTAATCAGCAGCCCTCATGATTAGATGGTTATTTTTAATGGTTCAATTTTTTTTAAAAGTCTAGAAAAGTAAATGATGTATTAGAATTTTTCATGGGTATTATGAAATGGATAAGGATTTCATTATTCATATATTTTAGTTTCAAGATGTCTACATTTCGTGACTTTGTTCTGTCTTAATTTGGAAGACTAAAACCTCTCTTGAAGAGACCCCTTTACAGTATGTATGTGTTATGAAATTCTTTTGTAGGAATTGGATCCATATTGTGAACGTGACCTTGACCCAGTGTTAGATTTACTGTGCTACCTCAACAGTGCCTGGAGTTCCGCCTAAGATGGCTGAAGAGAGAACACCCTTGCTGACCGCAAAAGATGACACAGAGTCTACCTATGTTAACGTCGTCCCTAACAAAGGACCGGGGAATTACGCTCATGACCACACCACTTCTCAGGTCATCAAGGACACAAGGTTTGCTCAAGATTCCAGTGGTTCTGGCTCAACAGATGTCAGGTAACAAAGATCTTCCTCAAACTACTGATCTCATACATTGGCCATTAACATTGTTCTAGAAACAGATCACATTTCAAAGACACTTAGAACTATGATTAAATGATATTATGATTGCACCTGATCAAATGCTTTTGAAAATTTTGTGATAGATTTAAGATAATGTGTTTGTTGTACTTCAAATTCTGTATGACTAAACTATAAATAAGTTCTGTTTTAATAAGAACTTGTTTCCTTTTGATTTTTTCAAATTATTTTTTTTCTGATTTTTGTATCAGAGAAAACCTCCTGTATGAGCCCTATGATGGTCCTCTTGTTACAAGAAATCCATACTTACGTCAAAGTTCCAGTGTAGCTGAAATAACACAGCCAATCTACCTATCATGGAAAGACATCAATGTGTATGCCATGCCACAAGACCGGGGATGTTGTCGGGGTCCTCCAAAAGGTGCAGAGCCCAGACACATTCTACGCAATGGTAAATCATATCATTCATTTTCTGATTCAAAGATATTTTGTTACTCTGAGGGAGAACGTAATGACTGTAACGTTGTCCAATCCACTTCAGGGAATTAAGCTATTGCAATTTTTCCAAAATTATGGAGTTTGCTTATGTTCTGTCCAGGTCAAGGGATTTGTTGTTTGTCAAGAGGAATCTACAGCTTTGACCAGATAAGGCCACCTTAAGTTGCTCTGTGTGTCAATTTCCTTATTTTTGGGGAAACCCTTCATATGAGTGGATAAATTGATAGAATTGTTCACCTCATTGGTATTGAGATAAGGGAATCTCAACCAAAGGGAAAAGATTATTAAGTTGACAAACACAAGGCTTGTTGATTGTTTTAAACTAGACAATCTTCTCCCGAAAGGTTGAAATCTCCCTATATCACCAACAGTGGGGTTTACTTTTTCCTTATCCTTCTGACCTTCAAATGTATAAGCTGTTTTCTTATTGTTGATGTGATATTGAAAATCCCTGTGTCTCCACTCAAGTGTAAGACAAGGAAATCTTACACCATTGAAAGTATGGGTACACCTGATGAAGATAAGATATGACTCTGAACCTGGAACAAGGATGTGAAATAAAATCAGATGTGTTCATGTACAATATTTATTTCTTATTTTCTTTAATATTTTTTCAGTATCTGGAATAGTGAAACCAGGAACATTGCTGGCTATCCTAGGGGCTAGGTAAATGCATACTGTAAAAAAAATTCAATTTTTTTTGCTTTTGCTTATTCTTGAGCTTGTTATTGTTATATATTTATTATGTGCAGTCTAACATAACAATATAATTGTTAAGTGCCTGACATCATTTCCTGACATCAAAAAAAGTTATGTTGCATTTGTTTATATTGAAATATATGAAAACAACATATTCACTGAATAACACGGCAGTCATGTGATAAATAACTGAATTCCATACACAGTGGAGCTGGGAAATCTACGCTGATGAATGTGTTGACCTACAGGAACCAAACAAAGAATTTAGTGGTACAAGGCGATGTGCGACTCAACGGAGTCGAGGTTGGCAAAAATATTCGCAACATGTCCGCCTACCTTCAACAGGATGACCTTTTTATAGGGTCTCTAACTGTAAGGGAGCATCTGACATTCAGGGTAGGTAACTCTTTAGAGTGTCTTTAACTGTAAGGGTACATCTCATATTCAGGGTAGATAACACCTGAGGGTGTCTTGAGCCATTTGGGAGCATCTCATATTCAAGGTAGATAACTTTTGATGGTTTCTGTAATGATCTTGTAGCATCTCATATTGAGGGTAGGTAACACCTGAGAGTGTCTTTAGCTATTTGGGAGCATCTCATATTCAAGGTAGATAACTCTTGGCAGTGTCTTTAATGATCTTGCAGCATCTCATATTCAGGGTAGATAACACCTAAGGGTGTCTTGTGCCATTTGGGAGCATCTCATATTCAAGGTAGATAACTCTTGGTGGTGTCTTTTATGATCTTGTAGCATCTCAAATTCAGGGTAGGTAATATCCAACATCAATAATTTTCCAATATTCATGGAATTGGAAATCTTGTCAGAGACTTGAACATCAGCAAATTTATCTTACTTATATATCTGTTAGACATATCTTGAGATGAACACCACAAGGGAATTTTTCTTGCGCATATATAGGTTCTGAACTGTTGATTCAACCCTGTTCTAATAGCTTGTAGTAGATGTTTTACATGTGCTGTTCTGATCTGGTGTTTTAGGCACTTCTGAGAATGGACAAGCGAATTGGTAAGAGAGAGCGTCTACAGAAGGTTGAGGAAGTTATAAATGAGGTAATTGAATTATATTTATTGGGAGATTTATTTGTAACTGAAAGTTCATTGCGAAATATACCTAAAGTTTATTGGGAAATATTGGGTGATTTTTTTTATAACCTAAAGTTCATCGAGAAATATTTGATAATTTATTCATAAGCTAAAGTTCATTGGGAAATATTTGATAATTTATTCATAAGCTAAAGTTCATTGGGAAATATTTGATAATTTATTCATAAGCTAAAGTTCATTGGGAAATATTTGATAATTTATTCATAAGCTTAAGTTCATTGGGAAATATTGGGTGATTAATTTATAACGTAAAATTCATTGGGAAATAAAGGATGGTTTATTTGTAACCTGTATGTAAATCTAGACAAAATGATAAAACTGGAAAACATCGGAAAATGTAATTATAATTATTGTAGGGTTGTCAAATGTTATTCATTATCACTATAGATGCTATTGACAACAAATAAAATCTGACAAGTGTTTAATGGTTAATTGAAAATTTGTGGTGGAAATGCATACATCTGTTTGTTTGGGGTTTTTTTTCCACCTTTTTTTCCCCCCTTATTTGTGAGTTTTTTTTTGGTGCACAGCTGAATGATATAGATCTAAGTGTGATTTGTTGTCAATGTTGTAGCTTGGCCTCACCAAATGTGCAAACACAGTGATTGGAACACCAGGTCGAGTGAAAGGGATTTCTGGAGGAGAGAGAAAACGATTGGCGTTTGCCTCGGAGGTGCTGTCGAATCCCCCTCTGATCTTTTGTGATGAACCCACCTCTGGTCTTGACTCTTACATGGCAAAGAACATTGTACAGACCCTTAAGTTACTGGTGTCTAAAGGACGAACAATTATCACTACTCTTCATCAGCCATCTTCCGAGGTTTTTGAAATGTTTGACCAGTAAGTTTTTTTTTTTTTTTTTTTTTTTTTTCAAAATTTTATTGTTGGATTTTGAACGCTGTTTTTAATCATGTTGTCAATACATTTGTAAATGCTCCAGGATTTATTACTTTCTATAATAATTTGAACATAAATCAATATGGATTTTTATCTGTTAGGTAGTGTATATGTTGTAAGTGAACTCAGTCGATCCACACCAGGGTGCTTAGCACATCATTGAAAACATTTGTATCAATATCATTTTATGTTAATGCCGATTTAATGCAGGCACGTAGTGTTACCGTGTAACTCTTGTCTCCCTTTCACATTCTGTCACATTGTGACACCATACATCCCATCCTGTTCTGAATCAACGTCATATCTGGAGAACGTCGACAGATTTTATTTGTATTCTAAATTTTATCATAACATCAAGTTTTACGCTATATTATTTTGATGTGGTCATCAATCAAGATCATAGGGTCAAAGGTCACATCTGGCAACTTTCATCAAACACTTAAGTTTAATATATGGAAGGTGGGACATTCTTGTCTTTCTGCCATTTTCAGGTTCGTTAAAATGTTAGTAGACATTGTGATCTCAGAACTGATAAAGACTGTATTGATATTGTCAAAAGAAATGGATATAACTCCTGAAAGTTTCTATGGTTCAAAGTATGGTTTTATTTCGAAGGATATATTTTTGTACGCCCATCAAAAATTTTGACTGGATGTATAGTGATATGGCATTGTCCATCAGTTGTAAACTTTTATTTGTCAAAAGATCTCCTCCCACAGTTTTCAGCCAATCTTTTTTAAACATGGTAGGCTGGATAACTTGGGTTTTTTTACAAACCTAACAGTATCATAAAAAAAGATGCTGAAGCAAATACTACAAACATTACTTTTAATTCATTAAAAAAATACATCAATTTTTGTTTTTTCAGATTGCTGTTGTTAACAGAAGGGCGAGTTGCATACTTTGGACCTGCCAAAGAAGCATTAGAATTTTTCACTGGGTTTGTACATACATTTCTGCATCAGACAAAAAAAAAAGGAAAGAAATACCACACTTTAAGTTATGGATAATTCACATAGACAGAACTTTGATTGATCAATACAGCCAGGGTTTTAAGAGATGATTTTGAATAATATACGAGAACGAGAATCTGTTATGACTATTTCCTAAAATTATTTTGCATTATAGTTTTAGTTTCGCTATTTCAAAAGAAAATTAAAACAAACCCAAGGTCGGAGGTCAATATTTCCTTGATCATTCTCTATATTTTTTTAATTGATAAAATCTTTTGTTTTAGGGAGAATTTCCAGTGCCCCCCGAACTACAATCCAGCAGACCATTTTATCTTGACTCTTGCTATCCTTCCAGATAGTGTGGAAAATTGTAAACGCAGAGCTGAGGTAGGTTGAGGACAGATGTATGTTGTTGATAGAAAGGGGACGGGTGTCTTGATGGAGAAGCGGGGACAGTTTTTGCAGATTTACAAGCACTTTAGTGTTGCTTTACTGTGCTATGGTAGTTAGCTCAGTATATTGTTGTTCAGGGTTTTATTGAAATCTGCCACCTTTAAGCTTACAGGTCTTTTTTTCACATGTATTGATTCTAACTGTAAGTGGACAAAGGTTCCCATTGTTTCCATAGTGATGTTAGAACTTAGTGTACAAGGGTTGTAAAATAATAATTTCCTGTCAAAAATTTATGTTTACCAATGTTTCGGACCTTGGCAATTATCACTCTATGTTATGATGAAAAGTTGTCAAGTGTAAATGTATGGGCACTTTTCATTGAACACTGACACTAATCATTCTATAGAGAGTGAGAGTAAAAAGAAAACAATACAGTCGACCCGGTTACCTTGAAAAAAATAAGTGAAATGTGTTGATGTTAGCTTCCTGGAATAAAAATATATAAAAAAGGTGACATTGATGTATGGAAACAGTGGCAGTGATACATAGATTATCATTTTCTGTTATCAGCATTAAAGAACTGCACATTTTGTGATCTGTGACCAGTAATACTAACAATATAAGGTTGTTAGGAAATAAAATAGGGGTAGGGGGTGGGGGATGGGGAAGGGGACTTACGGTCATATTTGTAGTCCTAAACATTGTGCTGTGGTAGTCCTAAACATTGTGCTCTGTAGGAAAAACCGTCACGGAGGAAAGGAAAATTTTCTCATGTACAGTTGTAGGTATTAAAAAAATTGCATTGATTTAGGCATAATACTTAAATAATATACAAAAAGTTTTAATGGTTTTGCAGTATTTCAGACTTTTTCCAAATCCAGAGTATGTGCTTTTGATATCTATATTACATGAAGATGTCCCCAATTAAAAGGACTTTCGATTATATATTGATGCTTTTAAATGGATATTCTGCACTAGTTTGTAAATTTCTGGTTGTTTTGTGCCTTTTAGGAACTTTTTCTAATGACTTTTAAAACTGTAGTTCACAACAATATATCTATCTATAAAATTGGTGGAAATACCCCTTTTCCATTATGAAATTTGACTGTCTGAATATAGACCATTGGGAAATCTGGAACTCTGTGACTGATTGGATGATAGATTTTATGTGTAGTATGGAGTAAATACAAAAGTCTTCACCTATAATTTCTACTGGGATCGGAACTGCATTGCTTTCTGTGTTTTATTTTTCTCGTCAGTATTTAAAATATTAAAAACTACTTTGTACTGTTATTATAGCTCCCTCTTGGTCAATCTAATATTTATGAATCTATCTAGCTAGATCTATATATAGAATTTCTACAAAATCAATTTTCATGTTTGTGTATGTGGTGGATTGATGCATACAATTAGAACATAAGTAGATATTTTATGATTTTATTAAAAAAAAAAAAAAAAAATTAGATGAAATCCAGGTTTGTGCAGAATATCTTTTTAATGAATTGTGCCTTAGTTATAATAAAATATTTTTGCTATATTTGTATTTTACTTACAAAATTATATAACAGGATCACCACTTTTCATTTCCAGTCTATATGTAACTCTTTTGAGAAGACCAATACCTGTAAGGCAATTATGGAGGACATTGCTAAAGTAATGGACACTTCTTCAACTGGACACAATCTGAGTGTAAGTTCATTCTTTGTGATACAGTGATACAAACTATCTACCAAATCCTTGAGAAAAAATCTTTGATTTACTATAAATCTGAAGTTTGAATCAGAATTCAGAATAATGGTCCTGATGTAATGTTTTTAAACCTGGAGTTAAAATTCACTTAATCTCTACACAGTTGCAGGATCAAAGACTCTCTTAATTTGATTTTTAATATGTGCTTGTTGTATTTCAGTCGGAGTTTGACTCTTCAAGGTAAGAAAACTCCACAGTATCTACCAATAAGTTTGTGTCTAGTAATAAGCCTATCTATTTATAAAGGTGTTAAGTAGAATTGGAAAACAAATATTTCATAGTCTTGTAATAAGCCCACATCCCAAAAAAAGGAGAGGCTAATTAATATGTCACTTGATATACATTTCAGAATCAACAATAAACAAGTAATTGCATGTGTGTTATTTGTACCTGTGTAACACTGGTCTGTCCAGGGTAATACATCCAGGTTCACTGTTCTTGTAAAACACATCCGCCCATGCGATACAACCAGGCGCTCGTAGAAATATGACATGTTCCCTCCCAATTTACATCGTTGCCTGATATTTTGTTTTATTTTTTAGGGCAAACTTTGTTTGCAAAATGTAGATACGGAGTATCTCAGTATTAATTTTCTGTGTCAACTTGTGGATTATTTGCAAAATTGAAAAAATGTGATTTTCATATCATATGGTGTCCTTGGTAGTACATTGTCGACGTCTGAAGTTTATAATTTTTCAATGTTTTAGAATCAGAAATGAAAAGAAAAATAATTTTCCTTATTTTGGGATGTAGGATGGGATGTTCCACCTTTGAGGTAAAAAAATGAGTTAAAATCCTTGTCAAAGCCTCAGGTTTTACAACATTTTGTGACCTCTTGTGTGGAATATCTTACACCCCTACATATGAAAGAATAGTGTTGTTATAAGGTAGCAGGAAACAGTTAATTTGCATTTTTCCTGAAATTATTGGTCATGTTTGAGGTATAGCTGATTGGTTATGAAAAATACATCATTACATGTATATATATTTATAAACTATATAACAATTACATTAACAGTTGAGAGATAAAATTTGTGTAAATAAAAAATTTCCTCTGATTTCTGACATGTGATTGCCATGGTTACCTACTGAAAAATTGCTAAAAATGCAAAAATACTGCTAATTCCAACCTAACACTACAACTTTCTAGAAGAAATTGATTATAAACACCTATCTTAAAATCAACAACACTGTCATGGTAACAAAGTACTTACATTTCAGCAAATTCCAATGCGGAAATTCTTCATAACAAGACCACATGTTAACACTATGAAAATTTCACTTCCTGTAAAGCTAGTTTTTGATGTGTAGACACAGATTCAAGACTGCCCAAATAGTAATCTCCAACATAAAGCTAAAATATTATTCTGAAAAAAATGAAACCCCCACATTGTCCACTCTAACGTGACAAGACCAATTTTAGCAAGGATTTATTTTTTAATTTTAATTAAAACCTTTATAATGGGGTAATCTAATGAACAAAAAAATCACCCATGGCCACACTGAGAAACTGTGTACTGCTACCTGGTGAAATCTAAATTCTAAATTATTACTTTATGGAACCAGTTCATGTTTCACCTATTCAAATTTGTTTGTTAAAAAATGAAGTTTCAGTAAGTGTGTTCATGCACACGGTGGTGACAGTGATGTATTTTTACAACAGATACGGTGCTGGCTGGTTTTCTCAGTTCATCAACGTTTTATGGAGAAGTTGGGTGACCAATGTTCGTGATCCGATGGTGTTTAAAGCAAAGATATTCCAGACCTGCGTAAGACATTTCTTTCAAATAAAAACAATACTGTAATTTTTTAAATTTTTGTGGGGATTTGTAATCCTTTCATACAATACTATAAAAAAAATTTTGTGGGGATTTATTTTCCTTTCAGGCAATACTGTAAAAAAATTCATTTTTGCGGGGATTTATATTCTATTTATAATACTATAATTTTTTTTATTTTTGTGGGGATTTATTTTCCTTTCATACTATACTGTAATTTTTTTATTTTTGGATTTATTTTCCTTCAATTAGTGGTTACTCTGAATCCACGAATTCATATTAACATGAAATGATTATTAAATGAAGGTTGACATGGATTAAAGTTCTCAAGGATTTATGTAATCTCTGTATATTTAATTAATCTCTGTATATTTAGGTTATCTCTGTGCTGTTTGGACTGATCTATCTAAAGACAAACGATGAGTACAACCAGAATGACGTTCAGAACATCAACGGACTCCTATTTCTACTCCTCATCCAGATGACAATGATGAACCTCTTCGCTGTTATCAATGTAAGTCTCTACAAGATCACTGATCGTTAAACTGGATTGTAAGACACTTTTGAAAGCTCAGAAAGAGACTGCAATTTCCAGAGACTGTTTACTCATTGTGTATTTGTGTCCTTTCGCATCCCTTTCCAAAATTTATTACTCGAGAATCTCCTGACAGATTAGGTTCATGTTTAACCCATAGTATCGAAACATTTCTACACCTGGTTTATCTAGGAATGAGGGCGTTCATATCTTACAGACATTTTCTAGACTAAAGAAATTCTTTCTTTATCATGTTTCCATTCATAGTTTAGTGATATTTTTACGCCTTTGCAATTTTTTAGGACCATGCCCTATTTTGAATCACTGACACATATCGAGAATCACACAACAGATTTTGTACCATAGCATCAAAACATCAAGTTCTATAACTCATCCTATTCTGGGCTGCATCAGAGCATTGCAATTCATGTTTGATGGACCTATTATGGTTTTAAAGGAAGTTGATACTCTTAAATATCCTTGTTCTGTATCAGGATATTGTCCAAGTTTTGCCTGAAGTTTTATGAATAGTAAATCTGACTTTTGTTTGATACAAGGCTGGAACCTAATAGGGAAATTAGTTCAGAAATTCTTTGTCATGTTTGAAATTCTTTGTTGAATGACTGAATAGCTGAATAAGCCAGGTAAGTGATGCAGGTCCCTTTGGTCTCTTGTTTAGGGATAGATTTGTTGATTGACAAAGATGAGGGGTGTGAGGTTGTTCACGGTTTACTGTAAAACAGTTAATTTTTCCATTCATTGTTGTATTCTCAGTTATCACAATAAAAAAAATAAACTATGAAGTCCCTAGAGGAAGACATGAGTGAGTAGGTTGGGGGGGGGGGGGGGGGGGGGGGGGGGGGGGGTGACATCACTAAAAATTGCTTGTTTGCAAACCTTTTTTGTAAACATAATTTTTTTTTTATATTGAAAGATAAATGCAAGAAAAACAAAAAAACACCTTAATAGTAATACAATATATAGAGACTGTGTCATTGATATGTATTATAGTGTATTGAAATGTAGGAGGCAAATGCTTTATATACATGTACAAACTTACTTTTTCAATTTCCACTTTACAACACTGTGTTTTGCAAAGAGACCAAGTTAAACTGTCATCTTTGTTACCATCCTTAATGAATTAATCGCTGACTGATAATTGATTGTGAAATTGGCCAAAAAATTCTTCTGTGGCTAGCAAAGTTTATATAACTACAACTACCAATCTGGTGAATGCATAAAAAAGGTCATGAGATAGAAGCTTTATTCACACAACCCAGTTGTTGTTTTGTTTATCACCACACCATGTTCCATCAGTCTTACACACTTTCCTCAAAATTTACATATCACATTAAGTAATTTCCTATTGAAATGGTAACATCAATGCTTCATGAATTCAAATTTGAAAAAAAAAATTATTTGCTTGTACTGTCTACACTCGTGAACTTTATATTTTCTCAATGTGTTGCAGCTATTCCCGTTAGAGCTACCAATATTCCTGAGAGAATATGGATCAGGCCTTTACGGAGTGGATGTGTACTTTCTCAGTAAGAACATTGCTGAGGTAAGGACAGAAAATATCAAATGTAAATTTATTAAAGAAAAAATTAACAATGTTCATAGAGGAAGACATTAATGAGTTTGGGGGGTGGGGGTGTCAGTTAGGAATTAAGTAGGAAAATATCGCGGAAACTTTGTCTTAGTATACATGTATACTGTAATCTGTTCATGTTTATCTCCCATTGAGGCCTCCAGGAATTTGGACTGGTGGAGACCTGGGGCCCGTTTGTTTATGCAAACAAATGGAAAATTTATGTCATCAATAGTTAAAAGACCTGGTTTTATTGGCTGATAAAATTTGAGGGACCGTTTCCAATAAAATGATGCAGGTCATTAGCCTTTCATTGATACAGCTATGATTACAACATTTTTAGACTCAAATTATTTCAGAATGGGAAGAGTATGCTTGTTTTTTTACATATACTAGAGGTTAGATAAAGAATTTTGTCATTTTTACACTCGACTGCAACTCTTGTTAAAACCAAAATTCATGATATATGCATAAAAGAAGTTTACAATTCTCATAGTATAAACAAAAACATCGGCATATTTTCCCTGAAGTAGTTCATATAGATAACATTACTGTATCATTTATTATATTATGAAATGACAGTTAGGGTCCATGAGCCTATTGTTTATGTGAATCGATGATCTCAATACAGATCATACATTTTTATGCCCCCGCCATTTATGGCCCGGGGCATATAGCGTTGCCTATGTCCATCCGTCCCGTCCAGTCCCGTCACGTCGCGTCGCGTCCCAAATCAGTATATACCACCTAACAACTTCATTCGGACCTTTCACTATTATTTCACATGGGGGGGGGGGGGCATTCATGTCTTACAGACATTTTCTAGTCTATATTATTTTACAGCTACCAGCCTTTACGATTTTTCCGTTTACATTCTGTACAATCCTCTACTGGATGGCAGGTAAGTTGAATACTCCTTAACATTTTTTTCATTAATTTGATAAACACAAGTTTACCAACAGCTAAGCAAGCTCTTTGTTGAAAGTAATTGTCCAGAGCATAATATTGCTTGCATTTAAGAAAGGATAATGAAACTTATTGTATATATCAATCATAGGAAGACAATGTGTAGTGTACAAATGTTAGAGTTATTGCCCTTTGTTAAAATTTTGTGTCATGAGCTTAGCTTTCCTTGCATTAAAGCTAGGATAATGAACCTTGGTGCATACACTGGTCGTATTAAGAAAATGTGCAGTTTACCACATTCAGGGCCTGCAACCCCTTAATTACTGAATTATGGCCCTTTGGTAAAATTTTGTGTCCAATACAGTCATTTTCGGGGACATCCTCGATACATGTCGTGGCAAATTGAAGGTACAAGTGAAGTAATTTGATTGGTTCCAGGAGAAAAAATGCTGACCAATCACAGGCTGATATGCTCCTTTTGAATATTACAAAGAAGCAGCACCCAACTTCAAAGCCATTACAATATACCAATACGTGACCTTGAGATTTGTTTCATGCACATCGAAAGATCAAAGTAACCTTTTCGTCTAGTTAATACATAGAAACTTCAATTCTGCCATGACATGTTCTCAGGGTGCAGAGACAAAAGTGATTGTAACCCCAGGAGTATCAAGGATATATTAGAGCATTCATCAGTGTCCCTGATACTCTTGTTGTGAAGTAATTTTGCAGGGACTTCAGAATCAGACATTTCAGCAGAAAATTGGGTCTGAAGTTGATGCAGCATAGTATCTATGTATTGTGTACCCTTTCATAGTGGATCTTATATGGTTCCCACAAAATATCAACTAAGAACTATTTTTTTTAGTACATTTGGGGAATGATTCTTAATGGTTACAATGTTGTTACAAAATACCGTGTAGATTAATGAATTTGTTAGGTTTATTGTTTAGAAGAAGAAGATGATGAATTTACCTGTAATTATCTTACACTTCAGGGTTATACCAGGCAGCTGATAATTACCTCATCCTCTGTGGAATCATCATATTTTCAGCCAACATTGCGGGCTCCTTTGGTAGGTAAAGAAGATTAAAGCAGGAAATTTGATCAGCTCTCTACCCTATATCTTCTCTTGTTCTGATTTTTTAGTCCATGTGTTGATTTAAATTTCAAATGAAATGGTGTGCAGTAATAATACGGTCGATAGAACATTGGCTTGCACAACCCCAGATGAAGGGCCAGTATGTGTGATGCCACTTTCACTATGGTGATATAGGTTTGTGTTTCTCAGAAAGATGAAAAACAGACCGATTTCTGTAATCGCTGTCATAGTTTTGTCTTTGGGCAAGACACTTTTCACCAGGTCTCATGCATGTTGTTCAGTAAAGTAGCTATCAGCTTCTACAAGGACTCCACACCTCAAATTGACACAGGCTGTTTGTGGGTTGTTAACCCTGGCATGAAAATTTGTAAAATACGCTGAATGATGAGATTTGGATGTGAATAGTGCTTCCAATTTTTTTTATTCCCAGTACTACTCATGATGTGTAATGGTAGTAGGTCACCAACTGCAATCTTTTAGGAATTTCTCTGGTGTTCTACTACATTCAGAACCCAAGTGTTAGTGAATGGGAAAATCTTTAATGTTGTGAAATAGAAAATCTATCATGTAATAAAAAGAAATTTTGATTTTTTATTCATGAATATATGATTTTATGGGTACCATACTACCAAAGTCATATATATATATATATATATATATATATATAAGGACAACATCAGCAAAAGTATATTTGCGAGGGATTTGAATTCGCCAATGTTGCTACTGGCAAATAAATATGAAATATATTCCCTCACAAAAAATACACCGTAATTGATTTACAATATATTTAAATAAAATTATGTAATAAAGGTAACATTAATTTGTTATAAGTATAAGCATTCAGTTTTAGAGCCTGTTTCACAATTATAGATAGGGCGATGAAAATATTCTGATAAACATTGTTTATTTTCCAGGTTACATGGTGTCCACGGCGTTTAGTAGCGTAAATGTAGCCCTAGCAGTGGCTCCAGCTATTATAACACCCTTACTTCTGTTTGGCGGCTTTTTCCTCAACAACAGGTACATACTGTCACATAGAGTCCAAAGGGTTGTATCAGATACAATCAGGTTCAAAGTTAAAAAATAACGAAAATTGGAAATGTACAAATTCATGACAATGTTTTACAATAAAGAAGATTTTGAAAATAGATGTCAATTCTTGTGTGATACAATTGTACATGTTTAGTCAAACAGAATAACTTTAATAATAATCAATAATTTTAATTATTTTGTCAGTACGATTCCTGACTGGTTGATTTGGGTCAAGTACCTGTCCTGGTTCCAGTTCTCCAACGAACTGCTTTCGATTAACCAATGGAAAGATGTCGACTCTGTCTGTGAGTTGTAATTTTGACAAGTTTGATCTTTCTAATGTCAAGGTCACTGCTGTATCTTGTGCAAGATTGTGCTAAAACTGTGCTGCTTCATAGGATATATCAAAAATAATTTGAGATTTTTTATAAACAAAACAAGCGGCAAAAATTTGTGTAAATTCCCGTACTTTGGTTGTAAATAGTAATCTTAAGACTTTGTGTTATGTTATTGATACCTCTGGTTTCTGCACCTCATCTTGGGTCAGATGAAATTTTACAGTAAAATTTTACAGTAAAATATGTACATGCAGAATAAGCACTGTTTATACTGTAAGGTATCTCAAACATTTAATCAAAGACACCTGTTGATTTTGTCTTCCACATCTGAATCTTTAAAAATTTGGGTTGATTTTAGCGGAGGATCGATGATTTAAGTAAATCTTTTTACTACAGACTGTGCCAATGTGACAGATTATCCAGCCCCGGAAGGCTCTCCTGTATGTGGTAGTGGGACTGCCATTCTAGACGGGTTTGATTTCAAGGAGGTAAGTCAGCTGATGTCGAGGGATTTGTATCAGAGTAAATATTACTTTCGATCTGTATGTCATAAGTATGTTACTGCAGAGCATGTAGCATTACCCGAGTCCATCACGTCCTGTTCTGTCTCAATTCCTTCCAGATCACTTATCATTCTGGCAATTTCATTTCTTAAGAATTTGGGTAAAACTAATACCATATTTCGAGCCTATTCTAGAGCTTGAATTTCAATGTGAGAGCCATCACTAGAATTTCTGGATAAGACTTGCATGTATGAAAGTTAAGACAGTTTTGTGTTATATGCATTTTCAAGGTTACGTTGAAAACTGATAAGCATTTAAATCACCATTAATGAACATTAATATTTCCATGGTTACAGGATAACAAATTGCTGGATCTGGTGGTGTTGGCAGCACTATTTGTGGGATTCCGGCTGATTTCTTTCATTTTCCTGGTTATCCGTGCCAAACGATCCAAAGCTTGAAATCAAGGCTCACCTCCTAAAATGTTTGTATCAAGTGTGTCCATGAGATGGAGGTTAAGAATTTGAAGAAATTAATTTTAAGGTGTTCATACTTTAGTTTTCCTCAGTAACATAAACTATATACAGTCATTTTTATAGTCATTTTGGCTCAGGATTTAAATGTGAGAAATAGATGTTGATTTTGTTAGATTGATTGGGGTTTGACCTTTACCTCTGACATGGTTATAAGATAAAAATTTAGGTTAGGTGCAAGGTGCATGGTTCACACCTCCCTACCAGTTTGTGTTTCTCAGGAAGCTACCAGCTACTACAAGGAAACCTTTCCTCCAAATGACCCTTGCTGTTGATTGGAAATAAACCCTAGAAAGAAACCAAACTGTTCATCTGGCCCAAAACGTCCAGGCATTCATTTTACTGTAAACTTCTTATGATGGTAATTAGCACTGAAAATTGCAGTGTTCTTAAATCATAATAAACAAATTGATGTAAATACCTGGTTGTGACAATGACATATATCTGACTGTGATAAAAACGTTTTATTGTTTTGTTTTGTTTTTAGCTTTGTTGATTGTAATTGACTTAAAATCTATTTTTACTTGAATTTGAGTTTATTGATCAAGTTTTAAGAAATTAGCATACAAAATTATTAAAATATGTAAAATCAATTTAATGTATGACAGCTTTAAGACCACTATTGGCCACCATTGTTTTCAATTACTTCTTTGATTTCTTAATACTGAAATGTTATGAATACTCTGTTCATTCATTGACACATAGGTGATTATGTGATTATTGATAGATAATTTCAAAAAGTTACATTTATCTTGCATATATTTAAACACTCAATAGAAGTTCAGATGTTTCAAAACTGACACCATTATCACTGGTAGTTTTCATGTTTTTTAGCTCACCTGGACCAAAAGGCCAAGTGAGCTTATGCTATAGTGCGGCATTTTTCTAGCATCCGGTATCAACTTTTTAGCTCACCTGAGATGAAGTCTCAAGTTATGTATTGCGATCATCTTTTGTCCAGCGTTGTGCATTGTCTGTAGTGCGTCATAAACAATTTACATTTTGACTTCTTCTCAACATCCAAAAGGCCCAAGGTCATGGTATCGAGCCAGTAGCATGCAGGGATGAAGGGCTACTACGTTCATTCAAATGAATGACCTTGACCTATTTGCAAGGCTCTTAGCGGTCAAATGGGTTGAAATCTTTAAACAACTTCTTCTCAATTAAGAATTGGTCCAAGGATATGATATTGGGCCAGTAGCATGCTGGGAAGAAGGGTTATCATATTTGTATATACCAGGTGAGTGCTGCAGGTCCATTGGGCCTCTTGTTCAATATTTACATGTAAATGTTTACATCATTTTAACAAATGATTTTACCTTGATGTTTTTCAGTATATAATCGATTCATGAAAACTTTTGATGTCAAATTTCATTCAACACCAGAATAGCTGTCTTGGCCAATGACTGATTGAAATGAGTTGCTGTTTTTGAAATTGTCCATTAAGGATTTTCTTTCTCTTACTTGGCTCAAACGGCCTTGTGAGCTAATGCCAAGGTGCAATGTCCAATATATTATTTTATATTTTTTCCTTTGATCAGTTTCCTTCTCAAAAGGTCAAAGGTCATCATTTTAGGCAGGTCAGTTCCTGGGATATAACTTGACATCATTTGCATAAAGAATTGACCAAAATGTCCAACATTTTAAAACATGCCAAAAATTTATTTCAGTTTTAGACAGATAATATTAACAAAGATGATGAAAGAAGGCTTGTTTCCAAGTGTTTAAATAAATTTGATATAAACCAACTTTGAATGTCAAAGTCATTTATTTGTTTGTGAAAAACACTGAATACAAGGTTAGTGATGCAGACTCGTTGGACCTGTGGTTGGTTTATAAATTCTTGTTACATTTGTTAAAGATCACAATATTCACTGTTTAATTTTAGTAGTGTGTTCATGACATAATATTTGTGTAAATACTGAATATATTTTTTTAATCTTTGTTTATATTTATTTTTGCTGTTTATAGACTTGAACCGAACAAAAAACATATACTCAAGAGTTTTTTTTATTGCCCCAATAGTTTTACTTATATGTGACATTATTTTTCATGTTTAGAAGTGTAAATTAGTGAATAAAGAACAAAAATGATTGACTGTGTAAATCATAAATGATATAAAGACAGACTTGAGACCTTCTCTCAGCATTATGCATTCTGACAAACCTTCACAGAAGCTGTTTAGGACTGAATTAACACCTGTGGGTCCATTCTGATTTACACCTGAAATATTACGTTTAAAATGTTGACCAACTGGTTTGTCAGAAAAAAAAATAAACCCAGCTTGATGTATCCAGATAAATCCCATATTTTTCTTGTACATCAGATAGGGAAATCTTACGCAATACTTTGTACTAGATTTTTCTGCCTCCTCCAAACTGTCTCTTTTCTTTATACAATTAAATTGTGACCACAAGATGTAGGCTGAGTTTGTCTATGATATATTATCATTCTAATGTTGTAAAATGAATTGTTATGAGGGGATAAGATGATTTTGGTTTAATGTTATTCTGCACTATTTTTTTGTAATTAAAGTGATGAGATTTTATTTGTACCCTATCTTCCCTACAATGAACGAAGGGACCAACATTCTAAGTCAGGGGATGGGCTTATTACAGGACAATGAAATAATATTTGTCTATAATTCTACTAAACATCAATATATGTTGTTGGGCTTATTAAGGACAATGAAATAATATTTGTCTATAATTCTACTAAACGGATACATATATGGGTGGGCTTATTACTGGGTTTGGGCTTATTGCCAGATAAATCAGGTACATGCTTTGTGGTATACCTGCATATATTGTTTTATTGTTATATATATCTATATTGTATCAGGTTGTTGACTACTTTCATGAAGTGGACGGACAAAATTCATTTAATTTTCTTACAGTGAAATCATGTATTTTTCTATAGGGCTTAATTTTTTGTGGTTTTTGAAAAATCGCTATTTCGGTGGACATTTGATTGTGTAAATTGAAAAAAACTTGAAAATTAAAGGAAAATTAAAGGACATGTAAATACATACGAAATCAAGGAAAATAAATTCCAGACAAAAATTAATGGTTTTACAGTGTCCACAGACTGAGAGAAAATGAAGATACTTTTCCAGTATTTGTTGATACATTAAATCTATTAAAGAAATTTGTTTATATTTGAGATATTTTTATAAGTTTTATTCAGTTTACTTTAAATGTGCAATGTTTCATTTTAGTTTTATCAGCTTCAGGTAAGGTCAAAGGTCACACACTGCTAAAGTTGTAGTCATGTTTCTAGTCCAATTTGTGAAAACCTGTATCGTTTCCCTACATTAAGAATATTTCAACAGCAATCTTCATAGTTCTACAATGTATAATTTGGAAAGAACTTAGTCAATTGTTCTTCAGCTTGACAATAATGAGCGATGTCTGTTTCAATATTGTTGTTTAGCTTTCCTCAGCCGGGAAGTGCTGAGTTTTCTCAACTACAATGTGGAAACTGTCTGCAATTTCTATAAAATGAGAAATAACAAGGAAATATCTGTTTAATCATTTTATGGAAAGTGCAGACAGTTCCTGATTTATATAGATACATAATTATAGCAGAATAATGTGTCCAGGACAAGCATTATGTAATTATGTATGTAGATATTACATCAAATAAATTTTTGCGTGAACTAAAAGAGATCCATTGTTTGTTTTTTCGCATTTGAAATACACAAATCTAACAACATTAAATCAAGTCGGTGTTTTGTGTTCTGTCTCGTCCGGTCATGTTGCATTATGTCTTGTCCAGTCATGTTGTGTTCTGTCTCGTCAACTCAAGTTGCAAATTGTCTCGTCCAGTTGTGTCAGGTTTTGTCTTGTCCAGTCATATTGCTTTCTGTTTCATCTGGTTGTACTGGGTTCTGTCTCGTCTGGTTATGTCAGGTTCTGTTTAATCCAGTCATGTTATGTTCTGTCTCCCTTGTGTTGTGTCCTGTCTTGGCTGGTCATCTTGTGTTCTGTCACTGTTTTGTCGGATCCTGTCTCAGCCAGTCATTTTGTGTCTCCATTGTCGGATCCTGTCTCGTCCAGTCATAAGGTTCTATCTCTGTTGTGTCGGATCCTGTCTCAGCCGGTCATGTTGTGTTCTGTCACTGTTGTGTCGGATCCTGTCTCAGCCAGTCATGTTGTGTTCTGTCTCTGTTGTGTCGCGTCCTGTCTCCGTTGTGTGGGGTCTAGTCATGTTGTGCTCTGTTTCTGTTGTGTCGGGTTCTGTCTCAAATCTATGTTATCACTCCAGCAGCCTCATGTTTTAAGGTCAGACTTCATACAAAGGACAACTACATCAATACTGCATATGACTTTTACATCATGATCCATGGGCACAAGTCACCATTACTATAAAATGCACAGAGAAGCATGGGCATTTATCACTTCTGTTCCAATAAATGGAAATGTGGCTTACATGTTACCACACAGTTCCCACCGTCAGCAGTCTCCAGGGGTTGTACAAAATACACAAAAGTTTCAGTTTATTTATTAGCTTTTCACAGCTTATTGCTAAACATAACAAACACAAACATATTTAATACATACAACTTTACATCCTGCACACACAAACCACATTTACAATAAACATTACATACATCGTCACATTCATTTCATTATTAGTGTTACATAATTCACACAAATAACATACACTGGATAGTGTTATATAGATGAAATGTATTTTACCCCCTTTATCTATTCCACTCCTTTATCTATTTCACTCCCTTTATATGTTTTGTCCCCTTTATCTATTCTATCCCCTATATCTATTCTATGTCCTATATCTATTATATCTCCTATATCTATTCTATCCTCTATATCTATTCTATCTCCCTATATCTATTCTATCTCCCTATATCTATTCTATCTCCTATATCTATTATATCCCTTATATCTATTCTATCTCCCTATATCTATTCTATCTCCATATATCAATTCTATCCCCTATATCTATTGTATCCTCTATATCTATTCTATCTCCTATATCTATTCTATCCCCTATATCTGTTCTATCCCCCTATATCTATTCTATCTCCCTATATCTATTCTATCTCCCTATATCTATTCTATCTCCTATATGTATTCTATCTCCTATATCTATTCTATCTCCCTATATCTATTCTATCTCCTATATCTATTCTATCCCCTATATCTATTCTATCTCCCTACATCTATTATACTCCTATTTCTATTCTATCCCCTATTTCTACTCTATATTCTTTATCTATTCTATCCCCTATATCTATCCTATCCTTTCTTCTTTTAGACGCTAACTTTGTGTATTTATCTCGATGGCTTAATTCTTAAATATTTAAACAGGTTTGGACAATTGACGTAGAATGGCTTAATGAATTTCGAGCGAATATCTACATTAAATGGACACTTAATTACAAAATGGCACTCGTCTCAGATATCATGATCATTACATAATACATAACAGTTTGTTATTTCTTTCAATATTTCTGTACCTTCCCCTTTCGATCTCCAAATCACGTGATATGAATCCTACTTTACAATTTACATACATCAATCGAGCATGGTTGAATGTCTATCCGTGGGAACCGTGTGTGTTTACAAATCGTCAAGATGTGTCTAAAATCGACCTACCCGACAAGTCTGTGGTACCTGTTTGTACCAGTACTGTCGATATCAATAGTGTTTGTTAGACATTGGGGTCGCTAGATTGCAATTTAATAAAAACGAAAATGAAAACATCCTGGCAATAGCACGTTTATCATCACTTAACTTAACAGCAGTTTATAAATACCGACAACATTGTATGTTTTGTTAAATGTTTGTACCGTCAACCTGTCCTGAAAATTTTCGTGGACGGATTAAAACAGTCACGACAAGACACAAAATTGCATGTATTTGTTTGCATTGAATTCCGCGGGTTTGCGAAATATTGATAACTGGTAGGGAAGTTTATACTGTTGTGAAACGAACGAGTCGACATCACTGCATCGTGGAAAACAATGCCGGACGTGATTTTAGATTTTATGAAACCTCCATACAAACATGTTTCGTGAACTACTATGTCATATATTGTAGTTTTGTAGTTGAAAGGTAGATTTTTATGATGTGACCATTCTGTACAATAACGCTTTGATAATAACAGAGGGGCGCTAGAAATTAGTCACAAGGACTTTGACTCTGCTACCCGAGTCGGGCGAATATCCGAGGTGCTTAGTTCCACTATCCCTCCTCGGAGTGATTTGGGTTTCTCCGGAAGCTGAGAAACGGATAGCCACGTGCTGAAGCGGTTATGTCCATAAGCAAGAAACTTTACCCCAGTTACTGCGCATGTCATGCGACGAGCCTCTCGCATTTTATCAGTGCTGTAGTCAACCCAAAATTATTCTGGATGTTGACTTGGCGATAAATCCAGCCAACAAACACCAAAATAATATTAAAAGACATCCGAAAAACACAAAAGTATTATAACAGCATCCAAATTAAACACTGATAGTGTATCTACAGGAATCGTCGATGATTTGTCGGACACCTTCAATCCTCAGCTTGGCCCCAGGTCCTCAAAAGTTGGTTAGAGTTAACCAGTGTTAAGCGAAAAAATTAATTTGTTGCTGTTGATGAAACAATAACGTGAAAAGCCAAAATTAACACTCAAAATATTTCAATCTAGGCTTTCTCAACTTTTACAGTTAGAAGAAGAATAAGACCAGGTGTTCCGAAAGAGTAAGCGTATTCTGCTTCATCGATGACACTCCCATGTAAACCTTGGTTAATCCAAGTAAGTAATGTAACGTTCTTAAATGAGAAAAAAAGTATACAACATTCTTTATGAAATATGTTTGAATTCCTAATGCATTTATCAAGCGAACAATTAGGGTACATTTCATTTATCGTCAAGGTGTGGTTTGTACACGATAAAATAATGGGTTTACCTGGCTACGGAGACAGTTACGTAAACTCGATCTGAGTGAGGCCAGCTTATCGCGCCCTCCCTCGGCTGTTTGTGTGTTTGGATCCTCATCATAGGGAGACAGATATGACTGTTGTGGCCGTGTTTCATCAACAATGTATAACACACAGTCCAGATATAGATGTGTGGCATTTCGTCTGATCCCTGGTCGTAAAAACTTTACTAACAAGAGGACCCTGTAGAAGATTAGCCTCGGCTAAACAAGTTCTTAAATACTCCTGAAATAAAGTCTACTATTACTTTTATTATTGCTATCGCTTATCTACGGCATTGAATTTTCATCAATGTTGATGAATTAATAAATCATTAATAAATACATTGTATTTTATAAAAGGTACAAAAATTAGCAACTTTTAAAATGATCTAAGAAATAGACATGATGAATTCTGGACAGTGAATAAAAAATGTGATTGTTGTTTAGTTCTTATAGAAATCTTCAGTGATGATATAGACGTCAGCGTAAACAGTTAGTTAAACATATTTACTTGCCAAAAAAGCGACATGAAGACTGGGTAGGAGTTATGATACAATATACATTGTCAGAGAACTCCCCTCCAATACAAACATCATGTCCCGGTTGTTCAAAGGCGGGTCAGAGATAATCAGGGGACAATGGAAATATTCAGATATGAATAAAAGAAAATTGAAATCATTCTTTATTAAGATGTTATGTAAATGTTATAATATGCAGTGAGACATCTAATTAGATCATATTTTACGGCACAAAGGGAAATAACTCCAAGGAATTAGGTCGTTTTTGTTATTAGTTTGTACACAAATCCGGATAAGTTGACTAGGACATGTTTTCACAGTCCAGATTAAAGCTAAATCAAATGACGACATCAAAACGGTAAGGTTTGTGTGTAACGTTTTATTTGAAGCAAGGACATAATTTTACAACTAAAGTACACAAAAACTGTATAGGTGTACATTTTGTAGTATGGTAGATTCGAGTGACATGTTTTGAGTGTTAGTTTTGCATTTAACTGCGCTTTGTTTTATCAACAGAAACAACTTCAGTTTTTTCACTTACCACTGTTGTTAACTCTTAGATAACCTTTGAGCCACCAGGACCTATTTTACGAACAAACATGGACATAATTATGAACTTAAAAATGAACAGAACAAATCATGAGCAGTCTTGCGAATTCTATACCTAACTACCCAGTATTAAGACCTACCGGTGGTCATGATAATTTTTTCTATACATGTTTTGTACTTCAAATTCATTTAAACAATTAATTAATTGAACAATTTCAATGGGATTGGGCACAAGTTTTCCAACTTATATTAAACCCTTTCCACAAAAAGTTTGACAAAAATACATAATGACAAAACAAAACGACATGTTTAAATACAAAACAACACGGAGAGAAAGTCATATATACAATTTATGTAATTTCGTGTAAATCCGTCTCATCTAGTCGGATAACACTACAGCAAATAGTATTTATATTATTTCATTGACAGAGCAGTTGAGGAGTCCTGCACGGAATTAAAGGAATTCCATTAAAAACAAGACATCAAATGCTAGTATTGAAGGAGTGTGCACAAACCCGATTGTTTGAGAAATTTTGTCAGTATTAGATTAGAAAATTGTCTATATGCGAAGCTTAACAACCTTCAATATCAAAATAACAGATGATACTCAATAACAAAAATGATAAAGACATCAACATTTGCAGGAGTAAATAAATTGTAAATGGTAGTTACGTTCCACACAATGAATATACTTGTATATAAGGTACTACTGACATATCAATCAAGCCTATGATTACTAATTCTCCACACGATTAGTATAAAAGTACATTGAATACACTGGAACACAGTGATTTCCTTAGAAAATTAAAAAGCTCTGTCTTATCTAATCAGTCTTTCTTTAAAACCGAATTGTCAGATCGATTTTAAAAAAAGTGTCGTTTTTTATTATTACACGTTAAGTGTTCAATATTTAGTTTCTCTCTTATTTTAGCATTATATATTATATTGATTATTAATTCTATCTATTTATTTTCATTAAATTCTAATTTAAATTTTAAAAAAAATCAATAATAATGATATATAACTGACATGCTAAAACAATAAAAATGTACACAATACACAGTATAAACAAACAGCATGACGTCATATTTCCATTTTATCATCAGATTCCTGTTTCTATGTAAATGAGATGGGAGTACATCGGACTATGAACGCCCATCTGGTCAAGCGTTTGAATACACATTCGATGGACTTCAGTAAGACCTTCATAAAGATAAGTAAGTTTGCAAAGCTATCGAATTTTGAAATACCAATTTTATTGTCAAACATGTAATTTTTTCATAAAATCACTATTATCGCCATAACATACTTGATTACCAATTTCGTCTGCTGATGTAGACGTCGACCTTTCAGTTAAAATTTAAAGTGAAGAATCCGTTACAAATAAAATGTCGTCACTTACTGACAGGATTGATTGCCATTTACAATTTCCGTGGTTATGCTATCCGGAAAATCGCATCAATCCACGACACGACATGAAAACCTCAATAACTAACGTGATGTATCGTAAGCACCAGACATACTGTTTCGGTAAATCTGACTGAGCGCTGCAGCACGTTGTAACGAAATAACAATGTACAATTTCATTCAAAACGAACGAAAAAATATATTGTAAAATAATGTACTTATTTTATTGAAAACAAATGCGAGAGTTAAAACTTTAATACCAGTAATAAAATTAAATTTGCTACTACACCATGTCACAATACAATGGGTATTTATGATGACACGAGGATTTGAACTTGCTGACGTCAGCAAACATAAACGACGTATTCCTGTTTTTTTGTTTTGATTTTTATACATGTTTGACAACGATAAACTGTTACCAATGGGATATACAGTTGATATGAAGTCAATCCGGGCGGAAGATAATTATTCATGGCGTTCTAACGGCGTCATTCTTTTTATTTTCCAACGGACTGGCTTCATATAAGCTGTAAACCTCATAAGGTAACAGTTTATCGTGTAAATATTTACATTTGTAAAACAATGCCTATTTCATTTAGTAAGTAAGGTTTTTTTTTATAAATGATATGCAGGCACCTGACAATTACGACGTCAATATTGTGGGAATAGAACTGACGACTACGTCAAATGGTTTTTTCTGACTGGTGGATACACTGTCAAGTGATAAACTTAGTCGTGTGGTCTGACTAAGTTTATCACTAAACAAATACAGATTTATCCGTATCATATGACACCCAGAGGAAGCATATCAGATGAATGCTTGTCTCTTTTCTTCGTCCCGTTCATCATTTAATACGATGTTAAAAAGTCAATGACATTTTTAAAAATTTAAAACATTATGTTAATGTTTCTACCAATATTCACAATGAAACGGATGTTATTGCTCGGCACAATAAGCAATTTAAAGTCAATGTCAAGGTCAAGGTCAGTACAGACCACATGACTAAGTTGGCGCTGCTGGCCTCTCTGTGCTGAGCTTCTATATAAGACGTCGTTTGGTATGGAATCGCTGATGTCCTTGACACTGAGCGAGTGATTGTTGTTACCTTGGTAATGGTAGGAGGAGTCGTGACACTAGAATTGGTCTGTGTGGTTGATATGAATGTGGAGAAGTGATTGGATGGTGAAGAATGTTCGCTTCTGGTCAGCGACGGTGTGTCTCCTGTGGTTACAGATCTAGAGGGCGCTGTGGTTTCCGTTGATATTACGGTACTCGTCATTATGTGATCCGGTTCGACTGCTACAGAGGCTGCAGTGGTTGTCATAGTGTCTCGTTTACTGTCCGTTGATACAGAAGTTGTCGATGTCGAAAACACCATGTCTATAGTCGATGAAGACGTGTACATCGCTTGTGATGTCACTTCCGTTGTTGCTGTTGATGATTCGTCTTCGGGACAAGTGGCGTCTTGCTGGGTACAATTTAGCACGTCTAATGTTAAATCTTCCAAGCTGACTTTGACATGTCCTTTTGATCCCGGCAGAATACACTTATTAGAATAGGACAATACATGAGTCATTGTCGGGTTTTTTATAACCCAGGTAAGATCACAGTTACAAGAAGCCGTGTTGCTGAAAAAGTACACCATAAGTTGATTGGTTGCGGCGGAGATAGCACTGTCGATATTACCGCACGCAAGAGAATCCACATTGTTAGTGTGAAACCCAAAGGATCCAATCCTGTCAAAGTTGTGAAAAGATCGAGGGGCCATAGATGTGATGTTACACATACGAAACGAAATTGACTTAACATCAGATATATTTTCGAACGCATGGCTTTCTATATTTGCAATCTTCAGGTTAGCAAAAACAAGGTTATTCGCTTTTCCGATGTTTTCAAATGCATATGATCGTACGGTGCGAATAGACGATAAAAGGAATGTTATCGAAATATTGCGCAGTTTACCGAAGGCTCGTCCCTGAATCTCCCCTATCGACACATTATCGAAGTAAACTGTTTGTAAGCTTTGAAATCCATTGAAAGAAGAACTTTCTATCACCTCCACAGAACCTCGGTATACCTTAAAAGTCTTCAAGTCAGTCAGATCACGGAATGCATATGTCGGTATTTTCTCAAACGTGATGTCATAGAAATGTATGTCTTTTAAATCTTTCGGAAATTTAGCCGGAAATGACGTCAGATTGTGACAGCTCAAAAAATCTTCGAAACAAAAACAGCCAGGTACGTCACAGGAAAAGGAAAAAGGTAGCATTACATGGACCATGCCAATTACACATGTCCAAAAAATCCGATAGGACCGCATGACTGAAACAAAATTATTAGAACAATAAATAAATTGTGTACTGTGACCTGAAAATTTATAACATAGAGTGCCTTTCGTAGTTTATATCCTCTCCGCTTTATCATACTAATTATGCTAAACTTTATGAATTTTTGAAGCAAGCGACCAAAGAGAGCATAAGAACTTATAGCCGACAACTGCTACATTTATAATTCATAGCCTTAAAAGTAACATGATATTTCTTTTGTCAATAAAATGCCATATAATATTTTGGTTTTTAACGCTGTCATCACCACAAACACCTTATCTCAAGCTACCATTTCATTTCTATAGAAGCGATGTATAGACACTGCAGTATATAAAAGTCGCTGCCATATTAGAGTGTATCTCCACTTCAAGCGTGTCCATATCTACACACTATTAATAAAGCATAGAGATATATATGAAATACTAGTGTATCTATATTTCAGAGTATTTTTTCATGATATATATACTGTGGAGAACATTTAACATTGACCTGTCGTAATGGCATACCACCCTGCGCAAAAATGCCAGAACAAATCCGTGGAGGTTTGCAAAAGGCGCACCAGAGAATAATTTCATCACTGATCTCGTCTATAATGTCGTCCGTCAGAATGATGTTCGATAATTTAAAATAACTCGATATATAAAAATTGTTTAGTAATACTTACTGATTTCAATTACAAAAAAGAGAGACTAAAATCAAACTGCGCTTTGAGATTGTGCAAATGATTACTGCAAATCGACTGCTGGATGTGGTATATATATAAAATACCGTGACACCGTCTCTAAATTACTTTAGCTGTTGACAATATGAAACAAAAAATTATTTAACATATATTCCTTTTTTTTAACAGATTGAGTTGTGAATTTTTTTACCGTAATCGAGAACGTTGAAAACCGGAAAAAAGAAGAAATGAAAAATAAAATACCTTGTCTCTCATTTTAATAGAAAAAAGAACATTCTTACCTTAGGAACGCTGAAATCCCTCCTTTCGATGACGATTTCAAGTATCACCTGAAATAGGAGCGTTATCGGTAGTTTTTATAACCTACCCGTCTTGAAATCTCGCGAGACCGGAAGGTACATATCGTTTGTACCCAATACCGGAATGTGACGTGAGAACAAGATAAACTGTTGGTAAATGTTGCTATAACGTGGAGCTCCTGTCACACAGTGATTAGGCACTCCCATGCTCCATTATCGTCTATCCAGGATTGTTATTTATCACTAATGCTTCTGAGGTCTAAGTGATGTTGCTAAGCAGTTCGACAAGTTTGTTTTATCATTGTTTGATAACGCTGTTTTGATGGCATGATTGGGATAGTTTGGGTATTTATGACTTCGTGTTATTTAGGAACGCTGGCCAATTTTTTTCTAAGCATATGACAAAAAAATAATAATCCCCGCAAAAAGTACTTCCAACGTATTTTACATTTGAAATGTACCAGAAACATAATTGAAGAAGAAGATGATGTTTTATCGGTTTGTAATTGTCCAGACATTGAAATCATTATCTAGTATTCTGTAGTATTGTATACAACGATTTCAACGTGGATTAAAACGCAATATGAGTCCGGCATCCTGGAAAAAGTGAAGCTTACATGCCATAATTGCATTCTTGGTAGAAAGTGAAAAAATAAATAAATAAATTTTTGTTGACTAGTTTGTGTTTCAAGGAATTCAAATATGGCGCACTACAGCGAGTGGTCGATCGCGCAGTTATTGTTTGGCGTTGTGTGTGCTTGTGTATATGTTATGACGTCATGATACTGATTGGCGTTAGGCGCCGAGTACTCTAAGGAATATATTTTAAACCTCAGTCAAGCAAATTTCAATTGTGTAAAATCAACTTTTTGTTCAGTAATAACTAAAAGTAAGCCAAACAAATTCAGGAAAGCAAAAATGCTGTCATGGTATTTTCTTTTAATTAACACTAACTACGGATTAAGTGCACAGCACCTATGCTCCATGACACGAGATCTTGCACATGTTACAGGTAAAGAGCTTCGCTCGTATAACATTGGATAGTTGACGTCATGTATTGACTTGGGCATGGCCGCCGGCGTTGACATTTTGACCTCTCACTGTTGGTCCTGTTCATAGAGTTGGTTGCAACTATCTCTTAACTGTAGAGTACATTATGAAAAATAGTAATATTTACAATGATCAAAACACGTACATAATGTAATATAATGTATCTTTATGCTTTCCACTATAAATTTCAAGAACCCAATATTCATTGTTGTGCACGTGGTCCGGAGAGGTTTCGAGATGGCACCGACAAGGCGCTCTGTACGGTAATAACGTCGACAGTTTTCAGATCCCTAAGTTATTGTGCAGTATTGTGCAGTGTGGATCTCGTGACAGAAAAGTTGAACACCATCAGTTATACGAAAGGTACAGCCGAGCATTGATGTTTTTACAATATTGATCCGATGTTAATGTACCTGAGAATTTGAAACTTGTAAGATGCGCGATTTTTTTTCATTTGTCTGCTTGTTGTACTGACAGTTGTGTCTTAACCGTGTTAAAATTTTTAGTGCACTGTACAGTAAATTTCGAAATGTTGTTTCCGGATGGACAATTCTGGTCTGGAGTGTAAGGTGTGGCGTTTTCACTCCGGATGGACGATTCTGATCTGGAGTATACGGTTTCGTACTGATTATTCTAGCCTGGAGTGTACGTAGTGATGTTTTAGTCCGGACTAACGATTCTGGCTTGGAGTGTACGGTGTCGTACTGATGATTCTGCCCTGGAGTGTACGTTGTGATGTTTTAGTCCGGACTAACGATTCTGGCCTGGATTGTACGGTGTCATACTGATGATTCTGACCTTGAGTGTACGTTGTGATGTTTTAGTCCGAACTAACGATTCTGGCCTGGATTATACGGTGTCGTACTGATGATTCTGACCTGGAGTGTACGTAGTGATGTTTTAGTCCGGACTGAAGATTCTGACCTGTAGTGTACGGTGTCGTGCTGACGATTCTGACCTGTAGTGTACGGTGTCGTGCTGATGATTCTGACCTAGAGTGTACGTTGTGATGTTTTAGTCCGGACTAAAGATTCTGGCCTGGATTGTACGGTGTCATACTGATGATTCTGACCTTGAGTGTACGTTGTGATGTTTTAGTCCGGACTAAAGATTCTGGCCTGAAGTATACGGTTTCGTGCTGATGATTCTGGCCTGGAGTGTACGTAGTGATGTTTTAGTCCGGACTGAAGATTCTGACCTGTAGTGTACGGTGCCGTGCTGAAGATTCTGACCTGGAGTGTACGCAGTGATGTTTTAGTCCGGACTGAAAATTCTGACCTGTAGTGTACGGTGTCGTGCTGAAGATTCTGACCTGGAGTGTACGTAGTGATGTTTTAGTCCGGACAAAAATTCTGACCTGGAGTGTACGTTGTGATGTTTTAGTCCGGACTGAATATTCTGACCTGTAGTGTACGGTGTCGTGCTGAAGATTCTGACCTGGAGTGTACGTAGTGATGTTTTAGTCCGGACAAAAGATTCTGACCAGGAGTGTACGTTGTGATGTTTTAGTCCGGACTAAAGATTCTGAACTTGAGTGTACGTAGTGATGTGTTAGTCCGGACTGAAGATTCTGAATTGATCCCGAAGTTTTACCTAGTTTTGATGTCAACCTATGAATACAGTATGTAGTAATTAATCCGGAAATTTAAAATCTTACTCGATGAAGATGGAATAAGGAAATTACCGCATATAGCGTTTACTCCGGACATTTTACTTCTAGCCATTCAGTGTATAGAAGTAAGACTGGACGGTGACTAGTTTCCCCGCACTACCCTAGCAAAAGGAGAGAGACTTCAAATTGAGACTTCAAAGTTATTTCGAATAGTTTCTACAGGCAGGTATGTAATGTCTCTGCATGTGAGACTCACATTTTAGATTCTACCAAGCATAAAAAACAAACAATCCTTGTGATTATACATAATTTTAATTGTACTAGAAACATCAATATTTATACCAGTTCAATTGAAGTGTCAATATAGGAATTAATCTAATGTTAAGCAACTCGAAATGACAGGGACAGAAACTCTTAATCTTCAGACTTCCGCGTTTAAATCTATTGACGAAGACATTTACAGATTCGCAGACTTGGTGTTCGCCATCATGTTTGGTTGGGGGATTGCTTGCAAAATTTCTGTATATCGTGCAATTCTAGCTTGATATAAAGCCTCGTCTTCTGACTCATCGCTTTCACAATCTGTTTCATCGTCGCTAAACTGGTTGGTTTCATCACTACTTTCATTGTCACTCTCGTCGTCATCGTCGTCATCGTCGTCAGACCATTCATCATCCGCGTTATTACTATAATTTACGGCGTATATTGTCGATTTCTTTGCTTTCTTCTTTTTTGGCTTAGCCTTGTTTTTCTGCTGTTTGCCAACTGCATATTTTTCCTCAAGTAAATCACATTCACCTTTTTTCTTTACGATGACATCACAAGGCATATCCTGCAGATGCCGTGTATCAACCACGGGTTCTTCGTTGGCAAGAAGGTCATTCCCTTTTTCGGTTCCATCCAAACATGCCAAAGTCTCATGTGCTATATTTGAACCTAAAGGTTCTACAAGTTCCTCAAGAACTGGACCATAAGCATTGGTTTCATTAACATCCTCCTCCTCTAACAGCCAGTCTTTTGATATGTCTCCGGCACTCTCTTGCAGATAGTTGTTTGTATTTTGAAGGTGTTTGTTTGGAATGCCTCGTCTTTTTACCTTTTGTGGACGCACATCTACCTTGCTTGCTCTGCTTCCCTTGCTAACAACTGTTTGACCGTCGATTCGGTAGTGGCCTCTGTCGAAAAACTCGGCAATATCACCAAACGGGGTTGCGTCCCAGTTTGTTAAAAGACCATCACGATGAGCTTCATCTTCAAAGTCATTCATCAAATCAATAATCTCGCCGTACTCACTAGAACCGGTTTCAGATGAGTTTTCCTCAACTAACTTCCCCGCGTCCTCTGTTTTCTTGTGTATTTCTTCCTCTGACGTGACAATGTTTACATCCCGGTCCTCTTTCTTTGGTTCCGGATGTGACGTTCTGGTGTCTTCGGGAAGCGGTGCTGCGCTTTCTATCACTACGTTTTTTCGGTGTCTGGATTTGTTTCGATGTTTTGACTTCGTCTCTATTTCGACTTCCGCTGGCGCTGGCTGAATTATCTCAATATGCGTGTTCTCGGAACTTTGTGCATATCTCTTGGATTCCTGCGATTGTTTCACTCCATGATTATGTTTAGCTTCCATATCTGTATCCAACTTCAATTTCTTTACCTCCGGATACTGAAATTGGTTACCACCTTTTTTCCTGAGGTGCGCCTCTTCGTGTGCCTTTGTTTCCTCCGCAAGAAATTCATTGTCTGTTTTTTTCATGTCCGTGATCAAATCCATGAGGAAGTTTTTTTCTAGTTCCGCTGTATTAGCCCTTTCTGATGGCTGTAGTGCATTGTAATGCTTATAGAATTTCTCCATACCATCATTTATATTGTTCTTTATTTCCTTATTAATTGTCTTATAAAGACGGTCCCTCTCGGGGTCGTCTTCTGGTAATGAATCTTGTCTTGCTTTCATTTTCTTAATATGCGGGATTCTTTCCACTATTTTCAAAAGCATAACTTTAATGTAGTTTTCACGTCCGTATGCATCGCCATTTTCAGTCCTTCCGTCCGAGCACATAACGACATTGGGAACAGTAACTGTGTTTGGGCTAATATAATTCGGTGAATCAATCTTTGTTTCTGCAGGTTTAACTAATTTGGATTCAGTCGACAATTGGTCGTTTTCATCAGGCGTTTTTGATGTCGTGTAAATTTTCTTTGCTTTAAGTTTTTGGTTGTTTCCGTTTGACTGGGTAGGCGACTGAAGTTCTTTCTTCCTTGTAGACTTTCTATCTTTCCCACCTGCTTCGTGTGTCATCTTGGCTTTATCATTAAACATTGACATTTCGGTTACAGACAAATCCTTCTCGGTCGAATTCATTGTCTTTCCTTGTTTGTCAACCATTACATTGATATTCATTTTCACTTCTTTATCAAGCTTTGTCTTGCAACTTGGTGAAATAGCTTTAAAATAAAACACATTGTTACTTGGTAATTCCTGAGTTTCAGCGATAGCAGTTTGGTTGTCTTGTATACTTTTCGGCTGGTTTATGAGTTCCTCACTTTCGTTACTGCTAACTGCATTTGTCTTTCTATTAACTTTCGATGGGGTCGTTGATGGAGGGAGAAAAATCTCTGTAGGTATTATACTCAGGAATGTCTGCGTAGACGCGTCATGGCATTTAACTATCGCTGAAGTTCCGATAGATCGTCTACCGGCATGGTAAATTGTCTTCGAAATAATTGATCCCCTCGTGTCTCTCGCAGACGAGCTGAAAACAGAGGGATGGAAAATGCCTTTCAGTTGGCGTTGTGGTTTGATAATACTCCCCTCTCGCATTAATGTTCCTTTCTCAACAAATCCAGCAGATCGTGTCTGTTTTGGGGTTTGAGTTGCTATCGGCTCCGAAGAACGTGTGACACGGGCAGGGGCACTAGATGTGGCGGCTTGCCTACGATTTCGTTCAGCACTATAATTTTCGTTGAAATTTGAAGGTTTTCTTTTATTTTGTTGCATTGATCCCTCTAAAGCATCTTCGCTCTGTGGTGTTTTTGATATATGTTTCTTATTTGCATGTCTCAGTGTTTTCCCAAAATTACAATCATCTGCCGAGTTTCCTAAAGCTTTCAGTGCATTGTTAAATAACTGTGCATCGGTTTGACACGCCATACTGACCTTCACTATTTCTTCACAGTTTGTACATTGGTCTTTTCTCTGAGGTTTTGAAATGTCAGTTAGCGAAATCAATCCCTCGTGGCTGTCAGCTCTGTTGAAAATTTCTTCGGGTGTACATAATTCTTGAATGGTAAACCATAACTCTTGCATGCAGACTCGAATGTTACTTAAAAACCTGACCACTTGATCACGAAATCTTGTGAAACGTGACCGCTTCCCCATGTTGTATATGAAAGCAAGCGTTCATGTTCACAATACACCAAACTATTCAAGTGTTTCCGTGAGGAAAATAACGTTGTTCAGAAGAATGTTACTGCAGGAAGTGACGTCAAAACAACGTATAACGGCATGTTATTTTTCGCGCGATTTTCACGGATGACGCAACGCGACACGGTGTACCCAATTTGTTTAGTCCCTATTACCCCCAGCGAAACGCCATTGCGGGAAATGATTGAGCTCTGCCCATGCGTTAGGCCGTCCGTCCGTCCATGTATTAGTACTTACGCATTTTCCAGATCAGAGTTCTGAAACCGGTCGAGTTACTCTGTACAGCTATCATAGCAGTACTGTATAAGTTCCTTTAGTTACCGAGTTCTCCATTTTAAAATTGCATTTTCTGTTATTGATAGATACAGACAAGTCCAAATTACAAATTTCAGTTGTATGGAGCGCGACTCCAAAGGTGTTAAAGATAAATATGTGAAAATTAGTAACACTATCGAAAACAAGCAGAAAATGCCAACATGTCAACACAATCATCCGTCATCATCGACATCCGCCATATAAATATTAGTCTAGCCAAGAAAGTAATATCACGTTCTCAAATGAGAACAAGATAAACGAAAATGGAGTCAACAGGCAGACCAACGAGCATCAAACACACACACACACACACATATATATATATACATGTCGGGTTCAGGTTCCAAGGACATTGAAAACATTTAATACCACCTCTCTGAAATATGTGATTGACTTGTTCGAGAAAAAAAAACCATCAAAATTCGGAATCCGTTTTTAGCTCTTATATTGTCAAAGTGCCTTCAATCAGAAAACGGAAGACAGCAATTGGTGACCGTCTGCCGTGTAATTGTCACGTGTGATTAATACAAAACAAGAAAAACTGTCACAGGGTTACAGGCAGATTGTACAGGGAGTTTTTTTCTTTGATAAACCCGGTTAGTATAATTTGATTTGATGAAGAAATGTCGTTACTTCAATTTGACCTTTGATAAGTTTTTGTAACCTTGACCTTGAATAGGATATAGCTTTCCCCAGAAGGATAGGAGTCCACTACTGTACCTTGAAAGCGCCATTCTTTTTCCCTCCTTTCCTTTTAGTTATATTCGAGAATTGTAAAATTCAGAGCTAATCATATCGACATATCTTAAGAAGGGACTTTCCATACAGGAAAAATAGTGATCACGAGATTTTAAAAAGGGTTTTCAAAGGTGGACATCCTAAATGTGACATGAGTCTAAATGTCATTTGGTAACAGGAACTTACATACTCATCAGTGGAAGACCTGTCTTAATAAAACTTAAAAGTTTTCAAATGTAGCCTTATGTGGCATGGGTTTGAATTGCAGTCAAGACCGTTTGTTGACCATACACACCACTCTAGTGATAGTCTCGTCTTATATTCAAGATGGCAGTTATGGTTGCCATGTTGAATATGGCATTTGAGTGAATATTTGTGGACCACAAGGAACTCATTAGTGGAAATCCTGTGTCAAATTAAGTTTCAGTTTAGAAAAGTTGCAATAAGGTTTTCAAGATTGTGACCATTTTGAAAATGACAAAAATCTGCCCTTTCTTGAAAATATGGACAATGTTCAAGTCACTGGTGTAGGTGTCTCTGTATCCTTCACTCAAACGGAATAGTAATAACTTAGCTGTTTCCTTATTGAGCACCTTGATCTCGTTTTGAATGTGACATTGACCAAGATTTACATAAAACCTGTCAGCTTATGATGTAGAAGACACTTGCAATTCAGGAGCACCCAGGTTTTCAATGGTTTTGGCATAAATCTTTCCTTTGTCATGTCCTGTTCTCTGTTCCTCAGAGTTAGGATAACATCAATATTATCCTATTGTCGGGAGGTAAAATCTCTTGTATAAAACAACTTCTGTAAGTGTAGACATGTTTATGTGGTAATGTAATTTTATAAAACAAACAAATAGAAATGTTTGTACATTTTTATTGCATGAATCATACATACATCTACACTGTATACAATGTAAACATTACTATGATAAACACAGTGACAGATATTTATCTGTTGTCCATTGTACACATCAACGCTGGTAAAACATGTATACCTAACTAGAAATAGGGAAGTAAAGGTAAAAAATACAGTTGTATAAAAAAAAAAAAAAAATAAAATAAAATGCTATCCTTCCCAGGATATTACATAACCTCACTGTTGTCAAATTAGCAGCGACTCTGACTGCCGATATCAAATATCATCAAAAAACAACACAAACATATACACATACTGACCCGCACAAGTGTTTCTGTTTCACCTGATCAAAAATCAACAAAGATATTGATCAGATGAGGAACAATGAGTTAAAAGAATGACATATACTATTGACGAGGTAATAATATCATATATTTTCCTTAAATTATTACAAAAAGGTGAACGCTGATGTCACAGTTAAATTCTGTTAAGAATCAAAACTTTTCATAAAATTTCATATTTACCTTCTAAAACATTTCTGTATATAAGTTATAACAAAATATTCATCCTTTTGCTTATAAATTCCATTTCTCCAATTAATAAATTAAGTTAAAAAGCTCATAATTCAAAAAAATATTTTTTTCAAATTTATTAAATAGACATTTGATATGATCAATATAATTTTTAAACTAGTACACTGTATGTTTGAAATAGAGAGTAGAGGGGCTAAAAATAGCTACAATTATTGTACGTCAGTCCTAACTGACTAGCCTCCCTTGGTAATCAAATTAAAGGCAATTACTCTAATCGCACAGAAAAATAGTTTCTTTCTCATCTGAATATTGATACCGTATAGTTAAATAACTTTTTCCTATCACACCCTGTATGTTTGGAGAACTGATTTTTAGTTGTAACAGTTAAATATGTGTACATAATATATCAATGAAACTTTGAAATCATTTAACAATATCAAAAAAAGTCAATTTGACATGATAATGAAAGGATTAGAGAAATATGATATAATGTATTAAAATGTTATACATCTTTCAGTGATGCCATCAAGGTTCTTGTTCTGAAGTTTTAAGAGGCCGGCTCTTTCGACATATCATTAACACTACAATTTGATACCTAAACGATTTCTATGAAATATTGCATTGTATATTATACACATTTACAAGATATATATAAATGCAGCATTCAATTTAAATGTTAAGATGTCATTTTGGAACTCCAATAAACACTTTAGAAAATATCAAGTGAAAAAATGTCTGGTATGACATGTTCTCTTTTGATATGTAAATCAGAAAGGGCTTCAAGAGTCTGCAAATTACTTCCAAAACTTTAAAAATAAAAAAATTACCTCTGTTTAAGACAAAAATAATACATATTTTTAAATCATATGAACACCCCAAAAAATAGAGAACTTTTTCCATGGAGTCAATGGAGATTCTAACATCAACAATATTTTACGAATTTAAAAGTTATTTCCTGAACAACATGGCTAAAAATAGATGCTACTTGATATAATATGTAACTATCAAAAACTGAACACTTTATCTCCAATAGTTCTGTAACGTGAACATAAATGCATTGATCACCACTGGCTAGAATTACTTTCCATCAAAATAACAAAGATAAATAAACATTACATACAACTGAATACAAGTCCTAATTATGGCAGTTTGTTGCCATAGCAACCATTTGTTCAAAGTGAGGCTATGGGACGTCCTGGGGAACTTTGTTAAGACTTCGTCATAATCTTCAGATATTGGAGTGCATTGTGGGCCGCCTGGGCGTGGGCCTCATCTACCGTATTTCCTGTTCCATAACAAACTGCGACTGGTAGGGTAGTCAGATGGACCAAGCACTGGTGCTGGGCTGGAAAATAAAAATGCCCTTGTCTATACATGTCTTATAGTAAACCAGTGAGGTGTTATAAAATTCACCTCATTACACGTTACCATAATTACCATAATTTTTCTCGCCAGACTGGTAAACATAGATACAGTTGGAACACAACTGGCAGCTTTATGGTGACTTTATTGTGTCACCAACAATTTGTAAGATATCTCACAATTTTTACATGCTGATGAACGTACAATTTACTTGTCATTTCCTTTAAGCTATACCGGTATATACATTGCATTACATAAGGGGTCATTTTTTTTTCTGTTTCCCAATAAAAGTTTTGATTTCCAATTCCATAACAAAGGAAAACACATAAAAACTAAGTCACAGCTTACAATATTTGTAAATCTTGAGCCTCCACAACCTATATTCCAATTCTAAATCCGTATCCATGGTTTAATCGAGGCGTTTAGGTTAAATAAATTACAAGCATGGGGTAATCAATATATTTTTACATTTTTTACTTAATTAGAATATCACTTGCAGCCTCTGATATTTCTGCATCATAGACTTTCTTACAAAGGAGTCTAAAAAAGATGCACCAGTGAATATCACCTTTCAATTCAATTTAAGAATCACATCCAGTATAGCCAAATAATGAACCTTGCTACAACATACAGCTGGTTCATCACTCGTCTAGGATGCTAGGGGCCTGAAGTGTTGAAACCAATAGGTGAATTACCTGAAGCACTCAATTCAGCGATGTCCATGTAACTGACTTCAAAGCGCTGGACCTCAGCAATCTCCTGTAGCATCTGGCAGTAGTTGGTTGATGGAGCGTTCAGTGGCTGTTTCTTCAGTTTTTGCATGGTTTTGTTATCTGCTTTTAGGATTTTCTCGTAAAACTTTTGGATCTCCTTGCTCTGCTGGGGGTTTGGTACTGGGATCTTTTTCTTGCCTTCCTTCAGGGCGGTGTAGGATGCTCTTAACTCTGATGATGACTAAACAAATGAAAAAAAAAATCAATATTTTTATCTGAATAAAAGAAATCACAACATTCACCAACATCACCACTTTACATAGGCCGATATTAGCAATAAAATCTTCAAAATGATAACTACGCGGAATGTGACACAGATCCATACCTTATTGAAACAATTAAGGACAACGCCAAACTCACTAGTGGGTGTCCCGTGTCTGTATCATCCATCCAGATAGAATTAGTAATAACCAGGTGGTTTTATCATTGTTTACCTTATTCTCATTTGAGAATATGACATTACTTACTCAGATTGACCAAACCTGCACTAACCTGTGGGAGATAATTTGTTTACAAGAGTCAACCCTAATGAACTAGTTAGAAGGAAAGACTAAATTCTGGTCATAGGAGATTCTTTGTTTTCAAAAAATTAAACTGTATTTATCTTACAAAAATTGAAAAACAAATTTTCCCCTTCTATATTAATCACTCTTGTTGACCCAGATGGAAGTGTGTGAGGAGTCTTCCTAGGGGAGGAGACCTGGAGAAAACCTATGTGACCAGGCAGGTGACCCTATACGTTTTCACATCCATTCCAGGAATCAAACCCTTGACATCTAGGTGAAAGGGCCAGTGCAACCACCAAAATCATTGTTTTTGATATAATGGAAAAAACTTTAGCATCTCCTTGTTTTGCTTTTAAATATGGTCTATTCATAAACTGATGATCAGTTCTTACTCACAAGGCCACTCAAAATGTTATCATGCTGTAACAGCCTATGGAAAATGAATAAATTCAAGCTTGTTTGCTTCTGATCTGGTGTAAGGAATAAAACTAAACACGCAAATGAATTATCATTATTTTATCACAATCTTACCAGGCCCTGCTTCAGTAACAATCCAATAAAAAGATTAGCTGAATCTTGGGTAAATGTTTTTAAACTTTTGGTTTTCTTCCCCAACTTCAATATATGAATTCCTTTTTTTCCTCAAAAACTTAAGAAAAGATGAATTCGTTTTGATCCATCAACCCAAGCAAATACAGTTCTTATGCAACATTATTCTAAAATGTTGTCACTCCTCATTATGTCACTTCATCCCCATCTGTAGTGTAACTGTATCACTAAGGAATAACATGATTTATTCACCTCAAATCTTATGACTGCTGCACCATTAATGATATCATGGTGTATTGATTTCACCGTCATAACAAGAACTTTTTTCAATAGGAAAGTGTGAGAAAAGTAATCATCTCTGTGTGATCAAGACAGAAATCTTATCCTTCGGGATAAGATTTTTGAAGATCAGCACTAGACTAACATCAAAGACTGATATGATCAAGTTGATCTCTTGTCTACATCATAAAAAGGAGATTCTACTATTCCGCAACAGAATATAAGCGTACCAGTGGCATCTCATCATCGTCATCAGATTCTTCAATGTTCGTGGTCTTTTCTCCATCCTGCATCAAGTTCTTGATGTGCATCAGCATGGTGGCCGCTGCTGCACGCTTAGCTGATTTTTTGGACCGCCCTGTAGCTGTATAACGAGATCAAACAATGTTTTATTTATTTCTGTCTTCATCAAATCAAATGTAACAAATTTTCACCTGTAACGACATAGCAAAATGAATTTTGTTTTCAATTCAAATCACAAAATGTATATGCATAAAAAAATTTCTTTGCTCTAACAAACGATATTAACATTTCTATTTGCAAATTTTGCTTTGAAAGTACTTGACTTAAAGTGACGTCAATTTTTTTGCCAACTGCTGGTTAACTCTAAGAAGGCTTTGAGAAACTTGGTCCAGGTTTGTATATGAAATATATTTATATCAAAGTTAGAGCTTATGGTTTTATTTTCATTATACTTTGCATGCACACTGTAACATTCCTTGTTGTTATCTGTTACCTACATTTCTCAGTGAATTTGCCGAGCTTGACCACACAGACAAACTCGCGTGCATGAGGAGGGCCCTGTTCGGTAGTGAACTCATACACGGGGGGTTTAATGAGTCTTTTCTGTGTGAACTCCTGAAGCTCCCCGACAGGATTACCAGCTCCCAGCTCTTCGCTGTCTGACTGGCTCTGTCTGGAGAAAGAAATAATTGACTTACAATTAAAATAAATGTAGAGAACTCAATTTTCATAAGAGGTAGGTTTGTCGTAAAGTTAATAGGGAAGAGCATTTGTCAAACCATGGATTTCCATTCCCCTCATAATCTTATAAAAATTGAAAAAACAACTTAGTATTTTCAATCTTGAAAACTAAGAAAGAACCTTAAAGCATCATTACAATGATAAAGTACATACAAATATGAAGTGACTTATTTGGACTCATTCTTTACTAGTTGTGCAATGCAATTTCAGAAATGAAGAAATTTTGAGTTGACTACAGCTTAAAAGAAAATAAGATAGATAGACCAACACACAATGAATCTAACTAAACAAAGCCTCACTCAATCATTAAAATCTGAAATAAGAGATTCAAATCCTTAACAATTGTTTCAGAATTCATTGCATCATATAGCAGTAGCTTTCTAGAGATTAATCCATAGCTACAGGTTATGAAATCTGAAATAAGAGATTCAAATCCTTAACAATTGTTTCAGAATTCATTGCATCATATAGCAGTAGCTTTCTAGAGATTAATCCATAGCTACAGGGTTTTCAGCTTACTGGGTAGCCTCAGGCACCGATCCTTCTTTTATTTCCACTCCGTTAGGCATGCACAGGATTTGGTTGAGTGCACTCTGTGCTGCAGCATGCTTTGCCTTCTTCTTACTTGTGCCTAGATGTGACAGAAAAAATGAGATAAAATTTGATATTTGAATCTTTGAAATTTTGTACCAGTTCTTAATGTAAAAGATTGATTCCATAAAATTCAATTAAGTGTATATATATATATGTGTCATAGCAGTTTATTTTATGTAAGAGACTTTCATATTCTATTCATTGAATTTTTACAATGAGTCATAAACATTGACCATCAAAATTAACAGTAGATATAATATGGATATACCATGATGTCCACTACCCATAATTCATTTGAAATGACAGCCCCATCGCCTATTATTTAATTTTTGCATGTGCCCCCAATCCAAACATTCTTGTCTGTAACATTGCATTCCCAGAAGTGTTGGAAAGAAAGTTGTTGAATAAAGCTCAAATTTCAAACAATAATGTTGTGAAAATATGATGCACGGACTGATTTGCAAAATGTGAGTAACTAACCTTTTCCAGTGGCAATAATGTCACCAACAGTTACCCGCATAATAAACACTGGTTCATGAACAGCACCTTCATTCGCCAGTAAGTCATATTGAGGGGTCATCCCTCTCTTTGTACAAAGCTCTTGTAGGAAACTGATTGGTGTTTTTCCAGAAGGGACTGCCATCTACAAGGAATATGAAATTGATAACTCAAACACTGAATACATGTATGCCATCTGCTGTAACACATAGGATGTAAAATAAGTACAAATATGTGACAGTAAGAGTAATTTTTATATAAAATATACAAGTGTAGATGTTGAAAAATCAGTTTGCCTTACTAGTACTGGTTAGTGGAAATTTTCCTTCATTCAAGTGGTAGTGTGTACGGGTAGAGATTTGAAGCATCATTAGTGCAAACCTCGTCAGGTTACTTCTTCCTGTTAACATTTTTTTAGTGTCTTGGACCACTCCAATAGTAGAAGCTATAGGAGAATAAGATGCTTCCTTGGGGATATTAACATGGGTTATTGCTGTCTTCGGTGTCAAAGACTTTGTGAAGGAGCTTCAATAAAGTAGTGTAAAGTTTAGGTCAAAAGCATCATGCAAGTACAACTTTAACTTATGAAATATAGCCACTGGCTTCAATACATGGTTTTAGACATTTGATATACATGGTTGTTCTCATGGAGGAAACTGGCTACAATAAGTATGGGAAAGGAAAAGTGAAGTGAAGCAGTCAACACTAATATGTTTACATATGATGGACGGGTAACACACTGGAACTCATAGAATGTGAGAAGGACATTGATGTAACGGTAAGCAAAATCTTAACCTTCTAAAATCTTATACGTTTACCAGTAAACAAAACTGTATTTAGAGGACCAATAGGTCCTGCAGGCAGAACTACATGTAAACATAGGTAACTGTAAACATAGGTAACTGTAAACCTGGCTAGTTTGAAAGTGGAAATTATCTAGTGCTCAATACGTCTAAACTATTTACATAAAAATGACTGCTTCTTTAATTTCAAAGCTGATAATTCAACAGTGAGCAATACATCATAAAAAACATTGCTGAGAACAAGAACCTCAAGTGCCACCAACACGGAGTGTGGAATGCGGACTTCCAGACAAGACGTGTCCGTCGTGCGGCATCGTCATTTGGAAAAACTAACCACGTTAATCGGAAGCAGGGTTAGTATTTTTATGCATAAACCCTTTATTTACTTATGAAAGATTTCTAGATAAATAATTATGAGTAATGAAGTGCCTGGACATGTTTTTTCTCTCTCTCTCACCTTTATGCTGCTCGGAGAGAATGACCGGAAGCCGCCAAATTAGTTATTTTTTGAAGGAGTCGCTAAAAGACGAATTTGCAAAACCGGAACAATTGCATTCAGAGTTAACTGAAAAGGTAAAAAGAAATAACACATACTGTGAAGCGCTTTTGACCGACATGTATTTATGAACTTACAACTACAGGTACATGAGACACAGTTATAAAGAAAACCTTTTAGTTGTTTACCACAGTAAATCCAAGTAAGTAAAGTCACGTTCGTAAAACGTGAACAAAGTTTACAGTAACGTAAGCAGTAAGCAAACTAACTAGCATCGAAGACGTCCATGCGGTTTCATATCGCACATAGGAATACAATATTTCCCACAGAGATTTCTACATGACTGCTGTAAACGTCCCGAAAATTTTAAGCAACCTGTCTTTCGGTCCATTGCGGCACATTATGTTATGTGAAAAGAACATAATATATTTTTTGGTCGTTTATGATCAATATGAAATTATGATATTTTAACTGATGTCATTTAACACTACAATAATTACACTAAAAACAATTTAATGCCCAAATTCTACATATAAACCGTCCGATTTAGTCCGATCCTGTAAATCGTCTTTCGGTCTTGCGCGACCAAATCAGATATGAGTATTTTATGTAATACGTCTTCATTTTTCCCTAAAAGCTATTCATAATGTGTTACATATGACGATATCAATGCAAAAGAAATTTATAAAAATCATTAAAACGGCACTATTCTATCCCGATCCTGCCCGATTCTGCCCGATCCTGCCGATTCTGCCCGATCCTGCCCGATACTGTAAATCGTCTGACCTCAGAAAAGGAAATCGGAAATTTACTGAAGGTAACGAACGAATCATAGGCGTTGTAATACAGATTTATGGTATTTATTTGTATTTGAAAATGGAAACACATTTACAAAAGTGGTTTAGAATGATTTTTTGTCATAAACACTCATAATTAGACATATTGGAATTAAAATGGTTAAACAAGTTGACAGAAACAGTCGTTCTGTAAGTCGACAATCACCAGGTTACGAATACAATATCTATTTAGATATTTTCATTTTGATATTATTTTCTCCATAAAATATATACCACACATATTCATTGTGATCAATTCACACTAATCCGCTGGCCAGGTTTGGAACGTCCATTGATTTGAGAGGACGAACTAGAACTCCACGTGTCTTAGATATAAGTCTCATTTATCGGTATTCTATTTACAAAGGATTTTTCTCTTGTCTTCTGCTGGCAATGTTAACGTTATACTCAGTCACATTGTTGTAGAGGAAAATGCTAGTTGATCTGAGAAAAAATATACACACAAAACGCCATTTTCACAATAACTAAACGGCATGGATGATATTAATCATATGAAATTTTACTAATTATTTATTTACAATTCCGTAAACAGCAGTAAATTACACAGTATGATTTTAAAAAAATCACGTACAGGTAATATATGTGAAGTCATTTTCAGAATGTGTGTGTTCAGTTAGATGATATGGTAGATATGTTTGTAAAATTAGATAGACTGTGAATTAGAAAAAGACGTTTTGTGCATTTAATTTTAACCCGATGTGACGATTTACCCAAATATACCCAAATACACCAAAATATACCCAAATACACCAAAATCTTTCCCAAATATACCCAAATAGAGCCAAATCATAACCAAATTTACCCAAATAAAGGGTACATTTGGGTAAGATTTGGCTTAATTTGGGTATATTGGGGTATATTTGGGTAAGATTTGGCTTAATTTGGGTATATTGGGGTATATATGGGTAAGATTTGGCTTAATTTGGGTAAGATTGGGGTGTATTTGGGTAAATCGTTGCACCCATTTTAACCTGCCTATACACCAATGTGTCTGAATTCAGAGGAGAAAAATCCTCTGTAATGAGAGGATATATTAGAGTTCCAGTGCATCCTCTCACATCAAAGGATTGATGTTAATGTTGATACTGTTGACAAAGTTCCTGATGTTACACTACAAGGGCATATTACAATCAAAATAGATACACAAACACATCAAAACATTTACAATGGCTAGGAGCCTGTTTACAGTATTCATATATACATGTATCTATACAATGATTTTGTTTGCATTGTTTTACAGCACCGAAAAGACTGTAGACTGTTTCCCCAGTCAAAAACTGTGCCATATTTCCCAAAATGCAGAAATAGAAAAATAAAAAAATCTTCCTCATCAAAAAAAAAAAAAAAAAAAAATCTTAATCTATCCAGATACATGCTGCTGTAAGTTTCACATTAAAAATACCCAATGCCAGCTGCTTTATTGAAAAAACTGACAATTCCGTGTTCTGCCAGAGTAAAATAGCTTTTGCCAACACCAGTGAACTGATTATGTTCATGTAGTATGTTTTGAATTTGTTATTGAATTTGTTTGTTTGATTCTAGATAGTGCAATAGTTCTAGTTGAAAACACTTTCCAAATTTTTTCTGAAAAAGGTTTCTTTGTCTTATAATGGCTCCCTAGCTTCTTCAAGTTTCATACCTTGCCAAATTCGGGCAATTTGATATTAAATTATTTTGTTTCCTCATCTGTAATGCATCTTGGTAAATAATCGGTTAATTTGTTGTAATAAAGAACTAAGATGGCTATCATGTTTTACTCTAGAAAGTACTGATGTAAATTTTTTAAACCAATGCTTGTGTTTCATGCTGGGTTTTCATACAATTTGGTTAAGATAAACAGAATTGTGTGTTGTTTATTTCAGATAATGCAAAACAAGAGCTAATAAAATAAAGTTGAAAGAAGAAAGACAGAGATGGCGATGGCCAGAAGGGTATGTATACATATAAGTATGAAGATGATTAGAGGTGAAGAAACCAACAGCATTGGGATAAACTTCTGTAAGTTTGTTTGCTTAGATATTTGTGTTAGCTCTCTACCTTACACCTTATATATAATGTATATATCCAAATTGCCCAGTTATGAGCATGTATATGATAATCAGTCCTTTTGACATTTTCTAAGTTCAGGTATACTCTGATACACTTATGAGATTAGTTGTGTTGATACATAATGTTTGATATAACAACAAACTACTATCAACAATAATATTGTATTTATGGTCAACAGTTTTGACACTGACAATAAAACTGAATAAAAAATGATGTGTAACAGTGTTGGGACTTGCTAGATTTTAATTAAAACGGTAATATATATTGGTACAATCCAGAGTCATATCTTCAGTACATTTCATTATGGTCAGCCATATTTTGGTTCATACATATATAGCAACCTATTAGGAATGATAAGATATATTAAAACAGCTACATGTGTGTCATTGACCTCATTGGCCATTGTGTGATCAGTTTGGCATTTTAAGATTATTCATACTATCCTTAAAAATCAAGGAAAAATTATCACTTTAAAGGGTTTGTTTCTGTGTTTCAGTTGTTGACTAGAAAGAGAGTGGTGGCTTATTTACCAAATCTAAACACTGCTCTAAAGCATGTACGATCCTTCTGTGTCGGAAATGGCAGCGACAAATGGGGCAAAGAGGAATTTAATCCAGAGGAAGTTGTTCAAGGTAATAATGTATGATGGGATGGTAGATGTTACATGTATAATCACTATTATCCTGGCTAAAAAAACTTTCTTTTTTATACTTGTAATGTCCATCCATCTATCAGACTGTGAACAATTTTTGTTATTGTTTTTTCTTAAGAAAACTACTGGATCAATCTTTCTCAAATTACATTATTGAATGTAAATAGTGTCACAATAAATTCAATTTTGAAAAAAATCAATATGTTATGTAACAATGCTTTCCATGCAAGGCCTATATACATCATAAAACAAAAGAAAATCTTCCGTTTGCACGATAAAAATATTTTTACTGTAGTGAGATATATTTAAAAAGTATCTGATACCTAAAGAACCAGTAGCCAGATGAGATGGTAGTTGTTTTGGATACAAGTACGGATTGAGTTCAAAGTTCTTTTACAACTTTTATGAAATTACAATTTGTTTGTGTGTATGGATGAAGTTATCTTTTGAGAAAACTGGGAAAACTTTTCATGTGTGAGCTTATAGATACATGTGTGTATTTTTTTTCCTCTTTACTTCTTCAGACTTAGGACCATTTGGACCTCAAAATAAAAGATTTCCGCTTCCAGGATCTATTGGACCAAAATTTGAAAAGCCACCAACACTTGCTGTGAGAAAGAGTCCAGAAGACATGGACATTGTTCAACCTTTACTAGAAAACCAGCCTGAATATCGTCATTGTAATGTGTTAGAACAAGCAGTCATGGTATGTTCCTTATTGTGATATAACTGGGTTCCCTCCCCTTGAGAGGTAGCTTACTGTCCAGTGGTTTGTGAAATGGTTTAAGTCCAATATTTACATAGATCATATTTTGATTTGTGAATCCTTCGCAACCTCAGATTTGCTGCTAACTTCTCCTGTCTGATTTGTTCAAAATCTTAATCCAAACTATTAGATTCCAGACTTAAAACCTTTGTGAACTTGTCACTTTGACACAAGAAGTCTTAGGCTTTTTAGAACAAGTATATATCAAATGTTTTGTACTCATCACTGGATTTCAAAGACTTGTGGAAATAAATTATTCATGAGTCGACCTTTGTAATGTAAAGTTTCAGGAGGAAGATGGATTCATGTCTGAAGATTCGGAAATTCTGCGTCAATCAGATCGTCTAGAATATGTCGCACAAGACTGTCCATACCTCATGAGAATAGGTGAGTAAGCCATGTTTTTTAGCTTCTTTTTGTCAGCTGTGAAAGTTTTGCTATAACTAGTCAGTTGGTTTTTTGTAACATTGCTGAAAACCTGATTATAATTTGAAAAGTGATGTAATTTATCGTTTATTTTAATGGTCACTTCTATTGCATAAAGCTGTGATGGAAGCCTACATTATCTTCATGCGTCAGGTTCTGTCTAAATCTGGGTTTCAGAATCATGACCCACAACCTCTTTATTGACACACCTGTTTCATACTCTGTGCCAGGTAAATGTAATAGTCTTGAGGAAAGAACCTGTTGGTGTCTTATTATTATAAAACTTCAACAAAGTTAGAAATGCAATTAAAAGGCAACATTTTGAAATCAGAGTGTTTTACTGCTGATAGTAGGTGTATAATGTCAGTTTAATTCTGTCTACTTTGATCTTTACGACAAGAAGACTTCTTCATACACATCTTTTGAGCAGCCCCATAAGTAGACATTAGTATTTTCCTATGAATAATGACACAGGAAGCTATTTATGAAATGTGTTGAGAGCTGTTTTTATGAAAACCGTGTGACCTGATATCAGAGCACATATTGTTTGTGAAAATCTAAGGTTTGGTGAATACTGTATTTTTTGGCATAAAGGCCATGTCTGGTAATAAGCCAATCCATACATGTTATTGTTAAGTAGAATTATAAGCAAATTCTATTTCACAGTTGTGCAATAAGCCCGCTTGAGTAAGAATCTGTTTGACAAAATTTCAGAGAAGACACTGAAAAATTTTGACATTTTACTAGATCAGTGTTTATCCTCATCAATGGATATACGGATACACATGATTTGCAATGTCTGAGCGACACTTCATATGTTAAAATGCCTATGGTAAAACACAATATAAGATGAAGAATCGTTGGATAAACCAGTAGGGGTTCATCTATCGGTTTATTTTAGATAGATTTATCTAAGCACCAAGGTTTCTTTTTGAAGTTGCTCTGAAGAGAAAATTTACTGAAAATTCCAGATTTTAAAGACCTTTTTCCCGGCCGAGACATCATGAATGGTACTTTGACGCTTGTTACAATCAGCCAGAAGACAGACAATGATATGACTAGCTGGAATACGGATGTGGAGGAAGAGAGAGAGGCACTTTTGGCAGCTGTAAGTAGGAAGGGCCTGGGCAAGGAGAAACATTATGGAGGGTTATGAGGAAGAAAAGAACAGGAGATGAAGGAAGAGAGATAAATATGTGTGAAAGAAGGCGAGATATAGGAAGATGGATAAAGATTTGGGAAAGAAGGATAAAATGAAGACTTGTGTGGGAGGGAAGATCTGGGAAGGAGCATAAAAAGGAAGGGAAATTTGGGATTGAGGATAAAATGGGGACCTGTAACGGAGGGAAAATACAGATTTTATGATAAAGATGGGGGGTTGTTAGGTAGAAGATAAAATGGGGCTGGTGAAGGGAGGTATAAGATGGAGGAAAAAATGAGGACATGAAGTTGCGAGGGGAAATGTAGGATGAATGATGAAGAGGATTGCGATTGGGAGAAAATGTTACGGTCAAGAGTAAATGGGATTACATTTAATAGCCTTGATGGAGGATATTAAACCATTTTCAAAACAAAAGTAATGCTTAAATCTGGGCTACATTTGTAAAGTCTATAAGAAATATAATGGGTAGAAGAATTAATGTTAGTGATTAGCTTTGTAACATCACTGGTAAGATAATTCCTTTTGTCTGTATTTAAATATTATATTACTGTGTGTTATATGTCTTGACAGTTTGTACAGGGTGCAAAGGAGATTTGTGAAGCTCTAGAGAGTGGAAATTACTGGGCAGATTTCATTGATCCATCTTGTGGAAAACCAGTAAGTAATCAAATGAAAAACTCTAATTTTACAAGACTCATTTCGTAATCTCATATGAAAGGAAAATCCATGTAAGATCTTACATTTATTTTTATCACAAAATATGGGTATGGGGATATAACGAGGTAAATTTCCCCTCATTTTGCGAGGCATTCCCAGTAGACCTGAAACTTTCTCTATTTCTCAAGCAAAATACTGACAGAAAAGTTGGTTTAGCGGCTGGTTTTACTACGCATAGGGCTTTTAATTTTGCAATATTTCTTGTAATGGAACAATTTAGAAAAAACTTCAATGATTTTTTTTCTCTTGCAGTTCTATGGACCCCATACAAATGCCACAATGTTTGAAACTGACGAAGTATATCGTAAACTAGGATTTGAAATAGAAGATTTAGGGTGCTGTAAAGTGATACGTCACCATATCTGGGGTACGAAATGCTATGTGGGATGTTTGTTTACCAATGCACCTCTCACACACCCAATCATTGAAATGATGATAGACTCATAACAGTGACAACTGCTGTGCCATGTCTTTCATGTGTGTTTTAACTAAATACAGTAAGGCAGCTTGTTAACATTCTATCAACTCACTGAGACAGTTTGTTCAGTGACCTGATAGATATTAACAAGGAATTATCTCTTGAGAGATATTAGAGAATCAGAAATCTTTTGGGAAATTAAGCTGTTTATCATTGTGATGGTATTATGATTTGTTGAGTTCTTCATTTGTTTTCATAGCTCTGTTTTATGAGACTTCAATCTTGGAAAAATGCAAAGCAGTTTTTCCAATTTTTGAGAATTACATATCTGGTAAGATCCAGGTTGTGAGTCTTTAATTTTAACTGCACATTATTTAGAATCAAAGGTCATCATATTTGATCCACACAAATCATCTGAAAGGACTTACAAGATATGGAAATTGAAAAGAACAGGATTTTGTATTAACTAACGAAGTTATGTTATGATGGTCGCTGTTAAGAGTTCTTACTGCCTTGTCTCAGAATGTTTGAGTGAAGAATGATACAGATGTTTGTAGATATGATTGCTGTTTAAGTATATTGGTGGATTGAAATATTAATTCATGAATGTTAAGAGTGTCAAATAAAAAAACAAAAATATTTGAGATAAAAGTTTGTTGTTTTTTTAACTATTTTTCTGATTAGTTTATTTTTAAGCACTTTTCTTCCACATGTTAACCAAGTCGACTAAAATTCAATACCTGGCTCATATTTCATTATTACTATTGATTTTCAAACTTTTGAAGAAGAAAACCAAACTGTTTTATATACAGAGCCAAATGAGAGATGGAAAGATTGAAGTCTATTTCTTGCCAAAGTATAGAATTGCATAAAATATGGAAATGTATCTATTATTATCAAATCAAAATTCCTCTAAAAAAACACTTCCGTTTGTCATTTCAATATGGAGTTTGTTATATCTAAGTCTGTCTTTCGACCAATTAGTTGAAAGATGAGAAAGATGGCTTTAGTACAGACGGTCCTACAGACATTGCCATCAAAATTTGATGTGTCAAAGATTTCCGTGATGAAAGTAAGATGGTCACCTTTCACCTGGAGAGACGTGTTTTAGACATTTAGACATAAATTATTTAATATTGCTTAAATACTCTGTTTTGATGCATGAAGGGCAAGTGAGCTTATCTGGTGACATGGTGTCTGTCAATTGTCTGTTTGTCCAGCATCTAGTTTTTTAAAATCATTCACAGAATTTTTTCATGATAACTAAAAGGGTCAGTATCATACTGGGAGAAAATTCTACGAAGTTATTCAAATTCATTTTTTAAGATTTTCGAGATGGAGAGCTACCTCGTTAACTCAATTGCCTGCAACAGAATACTGTAAAGAGGGATATGATATTTGGAACGAACATAGAAATATAAAGAGTTAACAATCAGGACTATCAGGTCTTCTCCGTTAAAGTTGCAGATCAGATGGGCTACACAAGCCCTTTAGGTCTCGTGTTTAATTCATATGCACAGTAGTTGAACTTGTACATGAAGGAAAAATGTAACTTTATACAAATGTATCAATTGTCTGACTTTTTTTTCATTGTTTCCTGTACTTCAGGAGGGGATGGACCTATTGATGATCACAAGGTTACTCTGGGTCATACTTGTATAGCTAAATTAATTAACATTATACTAAAATTGTGAGGAGAAGGATAAAGTTACTTTTACTGTGTAAAGAAGAAACGTTAAGTAAATTTTCAGAATTTAGTCCAAGGTCAAAGTCTCTAGAGCATGTAGGGAAAAAAGTGACACTGAAAATAATTATATAAATATTTATCCGCCCCTCATTATGAGAGGATGAACCCTCTGTTTTCAGCAGCAGAGGGCAAAGGTAAGGTCACATATTAATGTAGGATATCAAAGTAATATCTATCTTCTTGATGGTGTTTTGGGAATTCACATGCAGCTCATAAAACCATTATTTCAGTACATGGTGAAGATATGCCATTTAGTTCCAATGTTTCAAAGTTCCAGAAGACCCAGAGTCTGTCTATTTTGCCAGTATCAGTACTTACCTAGGATAGAGTGCTACAAAGTTTCCTTATATAGTTGACCTTGACCTATTTTCAAAGCCGCAAAGGTCAAATGTCAAGAAATCCTCAGGTAGTAGATATAGTTCTTCACAGTTTCCTCATATAAATGATGTTTTTTTCGAGTCTTCAAGTTTTCAAGGTCATATGGGTAAAATATATTTAAAGCTGTCATAGTCTTCCCAAGTTCCAGAAGACCTGAGTAATATTTATTATGTATGTAGAACAGAGTGTGGTTAAGATCCCTCAAATAAATGACTTGCATATGTTCAAAGTCCTTTGTGTCGGATATGTTTAAAATGTATTCTTCTCCGGGTAAAACCCAAGTTCGTGCAATCAGACACCTAGGATAGAACACCTGAAAGCATTGTCATATAAATGACCTTATGTTTAAGGTCACGGTTTTCAAATATGTTAAAAAGAGATTTAAATATTACTTTCAAGTTCCATAAGACCAATAGTCCATATATTATACCAGCAGGTACATAGATAATTTTAAAGTCAAAGAGATCAGCGATGTTTAAATCATTCAAGAAACTTCTTCTCAAGTTCAATAAGATCTAGACAGGAGTGTGATCATGTTTCCTTATACAGATGACCTTGACATATTGTTGGAGTCAAAGTTGTCAACTTTGTTTAAAACATAAAAGAATTTTTTTCATCTGAATTTAATTTTCATAAGATCGAACACACACTAGTTCTGATAAACCAGAGGATACCACTGATGGAGTGATACAAAGTTTTCTCGAGTAAATCCTTAACTTTTTTCGAGGTCACTGGAGTAAAACATGTTAACCATCATTGAGCATCAAAGCTCAATAAGACTGTTGGTTATTATTTGGCTAGAAGGGACCTGGATGGAGTTCTATGAAGCTACTCAAAATAAATGACCTTGACATGTTTTCAAAGTTAAAAAGGGGGGCAAATTTCAAACGTTTCAGGGTTTTGATAATTGGTGAGCATGTATCTTGGATGGAATGTTACAGGTTTTCAAAAAAAAGGCCTTCATGTTCACTAGGGTTAGATTTGCTAAAATATGCAAACACTTATAGAAGTATTAAGAATGTTCATTATTTTTCAAAACATGAACACCAACACTAATATAATGTTTATGATGTGTATTGGCACCTAAGCAGGGATGATAGAACATACCATAATTTGTTATTCTTTCTTTAATATCCATGTGAGTGATACAGGTCTTTTCAGCCTCTTGTTTATAAACAGCATCATGTAAATCAAATACAATCTTGAAAAGGAATCACAAGTGAGCATTTTCTCTAAGTGAGCGTTTTCTTTGAGGAAGCTTTGACTGACAACCTAGTGAAAGGAGAGCAAGGAAATTAAAAAAGATCTAGATATTGTGGATAATGAATTTTCCCATTTATTGTAACACTTTCTTGGACCTTTGAACTACAGACCTGTAAAGCCAGAACATAGATGTTCAGCGGAGAGGCAACACCAAGAAATGGGACGATTCAAGGAGACAAAAACACAACTAACCAAGTAAATGTGAGGAAGCATTGGAAGTGATATAAATGGCGTTGGCCAGAAAGAACTGAAGTTATTGCACTTTCTATGAAAAAGCAATGAAATTAGTAAAATAAATCAGCTTGAGAGAACTTGGGGCATTGTGTAAAAAAAAAAATTGGTAACATTAATTCTGACCTTTGAACTTTGAATCTTAAATCAATCACTAGCAAGCACTTTGTGGAAATTTTGGTAGGAGCTCAAATGAGTACGTGTGACTTTTATTATGGTGGGACCCAAACTGGAAAAGTTCTTTGTTTTGCTTGTTTTAAAAAGCTGTCTAGTCCTACATGTGTTTGCAATTATCAACCTATTAAAGTCGAATGATAGTTTGAAAAGAAAGCAATATGAGGAACTAACAGTTTCATAAATGAAAACGGAATGCGACTAAACAAAACCACGAAGAGCACGTTAAAAATTTCTCTGACATTAAATATGATAATGCCGGTTTATCTTATAATTTTTTTTTCTTTTGTCATAATCAGAGGTATGGCTATATTTTTCTCGTGTCACCATAATCCGGACATACGGTTCCTTTTTAGAAGCTAATTACTACTTCCTTTCCGGGAACACTCTGACAACATGCGAAAGTCCGTGTGAGGAAGATATTTGATATGATAACCAATCATTGTCTGAAATACATATCAAATTTCTCGAGAGTCAGTTTTTTGAGAATAGCGTCGAAAGCATCCACGAGATTCTGGTAAGTAATAAGTGTGTATGTAGGCCGGCTTAAACTTATTTCTGTATTCTCGCAACAGTCGGCTTTCTGTTGATAGGTGAGTGCCCGAATTTATGTAATCGCAATTTGTTAAGCAGGAACCATATTAAAACCGACATATTGTCAGATACGATTAACAACTTTCGTATTTAAGGCCATTAACCCTGCATAATTGAAACCAAATTTACAACGCGATAATTTTCCCTGCGTAACGACTTACAATGTCGAACCTCTCCATTTAAGCCTTCCACAAAAACAAAAGAGGTCTGACGCTATATTCGAGAAAGTAACCGGGATTTATTTTTTCTCTGAATTATATGAATTATGTTTGATATGCCAAAGAGACTATTACTTGTAATGATAATCAAGGCATCCAGTAGACCCTATGACATTCAGTTGACCCTTGAGAGCAGGTTTTGACCCCTAAAATGACTTGTGGAAGGGAATGTCTTCATGATATGTATGTAATTTGGGATTTGACAAGTCAAATAATAAGAGTCGACTGAATGCCATGATAATTTAGGAGTAGTTTTAATGATTACACTGTAATACTTTTTAAAAAAATCACAAATATGCTCATTCCAGGACTAGGACAGAATCACTTGAGTATAAAACTGAATCTATGTTACATGGGCGTCCACATAGGGACTCAGACTTTGCATTACTTCCACAAGAATTGCTGGAAACTTGAAGATGAGTTATTTCCTTGAGGGGTAGTATGTAACCCTGGTAAAATACTAACTGCAAAATACTAATTGACGAGAGAGAACTTCTCTTTGGCTTGATCAGTTAAGTGCTAGTACTCCAGAGGTCCTGGGTTCAAATCCTAGGGGAAGAATTGAAATAATGAGCTCTATTACTTAATCATTATAACATACCAAGTTTTGTTTAAATCCTTTCAAATGAAATTGATATTTTCTTACACTGTATATCTGTTTAAATTTCTTTTTTAACTATCATCGATTACTAAAAATAAACAAAAATAAGTAGACAATGTTACCAACTTACGATTCTCAGTCATGAACTTTACAGTGTTGGCCAGAAAAGATAGATAATTGCTAACCACCTAAAACTAGTAGTGAACCTCTGATATATTGTCCCTGTATACCAGTATCTTGAAGTTATAAATTGCATTTTGTGATCACATTTTCAAATTATGTTGTAGCTATTGCTATATATGACATGGAACATTATTTAACACTGTGTTATCAAAACTGAAAATGCATTCCAAACCAGTTTCTTGTAACTAAGGAATCATCATACATAGTTTCATGTAATTTTCACACATATGACTAACAATCCTTGAAGACCACACATTGTTATGTTTTGTAGTGTCAGGCGCATGTCCTTGGACCACCTTCAAAGAACAGCCAGTAACACTAGACACAACGTAAGTACAACATTCAAACATAACATGTCTGACTTCACAAACAACTGTGACGCTGGAAAGGATCACTATACTGAGATCCACAAACACTATGCTGAGGAATGTAGCCAGGACGACATAGGAACCTTCCTCTTTACGTCGGAATCTGTTGGGGAAGGACATCCAGACAAGATGTGTGACCAAATTAGTGATGCCATTTTAGATGCTCTGTTACAGCAGGATCCAAAGGCAAAGGTTGCATGCGAAACAGTCGCAAAAACTGGCATGATTCTCCTTGCAGGTGAGATAACTAGTTCAGCTACTGTTGACTATCAACAGGTTGTCCGCGATACTGTCCAGCAGATTGGGTATGATGACTCTGCCAAAGGCTTTGATTACAAAACGTGTAATGTTCTGATGGCGCTAGAACAACAAAGTCCAGATATCGCTCAAGGTGTGCATCAGAATCGTTCAGAAGATGACATTGGAGCTGGGGACCAGGGCATAATGTTTGGATATGCTACCGATGAGACAGAAGAATGTATGCCTCTCACTGTAGTCCTGTCTCACAAGCTGAACCAAAAAATTGCTGAACTGCGTCGTAATGGGGGCCTGCCATGGGCTAGACCAGACACAAAGACCCAGGTTACGGTGGAATATAAATATGATGGTGGAGCTTGTGTACCATTACGTGTACACACCATTGTCGTGTCGGCTCAGCACAACGAGGAAGTGACCACAGAAGAACTACGCCAGCAGATCATGGACAAGGTTGTCAACATTGTAATTCCACAGAGGTATGTTGACAGTAACACAATCTTTCACATACAACCCTCGGGAAAATTTATCATTGGAGGTCCTCAGAGCGATGCTGGTCTGACTGGCCGAAAGATCATTGTGGATACCTATGGAGGGTGGGGTGCACATGGAGGAGGGGCATTCTCAGGGAAGGACTTCTCCAAAGTTGACAGATCAGCAGCTTATGCGACACGCTGGATTGCTAAATCTCTGGTGACGGCAGGTTTATGTAGGAGAGTTCTCATTCAAGTGTCTTATGCCATTGGTGTAGCCAGGCCTCTTTCCATAACGGTACAGAGTTTTGGTACATCTGAACTGACAGAGGAACAGCTTCTCAAGGTCATAAAGGATAACTTTGACCTTCGCCCTGGTGCCATTGTTAAGGAATTAAATCTTCATGACCCAATCTATCGAAAGACAGCTTGCTATGGTCACTTTGGCAGACCAGAATTTACTTGGGAGAAGCCAAAAACTCTCAATGTTGATGTTTAAATTGAGACATACTTTATGACAAAACAAAATTCATGAAGTCACATTTTCCTTGGTACAAAGAGATTATTTTTTATTTATTTTTCTCAGCATTTTTATCCGTAGAGTTTCACCAAGCCTTCTCAAATTGAAATAATGTTCTTCTCAGATGAACCTAGCCAGTCATTGTTAAGGTGATTTGTATCCTGGAGTCGTATTGAGATTTCAACTTTTTGTCAGAAGGTATAGGAAAATTCAACTTTTAAGTTTAAATACTTTTAATTCAAACTCGGTTAGAAGCCTTAGCATAGAGCAGTTAATGTATATACAATTTACATTTGCATTATGTGTACAATAAAGTTAAAGTTATAAAACTTTGAAAAAAAAGATAATTTCTATGACATGTTACAACAAGCTTTGTGACTCGGGTAACTGTTAACGCCCTTAGGCCTCTTGTTTTTCATATGTATGGGAATAAATATGAAGACAGGCAGAGTAAATGATATAAGGACAGGGGCTTTGAAACTTATTGAGAAGGATGCATATTATCTGATGCATTAAGCAAAGACTGCATCTAAAAAATGAATAAAAATGATAGGTTGAGTACATTCATACATAAATTGTGCAACAATTACATATGAATGATAACGTGACATATTTATAGATATTTATTTTATCTATTGATTGAATCCTACACAACGTCGGTATGCCAGAAGGACAATTATTTTCTGTAAATACACTAACCATTATCCATAGCTATGAAATAGTGATGGAATGGATAGATGATAGTAAGTCAATGGCACTATGTAGGGAAGATATTATTGACAGAATAAAATGATGTTTATTATTATCTTTTTTTTTAACGGAGTGTACAAGCATGTACTTGTATTCTTACTTACCATAATCAGCTTTTACAATAAAGATTATTGATCAAAGAATTTTTATAGGAATCTCATTTCATAGATATTGGTAGACTCAATACAAAAGGATAAATTTTTTAAAAAATTTTAATTGCATGTATTTATATGTATAATGTAGAGTTACATGATAATATACAAAGTTAAACATTTTATTCAAAATTTGACTATATGTTTTTTTTGTTGTTATGCATCCTCATATCCTGGTTTCATTTCTTCCGATTGTAAATCAAAATATTAAAGACATTTTTTATATTGCAATGAAGAAGTATTAAAAGGTTTTACATATTGTTTAATCTTTGATGAGTTGTAATCATGAGTCAAGATGGTGGTGTAGGGTATCTGTTGTCAACATTTTTGTTATTTAAACAGCAAATACTTTATTTCTTTGAAACAACTAAGAGATCTACATGCTAAGTATTCCTAGAATTTTTCAAGGTGAAATTATGACATCTTGTCAATAGCCAAGAGGCTGCAGAACTAGGTCATGCGTGAAATTTGTTGTCAAACAGCTAAAGTGAGTTTTATGAATGAGTTTGCTATAATAAAAAAGACATAAAAAAAAATAAAAAAAAGAAAGGTAACAAAAAATTTCATATGATGAAAGAGGATCATTTCATTCTGCTAGCAATCATTTTTAGTTATTCATATACAAATATGAAATCTGCTTTTTACACAACATAAAAAATATGAAATCTGCTTTTTAAAAAGATCCATAATATGAAATGGTTATTAGACAATTATAGAAATATTCAGCCTGTTTTGATGATGTTTTCATACTTAGATCCATATTTGTGTGACATAATTCTGATAATGTGAGTGATACAGGCCCCGCCTGACTCCATTGTATAAGGTATGGACCAATGCTTTTTCTTGTGGGATATACTGGTATATGTTTATTGACCTTTTTTGTTTTTGTGGGTGTGTTGTTTTCACGAGAAATTTAAATTGTTGTACAAAAATTAGTTGTTAATGATTTTGAACATGCATAGTCTATTGACACACCAGCTTTATATAAAAAATGTACCTTTTGTAACACAAATGACTGAATGATTAATCAATATGTTTATATTACTGGTACTCTTATTTTTGAATTTTTGTTTTTTCATTTACTTTTTTGTTTTGTTTTTCTCATCAGTTAGGGATTGGGCATTTTTGTCTCATTTTAGGAAGAACATTGCTGAATTTGAAAGAAAATTTTTAGTAGTAAGTTGCAAATCTAGTGGTTATTACTTAAATATGGAACAATTTCGCTTGGGACCTCAAAAAGCCCTTAAAATCAGTTTCACTAATGTGGCAATTTCATGAGTCTGTTCTGGTGATGAAATAAGCCCACCAAGGAAGCTTTTGCATTTGAACATTAGATATGACCAGTTTCTATTCCATTAATCATGATTCTTTTAATCGTCCAAGTTCACTAATCTGAGTTTATCACTAGTTAATAAGGATGAGTACTGTATTGATGGCTGGCAAGGTTTGCAGTTTTGCTGTGTGTTTTCTAACTAATTTGATCTATGTAGTTGCTTACATGCTTTATTTAGCCATTTTTGTTTAGCAGTTTGACCAGCTGGACATGAGTTGTTCATTTATGGGCAAACCTACTGATCTTAATTTGCTTTCTAATAAGCTTCGAATAAATCTTTCAGGGCCTGTGTTAACATTTGCAGGTTTGTCCTAATGTATGCCAAAAATATTACATTTATTTAATGTTCAGACAAACTGATTTGTCCATTTATATGAATAGGCCCCTGGTTTATGTGTAACTTTGCCATATAGAGTCTGACAAGGTCCATGAAATCATACCGATTCTTCATGGTGCTGTAGTTATATTGATAATTTCTACCTAATCAATGCTTTAATACTGACAACAGTTACACAGATTTTTAGTTTCTGAATTGAAGAAAAAGCAAGTTAATATATAGAATAGTTTTCGTAACAAAATCTCATTTGAGAGGAAGCTGAGATTGTGATAAATCAATGTTTAACATATACAGGTAACATTCTTTTTTTCCTACATTATAGTGTCAAATTTGCATAAAAAATTCTCACCTAGTCTCATTTCCAAATTCTTCAAATTAATAAGGTTGCCTCCCGTTGTGGTTAAACATCAGAAAAACAGGATGTGATTTTAATTTTGATATCTTAAGGCCAAATATTGAATAAAGGTACCACACAGATTGAAGGGAACAGAAAAATCTAGCACCAGGTAGCTTGTTAAATTTTTTCTGTCTCAAGTATGAGAAGTTTTGTGTTGTGTTTGTGGTTTCTGCATTGTAAAGTAAAATTACATTGAAGCAAATGTATGATTTCAATATTGAAAGGAACTTCTACATTAAATTATCATTTTCATTGAACTCATGAGTAAAGAGGTATGAAACATAAGGATCCTTATCACCTGTAAAGCAAGAAGCCAGATCTTTACAAATTTGCACAAAAGGATTATACAGTATATAACATATATCATCTGCATTGCCCATGCTAGCAGCTGTATCATGTTGGTTATGCATCATAGATAACATGTAAAAAACAATCTTCCAAGTGTTTTGTGATACTTTTTTTAAATTGCAGAATTTTAGAATTTGTTTTTAAAAAAATCAACACATTTGATTAGAAAATATGATTCAATTTTTTTTGTCAGTTTTGAAATTTATTAACATTGTCTTGAGGTGATCAAAAGTTTCTGATATTTATGTGCATAATGCAATTGAATATGTAAAAAAATAATCTTTGAAGTGACATAAGAATGTGTGAGCTTTATTAAATAAACATTCAATTGAAGTAGGTTCAGCTTTTTCAAATGTAATTAGATTTTTTTAAAATTTATTTAAAACGTCCTTGTTTTTCTAGTCCTTTTGTTATCAGTACATGATCTGATCATTTATATGTGGATTAATGTAATGTAAGGTATGGCACCAAGCTATGTTATTGAACAAATTAAAAAAAAATTATGTCAAAATGTTTTGTATGTGTATAAAATAACCCTTGGTATTGAAGTGAATATTAAACTACACAATGATTACAAACCATTTGATTTTGTCATATTTTTTTACGGATGTAAATCACTTTTGAGCACCCGTTATTAAATGTTTAGCGGCAGTCATTTTTGAAATTGTTCGGAGAATAACGTGACTTGATTACAAACTTAGCTACCAGCAGATTTGCGAACTCTGACAGAATACTGTATTCATACCAAATTAAAATCATTGACCTATTTCTGATCATTACAAGGTAACGATAATATAACCATATTACAGCCAAAAATGTTCGTGTAGTCTTTCGCCAAATAAATGCTCATTTTCTTTCAACAACAGATGGATTGTGGATCTGTATTTTGTCGCGCTGTCGGTTTACACACTAAGATCAGACCATATAGATTGCAGTCAAGTTTTGATAGAAAAATCACTTTCTCTGTTATTCCTTTGTAAGGGCAATTAATTCAACAATGAGTTTGTTGTATTTAATTTTACATAATTTGATTATAACTTGGCACATAGGAAGCATATCTATACAAACATATGTATGATATGAGGATATTCTTTAATGAACTGAAGGAAGTTGCAGATAACCAAAATATTTTGGAGCTATGGCCCTTGTCTGCTTTAGAGACAACTCCTTCTACAAGATGTGTTGGATTTCATCATAACTTGGTACAGATTGATGTAGATGTTTACGATGGAAGAAAATCTGAGAAACTGATGCAGGAGTTATGAATTTCTACTCCAGAATGTTTGGATCTCATTTCTACATTTTCTGCCTTCTTATCTTTCCCTCCTTTATAAGTGTTTTATCATCAAAATTTTTTTACAAATAATGTGACAATTTTGAATGATATAATCCTTAACATGTGAGAGTAGCTGAGGGGATCTTGTAAAGCTATATTGCGCTGAAGAACAAATAAAATGTACCGATTTCCACAAAGTTTAGGATAGCATCACATTTTTGTGTCCACATGTTTATCATCATATTTACAGACTGTAATCAGTCGTACACTGGATTTGGTAAAGCACATAGTAACAGTTTAAGTGATGTCTTGCAGAAAATGAAATTGGCTGTTTCTAAAGATAACAATATGGAGTTAATTTGATATTTCTGGCATCAAAAGAGGACTCAATCTAATTTGGATACTGGATTAGTTTTACACATATTAAACAGTAAGTTTAGTTCAGTTTATAGTAGCTTTACGTCCTATCAAAAGCCAGGGTCATTTAAGGACGTTCCAGGTTTGGATGGTGGCGGTAAGCCGAGGTTCCAGGAGAAAAACCACTAACCTGCGGTCATTTCCTTGTAATTGCTCCACGTTGACCTCGAACCAGTGACCTAGAGGTGGAGGGATAGTGATAAAGACAGTCAGAAACCTTAACCACTGTGGCCCCTATTACATACTTTATATTCTTGTTATAAACATACTAACACAACCTGTATGTTAGACACTATCTTCAAAAAGTACAATTAGTTTGAGAATTATAAAAGGCAAATTTTATTCAAGATCATTTTGCTAAGAATTGTCTAAAGAACACCTATTTTATAGTAAAGGCACAATGTCCTGTGTCAATACTAGGTATGTCTATTGTAAGTAGCAACAGAAATGTTGTGCCAGTGCAGCATGGATTCAACAAGATTATAGAAAAATGCCTTGGGAATGCTGTTTCAGACGCAAACAAATCCACCAGAAATCTAGACAAACGTCAGTTTTAATCAGTTTACTTAAACCAACATTTCATCTGAATGTATTGGTTTTGTGCTACAATTAAGTGAAAGGTCAGATAATTTTGCCGGCAGCAGATCCAGATTCTTTTGAGTAAGGAAATCATTTACATGCAACTTGTGGATGTGTGCTCCAGCTTTGTCAAATGGCAGTCTAACAAGATAATCAATTGCTGCTAAACTGGGATGATTTGTGCTTGCAAAGTCTCATTAAAATTGCTATTAAAAACAGTCAAAGCAACCAATTAAAGTTACCAAAGCAACTAAAACCAAACAATTAATGTTTCTAAAGTGATTAAAACAACCAATTAAATTTACCAAAGCTATTAAAAACAACTAATTAAAGTTACCGAAGCAATTAAAACTAACCAATTAAAGTTACCGGGACAATAAAAAGTAACCAATTAAAGTTACCAGGACAATTAAAAGTAACCAATTAAAGTTACCAAAGCTATTAAAAACACCCATTTCTTGTTTCACAATAATTTTAAAGGATGTAGCTTACAAATGACAAGTGGAGTGGTCAAAAGCCTTAAAAGTGATAGGATTGCATAATAAAATGTCCTGCTTTAACTAGGTCTCAAGTGATACTACTGTTGCTGAACGTCATTAAAAGGTTGTGTATGTTTCATTAAAAATTCATTGAAGTTACAAAAGCCATTTAAAATCAGCTTTATTTTTTACATGATGGCTTTAATGGGTAACTTGAAAGTATCTTTTGCTCTCTTTGTCAATACCCTACCATTAGACACCAGCAAAAACTTGTACGATGAAGTGATCTTTACGCTCCACTTTTACATAAATAATACACCTGCAGTGGTGCTTTATCAGCAATAAGTGTATTTACATTGGTGAAGATATGAATGTCAAACTGCTCGTCAACTTGAAAAGTGCGTCATCATTAATCAGTGATGGAGGTAAACAAGATATCCATTATGTATGAGTGTGAGCTCTTGATCTATGGCTATGCAGATTTCTGAATATCATTTGACATGGACTTCACTTTCTTGCGGATTTTTTAATATGAAACACTTTCTGTGTTCAGGAAAACTGAAAGACTGTGATGAGTTATTAGAAAACTGAAATGCTGTGATGAAGTATTCACCACATGTACCATACATAGTTTTATGACTGTCTCCAAAGCTTTGTGATGATGTCTACTTAACATTTATCTACCCACATCCTATAACTATGTCTACCTAACAGATGTAGACTGCATTATTCATGATGTGTATCTACTTGTGTCATATTACCTTGTCTGCTCTGTGTGTTTTAATCACAAATCCTTGGCAGGTATCATGCACCTTGCATGTCTATATCGTGGTTAACCTGGTTGTAGGCTATTTCACAGATATAAATTTTCGCACATAATTATGAACTGATGTCCATGTAAACAATAGTAACATCTATTTTCATTTAATCTAGAAATGTTCCTTGGTCATTTAATTTCGTGTTATCCCTAATGACTACAGACATAGTGAAATTATATCCCCCAGGAATATTTCTACTTATACAGTAAAATGCTTCTGACATGTCGTCCATCTGTCCTTTATTAAGATGGCTGCCACCTCATCACTGAACAATACTATGGACCCATCGCATGCAACAAGTTATACTGGGGTAAAATGTCTAGCACACGGACACAGCCACAACAGCACTGATTTGTCCATTTGTCATCTTCCTGAAAAACAAGTCATGAAAAGTCACAAGTATTGAACTATTCACTTTAAATCTTCATAGGAGGTTGCATAGGCCAGCACTCTGCAAGCTACAATCTATCTCATTTCTCACAACAACAACTAAATATTACCGTTAACTTGATAAAGGCTACAAATTTTATTGGTATTGATTACTTTCTCCGTTATACTTATGATACTTTACAGAAATTAATCCAAGAAGAAAAACCCTATTCCACGATCTGTTGCCGTTGTCAATGAAATGAACTTTGGGTGATGGTGTTTTGCAGGTTGTGTCTGGTGCGACAGTTGTCAAGGTGAAGGATGAGTCGTCAACAGTGAAAAAGCTGACCTTGAAGGTCCATGATAAGCGTTTTTTCTTCAAGGCAGGGCAATGGTGAGCACGCGATTGATTGGGTGAAACGCACCTTTCTGTACTCTTCCACTTCATGTGGACTGTGTCAATTGTGTTATTGGTGTTTTCCGTTTAATTTCGGGGTTGTTAATCAATCTTTTGACTGTAGTTACAATAGATCGTCCTTGTTATCTGTTGTTGTTCAAATCTGCAGCAAGAATATGCTTCAGCTGTCCTCCTATAGTGATATTTAGGACTCAGATATTTGAGTCCTGGTTGACTCATAACTTTTCTTGTGGAAATCACTCAGATTTTTCAGAACCCACCATATCTCTTAGAAGTGGGACTCAATAAAAGTTTTGGAATTGATGTTATGGACTCGCATGAAAAAATCCTTCGTAAAATCACTGCAGTCCTTTGTAGGAGATGACGTCAGCTGAGAAATTTTTCCCAGCATCTCGTCATAGGCTTTCTGATCATCATTATAAACAAATTTTTGTTTTCACTTTTCTCAAGAAATGGTATGATTTATCTCAAATTTTACATGCAAGTTGTGTGTTTAATTTTGAGACTTATTAGACAGTCATCTTTTTCTTTTTTATATTCATGGATTGTTCTGAAACCAAGAAAAAAAATCCTCAACCATATTTTCCTTGTGTCTCACTTTTCAATTATGCCTCCAAATCTGATTGACGTCAGAGATCAAGTTGTATTTCAGGGTGGACATGATGATTCCCAAGGTAGAAAAAGTGGGTGGTTTTTCAATGTGTTCTTCACCACGGAAACTAGCTCAGGATGGCTTGTTGGACCTGGCAGTTAAGAAAAGTAATCACCCACCAGCTCATTGGGTCCATACACAGGTAAGACTCCCGTGATCTGGCTGTTAATCTAATCATTACAACAGAGGTCATTATTTATTTCAACACATCTTCTAGGACTCAAACTCGGGACCTCTGGTTTACTAGTCTGATAAGTAAAGTAAAGACATAAGGGGCATGGCTAACTAATAACAGGTCCTTAATGATTCAAACCTGGGACCTAGGTTTTACTAGTCTGACGCTCAACCGATTGAGTTAAAGAGACTTTCTCTCTAGCGTAGCGGTATATTGCAGCTAAAATTTACCAGGGTAACATTATGATATAACTACATGTGTAAGTTGAAATAACTGTTAAATAATGACTCATTGTCAGAGAGTGGGGTGTTCAAATCTCCCTTCACGTTCAATTTGTCCTTCTATCTTTTGTCTGTCCTCATACTATTCTTGTTATCTCTTTTTCCTGAAAAATGTTTGATAGATGACTCGGGTTCTAGGTTATATCTGTTAGATTTTGACATGAACAAGAAAAAAAATGAAATGAAGAAAAAATGGAGATAAAGATATATAAAAAAAAAAATCTTGGGTTCACTGTTTTTATTATACAGAAAAAATAGTATTGAACTATTGAGTATGTACAGAGAAATAACAGTTTGTGACTGCTGTTCCTCAATAACTTGTTTGTCTACAGTGCAGAGAAGGTATTGAAGTGAATATACGATCAGGAGGTGATACATTCTACGACCCGAAACCTGACGACCCACAACCAGACCTTCTCCTATTGGCCGGAGGAATCGGAATCAATCCACTGTACAGTATTTTGTGTCATGTAACAGATCTGTTACCGAAAAAGGAAGAGAATTTTGTAATACTAGACAAAAATACAGCAGGGGCAGACAACTTCGACCATGCACCAAATAAAGTTTGCTTGCTGTATTCCGCCAGCGTTGAAGATGAACTGATATTTCAGGTATGTATTAAATATTAATTAGTTTGTATGGAAGCACATGTTTAATGGAAGAGCTTTGGAATCAGAGTATCTTAAATCTTTCACACTTTGTATGATTGAGACCAAATAGAGACACTTACAAGAAGTGGAAACATATATATACAATATGTATGTTTGATATAAATATACAAATGTTTGTCTCTTCATGGCTAGAATATGCCAGCATCCTGGAAAGTTATAGAATTGACTGCCTGGCCAATATTGCCTCTCATATCCATACACAATGTACTTATTTACCTAGATGTCGGGGGTTCAACTCCCGGAACAGAACATGCTAAGGTATAGGGTCACCTGCCTGGCCAAGTGAGTTTTCTCCAAATACTCTGGTTTCCTCCCTGAAATATGACCCCTCATGTGCTTCCATCTGGACAAACAAGAGTGATTAATATAATGGTAAATGCTTGTTTTCCAATTGTTGTGAAATAAGCAAATTTTTACATTTACATAACTCTTTAAGTCCTGCTATGATTTCAAGGCTATCTCTCTGTTTCAAACACATTATCATATCATTGATTTGTTCGAATATGCAATTCACAACTGAAATGCACTGATATGAAAATTGTAACTTAAAACAATTAAAGATTAAGCAGAAGATATCACTGAGAAAACAGTCTGTAACAACACTATCAGCTGGTAAGTTGCAACAAGGGTATTTCTAACTTGGTATGGTCAGTGTCTATTTTCTGGTAGAAATAGATCATGAGTGCTCAAAGACACATGTTTGATTCCCAGAAGAAATGAGTTATAATCTTTAAAATCAGCTTCAGTTCACCTGGCACAAATTGCTGTGGTAAAATATCTGTGGTCATCCATTTGTCATCAGTCAAATTTTCCTTAAATGGCTTCTTCTGAACTGCCGTTTAATAGTTGAATTAAGCTTACTATACTTGGTAATAGGTTGAAGCTTTTCACATGTGAGAAGAAATGACCTTAATCCATATTAAATGTCACAGGGCTTAATCGTATCATATCACTTTTATTTCTTCTTTTGATTCACCAAAAAGTCATAGAATAATATGATTTGACTTGTAATTGATGGCTTACGTGCTGCAAAATGTAGGAAAAAATTTTCTTTACTTGTATTTGAGTCAGTGGGGTCAAAATTGTTGTAATACCTAAAGACTTTGTCTTTTTTGACTGTAGAATTACTTGTAACTTTGCACCATAAAACACCTGTTCAAAGTGTTTGTCTCTGTAAATGGCACCATAAAACACCTGTTCAAAGTGTTTGTCTCTGTAAATGGCACCATAAAACACTTGTTCAAAATGTTTGTCTCTGTAAATGGCACCATAAAACACCTGTTCAAAGTGTTTGTCTCTGTAAATGGCACCATAAAACACCTGTTCAAAGTGTTTGTCTCTGTAAATGGCACCATAAAACACCTGTTCAATGTGTTTGTCTCTGTAAATGGCACCGTAAAACACCTGTTCAAAGTGTTTGTCTCTGTAAATGGCACCATAAAACACCTGTTCAATGTGTTTGTCTCTGTAAATGGCACCATAAAACACCTGTTCAAAGTGTTTGTCTCTGTAAATGGCACCATAAAACACCTGTTCAAAGTGTTTGTCTCTGTAAATGGCACCATAAAACACCTGTTCAAAATGTTTGTCTTTGTAAATGGCACCATAAAACACCTGTTCAAAGTGTTTGTCTCTGTAAATGGCACCCTACAACACCTGTTCAAAGTGTTTGTCTCTGTAAATGGCACCATAAAACACTTGTTCAAAATGTTTGTCTCTGTAAATGGCACCATAAAACACCTGTTCAAAGTGTTTGTCTCTGTAAATGGCACCATAAAACACCTGTTCAAAGTGTTTGTCTCTGTAAATGGCACCATAAAACACCTGTTCAAATTGTTTGTCTCTGTAAATGGCACCATAAAACACCTGTTCAAAGTGTTTGTCTCTGTAAATGGCACCATAAAACACCTGTTCAATGTGTTTGTCTCTGTAAATGGCACCATAAAACACCTGTTCAAAGTGTTTGTCTCTGTAAATGGCACCATAAAACACCTGTTCAAAGTGTTTGTCTCTGTAAATGGCACCATAAAACACCTGTTCAAAATGTTTGTCTTTGTAAATGGCACCATAAAACAGTGTTGTTCAAAGTGTTTGTCTCTGTAAATGGCACCATAAAACACCTGTTCAAAGTGTTTGTCTCTGTAAATGGCACCATAAAACACCTGTTCAAAGTGTTTGTCTCTGTAAATTCAAAGTGTTTGCACTGTAAATGGCAAAAAATGTTTGTCTCTGTAAAAAATGGCACCATAAAACACCTGTTCAAAGTGTTTGTCTCTGTAAATGGCACCATAAAACACCTGTTCAAAGTGTTTGTCTCTGTAAACCATGGCAACACCTGTTCAAAGTGTTTGTCTCTGTAAATGGCACTAAAACACCTGTTCAAAGTGTTTGTCTCTGTAAATGGCACCATAAAACACCTGTTCAAAGTGTTTGTCTCTGTAAATGGCACCATAAAACACCTGTTCAAAGTGTTTGTCTCTGTAAATGGCACCATAAAACACCTGTTCAAAATGTTTGTCTCTGTAAATGGCACCATAAAACACCTGTTCAAAGTGTTTGTCTCTGTAAATGGCACCATAAAACACCTGTTCAAAGTGTTTGTCTCTGTAAATGGCACCATAAAACACCTGTTCAATGTTTGCACCATAAAACACCTGTTCAAAGTGTTTGTCTCTGTAAATGGCACCATAAAACACCTGTTCAAAATGTTTGTCTCTGTAAATGGCACCATAAAACACCTGTTCAAAGTGTTTGTCTCTGTAAATGGCACCATAAAACACCTGTTCAAAGTGTTTGTCTCTGTAAATGGCACCATAAAACACCTGTTCAAAGTGTTTGTCTCTGTAAATGTTTGCAAATGGCCATAAAACACCTGTTCAAAGTGTTTGTCTCTGTAAATGGCACCATAAAACACCTGTTCAAAGTGTTTGTCTCTGTAAATGGCACCCTACAACACCTGTTCAAAGTGTTTGTCTCTGTAAATGGCACCATAAAACACCTGTTCAAAGTGTTTGTCTCTGTAAATGGCACCATAAAACACCTGTTCAAAGTGTTTGTCTCTGTAAATGGCACCATAAAACACCTGTTCAAAGTGTTTGTCTCTGTAAATGGCACCATAAAACATCTGTTCAATATGTTTGTCTCTGTAAATGGCACCATAAAACACCTGTTCAAAGTGTTTGTCTCTGTAAATGGCACCATAAAACACCTGTTCAAAGTGTTTGTCTCTGTAAATGGCACCATAAAACACCTGTTCAAAGTGTTTGTCTCTGTAAATGGCACCATAAAACACATGTTCAAAGTGTTTGTCTCTGTAAATGGCACCATAAAACACCTGTTCAAAGTGTTTGTCTCTGTAAATGGCACCATAAAACACCTGTTCAAAGTGTTTGTCTCTGTAAATGGCACCATAAAACACCTGTTCAAAGTGTTTGTCTCTGTAAATGGCACCATAAAACACCTGTTCAAAGTGTTTGTCTCTGTAAATGGCACCATAAAACACCTGTTCAAAGTGTTTGTCTCTGTAAATGGCACCATAAAACACCTGTTCAAAGTGTTTGTCTCTGTAAATGGCACCATAAAACACCTGTTCAAAGTGTTTGTCTCTGTAAATGGCACCCTACAACACCTGTTCAAAGTGTTTGTCTCTGTAAATGGCACCATGTAAATGGCACCACACCTGTTCAAAGTGTTTGTCTCTGTAAATGGCACCATAAAACACCTGTTCAAAGTGTTTGTCTCTGTAAATGGCACCATAAAACAACACCTGTTCAAAGTGTTGGTCTCTGTAAATGGCACCATAAAACACCTGTTCAAAGTGTTTGTCTCTGTAAATGGCACCATAAAACACCTGTTCAAAGTGTTTGTCTCTGTAAATGGCACCATAAAACACCTGTTCAAAGTGTTTGTCTCTGTAAATGGCACCATAAAACACCTGTTCAAAGTGTTTGTCTCTGTAAATGGCACCATAAAACACCTGTTCAAAGTGTTTGTCTCTGTAAATGGCACCATAAAACACCTGTTCAAAGTGTTTGTCTCTGTAAATGGCACCATAAAACACCTGTTCAAAGTGTTTGTCTCTGTAAATGGCACCATAAAACACCTGTTCAAAGTGTTTGTCTCTGTAAATGGCACCATAAAACACCTGTTCAAAGTGTTTGTCTCTGTAAATGGCACCATAAAACACCTGTTCAAAGTGTTTGTCTCTGTAAATGGCACCATAAAACACCTGTTCAAAATGTTTGTCTCTGTAAATGGCACCATAAAACACCTGTTCAAAGTGTTTGTCTCTGTTAATTGTACTAATTGAAGTCTGCCATGACTCACTGTTGTAGATGAATTGTGGTGTAATTTAATTTAAGAATATGACTACTTACTTGCATTGACCTAGGATTAAGACGACAGATTTCTTCAATGAAGCAAAAGAGGCTTGCACCCTTCTGGAAGACCTGGTCTTATCATCTTTGTACTTTTTCAGAAGCATCCAAATAAATCTTTCTCATCTTTCTTAATCCTTGTTATTATCGAATTTGTGTTTGAAATATGATCACATTAACATATTGATGTTTTCTTCGCTTTTGATTCAAACCAGTCCTTCAGTTAAGACATGTATTGGTAAATGTATTTGTGAAAATGTTAAATACCAGGTGAGTGATGCAGGCCCATTGTGCCTGTTATTGGTTATGTGCCTTGAAGTGTGAGGGATATTGCAATTCAATATGGCAGCTGAGTGTTAAACGTTGAAATTTCCAATCATTATGATACCTGGGGTAGTGTTTATAAAAATATCATAGACTGCAGCCCTGATAGTAGTTTCTGGTTTTGTTGATGTAGTAGTGCAAAGAGACATCAGTCAATTTCAAAATATAAACGGTAATATTTCACGCATAATCCGCAATCGTCCGACTGTTTAAGGGAGCTAACTCTTATGAAGTTGGTAGATCATGTAAGTTGCCAAAGAACTTTTCTTTTTAAATTTTGTCAAAAAAAAAGTAAAAAAAATCATTTTATTATTTTTCAAGATTACAGTACCACGTATGATATATCTGAAACTTTGATCTTACAGAGAGAGTTATCTGAGGCAGTCGAACAGTATCCATGTGTTGACTGTCAGTATTTCCTCACAAGGGAAACCACTCAAAAAACATCACTGCCTGTAAAAAGTAAGCTTCATGTTCATAAGACATTTTTATAAGGTGCATTTACAAGGTCTTTTGAAAAATGCATTATTCCTGTTTGTCACCATGCTAGAGTGTACGCCTTCCACTGCACATACATTTAACAACTTTTATTTGGCATTTACGTGTAATATGAATGCAAAGTAGACAAGGGTAAATTCAATAGAGTTTGTGCTTCATGTTGAATTTTCCTTTATCCAGATGGCTTTCATAATATCAACTAAAAACTAAGAGCAGTTTAATGCTTATATTTCTATCATTTTCAGTTTCCGTCTTGTATATGCATGCTTATGGCATACTGCAATGTCTTTCTAAAATCAGTAGTGTTAAATGACTTGGAGGATTTAGACCAGTTTTTAGTTTTCATTACCTTGTTATATTTCTGTTGGCAGTTCATGGGATGATAAAATACAGCAACCTTTGGCACAGATATGCTATAGTTATGTTATAAGATGGAAATTTATCACAAATCAAGGTTAACATGACAGTGTTCATGACAAAAAAGTTTTAATCATCATCATGATATCTGTTAAAACTTTTGGGTACTGTAGGTCTCCAGAGATTGCGGCCCGCAACAGACATACTCTCTGGACTTGTATATGAATCAGTAAGGATGGTAGTTCGTTTTTTGTGTTGCTAGTATATCATTGTGGAAGACTTCTAAATCAAACTCAGAGTGTGGTTGTTAAAGACAAAGACCTAGAATCAGTTGATAATTATTGATGAGCTTTCTACTTGATGAATATGATATAAAATGAATCTGTTAACTATACAACGTTATGGCTTTGTTTTAGACCGAAGAATTAACCACCAAGATATACAAGATTCGTTTAGGAGACTAAGAAAGGAGAAAACCATGGTTTATATTTGTGGCCCCTCCCCTATGATAGAAACCATGGAAACTATTCTCCTCGGAGCTGGGATTGGTCAACAGCAGATCCTATTTGAGAAATGGTGGTAGCAGAGTGACTGATAACTGTAGCTGCTTTTATCCAGGTTACCGACTTTGAAACGTTGGTTGCAGATTTTTCAATTAACTGTGTTTATCTTTATATATGCCCAGCATTTGAATTATTTCGAAAATTCAGGGGATGGGCCTGTTACAGATCAATAGAATAGCATTTGTGTATAACTTATTTTAGTAAGTACAAAACAACTTTTTACGTCGCCCTAGGATTAGGTTATTGTCGATGACGTCATTTATATGACACAACTTTTTCCAGTCTATATTAATCACTCTTGTTGGCCCGGTGGAGGCATGCATGGAGTCTTCTATACTTTAAGAAGAACCTGTAGTACCTGGAGAAAATCCAAGTGGTCCAACAAATGAGCCTCTACTTATTTACATCTGTTCTGGGACCAAACCCCAAAGCCTGAAGGTTAGAAGCTAGTGTTTTACCAATGTACCAATTGACCTTATGATGAGACATGGGCTTATTGCTAGATAAATTCAGTGTTTTGTTTGTTTTTATTTGAAGTGATTAAAATCAGTATATAAAAACAAATCCAGGCAGTTTTAACAGTCATTGATTTTATTTTTTGCTTTTTTCCTTTTTTTCATGACAATGATGAACATCTAAGACTACCGCTTCATTTAAATCATCACACAAACACACGTCATACCTCCTGCCAAGTTGTCGCAGCAACAAGCTTCACTTGTAACTATTGACAACAAGGGCCTGGTCAACAGAGACGCAGGTTGTACGGGAGTAAGAAAATTAGCTGATTGACATGAATTTGACATTTTCCCAAGGACATCAATGATAACCAATGTTAAACTGTTACAGACTAAAAACTAATGATGAAAAAATAACATTTTTGAACAATTCACATGAAAAAAAGGTCTTGTTTTCATACAACATGTAACATTTCACCTCAAATTCAACATTCAACATGACGAATATTTAATAAAAATATCCACCTTCAACATCTAGTCTCCTTTAACATGATTGGCGCCTACCCCTCCATCCCCACTACAGACCTGGCTTCAATAAGCCTTACAAAAGACCATGAATGGTGGGGGGGTAAAGCCACCTTTGATCCCAAAATAAATGTTGTACCTCTCACTAAACATTTAATTGGCATACATGCTAGGGTTCAAAGGTCATTATTTGATTGATGGTTGGCTGGCACTTAAAATTAGGCAGCAATTATCATACTCCAAAACACCAAACAATATTTAAGGAAAAGAGCAAGGTCACATTTGGGTCAAGGTAACAATGGGCATGCAACATTGATATTTTTGAAGGTTTTCTGTATAAAATGATTCAATGATGTAATTTTAAACAAAGAGGGATGATCAAATTGATTTCCTGTCGAGGATGATGAAATTAAAATTGATGTCTTAATGATAAATAGTAAAAACCTGCTGAAATGGGATAAGGTCCACACAAGACGGGACTTGCATTGGAAAGAAGTATACTTCGTAGGATAATGTTGACATTCAAGTATAAAAATGAAAAAAGAAAAAACTAGACAAAAACATGTAAACTGAAGCCCATAGTAGAGATGCACGGATAGTTTGGACGAACAAAGAAAGAAGTTCTATCTATCCTCAATATAACATTGCCTCTTGCATACGTTTGTCACATTTTCATTTCCAATGTGCAAGACCTCACCGATGTACAATATTCTTGGTGAGGTGGGTTTCCTCATCCCACATCTACTAGTGAACAGAAATTCATCATTCTTATAGGAATGGAGAATTCTACACACCTGTGCCTTAAAACAGTTCCCCTACACACAATATCAATCTGTACAGCAAATATATTTATATAAAAAACAATTTCTGAACATTCTCTTAAATCTAAAATCAAAAAGAAAAATGAAACTTAACAAATCTTTATACAGTATTTTTGATTATTGCACATTGAGTCTGTACAAGTGATACTGGCACTGTTTTGTGTGGTCATACTTCAGGTTCATACACTCCAAACAATCATAAGCTGCATTTTATTACATAAAGGTTAGCAAAGTTATCGGTTTTTAAAACCTGATAATTACCGTTTATTATACTGAATCAACTGAAAAAGCTATTTGTTCTGGCTTTTTAAAATTCTATATCTTAAGACTGTGTAGACTTAAACAAAAGCAGCTCAAAGGGACCTCTACGTTGACTGTTAAAACTATCTATCACCTGTTGATAAGGGTGGTGAACAGATTGCTGAAAGGGACAAATCAGTCAAAAAAAAATAAAAAGCTTGACATGTTTTTCATAGTGATCATTTTGTTAAATGTTCATCTTGCTTTCACTTCAGTAGGTTGTAGTGTTGAACTGAAGTTTGCAAACAAACCAAAGATGTCCAACCAGACGTTTTAAGTACTCCTTCACATTTACAAGATTTACTGTGTATTTTTTGTCAAAACTTCGAAATGACTTGTTCAATAGGAGTATCTGACTTAATTTTGATAAGGATTTATCAAAAATTTCTCAAATTCACTTAATTCTCTCTTTAAGGTAAACTTTAAATTAAAAACACGACATCAGTTTGAACAAGTCAATCAATCAGCCCCACATGGAATATTATCACTACAACTCTCTTATCCAACAGTCTTTGTTCTACCAATAGCTCAAAATATCAAACAAAATCATTTCAGAATTTAAAACAAGAAACATTTAAGCTTTTAAAGAAAAGAAAATTTGTATGTTTGAAGATTACCGTAAATGTGCATACAGTCATTCTGTGACATTTTGCATAATGTAGATATATATATATATTGTGTTATTAATGAAGGATTTGTCTTCGACCAATAGCGTTGGAAGTTACATATATATTTAACAATGTGCAGGGGCCAAGGAGTAGGTGCAAGGTATGGTATAATTTCAATAATATTTAAAGTCTGGAAGACAATTCTTGGACGTTTGATAATTAATGGTTAAATAGTTTTTTGTTTCAAAAACACACTTTTATACATATAAGTACAAGACAAGTTTACGGATCCCCTGTCAATCATTTTACATATATGCACATATATGTAGATAGCCCCGTGCCTTCTGATAAATTGCCCTGAATATTTCATGTTTGTTCTTAATCGATTACAAGTGAACTTCATTGTAACATGTAAGGGGAAAAAGAAATAAGAAAAATGAAAAAAAAAATTAAAAAAAAATGGAAAATTGCTATTTTTGATGAAAACATTATTGACGATGTAAGCAATGATAAACTTGTTAGGTTCTCATGTTGTGGTAAGCTGTGACAAATGTTCCCCAAACTTATGTTAAACTAAATGTAGTATGAAACATAAGACTATCAATGAATTGAAGAAGCACTATACCGAAAACTAGCATCCGCAGCTACCGGAAATTCTGTCTTTGTGGCGTAAGGAAATTAAAAAATAAAAATATATATATAAAAAAAAAAACAGCAATTAAGCAACACTTTTACAATCTTTGAAATATCTTGATCGATACTATTATTTCAAGTATAGAGTAATGCCAAACTAGACGATATTTCAGGTAGCTTCGGTGGTTGGTTTACTGTTGCCCAGCAACCAAATTATAGATGAAACAATCTGATTGGTCAAATACATGATGATATTTACAATGATGTGCAGAGTGAACACTAATGTGGCCTACAATGAAATGATACTAAAACTATCTACAATTTCTTAGTCGCTACCTTGAACAGCATGTTTTGATGTTATTCTGGTGTTACTAAAATTAATTGATGTCTGAATGTTTGTATAACCAGATTTACTAAAATTTATTGATATCATAACACTTTATATAATAAATCAATTTTATAATATTAGAATATTGTTTAATATTAGTCACAGAAACCTTGCTGTTTTTATACAAAATACCATTTCCCCAAGTAGATTTAAACCGATAATCACTGACTCACTTGGTCTTCAAATGAAGAGTGACATAATATTCTTCTAAGTTTCAGAATTTTTAAGTGTATTTCTGATTGTTAAACATGTACTGGTAAAATACATGATCATATGTTTAAAAAAAATGAAAAAAACAAATAAAACTAAAACATCTGTCAAGGTAGCGCAGGTCATTAAAAAACATTTCATTTTTCCTAGCAATATTTCATGAACATTTGAGGATGCATACAGTAAATCACATATGACCACAAGATATTTTATCATAAAATGAATTAAAAATAAAATCTTAAAAAAAAAAAAAAAAAAAATAAGAAACGGTAAAAATTATTATTTGCAATTGAAGCATATGTATGTACAGTTAAAAATGTTGACTTGGTAGATACATTATCAATAAGAGTCGTATAAAAATCATTCACTCAAGTTGTCATCCGGTAATACAATAAATCAGGCGCCTATGTCCGGTATTTCATATATAGACTCCTGGCTCATATCATTCTTGCTCACATATCGCTAACACCTATGCTGTCAGTCGGAAACGGGATGGAATTGCTCAAGTTTTCTGTGATGTTACAAGTAATTCACAGTCAATTTCTAACAGGACATTTTGTCCGTTATTCTGGGAACAGGATGAAGAATATCGGTGTAAAATACATCACCTGTTTCCCTCTCTTAAATATAATTTGGCTGAAACTAGTGATTGATGTTAAAGGTGAAATCAACTTGGAATCAAGAAAGTATGACGTCCTGTTATTAACAATACTTAATTAAGGTGCTAAACAACTAATGCTTAATTTGCGAAAAAAGATCACCAACTGTTAAAAATTAAATTAAACACATTTTGAATTGACCGTCTGTAACCATTTAAAACTTGAGTAACTCCTTAGAATGGCGTTTCATTTCCTAAAGGAGAAAAAAACCGCCAACAAAACACATATCTGTACTTGCATGATAAAACTACTGACCCGATATATCTCAGGGATAGCAGAACTATACAGTAAATAAGTCGTAGTATGACATGTAAGGACAGTCTTTGTCACAAAAGGTTTTCATATGGGGGGTGTAATTTTACTCCTATGAAAAGTTTTGTGGCTACACAAAGAGAGTCCTGCTGCTATTCCATAAGGATAAAGATTAATCTCAGCTTTGGAAGAGAGGTGCTTGTAAAGTTTTGTAATATAACTTGACAGTTCTTAAAAAATAACATATTTCAAAACAACACATTCACTCAAAAAACTCTCAGTCCTTATCTACTGATTACTAATAAAAATGGCGCATCTTTGAATCACATTTCTTTGAAGAAACAAAAATAATATCCAGTTGATCACTTTTAGGCAATGGCATAGACAAAGTTATTCTACCGTCACTAAGCTCAACAAGTTTTTTTGATGCATCAATCACCGCTTCAATTTGTCCTCTAGAGAGAGTGCCGTAACTGCCCATTGGTGAGCCTTCAAAATGTCCGTAGTGATGGAATTATCTCATGTCTTTGGGAAATTCATAAATATACTACCACGGCAATATCCACTTCACAGTCAACAATACACTTTTACCGTCCCTAAAAAATATTTATTTTGAATTTCTCTATTTCAAAATGTTCACAAATACACTTATTATGAATTAGTTTTCCTATTTAAATATGTTCACAAATTTAACCCCAAATGGGCGACGTTAAGCAACAATTTCTCTGTAATATCCTTGTCTGAATCATAAGTTTGTTCTCCCTTCAACTTTGAACAGAATATGGATGGCGTAGGTTGTTACCATGGTGATCTGTTTCACATTGTGTTGATTGGTTGCTGATGTTTGATTCTGTTGGCACACGAGATGAAATCACGTAAAACTGAAAACAAAACATGTGATAAGTTAGAAATCGTTTATACTATCATAGTTACATATATTCAACACAGGTCACTGCTTTCTGTTTTTCTAATGTTACAATCCCTATGGCCTATGTTACCAATACTGATCTTTAGACTAGATAAATAACCTCCAAGCTGGTTTAAATGGCATTTCTGTTACTGAGGGGTACGCTAATTTTTGCTTATTTCAAGTATGGAATAAAAAATAAAAAAAATATAGGTAACTTGGAAATAAAAATTGATAAAGAAAAACAATTGTCACAGGAAAAGTGCATCCTTTTGCTTCAGCTTTTTGTGGTAAATGGGAAAATTTGAATCTACAGCCTTTGTAAGACTAGGTATGATTGTAATACCAGCACATAAACCAAACTGTAAATCACCCAAGAGCAGACAACTCCGATCTTACCTTGAAGGTGTGGCTGCGTAGGTCTGGAAGTGTGGGGTATTGTCCAAAGCATCATGGTCCTGAAAATTGGACCAGCATCATATTAAGTGTGGAGATATTTAATATCTATATTTATCTTTGTGTAGTGATGTAAAATATGGAGCTACAAAAATGACATTCCTGAACAATTTATTTTGGTTTAAATCTGATCAGCATTTTTGAGAAGAAGTTATTTAACAAAGTGTTAAGAAAACCTATCATCACACCAGATCACACCATATAAAGATTGAAAGGTAGTTATTTTCTCATTAATAATTTTTGTCTCTCTTTAACATTGTGTGATATTCCTACCTCTAAAGGCAGGGCTTGTAACATGGCAGTCGTCCCTGGGGGCTGAGCATACATCTGATTGAACGCCGCTGCAGAGGCTGCTGGATGACCCGCCACAAACTGTCAAGAGAAATCAACATCATCATCCTGGAATTCTGATCACATCATTGTCACCATTGATAGATCCAAAAAACTATAGCTATTTATTTTGATCAGACAGTTATTTATCAGGTCATATGATACCTATATATTATCATCGGGATTCAATCAAGCATGAATTATTGATAAATAACCATATATATGATGAAGTCCTACATATGCAGTGATTAAGCATAGACTGTAAGGGGAACAGAATAATATATATGTGTATATATAGGTTGTAAACAAATATTGGATACATCATGCAATATATGATTCATAACAATGAAATGAAAGTCTTCAGAAATAGGAATGAAAATATTCAAATAGTTGAAATTTGACTGATCACCCATTTAGTTATTTATAGAAACATATAACATATGAATACATTAAAGTCAGAAATGGATCTAGTTTGGTCAGAATATCTTAGGTGCTGTATTTTTAATGTAAAAAGGAGTATTTATTTTAACGATGTTCACATTGTGTTCACTTTCATAACTGTGGCAGCATCCAAACAGAATACATAATGTGTATATATATTTTGTAATTTTGTAATTAAGATATCTGAACGGTAGATCACATATCATAATGACGTAGACTGTCCCATATGCCTTGATTCTGACCCCCAAACTACATATCTAGACAGAGACTATTTCAGTAACAGAACATAACAGAATTAGGAGTAGGTTCTAGGGTTACAAGGTCAAAGGTCAGGGTCTATTCGACAGCCATTTGCTGGAATATAAGGGTTCTGTTGGTAATATCCTTGGAGTATAGTTAGCATGGTTACAACACATCATATAAAACTGACAAATCCTGTTAGTATATAATATATTACTTTATAATCAAATTTCATATCTAATATTCAGATGAATTAAATAAAAACCTCATATGTACATGATAAAGAAATGTTGTCTTGGTAACAGATTTGAGCTTACAGATATATTACAGAAATATACAGCATTTCAAAAGTATACAAAGGTCAATGCATGAACCATTCATCATTCTGAGTAAATAAGTGTCATATAATTTTTCATACATGTAAAATTTTGTTTCTCCTCAGCCAATCACCTCAAACTTCTCATGCAGACTATCAACCCCACAGACTGACATGGACCATTCCTTAACAATGGATGGAATGGTCCAAGACAACCTGAGGGAATGGAAAGGTATAAAATATATATTTTTGAAAAACAAATTATCTCACACAGGAAGAAAAATGGTTATAAAATGATTTAACATATACCTTAAAATAACACATGTACCATTTTTGTTGAATACATTTTAAATTTTAATTTTAGGAATATAATAAAAAAAGGTTTTGTGCTGAATAGCTTCCTTTACTTGAAAATGGTACAAGCTTGAGTCAAGGTATGTGTTTTTATAGGGTGTCTTCCAGTATACAATATTTGTAAGGCACCTGGGTATGAACAAAAACTCGCTACATATAGTGCCTGAATATATATACTTCTAATCATTAGTAAAGACACTCACAAACTAAATACACAGTATATATGTATATATGTGGTGCTAAAGCAGTAAACAAATAGATTTCAGATGTATATAAATATATATATGTTAATGTATAACAAACAAGGACTTTCTTTGTGGTGAATATGGTCTTGTAATTTAGTTTAGTAAAATTGTGGTTGGTCTATATATATATATTATTTCATATTCACCACAGAAAGCCAGTAAATATTTTATTATATGACCTTCAAACTTTCAAAAAAAAAAAAAATTATTTAAAAATACCATTGATTTCATTAGTCATGTTCGTAACATCAGACGCCATGACAAAATTGTGTACATCAAAACAACATGGCTTTCATGCATACGGTATTTCTTTTTAAACTTGAATGTTTCAAAAGTCATATAACAAATTTATATATATATATGTATATACAGTGATGTTAATCATGTGGAATAAAACGCCTATTGAATATACAGGTATATATATATATATATCTTATACACAAAAAGTGGATTGAAATTCTTGTATGCATATATACATGTATACATATTGTACATATATTTTTTCTCCAATTACTTAGCTGATTTCTGCCCGGAAATAAAAGATATTTCCTTTTTTTTAATTGGAGCTTGTCTTATCAACTTTCAATTAAATTTAACAGATGAGAAAATCTATAATATTTCAAAACATAGAAACAAACGCTTTAAGTAATTGTTTCTTGTAAGCAAAAAGGTTAGTTTTTTTTCATCAAATATATGAACACTGAATACATGTGTATTAAGATGAAAAAATGCACATCCAATTCAGAAATAAGCTTGTAATATGAAGAGCATCAACCAGTATATACATGGTGAAGTTGGAGTACAAATTTGTAAAAACCTGGAAATAAAGCTTTTTGGCGATACAGATGAAAGCAATAAGAATACCATGCACAGTGGAGCCCTCTAATGGAGTAGATTAAATATACACTCGGATACTAGTCACAAAGCTGATTATGGAAATAAAACCAAAAACCACCAAGTTGTTACCATGGAGATCCATATTTCCTTCCAATGTGATCTTCAAAGTCAAGGTTACGTTGGAATGTGGTTCATTCTGGTCTTGTTGGTGATATTACGCATGCCTGATACTTCGATATTCCATGATTTTCAGTTGAGTTCTTGATATTTTTTTTATCTTCTGATGACCTTCAGATGTCCTCTGTAGACTCATGACTTTCCTATATTCTTCCACATGCAGAACTTGAATTTGATTTTTCATCTTTCCACTGTCTAACTTCTGTCAGTAGGTTAACATGTCAGCTAATTGAAAATTTCTTGACTAATGTAAATGATATAAGTGATGTCAAAGGTCAAACATTACATTGAAGGTCAATATTCTGATTGAAGGTGACTTAAATTTTGTACAGAAATTAGAAACATATCTGCCTCTTAAACTAACCACAAGCAAAAATACACTGCCCAGAAAGAGGGTGGAGAGGGTAATGGGATTTTTCCACAAAGAAGGCTTTTTCAGAAACCCGATTCAAATCAGATATCAGTTTGAATGAAATAGCATATCACTTTTTCTGTTTAATCTACATATGTTATTTCCATTTTATCATCAGTTACGAAGAATAAGAAGCCCTTTCTCTGTCAGGTGTCTGTCAGTCAAGTTTCCTGATCTCATAAAAAACAAAAGAAATCTTTCTAGAACAAATGACTTTTATTCCCGTGATTCCATTCATACTAAAACGTCATTTGCCAACAACTTATCAACAGCACATAGGTTACAGTTAAAAAAACTGTAAAGAAACAAATACTCAATATCAAGACTGCAATATGTAATCTCGATGCAGTTGTGTAAAAATAAAACAAAATTTCTTTGAAAAATGGTGAAAATGTTATCATTTCTATCTAAAAAATAAAGCATATTTCACATGTGGATGAGGATGAGGCTACAAGGCGAGTCACAGACTTAACAGCAGCCGTTGTGATGGCTACAGACTGTGTCATAATGTGTGTATACCGGTATGTACAAAATCATTAGAAGTGCCCACCACCAAAACTTTCTTTTTATAAAAGATCAAAATGATTCCATCAAAAAAGTCACAATAAAGTTATATGCAATATTTTGAAGTTTCTTCTAAATAAGATTTTACCCAATTTTCTACAAATTGTTATTGTAAAACATCACTTAGATTTACCGATGAATAGTAAATACTACAGGTAACCAGTGTTTTCTTCAAGTATCATACTGCAGAAATATTTAAACTCAAAATGATTCTATATAATCCCAGTGTGACTTTCTGTAATTGAACAAAATCTTGAAAATCTTTAAATTTAAATTTTAAAGCTCCATTTTCTAACATAATGTTTCCTTACACCTATAAGACGTGTCTAACAATAAAAAAAATCTACGACGATTACAAGTTACATTTAAAACGGAAAAGCATCCTTCGACACCACCGTCACATGACAACACCACACTATATACATACATAGGTTTTTGTTGTAGAATAGTAAAGATAGAAATTTTCAATAAAAAATTATTGCTGATCATGTTAAAAATGTCAATAATGAAGGAAAATAAAAAAAAAAAAAAAAAAAAATTCAAAAACGCCATATACGAGTATCACTTTGGTGTGTGCCTCAATGTATTTTGTCACTTACAATGTTCCTTTTTTTCTATACCTGCAGACATTGCCTAACACTTGAGAAACGTCGAAGAATACTGGTTATCACTTCAAGAGGCACCGAACAGAGAATTGATAAGGTTTGTAAATTAACCTTATATCATAAAGAGAATCTAAAAAGGATACTTACTCCTATCGCTGTTTATATGTTTGTGTTGTTTATATGTTACATGTGCATGTCATAGGCTAGGAGATGTTTTTAAACAGAAAACAAGATATGTAAATTAGCCTGACGGGAGAATCTGCCAAGATGGACAGCGAAGTTATCAATAAATACTAATCTTAATAAATACTAAAATATGTTTTTTGCGATTTGGCTTTTTTCATCTTACAGTATTCCAAATTTAAATTTTAACGGATATATGCTACTACACAGAGATAATAATTACTATACACTAATATATTATCTTTTGGACCCACTTATACTTAATATTGCCATTCAAGATTTATACTCCAGCATTCCTGCCGATTTCTTTCTTCACAAAAAAAAAAAAAAAAAAATTGAGTACTTGGAAATAAAACAAAACCCTTTCAGCTTAGCCAGTCACAACACACCTGTACTGCTGAATATATACAAAGTAAGACATGTCCGTTATGAATATTCATAGATGTAAGGGTCAATAGTTCAATTGAACAATAAGAACCTGTCTATGGGTAAACTGAATATTGGCAAGAGACAGGGAGAATATCAAAAAGTTTAACAAACAATAAAAAAGTACAAAAATTGCTATGTATGTGGTATCTTTTTTTTAAAGGACTCGCTTCTATATATATATGTCGTAGTTCACTTTAAAACATTTTGTATAAAAAATCTACCTGACAGTGTATGGATTATATTCTATAAAATACATTCTCTTTATACACAGACCCACAGGTTCAAAGCTGCGCAACTTTACACTGCGATAGTTTTCTTCAAATTTCATCTGGTCATATATTCAATTAAAGCTGACCGCTTGTGGATTCAACATGGTCCGTTTTAGAAAGAAACACTGAAGATAATAGAGTTTGGAAAAAATTCATTTTGAACAAGTTACATGGTACCAGGCTTTGAACAATGGGCCAAGATCTACTCAATAATGTTTTTAGCACCAGTTGAAATGCTTCATTGATGATCTACTTCACATCCAATGATAATGGTATATTGTACCAAAAATAACTGTAAAAACTACAAGGTTCATATATACATATCTGGAAACATTTTATATATAAAACTGGAATTTCCCCCTCTGATTTCAAGGTGTTTATTAATTATTTAAATAATTGTTTATAAAATAATATGCATTAATGGTTATGATAGTTGAGTTTAAAAAGGAAAAAAAAAAAATATAAAACAAACAAAAACACATGTAAGAAATTGAAACGGATGGTACACTTCATCATAACACAGATCTGATACTGAGGTAGTGGTGCACATCAGGATCACCGTGATGTTTGGGAGTACTTCAGTCAGGATCACATTGATGTTTGGAGTACTTCAGTCAAACCTTTTGACTGGCCAAGACAAAACACGAAAAAAGTGAACAAACTGGTTACCATGGATACTAAGTTATGAAACAAACTACTACAAGAATAATTATACCAGGTATGTTTTGTAAAATCTTACAATGTGTCCCTCCAAGCAACAATGCTTAATAACAGCCATATAAATTGCCTATAACTTTTAACAAAAGAAAAAGAAGAAACATTCAGCATAACTTTCCAACATTCCAAACAATTCTCTGAAGAATTTTATCAATATTTGGGATAGAAATATTTTATGTCTGCTCTAAGCTAAACCTGTCTATGTGTATATTTATTATCTCATTGCTACATTAACGAGTGTTGAATACCATGTTCTGATTTTGATATATTTGGGGGCGGGTTATATGGTTATAGACCTACTTGTATATATACTAGGTTACCCCAGAACAATTTGGCAGCTTGAGAAATAGTAAACAAATAAACATCTCTATATTTTAGCACTGCGTATATGATTCTATGATTTTTATAGCTATACTCATTTTAATGTTTTAAAAAATGAACATTTTTTTTTTTTAAATTTGGATAGTTGAGCAGTTAAAGTTTTAAGAGAGTCAACGGAGTATATTCAGGCTATATCCCAGCTCATCCCAAGATTTCTTATTCTTTATACAGGGTATATATAATAGTTTCTTTACAATTTACACATGGTATATAGTTTTGGTGTAATAATAATAGGATTTGCTGTCTAGTCAATATTCTATTATTGCAAAAATTTCATGAATGTAATTACGCCCTGAGAGTGTGTTTTGTAGATTTTAAAACTTCAGATTAACATATCCTACAAAATACATATAAAGAATGTACACACATTTCTAAAGGATACAGGTTAATGCCAATATGTTAATTTCCAAACAGATTTACTTATTGCTAAATATGTTTAAACCAAGAATATATATATTTTGGATAAAATGTGCTTATTTCCAAACGACGTTATGTTGTTATGTTTCATCTAGATAATGTTAATTTACTGCTGAACTATCAAACACTGACTAGAGAAGGTGTTTTTAAAAAATTATACTGCAAAATTAAACCTAAAAATTATACTGCAAAAATTATACCTAAAATTTATACTGCAAAAATTATACCTAAAAATTATACTGCAAAAGTATAGCTATATAGTATGACACACGGAATACTGAAAGTTTAGTTTACATATTTTCTATATCGAAAATTTTAACTCTGTTAGAAATGTGGATTTTAGAATATAATGCATATACGTTATGAATGAAAATTTTGTGTTTGGTGTATTGGATACTGAACAAATACCAAAAGGAGTTTTCTTTTCGTTACTGAATATCTAAGTCATGAACTACAAGTTGGCTGGTGTGAAGTTGAAAAGAGACGAGGATTTTATATAAGGGATTGACCTATTAAGGTTTCAGAAATATGGTAAAATAGGATGAATATATGAAAATAACATGTAAACAGAGCTGTTGTGTAAAACTAATTTCTAAATGAATGTTAGGTGATAAACTATATACACTATTTACAATTTACTTGTCACACTGGTGTACCTCCAACTAATTCTAACACCAACCCTTTTCCATTCAAATTTCTCTGAAACTTCAGTACTTAAAATCTCAAGTTCCTGACACCAATGAAGTTTCTAAATATAAACATGTCTTGCATAACGTAAAGCAATCTCTTCTTTCTTTTCATTGCCTAACTGCCTATATGCATGTCGAACATTAGGAACACAATTCTAATCAAAATTCAAAATCCCCTACTTTCACTTTCTATATAGAAAGTGCAATCTTCTAATTTTGTTTTCCATCTAAAAAGCACAATCCTCTTCTTTCACTTTCTAGATAGAAAGTACAGTCATATTGTACGAACCATTCAGTGTGTAAATTCATGACAACACTACAATATTTCTGTAATCCTGAGGCTCATTCGAACAGTATCTGTCAGCCCTATAGTATGTATGTATTTATCTTGTTTGTATAACTATATCAAGATTTGGGAAGATAATGAATAAGTGCTCCATTGTTCTTACATCACATAAAACTCAAACACACCACTGACTCTGATAAACATGCGGGACATGGATCTCCTGAACTCTTTGAATGAGTGGAGTGACACAGTGACAAACCAGCCTTATAGGATCAGAGCCATTCAAGTAAACAAACTCTCTACTTTATTGAATTGTTTGAAATATAGACATTTTAAAATCTTTTGTGATAATTAAAACAAATATGCGAATGGGATATCTGTAAAAAAAAATCTGTAGCAACAGTTGCATAAATAATAGTTGCTATAGCAACAAATGTAAACTATAAAGCTGATTGACACCATGGTAAAACACAGCAGTGAAATATCTAGAACTAAAAAAATGGATCTATGATAAAAAAAAAATGATAATTAAAAAAAACATTGCAGTTAACAATAGTCTATCAAGCTTCATTTTAAACAAAACTAGATGTGAAAATGTTGACCATTCTCTATCAAACCGCACAACTCACAGCCTAGCAGTAAGGCAGCCATTATCAACAATTAGAGCATGTGACTATCACATGACAACAACACTACTAAGCTTGAGGTGATTGGTTGGTGTTAGCGTGCTATAGTGGACCATGGCCTACCGAGCCCTGCGTAATCTGCATCTGTCCCATCTGAGCGGAGAGGTTAGGGACCACCCCTTGTGGGTCAACTCCAGGTGGTCCAGAATTCATGGTTTGGGGAAGCATCTGAAATGAGAATTTGCAAATCCAATCCAGAAAGGCAGAGTAGAGGTCCTGTTTAATTTCCGCTCAACCTTGTTGTTAGCATGTGTCCAAACCGAGGGCAAAAAAATCCATCCGTGAGTTAGTGACAGGAAGTGGAAACATCAGCGTCGCCTCGTAGCAAATAATTCTGTTAGTGTATATACACCCAATGCAGAATCCCAAGGTCATGAGTTCCATCAAGGTCAAACACGGCAAACAAAATTAGTCAAGAAAGTGTCCACATTTTGTTGTATTATGACATATACATGTCAAACTTATTGGCCATAGATTTTGTCTTCCAAAACAGTTTTCTACGTGAGGGTAGATAGGTTAAAGGTTGCTGTATGGGAAATACACAGATTACCAGAGCTCTTGAAAAGGCAGACATGTCCATGGTTACTATGGCAACGCTTTTACCTATCTCTTGTACAAATAAAAGCATAGCATCAAAAAATACAATGATTCACCTTAATCAGAAAAAAAATATGTACAGGACATAAAAATAATGAAAGGAAGGAAAAAAGATGAATTTATCTACAAGAGATTGGTGTAGTTAACACTGTTACACCATCTGGTGTGCCCCTTTTAGCAACCATGTCTACTGGGCACAGCACCACCCCTGCACCAATAGCACTTTGTTATAATTTGTCAAATTTTGATCAGGATTTCATATATAGTATATGCACAAAAATTTTAAAAGAAAAAAAAAAAAAAATAAATTAAAATTGACACACAATAGATAAACAAAGAGAAATGAAAAATTTGGACACTTTTTAAAAATTATGGTGTCAATTATGAAGTGATGCCTGTTTCAACTTGTGTGATTTTAGTTGAAGGAACACAAATTATTAAAAAAAAAAAACTGGAACCGATTACCATTGGTTAACATGTGTGAAGTGCACTTTTGGAAAGTGTAACAAAAAAATGTCAATTTTCTAATCACCACATACATGTGCACACAATCGTCTGTGTTCCCACGACAACGTGGTCCTTAATTAACACACTCTCACTGCCACACGGCTTGATGTTAGTGTCGCTTGGAGTTGTTTCCCTTTGTTTCCTTTCAACATGCAGCAGTGAAATAGGTATTACAGGATAAACTGATTTCAGCAAAACGCAAATTAGAGGAAGAACATCAGTTTGTAATTATAACTGAAAATATTATTTCAAAGAAACTGAAAAAAATTTAGAAATGGAATAAACCAAACAATGTAAAATTTTCTAAAGCTGAAAATTGAAGACAATTTGTGAAAAAAAGTTTCTGAATTAAAAAAATTTCAATGTCATTTTAAAAGACCTTCGTTTGTAATAATAATTTGCCCATGTTTAGGGGTTGGGGTCTACGATACCGGACTGGCCCGCATAATAGGAAAGTGGGCTTACTGCTGGCATATGAGGCTGCATAATATATCCACCGGGAGGCATGCCCCAGGCAGGGGACGACTGCACTTGATAGGTAGTCTGAGGTGTTGACATTGCGTAGCGGGGAAGGATCCCTTGTGGGGCTGCCATCAAGGCCTGGGCCACTCTGAAAACAAGTGTTATGTAAAGGTAAAAATCTAATTGTGATAAAAATCAAAGCAGATTTAATATATAGGACATGAATACATTCTTAAAGTTTTCCTAACATGGGTGTCTGTTTTACTATAAAAGAAAAAGTACTACTTTTTATCATGATAATTTATCTAGTAAGCCTGTTGATGTAAAATGATCAGTTCAGAATTGCAAAAAAAATTATCATAATATCATGTCCAAGTGATATTAGCATTGATGTGAACAAACTGGTTCTTTGGCATTTTAAATGTAATATTTCAGGCAAAATTTGGGATGGACTTGAAAATATCAATACAGGCTCCAAAATTGCTTAGCTGAAACTCATCACAAAACAAAATAAGGTCAGTAGGTCTGCTCTTATCTAATAAACAAACAAACCCAATCCAACTGGTCAAACAGGTAAACAAAAACAGCTCTGCTAAAAAAATCATTAAAGTCTTTCAAACATTTCAAGATTGTAGCAGTACAAATTGTTTTGTGTAAAACACTGATATAGATCCTTTACTTACCCATTTTGAGCAAAAGCTGCTTGGTCATACGATGCCAGTGGGAATAACTGAAATGAAAGTAAAATTCATTGTAAGAGTTGTCTCCCTTGATACATAAAGTTCAAACATTCATACCAATCTGGTAACTTGCATAATTTTATGATTAAGGAGAAGACATACCCCTTCCCTTTCTGGCCAGATTTTCTGTTGGATCTGTGTATTTTTCTTTTTATTACCACCATCAGCAAACTTCACAAGGAGAGGTAATGTACAGCCTGAAAAGAAATAACCATTTTTACTTTCACTTTCCATTTACATTACATAGCATGCAAACATAAAAAACTGTAGTAAAAAAAAATATATATATTCATTCTATTTTCCACTTGAAAATAATTGTCCAATTTACTTTCACTTTCATTGTATCAATTCATACTAAATGGAAATCTTCATTTTTAGAAGCAAATATCTACAAATGTTGCTTCAGTTTCATATTATGTATTTAAACTTCAAAATTACCAGGAAGTTCAACATGGTTTAATATTATGTACTTTACAAGATTTTTTCTTTATTAAAGTTACAAATGACGAAATTCACACACTGTACACTAAACAGATAAAAAAAAACCCCAAAAAAACAAAAACAAACAAACAAAAATGGTTCTCATATAAGTGAGAATCTGTTGATTGGTTGTAAAGGAAAGCTATCTTAAAATCCAGTAACAATCAAGTGCAATGTGTCCAATATTCAGAAGTCAAGAACTTCAAACCTTTTCTGAGTAAAGACTAATTAAACATTCATGCCATACAAATGAAGATTGTGTGTAGTTTCATAGCATTGTATTAAACAATATTCTACAGATATTGTAGGAGTTCATCACGCAGGGAAACCTCAGAAAAACAGAGGGTTGATGGAAGTACATTCTAACAAGATATGTAGGCACAAACAATGTCCTGCCATCGCTACAACTGTTTCTAATTGTTTTGTCCTATACTGTCTCTGATTGCTGGATTAAATATGTATGGCTGTATTACTGCCATGATGATCGGAGTCACCTGTACGATTTGATTACTTCAAAAGTACGGCCAGCACGAGTCTCAAGCCTCAAGCACCGAGTATCTAGCTTGGAATTTTTTGTGCAAATGTCTTGTGAAATCCAGCAATGAGAAATTAAAACAAGGCAAGTCTACCTATGTACTTTAAAATAATGGGATTGTAAGCTTGGATGGCACTGTTGGAGTCAAACCCAATTATAATACATACTTTCCTGGAGATAAAAGTATCACAAGGCAACTTGAGACGAACTCTATTACATTTTGGGATTTTTTTAAGAAACCCCCAAAAATGTAATTTTAAAAACTCTTTTTGGTAGATGGGAAAAGATGGGTCAGTAAAAGCTAAATGGAATACTTTCATATCCTTTTTTGGGCAAAATCCAATTTTTATTGTGTTTTCAATTTTTGGTAATATTTTACATTGCATTATACCATACATGCGGTATAATGAATGTACAATTAGTATGAATACATATTTACAATTATGACATGTACTATACGTAATCTAAGGCATAAACTAGAATATGTTTTATACCTGGCAGAACTTTTCCGTTAAAATGGTCAATAATTTGTTGACATTTTTCCTTGTTCTCCATGCGTGTAAAACCAACACCTCGGCTTGTGTTGTCTCCAGTTTTGCGCAGGATTCGTGTGGAGATGACAGTTCCGAAATCCTTGAACATGTTTTCTAAGTTTGTCTCCGTGTAACACAGTGGAAGGTTGGAGATATACAGATTGGTGGGATCTTGTTCCTGTTGCTGTAATGACACAAAAAAATAAATGGTAAGTTTATAATTCTCATATACTCAATAGATAATAAACATGTTTGTGTCTTCTTAAAATCGGGCTACATTTTACTGTGTTTTCTACTATTTGATAAACAGTTCATTCTACCGAGTCTCAAAAATATTTTATTCCAATGCAAAAAAATTGTTCTTGTTAAATGTGAACAGAATTAAAAATGACAAATATTTATCAGTATTTTTGGAATAAATGTTAAAGACATTTGAATTTTCCTTAGCTTAAAGAAGTTCTTTTACATAACACTACTCATTGGAAAGTATTAATTCTTTCTGAATAGTACCAGAATTCTGTATTGCCTCACATGGAAAATTTTAAGCACAGATATTCAAGTTTACAAAACAATTTTGTGAGACTGGAACATAATAATCTTTTTACCTCTACAGATTTTAATTTTTTTTTTGAAGTGTTATGAGGTTTTTGTTGACAACCATAGACTACAGTCATTAAATATCATTCACAGCTGATATGAGTTCATTTCATTAGGTCAGATATGTATGTGGCCATTTCAGGACTTCAGTACACCAATTACTGCTGATTAAAAATGCTGTCTTTTTTTTCCCCATTTCATAATTGTTTAGAAGGTGAAAGGCTAGTTCAGAGTTTCAAAAAAATATTCCTGAGAGTTAAAAAATCTCAATTTAATTAATTAGAAATGTCAAATTGGTGCAATCTTTTAAACAACATACTGTGAAATATTAACTTCTCATGTCACCGCTGACTTTCGATTAAATTTTCTCATTTCTCGACATAACAATCTCGTTCTGATGGTGAGTTTAAATCAGCTTGATCTCGACAGCTATTTTAAGTTTTCCAAGACGTCACTATGTGAAGAGCATTTAACACTGTAAAATTTAATCACTTTTCAACAAAATCGCTAAACACCTTTGATCTACTCCTCGCTGTTACAACACTTGCATCATGGGAGTCACTTTTATATGCTTTTTGGATATAAACCTCACACTTTACTTCTACGAAACACCTATAAAATCCTACGCTCCATATTGTACCAATGAAATGTTCTCTACACACATGAATACATATCTTCAAAATCATAAAAGTGAAAAAGAGGCTTATCAGCCAAAGCCTTCTAGCCATAAAGATTTAATGAAAAGGCTTGGAATGGGAAATCTCCCTGATAGAAGTCACAGACAGTCTCGAGCTTGAGCTAGTATACAGAGGTAAGGACAAAAGAGGGGGAATAAAACTGCAAGATATCCTACCATCATTTCTAAATCTACATAAGATTTTTTGTTATGCAAATTCTCGTATGAGGAAAATAACCAAAAATGTCTCTTAAGGAATGTTAAAGGTAGATTTTTTTTAAACATAAATTTTTTTTATGTATATCCTGTTAAGATTCTTTCAGGACATGACATTTAAATAAAATAAAACTTCACACAATGACACAAGATGACAAAAAATCCGATTTTGAGTGCAATTATATTTTGATGAGCAAAATACACTGGTTAAAAAACAATATATTGAGCATGGAAAACCATTGCTGAAGACCACAAGGTGAAACTTTATGTCAGCCTCTTGTCATTTAAAGGGTCATGTAAAGTATATAACACTGAAAATCAAATTTGAAATATGCAGTCTGCACAGACTAAATATAGAAAGATTTCCAAGTATTTATTCTGTTGATCCTGGGTTAAGAGACCTCTATCTTAAAGTCAACTAAGTGGTCTCCTCTTACAGGTTAATTTATTGACATGATAAAAACTGTAAAGTATGTTTATAAAGTGGTCTCTTCTTACAGGTTAATTTATTGACATGATAAAAACTGTAATGTATGTTTATAAAGTGGTCTCTTCTTACAGGTTCAGTTATTGACATGATAAAAACTGTAATGAATGTTTATAAAGTGGTCTCTTGATACAGGTAAAATCTGAGAGAGACTTGGCATAGTGAGTCTGTCAATGTATATATTCTGTATATATCCTGAAATAAGCCCAGGGGTTGGGTTTGTGGGTTGTAGGATTAGTGGGGGATTGATGGGAAGGGGACATGGGGCATATATTATTTATTCTTATTCAAGTCAGGGGTGGGTTTTACTACAGTTTACCATCATACCTTAAAGAGGGTATAATACACCCAAAGTTGGTGAAATTCATAACTTGTCCTACATAGTTCAGGTTACACTGTACCCCAAGTTTCAAAATACAAGAGAGCATTCTGTTGTACTATGTACATGGGTGGGCTTATTACCAGGCATGGGCTAGCTGCTGGATAAATACAGTAATCTGTGTTTAAGCGGTCAAATATTGGTTTAAGGAAGAACCAATCCAATTCACATGTAGATTACTTGTTAGGAATTTGGCAAGAATGTAATTTTGTGAAGAAATTTGTCGACTTATTCATTTGAAAAGTGCTGTTATCAGAATCCCAAAGGAACATCTTGCTTAAACTAAAAGGAAAAAATAAACAGTCAAAACCATACAGTGAATTAAATGGGAAGGGAAAAATTCTCAGCTTCAAATATCTATATCAAAAGAAAGCTCCATTTTTATCACTGCACATCAGTGAAATTGGAGATACTTTACCTTGAAAGTCTCTAAATCGTGAACCAGACCAGTAAAATGCACCACATTTCAAAATGTTGGTGCTGGGGTAGACAGCCTGTGATGTTAGTGTGATTAGGACAGTAACTCAGAGTCCTACAGTAGGGATATGTCAGTCAGAAGTCACTCAGATGGCCTGATGGGAGAAATAAGTGGTCCATGCATGTATTCCACTGAACCTTGGCAGTTATTGGCAGAATTAGAGTCTCTGTTTGCATGTTGTATGCATGTGATGTTGTTACTTGTGCCAGGGAGACCATTTATATTTCGTTCTAACAAACAGTCACGTAAGTAAAATGTTCACATCATTTGAAGATGGTGGCAATATGTAAAATCATGAAAAAACGTCTCTGGACATGTCTGATCTAGTTTAAGTGTAAAGGGATAACAATTTACTCCTAGGAATACAAATAGGATGATTTAAATTGTATTTATCATAGATTTGCATAGTCGAAGAATTTCAATTTTTACTTCATGAATATTTCAATAAAGTTGAGGGTTTAGTGATTGACCTGTTGATAAGGTTCTACTGATGTACATAGCAAGTCATTTATAAAACATCAACATATTGGCCTCTAGGGAATGCTTTTTCCTTCCTAAATATGCTTCAAAAGCTGATTTTTTTTATACGCAACTTCCAAAAGAAATTGCATGCACTGCTTTAACCAAAAAAACAACCCTAATTTCATTTCAAACGCAGAACTTGTTCTAAACTGCAGCAATAAAAAGGCATCTGCTATCCTTCCAAGAACAAAATCCTCTTGATTTTTTTCCCAATGACACTATAGGATGACGCCAATGATATTTATCACGGACAGATGTTGATGGGATAGTCCTTGTACAGAAGATTTGTCATGTTTTGATCTACTTATGAACTGATCCCTAGAAACAGATTCATCATCACACGTAGCACTGAGTGATTTCAGGTGTGTAGGGCACACAAGGCTGATCCATCGACTTGTACAGGTCATCAACCACAACAGACTTCTCCCAGTGGTCTGATTGTAATTATTTTGGGGGATGGAGGGTGGGGGTTGAAAGTAGGGGTGGGTGGGGTGGGGTGTAAGAGGTGAGCAGAGGGGAGGGGGGGGGGGGGGTGGGGAAGAATGAACCTGGGAGGTATTGGAGTACAGTAATATCATATATTTCAAAATGTTGTTGTTTTCCATGGAAATTAAGTTGACATTTCATATCATGGATAACAAATATCCATGAAATCACTAAAGCTAAAACTCCCATAAAATGAATGATTTTGCTATGTAGATAAGTAAGTATATTTTGTACAAGAAGGAATGATATGTTGATGGTGATTGGATAAGTCACAGGACCATGATTTTGAAAGGTTGAGAGTTGTTGGACAATGAAATTTTCCATGCCAAATGATATTGTAAACCTACTGGTTAATCAAACCAATACTTATGGTAACCATAACAACAGTATAGTATTTCACCCCCAGCTGACCTAGACAGTGACCAGCATATCTATGCTGAAAGTCACATAACACAATTATAAAAGTGTCTAAATATTTCTCTGTCTGCCCTCTTCACTCAGAGGCGACACATCCCAGACCACTGCACAAGTAGTATATTTCATCAAAACCGAACATCTAAAAAAAAATGTATATCTTATCAATGTTCACTTGACTGTGTTGTTTAAAGACAGGTCTCCTTGGCAACCAGCACACAGATAGTCATTGACCCTTTTAAAGGCAGACAGGAAATAGAAATGAAATTGTATCTCTTTTCCAAAAGTAACTGTACTAAAAGTCTGAAGATACAATCAAGATTTACTTTTGAAAACAAGGGCAACACTTCATGGCAATGCCCATAATAAACCAGACACCTCTTATCATGTTGGGTGTATTTTTTCTTGTAATTTAAGTCAGGTTTTCCCGATGGAGCGAGATGGTGGTCAGAAAACACGAGACAAATATGTGTCCTAATATTCGTGTAATTAATGTGCTGTGCTGTGTTTGATAGATTATACAAGAAACCTAGCAGTCAGGTAGATGTATGTGCTGGAGGTCCCTAACAACTATATCTCTACTGGTCTGACAGGAAAACTGATGATGTCGAGAAACAGCGGGAAAGATGACAGTAAAGAACATTACAACCTAATTACGATATACTCTACAGGTCTTAATGACAAAACGAAATGAGAAAAGCGTGAATCGTACAACGGTTTTTGACCTGAAACCTGAATCCTATCTATAAAGGTGTGCCCGTATATTTACAAACCGCATTCAGTTATGACTGTATATTTGTCGTTTCTGTGTAACAGTGAAAATTTTACAGGGCAGTAATTAACACAAATTTACTGCTATTGAGAAAGAGAGTTAAATTATTTAATAACTTTGTAATGAGTTTGATTCTCATGTTTTGACAAGCGTGGAGGATAAAAAAATTGAAGCTCAAGTCAAGTGAGAGTATCAATAGGTGCAAAGACCAATAATTCTGGACAAATGACCGATGGGTGCAATGACCAATAATTTTGGACAAATGACCAATAGGTGCAATAACCAATAATTCTGGACAAATGACCAATGGGTGCAATGACCAATAATTCTGGACAAATGACCGATGAGTGCAATGACCAATAATTCTGGACAAATGACCGATGGGTGCAATGACCAATAATTCTGGACAAATGACCAATAGGTGCAATAACCAATAATTCTGGACAAATGACCGATGGGTGCAATGACCAATAATTCTGGACAAATGACCGATGGGTGCAATGACCAATAATTCTGGACAAATGACCGATGGGTGCAATGACCAATAATTCTGGACAAATGACCGATGGGTGCAATGACCAATAATTCTGGACAAATGACCGATGGGTGCAATGACCAATAATTCTGGACAAATGACCGATGGGTGCAATGACCAATAATTCTGGACAAATGACCAATAGGTGTAATGACCAATAATTCTGGACAAATGACCAATAGGTGCAATGACCAATAATTCTGGACAAACGACCAAAAACTCTGGACAAATGACCAATGGGTGCAATGACCAATAATTCTGGACAAATGACCAATGGGTGCAATGACCAATTATTCTGGACAAATGACCAATGGATGCAGTGACCAACCTTTGAAGTACAATTTAATTAGCTATACATTGAATGAACTTAGGATCAAGTGTGTTGACAGTTGCTAGGATACTTGGACTGACCAAAGGGGATGATTATAGCCAGTTAACAGAGTAAAAGCTTTCATCCATGATCCTTTGTCAACAGTGCAAAGACAAGCAAACACAAGATAAGACTAGGAGAGTGGATCTTTCAGACATAGGTTTATAAAGTGAACCATTGACACAGACACTTTTGACTGTAAAACTCGGACAGGTTTTATCACGGCAGCCATTCTCATTGTCCAAGTGTTGGACAATCCTTGCATGCTCGGTAGTAATATATATAATATGTCTGATGTATTGGTACATTGGAGGCTACTCTGGAGAGATCTGACCAGCTCAGCATGGCTTTGTTACCATGACAATAAATCGACAAGACAATATTAAAATGAAAGGGTTTTTTTGGCCAGCAAGTATTCCCTTACTCCAAGTCATTACTATTGATAAGCCACTTGTCCCAACAGGCTATGGCAGGGGAAATATGACGTTCTATTAACGTCAGAAATACAACAATTGACTGATGCATGACCAACAGAATCGGGGCAGTACTTATCCGATACTCAATCTCCTCTCAAAATCTGATGTCTGACGACAATTAAATAGCCGACTTTTTCCTAGAACCCACTTGGAAGGATGGCAAACATCAATAGTTGGCCTTGATAAAGTCACCCTAATTTTGATTGGTCAATTTCTGTTTGTCAAGTTTCTAGTAATGATAAGATTGATTTTCCTTTGATCAATTGATCATTTTTGGTCTGCCCTGTTAGCACAGGGTAACAATTTCCAGTGTAATAGTCTTCAAAAATGTTCAATGTTTGTACATCTCTAGAAATTATAAAACTAGCTCTTACGAAGTTAAACAGCATGAAAATATGTAGTTTTGTCACTGGGTAGGAGAAACTTGAAGATCCTAGAGAATTTGAAGTAGTTATCAAGTGCCTGTTAGCCAAAATCAAACACAACAATCACATAACAAATGTACAAGACATCATAGTATTTATATGTTTTAGTCACAAGTCGCTCTACAGCCTCACCTAATTTCTCACACTTTCTAAAGATGATTCTTTAACCAGACACCATGTGTGGTTTGGGCATTCAAAATGTACTCAAGACTTCGAAAGAAATGACCTTGAACTTGCACTAACGAATATTGTATACATAAATAAGAATGAATTATAAAAATGAACAGCAATCATGATTTTTTTTGTCAAAAAGTTACTACATATCTTCTGAGCACCAATACTCTGCCAACATAGGGTTTGTTTTCTTTCGTATGTGTTTAATCAAACATACATACTCATAGAAGATTTTTGTTTAGACATCAAGCTAACATTTGAAATCTTAATATAGTGTTTTTATCTTAGTCCTTATTGTCTTTCTTGACAAAAAATAACTACCAGAATGTACTGTTTGGCATCAATAAGATTCCTGAGTGATAAATAACCAAGGATTTTGTAAATCTCTCCCAATGGTTTGTAATATCTTAATTTAATTTTGCTTCACATGGAAACAGAATCTTTGTGCATTAAAAAATCACAGATATCTGACTAAGAAACATCCGTCCTCACTGTCTTTAAGATGAGTGATCTATCTTTAGACTGATGTACATTACTCATTCATTTCGCCTACTGCCAGAAACTCAATTGTATCCTTACTATGAAGGAGCTTATTGGGTGTGTTTCGATAGCGACAATCATAAGATTTGATGTACGAATTTGGCATTGCGACAAAAACACATAAGATGGATAGAAAACTGCCCTAATGCTGCCACTGAATAGATGAAGTACTTATAAAGGACAAATGCCTTCCAAATGATGTTGTTCCTGAGCCATAACTTGGATTAAATCCCTAGTTGCATCAAATGGTGGCAAGAACCTGAAATCAATACTAGATCTCACCTGCCACAATACAGATGTATATTTCTCTGAGCCGTGTCAATCTAAATTTGGAAAGCTTTGTGCCATATTTAGCCAACAAATAAACCAAAACAGTTTCCAGATAGCTGAATTAAAATTGACCGAACTTATATATATATTGAAATTTTCTATATGTTATTTGTAACCATAGACGAGAATAATACTAACAATAGCTCACAATTTGCTAGAAACTCATAATCAATGACAATATCTACAGCTGTATGACCCTATCAGGCAGGGGAGAAGTGCGATCAGAACAATTGTAAGAGACCTATATTGTGATCACAAGTCAGCTCTCTACTTTATAAAACTAATTTCAACTTCAATCAGTGTTTTTATGATGTGGTTTTGGAGCACTACTTGTTGTAGAGGACAAATTGATTATAAGTCTGGTGTAGCTCTTGGCCTAATGGATGATGTACTTACAACACAATTGGGTGTTTAGATTGGAGCACGGAACACAATGTTGTATGTTCATAGACTTCTCTAGTGGTTGCCATTTCTCCCTAATTGCAATCCGAAAGTAAGCTTTCCAATGACCATGATCATGCTAACAGTATGTAATCTGAGTCAAGAAAGAACTTGCATTTTGTTGATCATTTTCTTATGGAAAAGACTAGGGGGATTTCATGTCAAATTTCAAAGGTTGAAAAATATCATATAATTGTACAATTATATCATAGCAATGTCTCAAAAAAAAAGGGAAAAATTTCATGCTTTATTTCAAATGCAAAAATACTTAGAAACAAAATCTGAGCCTACAAAACCAATAAGACGTACAGATATGTTTAAGGCCATTGATTTTCTGTGTCTCCATTGCAAAATATCTAGCTAATTTGCATCTGGGCCATTTAAGTCAGGTTGAAAGTCTGTGTTTTACATTCAAGTTTGGTAAATAAAAGGTTTTCAATGTTTGATGCTGTGTCTGCATTGATCCACCTTGAATTCTTTGGCATATTCAAGTCATTCAACGAAACATATCGTATATTGCTTATAGCTTTTTCTGGCACAGTGAAATGCTAGATAACCTGTTTTAGACTAAATTTACTGGCATCGTCTTAGAAGTGTTTCCTATCTCTGTCAAATTATCTGGACTATATGTTTCATTGAGCAATCTTTTGTTTGTAGTTATCAAATATACAAACCTCCATTTTAAAATCAGTGGAAACATTGGTTCTCTCTGAAAGCCATGCAAGAGCTGAATATCATGACTCTTTGGGCAGTCCATGGGCAGTGTTCATTTATACATCAATAATGCTCTAACTGATTTTGCAAACAGTATAAGCTATTTACTCTAGTCTCCAAGGACATGTGCAAAGAATTATTTTTCTGTTTTCATGCAAATCAATCAGATTAACAGAGTAGTCTCCCTTTGGAGGTGAAGCAAGGTGAATCCTGGGATGTGTTCTGTTTACAGACAAGCAAGACTTGTATGTGTAAAATGACTTACTTCAGTGCTACTTACTTTGGCCATCTGAACTTGCATATTTTGTGCCTGTAGATTTTTCAGTGCCACCGCAGCGTCTTGAGGGTTTTCAAAATCAACAAATCCATATCCTGGAGAAAAGAAACAATCTGTGTGAACATTTTAAGTCAATATTTGTTAATGAAAATGGAAACTGTAACCATTTGAAAACAAAGCATGGTCTTATCTTAAGCATACATCATCTGTTCTGTGTTCGTTTTATGAAAAATTCTTTCCATTGCACTCTTTGAAAGAAACTTTGTTCAGGATCAATCTGATTTCAATTGTACTGTAAGCAGTTGATGACCTCATGTAACCTTTAAATTGTCCAAACAAATATTATAATGTATACAAAAATTAGTTTTAGTGGGTGTTATGTGTATATCTCCCAATGAACAGATAAACCAATATTGATAATGAAGGTAACCAAACTAGCTGTTGAGATCATATTTGAACAAGATTAGCTCAGGTATTCATAGACTAGACAACAGATACACAGAAACAGGTGTAATATTATACCACTCTCCTAATGTGATTTAAAGCAATTCAGAAATGTGTGAAAACAGGCTTTCAAATTATTGAATATATTTAGTTTATTGAAACTTTACATCTTGTTTCAGCCATGGCCGGTTAAGGACGTGCCAGGTTTGGGTAGTGGAGGAAAGCCAGAGTTCCCAAACCTCTGCCCTGCTGCCAGTACCTGGCGACTGCCCCAACATAGGCCTCAAACTTGCGCTAGTGATAAAAATGGTCAGACACCTCAACCACTCAGCCATCATGGCCTCTGAATTATTGATCACCCTTTGATATAAACTAAAGAGGTTAGTGTAAAACAAATGCTAAAATGTGTGTACAAGCTTGTAGATTTAGAAAAAACATTCAAATCTATATATCTAATATATTGTTAACCTAGAATCTGTGAAGGAAACCAACCATCCTTCTGTTTATTTTATTGCATTGAAGAATACATCATTGTAATTAATGGAAAAACTGATAAAAAAAATGTCTCTGTTTTCATTTAAAAGTATTCAATATGAGCTGTATAGTTTAACAGTGGAGACAGACGGATGATATATTACACTAACAATCCGCCCCCCTTTTTTTTTAACTCAATAAGATATCAGACATACTCATTAGTTGTGACATGGAGTCTGAATATCGTGTGATCACCCATGATAATATAAATGCTTATTCACTAACTTTTCTCCCTATCAAATCACACTGATGACTCCTGAGAACTACGTGTTTTGAAATTTATATAATAGTGTTAGTCATCATCAACATTTTATCAGCTAAATTTTGACTCCAGTTTGATAACATCCCCCCACCCCCACACCCCAATTTTGGCTAGACACATATTTTCATTATAACTTCAAACTGCCAGATATTATTTGATATTGATTTTTACTGATAGGTTACAATCTGATATGCATTTTGAAATAAGGTGTGTTCAGACACAAGACCTCAATAAGTAGGGTAGATCACATGAATGCCAGTGATATGAATCGTCAGAGAGTGTCAAGCATTTGTATTTCTATTACTAAGTCTCCCCACCCAAATGGTCGTCACAGACTTGAAAAGAGAACTAAAGAGAGGCATACAATTACTACATAGGGCTCTTACCCACTGTTGTCAATGAAAATTTCTGAAGTGGAAAGTTGTTTAACTTTGAAAAGAAAGAATGTTTGATGTTCCAGTACATTTACCTCGTAAGATTGTAAGTTAAAAGTTCTTTAATTATTCAGTCACTGACAGAACATGAAAGATAAAAATGCTTCTACCTAATTGTTTAAAGATCTTTGTCAGTTTTTATTTACATCAGCTAATAAAACATACATGTACCACTGTAAGGTTCTGCTTCAGCTGAAACATACCTTACCAAAGGAATAAAGCTAGCGTAAGGCCTACATAGTCAGCGAGACATGAGATATAGGTCACCGCAACTCTAATGATTTCAAACATAAAATATAGGTCACGGTAACCTTACATTGCTCTAATGGTTTCAGTCTAAATGAAATTTGACAACTTTTGGATCTTTAGTTGCATGAACCTCAATGTAAAATCTTTATACAAAATGAAAACATTATAAAGAGTATGCTTTAACATGTCATGTGACAAGGGTAGAAAATTATAAATTTTTTTGTTGTATAAGATATCTATTTGTTTTCCTGATTGTAGTTGTTTGTGGCCACATCTCAATAATTCTCTGTTTAAACGTGATTGGGTGCCTGAGTTGTGAAGTGACAGTCACATCTGACCACAAATTAAACCACAATGAGATAGCTGGAACAGTTTGATCCGAATTAAATGTCCAATTAAGAGAGCTAAAGGAAAGGTCAAAGGGTTTAGACTTCACACTTCATCCCATAACGGGACAGCAGTGAAAGAATTGTCCAATCAGGGTTATAATTTACAGGAGATAATGAAAAGTACCAGATGACCTCTATATGACCCTAGACAGAAGTATTTGGAAAGTTCGTCTATTTGGAATGAAAACATCAATTTCTAATAAACCATGGAGTCATGCTATGAAAATTCATGCATTTCTCTGTACTTTTCCAAATTTAAATTCAATTGTTTTTGTGTGACTGCTATAACAGGTGTCAATGAGTAAGTTCTAGAGAAAAGGTGCAATAGCACTGGCATTGTAGAATACACTACCATGCATAAACTAGCAGATTCGTTCCGTATGTTGGGGACCAAAGTGGGGGATGAAAGAGGGGGATTGATGTCATTACTGCATGTCTTATAGCTGTCATATCTACACAGGAGGGGGTTAATACACCAATTAAAAAGTCGTTGATGGTGGTGAGGTATGCCTCAACAGCGAATCTGTCCTATACCTGTATCCTATTTGTCTTTCGTAACAGAAAAATATTGTCATTTGTCAGGGCGCCAGGCGTTAACGACAAAGCATATCTTATCTACAGGAGGCTTAGAGGGCTACAATTAGCATTCTCAAAGCCTGCCGATTTTCCCATTGTATCTGTAATGTTCTGGTTAATGAGACATGCCATCAACACCTCCAGAAGGGTACATATTGAGGTGTCAACTCTAATGTAAGGACACTACAGCTTACCATGTATTTCCAAGCATATCAAGAGCATGTGTGAGAAAATGCGGTCATCACTGCATAAGATCTTGCTTATATTCATAGCGATTCTGATGTAAATATTCTGATTGTACATTCCAAAACGTACTCGTAACTTACACATACTGATTAAAGCTGGCACCAACCATTACATAACATTGTGCATTAGTCTCGGCTAATTTTACAGTAGAAAGGTAATTTTACTTTCAATTATTAAGATCAATTTGGTACAGCCTCCCAAAATAACACAATACTAATTAGAGAATTTACAATTAGTTTCCCTCCTCAGAGGTACATTTTTCCATGGTAACTCATTGTTTCTGTAACTCTGAAAATCTTAGCTCAGAGGTTCAATACATTTTTATGGTAATCTACTGTTTCTGTCACTTTGAAGATCTTACCTTGCAGGTTCAACATTTCTCTATAGTAGCCCTTGTTTCTATCACTCTGAAGATCTTACCTCTGTGGTACAACCTTTTCTCTATGGCCAACCATTGTTTCTGATACAACATTGTTTCTTATACAACATTTCTCTATGGTGACCCATTGTTTCTGATACAACATTTCTCTATGGTAACCCATTATTTCTGTTACAACATTCCTCTATGGTAACCCATTGTATCTGATACAACATTCCTCTATGGTAACCCATTGTATCTGATACAACATCCCTTTATGGTAACCCATTGTTTCTGATACAACATCCCTCTATGGTAACCCATTGTTTCTGATGCAACATTCCTCTATGGTAACCCATTGTATTTGTAACTCTGAAGACTCTTACCTTTACATTTGTTTGTAGTTTGGTCCATGATGGCTTTAGTAGAAACAATCTTGCCATATCTGAAAAGATACAAAGATAGACAAGTTTTACCGACTGGTATCCATACCAACACTAACACATAACTGAATATCATGTCTTTAATTCATCCCCAAAATATACTCTAACATACCACTTCAGAAACTTTATACTCTCTACCACATATTTCACTTACATATGAGGTAGAATATATCTACTAGATTTCATACACTCTGACAAGTAAATTTAAGCTTTTGTCTCAAACACCTGTTTGATTAATGAATGAACTGCCAAGTGAAGGATGGATGGGAGCTAGTTTTGATTTTTCTGAAGCATCAACCACTTCTGTTTCTGTTTGTCTTACCTATAACAGTGGCAGTAAACCGAACATTCTACGTGATTTAATAATGCTGTAATGCAGCAAAACGAGGATTTTCCCTCCTCCCTCTGTAAATCTCTTTATTCTCTAAGTAGACATCTTGTTTTAAATATATGCTGTTTATTACACACATAATGATATCATTTCTATTTTATGTTTGTTTTTGTTAAGTAAAATATCAAAATTAGCCTTTCTTCAAGATTAATTCAAGGGAAGGCATGTTTCAAATTTCAAATCCATGAAAAGTTTTCAAAACCAGTCACAGATCATTGTTAGAAGACAATTTGAAAATTCTAGATCGAAAACCTAATTCAATACTGAAAAATTCAGTTCATGAATGGCAAATACATATGCATACAGATTATTCACAAGCTCGGCTCACAAACGACAATTTCACAGTATTTAATGGCGTGGATTACTGGTAGGAGGGATTTTATGCTGAATGCAATACACATAGCATGGAGGCTGGATGGGAAGATTGCTTCATAAGTCAGATTTAATTCTGGCATTTACGACCAAGAAACAGGTGACTACTCTTAGTCGACATTCTCTACATCACAATAAAAACAACATGTTAAGCTCCACTTGGAAAGCAGACCAGCATTCAATGTCTAGATACATTGGGCAGAGAGGCAAAAGTAATGAAATATTAAAATATATAGCCCTAGGATCCAGCATTCACTCCAAGACTTTAAATATCATGAAGCGGTTGGGGATTGGGGATCATCACTCCCATTTCAATTGTGTCTTTTGGTTTTCAACAAGTCAGGCTAATTTCATTACAACAGAAATATAATTCTTTTACACTCATAATAAAACCTCACTCTGAATATACCAGATCTGGGTCTTTTCACCTCTTTGAGCAATAGTGTTTTACAATAAAGCTTTAACCATCAGTATATATCTAAGTCCCTTCAGAAAGAGATGTTTATTGGCAGCACAGGAAGCTGTTTTATCAAGGTCTATAAACACATCTTACGGTCTTGATAGGACAATCTATTTCTCTCATAGTTATCTCACATTGATAGTAACCACAAAATCTGAGTGATTAAAATGCTTTTCTATGTTCACGATAGATAATGGATATGGAAAGCAGGAGATCAGGGGTCATCACTGTCAATGCAGAAAGGCTGTGGAGTTAATTTCATTATTTCTCATACAATTATTAACAAAAAAAAAGTTGAAGAAAAATTTTTATCACAATGAATGAAGTTAAGATAACATGAACAGATTTTATTAAAGTTTGAAATGACTGTTTTGAGTTTTTAATGCATTTGAAATCTGTCAGTGCAAACAGGGATGGCTGTAAATATGCTGAAGTATCTACCAAATCAATGTTTGTTTGCAGTAGGTTGTAATCGGTTGTTCTTGGTTGTAAAATCTGGCCATTTTTATGCAATAAAACCGTACAAGATAAATGTAATCGTTACAAATTGATAAGAAGGAAGATCAATGCTATCCAGGATAGTTACAGAATGAGTAGTCAACAAATAAGCCGTAATGTTCCAGGGCTCCCACCAATTCAGGCGGAAATACCAATTTAATAATGCTGGTGTAGACGGACAAAATTAATGTGATCCTTTTCGGAGGGATGTTATAAATGATTGGGGACTTGAGATGACCCTTGATTCCCAACACATGTTGATCAAGTTCTGATCCTCTGAACCAGAAGGTCATGTACAAGCTGTCTCTGTGTACCTGTACCACTGTCCCTTGGTACCTCCAACCCTCACTCCCACGGAGAGGCAGAGTAATAGAACCTTCTGTCTTTTTGAGGGTAAGTAAGGTAACATCATCCATATGGGAGAGATTCTAGTGTTCATAAACTCAAGAATCTTTCCCCTAAGGCTGAGATTCCCCTATCTCACTCTCAAAGAGGGAAATCATGTAATATTATTGTTATCTCACTGCTGAGCCCTGTTGACATAATGTTAGTCTATTATTGATGTAACATGGATGAATTTGCGCTGTGAAATCCTACTAAAAACATGGACTTGTCCAGGGTAAGAGAAAAATCTATCTTTGATATAAATTAGTCTGTCCTTATGCTCCTGGTTTGACCTACGGCTGGAGTGGCTGGTCTCCTGCTGTTATCTGTTACTGGACATAATCAAATCAATTGAGGGGGACATGGTCAGTAATACAGATGTCAACCTCGGCATTTATTTCTCAAATTGATTTTATAGTTGGCAATTTTTTTTGGTGTGGGGTTATTTATTTATCAAATTGATTTTATAATTAGCAATTTTCTTCATACTGAATATAGTTGAAAAACAAGGTTCATTTAAATATTTTTCCTAGCTGACCTTTTCCAGAGGCAAACAGTTGTAGACATGAGCATTATTTGACAATCTAGGTAAACGTTTGCAACAATGACAATGCACACTACAATAAACCTAAACAACTGAAATATTTCTTCCAAATATTTGTTTCCTCCATATAATCTCAGTATGCATATTCAATCCGTGTCCCCTATTCCTACCCCGGATAAGACAGTAGTGTGTGTTTTATCTAGTGCAGCTATGTACATACTTTTAATGCTGTGTTTCTAACCTAACTTTTTATCTTTTGTATCAATAAGTGTTTAGAAATCACCAAATTGTCCTAGATTTCCATGTGATAATGGACAGCACACCCAAGTTGGACTGAAATAACCTGGTCTCCCAGTAAATTCTGCTATTGTATCTTCGGTGCAATAAACCCAGGGGCCAACACAAAAATTCTCTCTCAAAATTAGATGGTGAGATTATAGAACAACATTTACTTATTCTAGTGAATAGTGACAGGGGTGGATGGGCTTATTACCAGGCATGGGCTTATTACCAGGCTATCAGGGTTCACTTTGTTAACCGCTGATGATAGCTCTGGCATGAAAGAGAATGGAGTAATTATTTGTCCAAATGACAAATTTTTTTTTTTAATGAACAAGGCAGTGTTGAAATGATAATGTTAAAGATTTAATTATCAATGCTGCTATTGATGGAAATGTGTATTCCGAGAGGGCTTATATTCATAGGCGTAGTCTGTTACCTAATTCCTATTAAATCATTGTGATTTAATGAAATATTTTAATATGAAAAATGATATAGCATGGTGTAAAGATACGTTTATCTTCAATTTATCTAAAATAAACACAAAATGTTAGTAAAAAAATTGATAATCTTAAACAGGTATATTAAATCTGAGATAGAAATCAACTTGTGTAAGCATAAAATTTAATTCAAATTTAAAATAAAAGTTGGAAAACTATCCACCATGTAATTGTTTCTAACAGAGACAAGGGACAGACTTAATAAGCTCAGAGACAGTCTCAAATTCACAACACAATGCCCGCAATTCTGTCTGCTTAGAAAATATTTTCATTTAGAAAATAAAAAATTGCTTTCAATTTAATCCCCCACTAAAATGTCATTTTACCAGTTTATCAATCAAGTCTTTTAATTTATCAGCTGTTGCATGGTGTTTAAGACTAGTGTCTCTGTGCACTGAATCTCGACACGTAATTGATGAGTGCTCAACCCTATATGGAGGGATAGATTAATATTCTTCTCTAAGAGAATAGTGGGCCCATTTTTTATTTTGGGGGAGAGAGGGTAGTTTTTATTTGCCGATCTAAATCATCCAATCATATGTCACGGGGTGGATAAGTGAATCGTACTCGGTGGTTCCATATTGGGCTCCATCAGGAACAATGACCACCATTATGTAACATAATCAATTCTGCCTGCTTTGTCGAACATGTAGAAAACCGAGACCATTCTAGATAGAGTGCATTGACAGTTCAGACCAGATCAAATATCATAACGCTTTAGTACAAATATTACATTAAGCTAATTTGTGTAAAGCATTAAAAGATAAAATGTAAATAGAAGTAATATTATTAAGTGCTTGTCTGTCACAAACACTGTACAATTAATAACATTATCTTACTTTTTTATGTTGAATCGGCCAATTTTCCTCTAACAGTAAACACAAACATAAAGATTAATGTCTATTTCACAACAAATTTGGATTTTAAAGCCTTAAAAGGGGATTTCATATTAAGATAGAACTTGCCGTCATAATTCATGTCATTGTCCAGCAAAAAAACAAAGCTTGCAATTCATCAACAGTGAAAGAGCTGGCTTTTTATAGTTGGAAATAAATCACCTTCTTCTTCTTGAACTTTTACCGCTTTATTAACAATATCTGGCTTACTTTTTCAACTTCCAAACTCTCTCTTCTCCTTTGACCTTTAACATTTCTGCTTTGACGTGTTTTTCACGTTTGACATTCATTTTTACACAGTTTCCTCATCACCTTTAATGTACAACATTCAACCTCTCATCTGTGACCTTAAAGCAACCACTTCAATTTTCCATTGACCTTTGACATAACTCCTACTTCTCCCACAGATCTTTGACATTATTCTACATCTTGACCTTTGACACAATTCCACTCCTTCTTGACCTCTAAGATTATTCCATTCCTTCTTGACCTTTGACCATTATTCCATTCCTCCTTGACCTTTGACATTATTCCACTCCTCCTTGACCTTTGACATTATTCTACTCCTCCTTGACCTTTGACATTAACTTTGTCACTGATGATACCTTGTAATACTTGTACAGGAAGGAGTTTCTATGATGCATGGACATCTTCTGTCCAGCCTCACACCTTCATCAGTCATTACTCGGACAATCCTTAAGTCTGCAGGTCAACAACCCATTCCTAACCTTCTGTGTGGTCACTGTTTTGAGAGAGATTTTCCTTTCATAAAAGTTTATTGTAGAATTAAACAGAAAGGGAGACATTCAAGTATGAAATATCATCCAGACCAGAAGTAACAAGAGCTGAATTTGGACTGGCTGAGGATAAAGAATTTATAATGATGATCAAATTCCTTAGATAAACTAGGTATAACGATGATTGAGTGGTTTCGGAAAAATTGCCGGTTTTAAAAATGAACTTGATACATACAGACTGATAGTGATCATGCCGTATGAATATACATCATCTCCCTGGTACAATGCCCATTATTGTGTGACAGACCAGAGGAAGTGACAGTTATTCATACAATCCCAAATATGGTCCCAGAAAAAACTATGTCCATAACATGTTAGGACAGGTTCTTTATCTAACAATCAGTATTTGTTGAAGAGTGTAAATTAAAGATAAGATTAAAGCATTGTAATATTAAATGACATGTTTTTACCACACTGAAATAGCACACTGAAATAGCACACTGATTTATCCAATCAGTCGTCCTACCATTGTTACTGGAGTTTCCCTTTACTTGACAAGTTCTATAGTTGTTCAGGTTACTAAGGCACTTCTTACATGTGTGAACGTGTCATATACTATCTCTCCTGAATGTCACAATTCTCTATAGTAAAATCCTTGGTCTTTCTTTTATATATCTCTAATCTCAATTTACAGTAAAGAAACATACTTATTTTATTATTGTAAACTGGCTGCCATTTGGATGTAGGTATCCGATGGATTCTGTGTTCATACCTACTATTTTTATATCTATTGTTAATTGCCTGACAGTGCAGGATATGATGTGAAACATCTTTAACTTTTCAAACCCCTCCCACACCCACTAAAATACCTGACATAGTGACCATATTTGGAAGGGCGTACCTGCCATTGTAAAGATCTACCTGCCAGCAGCGATACAGGTATGACTTTGTTAATGATCCACAGGTAGGCAGCAGGTAGCCAGGATGTGAAAGATGAGCTAATAAATGACTGTGTTTATAGTTTTACCATGTTTCAGGTGAGTGTCAGATGAGTGGGCCTCCGTATCCTTATCCACTACACCGTAGTATCCTGTATCCTTCTTTATCTTTAATGACCTAGCTTCACAAGAATACTGACAATGACTCATTTTTTCTTTAAAATGATTTATTATCAAGTGTGTCTGATCCAGAATGAGATAGGTTACCGCAGGCCAATAATTTCTCACTGCTAGGATAGTACGAGGGGGAGGACAAGGGCTGTCACCTCAGGGGGGGTCAGGGTGGGGGTTGTCACCTCAAAGAGGTCAGAGTAGGGATTGTCACTTCAGGAGAGGTAGGGTTCAAGCTTTAACTCCAGGGGGTCAGTATCACTGAAAACCAAACAGCCAGTTTGGAGTACTGAATTAAAGATAAGCAAAGAAGAAAAATCATTACGGTAAAAAAATAGAGGAACAAGACAGAAGAGAGAACAGAGAAAGAAAGAGGAGGTAACGGTAGGGAAGGAGATGAGAAAGAAAGAACATGAAAGGAGATGAGAAAGAAAGAAGGGTAGGGACACAAAAGGAGATGAGATAGAGAAAAAAGCCAAATAACTACTGATGCAGGTCAACAACCTCGAGCAGTTAGTACCCCTGATTTATTCCAATTACAATATATCTAGTCTAAATGTGGACACTAACTCGGATAGAGATGCCACATGCTACTTCCTCATCCAGTATGTTTGGCCAGTTTTATGTAAATGACACAATTATGCTATTTGCCTGTCTGGATGAAAGTGAAATCATCGTCATAACGACAGGAAATGGCGGGCAACGTCAGACAATTCCAGCATCCTGGGACAGTTGTGACATTGGTTAATCTATCACAATTAGTACTCAAGTGTCATAGCATTGCCATGGTTACAACAGGAAGTGGCTGCAACTGTCATGGCAACCATCTCTATCGCCTGCCATCATATTTATCGTTCAACAAGTTGTGAAAATTTACCTGACTAACACTACTGATGTGTTTTTGCCATAATTAAGGGAAGTAAATGGAATTATCGACTTTCATTGATAACTACAATTCCTAAAATAAAGCTTTTTCCAAATGGCAGTAAAATGTTACAATATAGCCTGAATAACATTAAAAGCATTTTGGTAGTAAAACCTGACTTATAACTTATAACAAAATACAAAAGTTAAAACCTCACATTTAACATAACAAAATATAAAAGTTTAAACCCTACATTTAACTTCTAACAAAATATAAAATTTAAAACCTTATATTTAACTCAAAATATAACACAAAGTTTAAACCTTACATTTAACTTATAACAAAATACAAAATTTAAAACCTTACATATAACTTATAGCAAAATATAAAAAAGTTTAAACCTTTAGTCAAAGCATTGATTTCTTCTTGTGGTAGATAAGAGTAGAATCTTACAGCAGTAGGATTTCTTACACGATCAATGGCGCCTGAGTTTTGTAATCATTTTGAAATTAAAATTGATTTCCACTTTGTTGATCCTCTGAGACTTACTCATTTGAAGACATTGAGAACAACAGTGAAATTTTCTCTTTTACATATTTTGAATTGAACAAAATTTCAAAGTCCATTTAACAATCCTAGATTTTTGTTTTAGTTTGGAATTTTGACTTTGTATTAAAAAAGCAAGAGATCAATACTAATGGGCTGTATTTATGTGTGTCGTGCCATCTCTTTGGTTTTGATAAATGGCCAGTCCCAGCCACCATTTGCTAGTAATCTGACAACAATTAAAAAGGAACATTTAGTTTATTTTCTTTACAGATAAACAACATCCTCATCCCTGCCCCCTGTACAGCTGGTATCCTAATTCAGACCAAATCTGACAATTGAAGAAACAACCCACTTGGTTTTTAGATCAATACAAGATACATGGTGAAGAAGATTTATATTTAAAGCACTTGAGAGAATCAGATCTATGTACAAACACTTTACTGATAAGATGAGTGTGTAGGGAGGTTTTTGTCATTTTTTTGTTGGCTGAAAATTGAATGAACGACTGGCGCCAGTATCCAAGAATGTTTACTGTATGCAGTGATCAAAAACAGATAAATTTATTCATTGAGAAATAAAAAGAGAAAAAGAAAATTACCAGCAGTGCTTTGATATTTCATATTTTTCCTTGTTAAGCTGTATATGTTTCATCAACTTCTTTACAAAATGTAACATGACATACAGGTAATTCAATAGATATAATACTGGTTAGCATTTTTATGAATTTACTTTCATTTCTGGTCAAATTCAGAAAACATATATGGATAAAGACCAGATAATAATGAGCAAACTTTCTCACTTCGACTTAAAAAGTCTGCACAGAACATTAAAGTAGTCTGTTTGTACACAGATTGTGAAGAATTTGGTGACAAAACATACAAAGCGTCCCTTTTACCTGACGTGTGACTTGGTTGTAAATTTTGGTGAAATTATTTGATAATACTCAACAGAACAAACTTTATTTACATTAGCTTCTCAAATCAGGAAGGGATCTATGGAATTAACAAGAGACAGGGCAGTTTGGATATATTGGCAGTAGAGTTTGACATTTAATTCTGACATATATTGATTCAAATTGAGACATTTATTAGCAATCTCAGAGCTGAAATTAACAAAAACGGAAACCAGACGGAAAATTAATGCAATTCATCTGCTGGGTGATAGAATTTAAGTCATATGGCTTTCTATTGGAAAAAAAAATACAGTTTCTCTAGAGCAACACAGATTAGTATACAGAACTTAAAAAAAAAGTGTTTACAAAACCAGCTTTGCTGATTAAAAGATCAGAATGATTCTGCAATATTACAGTATCTTTGGTTTTTGCAACATCCATCGGCCAGTATTGCTAATCAATCACTTAATTTGTTATATCTACTACCTCAACTGAATCACCACCCCTTCGCCTCCCCCATCCAGGGGGTCTGTGTCCAATTGTTGATGCTATAAACCAAATTTGTTTAGTGCCTTGTCATTTCTACAGATAGAGAAGAATTCTATAGAAATTGATATATTTCTCATTTCAGGTCCAGGGGCCACCAAGACCCAGAACATATATATTATAACATTATCGTAGTATGATGTAATTAAAACAATGTCATTCATTCCTATGTATTTTCCTATATCTTATATTTTCAAAATCATTGACCTTGACCTTCAGGACTTGTTAAAGCCTATTATACATGTATATATTACAAAGTATCACTAAGGGTATTTCTGATTTCTGGCATTTTAGGTATTTAAATTTTGAACTAACTTCTGAAAATGATAAATTGGATAAAAGATTAAGGGAAAGACAGAAACTGCCAGAAAATACAGCAATTTCAGTTCAAGAAAGGAGACACAAATCAGCCATATTTTCACATTGACTGAATAGTCTGACCACTCAAGCATCCAAGTCCCTAGTGTTTCCACAGGGATATAGGCTGTACTTCAGTGATAATATATGATCAAAGTGGGAATTTGACATAATCTACATACCATTAGGTATATGTACTTTTCAGAGTTCAATAAAACACATAGCCATACATCAACTGAAATATACATCAATTCAGAAAAATAACATTTTATTACTTTCATTCTGTATCAGGATTACATACGTGAGTGTGGTTTTCATAGCTGAGAGTGGCCTTATCTGGTATTCAAATATTTTTCCTGATTATAAAATCTGGCTTGCGGCTATGACCACGGTCAACAACCGAAGCCACAGTGGTCAGGGAACAATTTACAATAACCCCTCACTGAGAAAATATACGCAGAATGATATCACCTAAAGGGAATTTTGTGGTCTCTTTAGAAAGTTATGTCTGAACTGCCAGTTTTGGAAAATAACTTTCCATATCTAATGTCTTTTCATCACATAAATATCATTTACAGTGAAAGACTTGTTCAGAATAAAACAACTGGAGCAATTTTTAAGATACAGAAACGGAATCCTCACAGGAAAATTTCTCATCAATTTACATCTCTGTAAAGAAACCGATATATCAAACAGATATGAAACTTAGTCTGACCTGATAGCTATCTTATCTTCATCAGTCTTGATAAAATGTGTATTTTTATCTCTGTTGGGTACCCATGATTAAGACTATACAGGTGAAGTCTGTGTGAAACTATCGATACGGTAGCAATATATCAAAGTTAACAAAAACTATAACCAAACATCCAAGAGATGAAGATGGCAGCCAAACATCCAAGAGATGAAGATTATAGCCAAACAGCCAAGGGATGAAGATTGCAGCCAAACATCCAAGAGATGAAGATTGCAGCCAAACATTCAAGAGATTAATATTGTGGCCAGACATCTGAGTGACCGATATTTGTAGTGAAAACAAACGATGACCAAAATTAAGGCTAAACCTATGCATTGTGAAAAAAGTAGCCAAAGAAAAATTTAAAAAATAAAATCAACAATCTTTATAATCATTTTCTCTGAATGTATATAATTTCAATCCATTCTATTAGCAAGTTGATTTTTTTCTTGGTGATAAATGATATGGTGTAATAAAGCTATTTTTCATATTTTATATCAAATAATTTTTTTTCCCCATTACAGGAACTAGATTTTAGATATTATTCTAGTACTTCCTACCCTGTGTGACCCCAGCCCTTGGTTTACATAATTACACCGCCTGAAAGGAAGTAACATCTTACTGGGAGTCTGCGGACTTGAGGGCCTTACCACTAATGGTAACAGACACAGATAGGATTGAAGTTGAACTTTTCCATGAATATTTGTAATTGGTTTCTGAAATATCTTTATCTCAGAACTTGTACCCTAGCAATTCTTTTTAATATATTAAACCTTTCACTGTGTCATTCAGTATATTAAGTACAGTGTAAGCCACTAAATATATTTCAAAATTTTCTCTGCTCCAGCAATTAGAACAGGGAGTCAACATCGAAACTCTGCCTAGGATGGGCTTATTACAAGACAGTGCTATAGCCTTTGTTAATATTTACTGACCATGATGGGTTCATTTACCAATATGGGCTTATTGATGAAAAAAAGTGGTACACTGGAATTAATGCTCAAACAAACTGTATAAAGAGGCCACTTTTTTAAAGTACATAAGGCTATTTCTACAGGTGGTCTTGTTATAGAGGTTTTGTTAAGCTGAAAGAAATAGTAATAAGAAGCTTGAAACAACCTCTGTATAAAGGAGATTTCTTTTAAACAAGTGGTCTCATAATACAGGTTCAATTAACTTGAAAGTGGCTTCAAATAATCTCTTTACAAAGGAGGTTTACTTTACAGAGGTGGCGTTTTAAAAACAGGTTAAGTTAGCACAAATGGTCCGATACTTTCTCATATAAAGACAGTTGATCTCTTTATACACCTGGTCCTTTGATACAAGTTTACCTGACAAGATATCAAGTGCCAATCAGAAGTTTGAAATATAGTCTCTAAATAAATGTAGTTCTTAATTAAGAATCTCCTAATCAGATTTACCACAGACTAATGCATGTGAATTAATAGGATTCCTAAATTAATAACAGGAATGTTTGATGTATTACATAAGTGACTACAGTAACACCTGTTCTGTTACAGTATTGAGTAATGTGTGTATGAACATGACATTTAATTGCTGTTGTGCTGCTTAGTCACCAACATCACCAGACCAGTCATTATAAAACACCTTCATCATTTTGTGTTACATATTGGATGACTGCCATCAAGACAGGAAACACCCCTCAAACCTCTTCCATTGTCTCCCTCTCTGGGACCGTTACTGAGTCAGGTCCAGTCATCAGGCCCCGAAAGGATGAACAATAGATCCTATATCCTGTTTGTGTACAGGTAAATAATGAATTACCCTGTGTAGAAGATGTTTTGTACAAACCCCTTCACCTCATCCCCATCAATTTACATGACATCCATCTACTTCCTAACAATGCAAAGCTACAGGCTTCAAAAGTACTTAAGCACTACCAATATAACTTTACTCAAATTTTCTTTAAAGTGCACCGAAATAATAATATATCTGAATAAAAGGGCAGGAACTAATTTTCAAAGGTGAACGTCATTTTCTTACTAATGGAAACCTCAGAAAGCAATGGCTGCTTAAACGCAAAATATGCTTATTGCCCTTTCCGATACAAGCACCCTGCCTCCGGAGCACACCATCTAGCATCATAATTGTCAACAGAAAGGTAATTTTTTTTGTGTTTAGTTTTCCCGTTAATCACTTCAGACTGTTTATCATTCCAAAAGCAATCAAATGCCAATGGTATCACTGACGAATCTGGAGTAAAAACAATTACATCTGCCACTTAAATCTATCTCTGATTCTCGTGTTAAACCAGTAAAGCCCTGTCTACAAGGATCACAGGTTTTTAGGTTCCTCAAAGAAGAACATGTCTCTAGCTTTAATTTGCAATGGAGCCTTTATTGTTCTTCCTTGTGCTCTCTTTATTGTAAGGATTTGACACCATAGTACCCTAAATGAAACACGATATGCCGTTTTTCCTGTTCTTGGGAGACAAATCGTTACAACATGTGGGTTAAAATATTTCAACAGACAGAATCCAAACAATGCTAAATGTTGTTCAAGCAAGCCGTGGATGTTATTTTAGACACCACCGACGTAGAAAATCAATTTTTTCACCCATGCTACGTCCACTCACATAACCAACTGTTGGTAATGTTTTCGTAATGACAGTCATTGGAGAAATTCAAATTTCCTCTGGAGTTGTACAAGAAGCGAATGTGTAGACTTTAACAGCAGAGCTGGGAGCTTCACAACAGACAGTCCCTCTAATAAAACAGACATTTGTGATCATCCTGCACTTACACAAATGGGGAAGGGCTGTCTCTGATTGGTCATTTTGACCACTAGTCAATGACTTAATAGGTACCCATACTTACTGCCACAGAAACCCACTCAGAAGTACATTTGTACTTATTGACGAAGAATTTAGGACTAAATACCAACAAATTACTATTTTTTGAAAAGCCACGAGAATGGAAACCAAACTAAACTCTGTGATGACATGCTAATACTAAGATTTCACCTACATCAGAAAAACACATTATCATGATGTGTATCCTATGCCATTGACATACTCATCCCTATGATTTCCATAGCAACGATTAGGTTAACGCATCGTTCAGCAATACTTCATTGTCATCAAAACCTTGTGAGACTTCTTAAAAGTCTTATATACTTAGAGATGCTTTCAACTGTGTAAATATCACATACATTTCAATCTCAGCTGTTTTTTTTTTTTTTTTTATTTCACCTGGTAAAAATGCTAGGACAGATCAAAATATGCGTGGTTAAAGGGATATTTACCTTTGACAAAGTTCGACAAGATCTTCGTCCGTTGTGTTTGGGCTTAGGTGCCGGAGGTATAAGTTGCTGCAGCTCAACATTTCTTTTTGGCCGCTTTGGTTAGTGGACAGGCTACTCGTGGTGTTTGGGCTTGCGGACGGCATGCTGCGGGGCGTGTATGTCTGCAATGTCAAAATCAAAATAATTAAATATTGACCAACAAACCAACTGTCAATATAACAAATATATTATAATTTTAAAGTATTGAAAAAAAAATTGAAAGCTGAAAATGTGTACCACCTGCAAAGACATAATCAAGGGACATAACTCTGAATATATTTTAAGAAGACACATGTATGAAAATTTCAGGACAACAATGTGAATTGTCCAGACTGACCCTTGTCCTGTTAGGCTCTGTGTCTATACCAGATTTCTAAATCTGGACTGTCAGCTGCTTTAATTGGCATTGTGTTTACAGTCTGTATCATAAAAGACGTTTTGGGAAGGTTAAAAAAAAACAACTTCATATTCCTTTTTAGAGTGTTGATCATACTACACATCTGATCCTTAGACTTCTGTACAAACACTTTGTGTACATTGAGCTAACAAATCTGGGATTTTGAACCAATTTGTCTTAAAGTCTTACAAAGCCACCTGGGCACAATAAACTAAAATCTTTCTCATACAATCACTCAAATTAAACAAAGAGCTTCTAATTTAAAAATATCCTTTAAAAATAACACATAAACATTTTTACAACAACTAGTACAACCCTCCCGGAATTAACACTCCCATAAATTCTACGTCGTACACCACAATTACGTTCCATTAAGCATCGTAATTACCGGTTAATATTTGAACGCATGAGTGCATTTTGTGATCTAGGTTTTAATTAGGTTTATTAGTTCTGGCAATAATTTTCTTGTCACAAATACCGGAGTAAATCATGGCAACTCGTGATGTGATTGGAATTTCACCAGGTAGATATCGCGGATCACACCTGAGACATTGGGTCGATAATGATCATAAATCATTATCGGAGAGATACATGTCACTCTATATAGAACAGACAAATTTACATAAAATCATCATATGTGTGATCGATTTAATATCAATAGGTGATGACCAAGAAAGTACATACATTTTTGACATCATAGTTAGGTATATATGTCGCGACCTTTTCTTTAAATTCCGTGATAAATCATCCGACAGAAGCTGTCTCGGTGACGTGATATATCTTAATGAATGATATCATAATAAATCACACACATGTAAATAAATATATGTCTAAATACTTTGTTCACTTGAATTTACACTGAAATCGTGGGTGTTGTTGATGAACAGTGAAAGATCTCTAGTAAAAAAAAAACGTTAATTGAGAAATTCCTACATACAGGTAAGAACAAATGACACTAATTAATTACAGCATCATCTTATACTCACTTTCTGGAGGAAATGAATTCTGTAGTTTTAATAAATATGGTTGTGTACCAAGCACTTCATCAACATAACAATACTCGTTGTTTTCACGACCACCTGACACTATGCTCCTAGTATGTGTAATGCCTCAGTGCTTATACGATTGGTGACATACAAAAGCTGATCCACAACTTACAGATTGGCATACTTACTACCCATTCAGTAAAAAAAAACTGTAGCTCAGTATAGCAGAAGACAAATTGAAATGAGACACAGTCAGATAGGCGTGATTGTAGTGTATGAGGTCGGCCGAATCAGTGAAGCGTGACTGATCGCTCAATACCTATACAATCACACCAATTTTAAAATTCTTATCAATTAGTTTCCGGAAAAACAAAACTAAGGTAACCACAGGAATGTTCTAAACTTGTTTTATACATGTCTAAACCATACTGACATACAGGTGAGCCAACTCTGTTACCCTAGCCAGGATATTTTTATACATCATGTACATTTGTGATTTTTTTCACTGACCTTGTATGTCGGTGGGGGGTGGGTGGTGGAGGGTCGAGAAACAACCATGTACTAATCCTGTTTCTGATCAGTGACTTGCAGTGTCACACGTATCCTGATTTTACAATGAGTCTGGCCAAGACTTTAAAACTCTACACATGTGTAAACCAATACACCATGTCAAATCACAATATGATGACAACTAATTCATCTTTAACAATAGGCTAGTTACATTATCTATTAATTAATCTCTAACTACTGATTACAGTACTGGCTTCATTCATAAATCTACCAATGTATGTAGACTCTGTGGTCCAGGGTTATCAACTTGTCATGTTGTCCGATTTTGTCTAAATGAAACAGATCTTCTGTTGAAGTGACCTAATTTTTAATTTTTGTTTTGTCAAATTGATTAAGTTTCTTTTTAGGGGATTGCAATTTTGTGAATTATCAGAAAGACCTATCTTTCTTGTTTCCTTAGTTTATGAAATTGACGAAGATTTCTAATGGACATTATCAGTTACCAAAACTATTTTATAAAGTAACTGCGACCTAGTTTTCATTTAAGAAGTGATGTCACAAAACATCATGGTATGCAGCAACCTGTCATCTGTGCTTGGGCTTTTGTAATCAAATTTAGTGTAAGAGTGGCAAAACATTGACAATCGGCTATTTTTCAGTTGACTTTATGCAGAAAATTTGATAAAAACTTTGGTAAAACCCAGTAAAAAAAAAAGCTGGATATGAAAATAGTCAAAGTTCAAGAGCTTTCCCTTTCCTAGACATCAAAATGACTTCCTGATTGTCCTAGTGGTACCAGTTATGGGTAGACATTTGTATATTTAGTATTTCAGTGTTAGTATACGGGTCTTATAATACCTGGCTTTAAGAAATGTACACTTTAGGGTTTGGCAGGCTTTGAGTTAGTTTTGGGATTGTATAATTTAAGGCTGGAAAACCTCAGGTGGTAGGATTTTAAGATTTAAAGGTTGTGTTATTTAGGGATGGCAGCAGGGTTCGAGTAGTAATATTTCAGGGTGACAGGATTCCTTCTCAGCGCTCCAGACCCTTATGATATAGTTATATCATTGTAGATTTCAGATATACCATAAATTACCTTAATGATAATGAGATATGATTTTTATATCATACTTATGGGAGACACTAGGTTTTAAACACCTTATTGTCACTACTGATCTACTGACAGATCAGTCAGACAAATCTATAGTTGTATAAAGAGCTTTCAAATCCAGAATAATGTTGTTGACTGGCTCTTTGTGGCTATAATATCTTGGGACTAGCAGGGGGTTGCTTGTTATATTGTATTACACAAATAAAGGCCTCAATTACATGCTATGGGTGTGTGCAAGTTAAGGTATACCATATCTGGTGGTCATGTGAATGAAAAGTAAGGTATATATGTATGGCTAAATCAGGTAACACCCTATTTAATGTAAAGTGCCACAGTGTGTACATTATAAACGGGCACAACAGCTATTGAAATTAAACTTGAAAAAAAAAAGAGTAAAAATCCATTATGCATACATTTTCATTTATATATAAATATGTATCTACATGGCATGATAAAACTGTAAATTTGTTTTCAGGATTCATCTCTAGGGAAGTTTGCTCGTAAACCATCTTTTATCTTTCAACATAGCACAGAAATGACAATACTACAACCGACTGTACAACTCTAAAGAGAAATCTAAAATGACAGACATTATCATAAATACGACCATCAATGTCAAAAAATGTTGGAGATTGAAGTTAAATAAAACTGCAGGAAAAGTTATGACCAAGACACTAAAATGATATGTATAGACGAGTTGGTGAGATGTTTATTGAGGTATGTAGTATAATGAAGATGTTGGTGTGATGTTTAAGGGAATTTCTAAGTAAAATTCCCTGTAAAAATAACCTTCCTACTTTCTATATGAATTTTCCATCATTCACACTCCTCTAAAAAAAACCTGTCAATTTTGATTTCCTAAAATACAAACCCTTCAAACAGCAAACTTTTCAAGTACAACACTTTTCTTTCAAAGTATGACCCCTCCCTTATACGACTTCCATCCAAAGCGAATTTTTCAAATTATTCTGTTTTGTATGACCCTTCCTATCAACCCCTTCCTTACCCCGTTACTCTCTATGACACACCCACCTAAAAGACCCTTTTCTATCTCATCCCTTTCAATGATTCCTCCTTATCCGACCCCTCCCAGACTAATATCCTTCACAGGATGAACCTTTCCTTAGTAAAACTATTTCTTGATAACATACAAGTCTAGCATTGTTGAGCCCTTACCTGTGTAATGATAGAATATTGTCCAAAAAATCTTTCTCTCTCGGTTGTTAGAAAGTGTTGAGTAATTTCCTTTGGTTGGTGGAGTAATTCAAGCTAAACACACGAGGTCTATCTTTTACGACTGGTGCCCTTCCTCCATAATTACAGAATGTTCTATCCTACAGGTAAGTATATAAATACCTGTGTGTGATACACCTACGGAAAATAGCTCACCTGGGTGCTCTGTGTATATTGACTTAAGAAGAGAACAGGGATTGAGGGGAACCCAGTCCTGATTATAGGCTGTGGCACGTGAACTGTGAAAGGCCGAATTTGTTCTTTTGATTTGTTCGAGAATGAACTTGATTTTAAATAGCCAAAAGTCATTTATGTAAACCTGGCATTCCAAGCTATGCAGTAGTAAAAACATTCAACTTTGACATATGACCTCCTATGAAAAAAAAACCTAATAAAACACACACACGTTTGGGCTATATATCGTGCAGTGTAAGATTAGCACAGGTAGATTTAGGAGTTTTCTCTATACAAAACCTGTAAAGTAATAGACTGCATTTTATTCCAAAGGTGTGTACTATCCATATGAAACCGACATCAATCCCCATGGAATGAATATAAGCATTGACACATCTACCTAGGAGATGGAGTATACGATGTGGCCTTGTAAATCGCATGTATTTATATACTCACTTGATTTATAATGGAAATTAAAGCAGCGCTGTCTTATCACAATATACAGTGTTCAGACCTCAAGAATTTCTAGCATGTTAATAGTAACACCAAAACATGCATTTCCCATCACTGGATTTATGTATATTTACAGCTAATCTCATTCAATACTTATGAAGTCATGTGGTGTCAACCTAGCTACTTCTCTAAATGACAGCAGATTATGCAGCTGTTTATGTAAATTGCATGCGAAGCTGTGAAAAAATAAACAGACTGAATGTGTAAATCTAAGATTAGATCCCACATCACCATATGGTGTATCAGAAGAGCTCAGTTTGAATATTTCTTGGGATTTGTGCAAAAAGTAATATAATTTGTCACTAAATAATTTAGGTAATATCACCTTATATCATCTGACAGACACTGTTCTCTATGATCAGAATTACTTCTAGGATCAATAGTAGGCATTTCAGAAATCTATATCTACTTTCATTTTCCAGTATCAAAACACTGTGTCAGATGAAAAGTGATATTTGAAATGAACCATATGAAAGTTTGGGAGGATAAACTTGTGATAAGACATGGCTTAGGGAATGATGGATTTAATGATGAAGCTGTTTTTGAGGGAGTGGACAGAAACTGTTCCATCCATAATACATCTTATTTGACAGAAACCGAAGGAAAAAGAAAGGCAATCATTTCTCTAGGAGGAAGTGGAATAATGTTAGTTTGACAGGAACAGAATGGGTTATAAATACACTTAATGGGTGTGGCAATGGTGATTGACAGTGCTTAAGTCTTTACAAATCAGATGGTTTAAACATTAGAGAAAATATTACAGATGTGTTTCTAAAAGTCACATTTTGATGTATTGTGAAGATTGTTGTAGTCAAGCAGCCGATATGTCAGTACAGAATGAATAATTTGATCCTAATCATCGTCGATGTTTTAATTTTGACGTATTGTGAACTTGATTAATAGAGAATTATTTTATACGAGGAATCAACCAATCAAGAAATCGTATCTCTACGACAAGGTTGAATTCAGATTGTGTTTATATGCAAGTTTGATGAATGAAATATTCTGTGAACATTTCCACCTTTATAAAATGGTACACTGATTTAAATGCCAGTTGACATTTTACCTAAACAAGAGTCATCAAAATAGCTGGTGTCATTTCAAACTGCTCTGCTTCCAAACAATAAAAGGAGGTACATTAGTACTACCTGACCCTAGACTGGGCGAGAGGAAATACATCAACGGTGTGTAATTGTATTGGCATTGACAGAGCTAATTTTGGACGTTTCACTTACCTTAACAAACTAATTAAACATTTTTTATTTTTGCCCCAGTGAATATCAAATAAGGTACAAATGTTTAAAGCATAACCAACCTTTAATCGAATCTTGTTAAGTGTTTTCTGATCAAAAAGATTAAACTAGGTGCCACTTTCAGGTTAAATTGGTTCAGGAATGGTGTGAGCAAATTTAAAGCACAACAATGGAATTACACTGTAGTGTGTGTGTGATAAAGTAAGTTCAGTACAGAAGTGAAACAGAAATTGAAAGACACTTGGTTTTTTTTTTATATCTGTATCTACGTAGGAGGTACATCAAATGACAGATCTTGAAATTCAGGATCAACTATTCCAGCTGTTTCTTAGAATCTTAGCACAAACAATACTTTCAAAATTTCCAGTGGAATCCATTTCCCATTTCCCTTTCTGGCCTAAGAGCCTCCCACCCTCTTCCCTCACTGGCCTAAGAGCCTCCCACCCTCTTCCCTCAATGGCCTAAGAGCCTCCCATCCACTTTCCTCACTGGCCTAAGAGCCTCCCACCCTCTTCCCTCAATGGCCTAAGAGCCTCCCATCCACTTTCCTCACTTGCCTAAGAGCCTCCCACCCTCTTCCCTCACTGGCCTAAGAGTCTCCCACCCTCTTCCCTCACTGGTCTGAGAGCCTCCCACCCTCTTCCCTCACTGGTCTGACAGCTCCCACCCTCTCTCTAGTCAGAGAATCTCCCAAACCCTCTCCTTCTTTGGTCCAAGAATTCCCCCCCTCCACCCCCACCAACCGATCCTTATTCCTTTTGCTGAAAACTCAATCTCCTTCCCACTTCTCACTCACCAGACAAAGAACTTGCGGTGGTCAGTGACCATAGCTTCTCTGTCTAGACTGGCCAGTGTGATTACTACAGCCATAATCAATGGTAGGAATGACCAATGGTGGCTGATTATGAGGTCATCTAACTCTGGGATCACACGAGATGGGTGTTAGGCTATCTAAGGTCACACTAGACCAATCAACAGATGACCAGGATTGTGTTGAGAATATCCCCAAAACAATTAGAAGACAGGGTCAGTATCCAATGTCATGTGATAATGGATTCTTTCTAAACAGCTGGGTGCATGCACATGAACTGCCAAAACATCTTTACACATCACTGTTCTTTGTTCTATAGATCCTGAATTCTGCACTTTTATAATATCAGCTCTTAAGTTAAGACACCATGCCAAAATACATTTTCTACCTCCATTAATTAAGAGCTCTTACCCAACTAAACAAGTTAAATGATCCTTTCCATGTGCCATTACAATAATGAAATCTACAAGAGCCTTGAACTTGTGTTGTGTAAATTCCCACAATTGTCCAGAATATTTTATTATTTAAAACTGTTGAATAAAAGCCATGTGTATTGATTTCAGCTTTTAAGGGAGCCATTGCAGTAGGCATTTGATCCGAGTTGTTTGTAGAGTGATGATGGCAGCCATGTTGATGGTATCAAGAGTGTAAAAAGGTACAATATCTGTAGCTACATCGGCAATTCTTTCTAATGTGTAGCTCTCCTGGGGCTTACACACATTACTGGTTCATTTTTGTACAGCCCTAGCCAGTATAAACTTAGTTCATAATCAAGGTCTTTAAACCTTGCTACATAAAATATATTCAGCATTGATAGCATCCCACGTACTTTCTGGGACCTCATCATCAACCATAGGAATGTACCTTCCCAAGTACACTGTGTTTCAGCTACGAATTAGACCAGCTCTTGCAGACGTTACGTTTTTTTTTTTTTTCAAACTTCCATTTGTATATTTGCATATACACTTAAAATGATTTCTGAATCAAACTCTCAAAAGCTTTTTACTTTCACAACAGATAATTTATACCGCAAACAAGAAAGACCTTTCAAACATATCATTTCATTATCTGGCACACTTTCAAAGGTTTCGATTGAAACATAATCAATATTTACAGGGCGTTTGTACTGTAAGGAGCATTCAATTTTATTCAGTAGAAAATTAGCAACAGTTGATATGTATACTGAAGTGCCAAATCCTGGATTCAAATATATCAATATTTTCCTGGTTAATTTAAAGAAAAAAAGTCTTATTTAAAAAATTTCTAAAAGATGTACTTTTAAATTCAGATTGAACTGATTTTGTAATTATTTCAATTGAAAAATAATTGAGATGTTTTTTGAAAAAAAGAAGAACACTGCATTTTATTTTATAGAAGACAAGAATAAATTTACACGCACATACTTAAACATATTTATTAAAATAAAGCCTGACAGACTGAAGTCAGCTCAGATCAATATTTAAATAAACTCTCTTTACTGTAGGGATATCAGTTCCAAATAATATTTGCCAAGGTCACCTTGTGTATGAAAGATTTGAAATTGTATCTACTTGTCCATCATATCTAACAGCATTTGACCTTTAATTTGAGAGCAGTGTATTTTAAAAAGCCTGAATAGTTCTGATGTGTATCTCCGATCTGATAGTGTATACCGCCAGTCTGTAAGACCTATTACACTAGATACACTGTCAGTTTTTAACCCAGATAAACTCTATACCTATATATTATAAACTAGATAAACACTAGTTTTGAAACCAGCACCTGCATTTTATTAAGGTATAAAAAAGCTAGTTTCTAAAAGACATTGGGACATTATTCGTTCAAATCCAATCAATAGATTCAGTATTTGAAAACAGTGTGTGAATTCGGTTCAGATTTATTGGGGTATAATTAGTGGAAACATGAGATGTGCGGGCATTTCTTTTTCAACCTAAATCACTCCCAGATCAGACATATCTATTTTTCACTAAATTTTGGAAGTTTCTGCTCAATTGAATAAAAGCATCTCTCAAGGAAAGCAGGCACTTTAAGATATCATGAGTACCATAAAATCAGGAACTCTTCTCACCACTGCAGCAGATCTGCAATGGGAAAATGTAAGGTCAGCTGCTTCGACCAGAATTTCCAGATGTGGAAACAGATGGCCGAACAAATGTGGGCCAATCTGAGGTAGGCCATATCAAGACTGATGGAGCTAGGGGAGAGTCGAACCAATAATTACAGGATCGGTAAACATCATCAATACCATGACTAATTGGTTATTGGGTTCTCTTGTAACAAGTGCTAAGTGTGACCTAGAAAGACTCAATCTAAAACTCTATGTGCCTGTTACTATAATATTTCCATGAGGCCTGTTATAGTAGTTAATAAACAGATCTACATACAGACAGGTGCTTTTTGCCGTCTAGTTCTATAATTGAGATCTATATTAAGAGTCAGGGTCAGTGCTTGGCTATATAGCTGAACACAAGGCCCCAGAAAAAGCTCTGCTAAAGAACAGAGATGTGTGATTTCAACTAAATTAAATAAATCTAAGGCAATTTATTAAACTGTCCAAATCTGAATTTGCTGTGTGATTACAAATGTGATTTAACTATCAAATAAATTCATATCAATCATATTATTTGTTTGCTCGAATCATTTTTCAAATTCTATGTCAATAAAAATTTATTGGACATTTTCTTTACTTATATTCCTATTCCTAATCCAATTTACACCTGACAATACGGAGTCTGACTGAAGACCACTCCAGCCAGTTTATATCTATACCACTGACCCATACGTATGATTTGATCATGCCCACACATAGAGAAAATATCAATACACTTATAATGTCCATTTTTCAAACAAATCATCCGCAATACAAATTTCACGGGTTTAAAGATTTCGTTAACACCTCAATTTACAAAATCTTATTGTACACAAAAAAGCAAACTTTTATTGTTAAGAGAGAAAAAGATTTACCTTGGAGGAATATCTGTGTATACTGCGTCAATATTGACAGAAATTGACGCGTTTACCTTTAGTGTTAGGAAACAAGACCAGTAGGTATTATTGTATATACCTGTGGAAGCACTCAACACTTTATTAAGGGTCCATGAAACACATGCTCAAACAAGCTACACTTTTTAAATTCACCAAATCTGAACTGATTTCATCTAAAGCAATGAAGAATTTAAAATACTCCGAATAATATTTACATTCATGTGTTTCGCTATGTTGACATACACTGCATAAGCAGAATGTTTACTGAGAATTCTCCAAGGAACAAAATATTAATATACATGAGATTTTGTACGTACATGCCTTTGGCCATCAACAGACTGTTTGATACAATCATCTAGTCACTTGACCTCAGTATGCTTCTAAAAATCAATCATGTATATAACTTACAGGTAAAAGATTAAAGTATCAAAACTGACATTGGTCAACACCTGTTTTCTGACCAAAGGCGTGACAACAAAATGTACAAACACAACTGTGACCAAGATTAAGTATGTCTGTTTGATGTGAGCTTTTTCTTTCCCTGGCCCAGAGCACTGTCTGATTAACAAAGAGAGCAGGTAGATCCCACTTGACCTTTTGACCTTTTCTTAAGATGACCTGCCAGCCTTTCTTAGAGATGAGACCAAGTTTTCAAGAGGTCTCCACTGTATAGTTTTACCTTCTCGGCAAATATGCTAATGTTTTATTGAAGGGAAACAGGCATGGACAGGAAAGCTGAGAGGCCAGATCTCGAAAGGAATCCTGAGAGCAAGCCCCATACCGCAAATCACACTGGCAAGGGTATTGAATTTTACAACATTTCCTTTAAATATTTAGAAATTCAAATTAACTGCTTAGAGGAGCATGAAGCAGAAACGCTCGATTATTTAGCCAAGCTCTTTATGTGTCTAAGCCCGATTCATTGTGATTAGAAATTATAATTCTGTTGAACTGTGTACATTATAGACAGCCTATTCCAAATAGTGAAATATTCGGTGATGTCCAGGTGATACTGTAGCTGTCTTATCGTAACAAATGCTAATTGATAAATCTTAATACAACACTCCATGCTAATTAGCATACATTAATGCCCTGCTAGGGCCATAACTAGAATTTATATTCACATTTGCTAATTTTTCATTCTATAGATTTCTTAATTTGATGGGTGGTCTCAGCTCCATTGTTGTTTTTCTGACTCTACGATTTTAGGGTCATGTCAGGATGGTATAGGAAATATCAGGTGCTCTTATTAATATCAAATTAAAGAGTTAAAGTTAAGTGATCCCCTGCCACTGGCATTGACATCTTTAACAGCTGAAACACAAGGCCCCCTACTCTTTATCCAAATTTATCCCTACAAATAGTTTTTTTACACGATTCCTTTCCTGAAGACAAGATTACAATTTCCTCCAAACCATCTTGTGATTCAACTTTTTGTCGACACCAGTCAGAGGCCACCGGAAACACCCAGCAGAGACCAAGATAAGGAACCAACATGGATGCCTGGTTACCCCCATTTCCGATACGGACACCATGATGAGGTAACCTCCTCACCCCTGCATTCTTAAGAATTAGACCATTCTGTCCTACCAGGACATCACACATGAATTACAAGTTCAATAGAATGATAGGGGTGAGAGGTTAAAAACTTCCTGCCATCCATTTTGTTTCCATCAGTGATCTCGATGCATCATTTACGCTGGTATCATGGCTGGAACACTAGCTACACAGCTGCTGTGTCATGCTGCTAAATGTCTACTTCATAATATACCACAAATGCATGATATCAAATATTTTTTCACTGTAATCAACAGATCTCAAATATGCAGGCAGCCTATAAATATTTGCGGAACACATCCACTCCGATTAGGGACTGAGATAGGTAAAAAGACCAACAAATAGCATCCTGGGTAATTCAGGGCGTCCAGGGTCCACAGCTGTCGGCCATGGTTACCATAGCAAGGATGACACATACTCCCCATGGCTACTAACAAACTGTCCATTTTTCACCAGCCTCTGCTTCAAATCCCTACCCTATTTATTCTTAAAATGAATTGTCAGATGTAGCTGGGAGTAAGTTACAATAGGCCAAAATTACAGATTGACTGTACAGGCCTCAACAACAACCTTGTAGCATGGCATAAGTCCAGTGATGAAAACAAAACGGATGGGTTCATTGGTAAAGAGAGTTGGAAAACATTCAAAATACATTGATAGGAGTGAAAAACAAATGATTCAAATAAGATGTTCCGGAGTCTGTAACTGGCGTCAGCTGGTAGTGAATGTGTTGGCGACCATGGGCAGCACATTTTCTAACGAGATCACAAACCATCATTACATCACCACAATGTTTTTACTCCGACATGATACTGCAGGAAGCTTTTAGTGTATATACGGGTGACTTAATTGTTGTTTCTTGTCTGGAATGATTTTTGTTACAGCTGATCTCCGTCAGCTTCCCACCACCCCCATCATACACTTTCCTCAACCTCCATTCCCCCCCTCTAATCATTAATTAGACAGCTCTCTAAGCTGTCTGAAACCCTTACCCATTATATTGCTTTCAATATTGAATCAAATCTCCAGTCTGTATCATGGTAATCATATCCATGTATTAAAGAGCGGACAAGACACTATGACTCTAATGTTATCTAACATTCATGTAACTTTATACATTATATATATAAAAACCTACGAAAACAGTCAAAGAAAAATCAAAATTTTTATATATGTAGATATTTTTGTGTATCATGTCGTTATCACAATGGCTGATGCCTGAAATAAAGGAATATGGCCGCTCTTTAAAATTTTTATCAATTAATCAATAAATCAATGATTTAAAAGAGAAATGAATCTGATACATAAGTTTTAACATACATGTAGGACACATTGTGTGTAGATTTCATACAGCGTCTAAGAAATGGAGGCTGCACTCGTTAGAGAGGACAAGTAGACTTTGGAATGATGGAGACAGGGAGGAGATCTATATTGATCCGTTTGTAACATCGTATAAGTTCCGAGAATGTTCACTGAAACCCTTCTGTTGAGTCTCAAACTAGACAAAATCCATTACGTAAACAAATTAACGACAGCAAAAAAATTATAAAACCGCAAATAGCACTAACATGTTGTATTCACCCTCGGTGGATGTACTGACAAGGTAAATAAGTATGCCCCTTCATTTATTCATAGAAGCAGACTTTCTGCTATGCATGAACAGCCAATTCAACAATGCATTCTGTTGTGCTTAATGAACACATAATTGGTAGTATTGCACATCAAATTTCTTTTATGCTTGGAAACAAACAAATATGTCAGTGGAAAAGATTCAAAATTAGAAGTCACTAACAATTAACTGTCGATTAACTGTGTTAAATTAATTCATTTTTATTTTGACAGAATATACAAGATATATGTAGATGAATTTGAGTTTTAATAATTGTATATTTACCTGAGCAGTGACCTTGAATTTCCTGTCTGTGGCTGAACATTCAGACAGAAAACTGGGAAATTTTGACCTGGGTCAATAATTTTTCAAATGACAAGGATTAGTTAAGTGTTCAATAGTTCCTAAAATTTAAACACATCATCGGATGAGAACATTTTCCAGCTTCATGGAGTGGTACTTGGTAATCCTTGGTACTAACAGGAAACACTACCCTGTAGATAGGAAATGCTACTTGGTATGTTAGATTTTGGCTCTAGGGGCCAGGCCAAGCACATCCTGTGTTAGACTCAACTCATTACCCTACAATATCCTGTAAGATTTGTGATACCAAATGACCCCCCTCTGGGATTAGGGGCCCTTTTTAATCCCCATACAGGTCCCCATAGACACAACACCTAATGTGTTTTAAGGCAATAAGCTTGAGGACTTAAACCTTACAAGGACTAATTCTCATTTCCTTAGTGTAATCATGACCCACTCAACTTTTAATCATCCATGCTATTAGATTGACCATCCCTATACTTATCCTTGGTATTACCTACATCAAACGAAGGAAGAGTCCATATGTATACTTAGGAACCACAGGGTGTCAATCCATGAATCAGTAATTTTGGAAATAAATGTTTTTATGTTAGATGGTGGTGTTAAAGGAACCATTGGACAAATCCATCCATCAGGTTTGTGTTCCAAGCACATTTAGAACCCTCATCCAATTTTCTGTATTCTAAATAGCCTACATGCATACCATTGATATGAAGACCATTAAATTTTCAGATATGGCATGAAGAAGGACGATAAATAGATATGATAAGTAAATCTATTTTTCGTAGGAGTAGTTATCAGATGATTTTTGGTACACAATATTTTCTGTTTGACAGTCTGTACTTCAGATTAGCTGTAGGGTTGATATCATGTAGGTATTATCTACTGACGAAGTCTTCTGTTTCCTGTGTAGGCCTGACTACACAGTTTCTATCTTCATCACCAACAGAGAAGGAGAGGGAGGGGGGCTAGCTACTTGACAAGTAGGAAAAGAAGGATGCAGATAGGTTTATGCATCATTCAAGAGGAGACATGAAGGGGGATGAAATGGTTGTGGTGTTTATGTAGAGCACCTGTCATCCCCAAGATGGAGAATTGCTAAGAAGGGGGCCCTACTAGAGAAGTAAAAGAGTCGTAAAAAGTGTTTAACAACAGAAAAATGGGTGGATCCTATGATAAATACCCTTCAATTGAGAGGGTGCACTCCAATACATGATCTTTGTGTTAGTTAGGGGTTTATCACTCACAATGACAGTGTCGCCTGTGCGTTTGAAGGCTAAGTAATTTCTCAGTTGATGATGAATGAGTCATGAGGAACCGGAGCGGTGAAAAGGCTGCACAAGATATTATATTGTCCACGCTACAAATGATCCAGTCAACAGGAACAGATCTCTATATTTAGCTTAATAATCAATTATAACTCAATTCCAAACGGAGGAAATTAATTCCCTGCCTTAACACAAAAGTACAAGTGTGAATTGAAAGGAATTAATCTTTTAAAGGGTGTCCAACAATCTCTGATGTAAGTGTTGCCTTGTAAAGTTCATCAATCCACGAGAAACTATTCTTGAACAGATTACCTTTCAATGAAACCAAATGTTACACACATTTTTCTGCACAATTTTTCTCTGTAGGAAAATCTATACTCATTAATTGGTGAAGTAGAGGGCTGCATTATCGTAACATAGCATTGAGTCGTTTAGCCTCACACAAAAGGCCCCTGCTAGCTTCATAGTCTCCCACTTACACCAGTAACAACAATTGATGTTGGTTGCACTAGTGCAGCTTTGCAGTGAATGCCATATGGCAAGGCATGCTGCACAGACACATAATCCTGCTCATTCACACACCAGGACATGGTAGTTAAATATGTCATAACCATGCTAATTAAAAAAAACCTGTTAATCAGTATGTTGTGTGGATAACCACCATCTGTAACTACAGCTACAAGTATAACCTAGAATAGCAAGCATCCATAATCAACTATCGACTGATTGTACAAGATTGGATATTAAAAACATACTTCACTTATCTGACCAACAAGTACCAAACGACAGAAATCAGAATTCATTATACTATGAATATATAGTTAAATAACTCGTTGATTAATTGACCAATATTTTGTTAATCCTTTTTAAATCTGATGTGTTAATTATCAACAGGTTGTTACAGTGTTAATCAATGCAGAATACCCTGTAAGCTGGATGGTTACTATGTCGACAAAACAGCGAACTCAACGGGAATTAGAATGTAAATCAAGGCTATTTACACAAAATTAACCTATGTTTGGTAAGACAGATATAAATAAAAACGCAAAATCCCTAAAAAGCATTCTCTAATTGAAAACCAATTTTTAACATGAAGAGTTTGACACTGGTAAATCAAGAGGTATTTTACAACACATCTTTTATACACCTCACAGTCAAAATCAACAGAAAATATTCATCTTAGAAAATAAAAAACACAACAAAAACCAAAATAATTGAAAAAACTCCAAAAACAAAACAGGAGTGAAAAAATGTAGAGTGAACTGAGTTTGCTACCCTTATCGACCAATATAAGGTTCCGGAGGGGATGCGAGTTACAAATAAATGACTACGGTACATAAGAATACATGATAAATTGAATGTAGCTGTGACTTTATCTGTCCTATATGCACTCGCCATACTGTTCAATACATATCAACATAAATGAAAATAGCTACTGATGAATCTGACTGGGATCATTTGAATCTGATTGAGAAACACGAGGCAGAAAAGTTGACAAAAAGCAGGTCTTACCATCCTCATCTGGAACACTGTGTGATGAATCCTTCCTGTGTGTTACGTATAGCAGTTTAAACCTATACCAGTAGCTACACTGTGATGGAGGGGAAGTATACGTACGGGAGGGGTAACAGCGATTCAGTAATGGAGTGAAGCAATATAGATGTGTGGCTTTAGATGTAGCCTCCGTCAATCCAATCTGTAGTAGTTGACTCTACAGCCGATCACACAAACAGGAAAGGGGTCAAAGATCACACAGGCCTTGTGGATAAATAGGAAAAATACTTCCTTCCTCTACATGTAGATTGAGCACACACTAGCACACGTCCCTCAAGTGATGTTTGAATGGATACAGGGCAGTGTTTTGTAAGGTCCCTGTTGGTCCCCTGTGGTCGGGTGAGTCTCCTCCTGTAGGAGATACAGTGGCTGGGATATGGTGTGAGAGATAGAACAGCAACTATTCCAGGCCTGGTCCACTTGTACAGATATACTTCCACTTGCCTTCAGTAAGCTTCTATCTAAACTATCTGTCTATCTACTGTGGTTTTTCTACAGAACCACTGTGATTTCTCTCCTCTAACACTACTCTGATTTCCCCTCCTCTAACACTACTCTGATTTCCCCTCCTCTTACACTACAGGTCTGCTATAGGAGAAAGACCCAATAGCACCCAACCATATCAGTGTGTGTGCATGCATGCATACCAAGCTAGTGTAACAGGCCAGTTCAATGGTGAAGGCTGTGTTACTAATCACCACTTCCAGATGTTAAATGGCAAACTGTACCAGAAACAGATCAGTAGGAAGTGAGACTAACCTACCCTAGTAGTAAACAGTATATTGATATTGGTACTTTGAAAGACTTTACTACCCTGTTAACTGTGTACTGTATTATATGAAGCTGAAGATAATTTCCTCACACAGAAGAGAGCTTGTCTTCAGTAAAACTTATCTCAATCCAAGTAACACACTCAACAGCAAATATCACTGGTTTTTTTTATCTCTGTATAATAGATCAAAATTGGTCTCCTTCAGAATGCTGGCAAATCAATTACAAACATTATTTCTAAAAATAATTCCCAAGAAAAATTTTGCCTTCATAAGTTAATGATCCAGTATTTCTAGTAGACATCATAAATAGACATTTTTTTTTATCACCACCTAAAATATCTTCTATTTCACATTTCCAATCCCAAAGTATAGAAATCTGAAACCACTAATTACTAGGAAGGTGAAAAGATCTATCTGACACATGTGATGTAGTATCTTTCCAATGAATCTTCAAGAATCCAGTATGCAATAGTATCCGTTGGTATGACAGTGGCTATAGCTACAAAATGGTGGTATGAATCAAACCTGTTGTCATGCCACAGTTCCCATAACTTTACTACAGCTGAAATGGTATTGATTCCACACTGCACATTACTCGACATTCCCGGACACTTGGTTTCCATTGATGTGCTGTATTTCCAGTCATTACAAATCGGTGCTATTCTTAGCTCCGTTTCCACTATTTCTAGGCATGGCATTGCCATTTAAAATAATCCTTAGCTTACTGCATTTGTGCATTGTCACATCAATGTCTTGTCCCATCAAGCTAAGATAGTGCTATTTCTGGCCCTTGACTTGTGCATGTAATATCTGTCAATTCAACTCTGCAGAGAGACTGTATTAACATTGACATGCATTTCATATCAGGACATGCACTTTATTTTGAAATTTCGTAAAATTGTAACAAAATTGATGGTATTTTGAGTTAGAACATAATTGACAATTTATAAGTGTACTTTAATATAAAATTGAAATGGTGTTATATTGAGATATAAAAAAAAATTATCTTTTTTCTATTCAAAATTATCTTCCTTATGGAATTCGCAATTTTTAAGAATCGTGATGCAGTGACAATTTTTTTTATTTCTGTGAAAATTTGCTGGGATCTATTAACGTCCATATCTATTTGAATTCATCTGTCATAACTGCATGCATGTCAATTTTATGTTTTAAATTTATTTCCATTGTGATAAAAGCTTGAGATACGATCTCTCCATAAGCAGAACATGTGCTCTGACATTTTACTCCGAACACCTTGTGACTTTAACTTAATCGGAAACTTGGAACAAATTTGATTATATGCAGTTCACTTTCTGCACTGTGTCAACTCCAATCTTATTCAAACAGGCACAGGAATGAAGGACTACCTGCCACTGTCGAGATATTACATAATACTACAATTACTGTACTGTCTATCAGTATTTCATAGCATTTTCTAAAACCTGATTGCAACAATATTACAATTTCAAAGAAAATGACAACTTTACTTCTGTACATACATCATTATGAGGTAAAGGGCAAACATTGGTCAGCCATTAGAAGTTATTTACACACACTCATGTTTGAACATGTTGTATGCCTGACCCTTACTAGAACTGTCCTCAGAAAACAACCATACCCGCCCAAAACCTCCCAGGACTTCTTCCAGCTTTTCGAAATATCTTGCTTATCCCATCCAACATATCAGAAAACAAACATGAGATAAACTAATATCGAACAATATTTCTTTTTGCAAATAAATTTCCTCTTCATATCCTTCCTTATTTTCCATGACACTCTGTAGATTTTATCTTTATCTTCAGAGTTTCACATAGAGATAAGCACCTTTTATGCAATATGTCTGAAGGATAGAGTACATCACCTCTAACCCAAAAAAAGGAACTAGGCTTATTACATGAAATCAAAACAGTACTTGCAGTTTGTAAGGCTACTAAACAGCAATGTTTCTGAGTGGGTGTATTACCAGGCATGGGCTTATTAACTGTAATAATACCAATGACCTAGTTCTGTTTATATTTCTTAATGTCCCTATCATTCCTATGCTTTAACCCCCCAGCAGGGTATTGACCCGGTTATTACAACCCACAGGTAGATGTTAGAGTATCATTAGTCCACTGTACTAAACCTGTTATATCAAATCAATGAAATAAGTGCTGTCATGTCAGTAAATACACACTTTATTTGATTTTTCTTTGGATTTATTTTTTGTTACCCCCTCTATGAATTCGTGTATCCCCTTAATTAGTATATTCTTTATAGCTGTGTCGGTCGTAGTTACACGAGACATTCATCAATAATTAATTCTCTTTAATCTGTTCGATAATAAAACAACACATATGCAATAAATATTCATATATTTCTTGTTACTAATAAAATCAATACTTTTTTATCTGTGTTTCTCTGGGCAACAACATAATGAATCAATAATAAGTTTGTTTGTATGTGAATTAACGAGCTCGTAACTTCACCACTAATTATCGTTTCCTTTCTGCATGAAGAAACCTTGTTACATCTTTACTATATTGAATTGATAATCTCTAAAATGGAATCCTAAAATGATAATTTTCTAAATAAATTTTGTTCAATAAAGTTTTATTGACATTCGAATAAAACCAGAATTTTGCAAGTTATTTTGTGAATAAACTGTTTCCAGTTTCCATATGAAGCAGTTGCAGCATTCAGTTTTGTATTAGATGACTCACTCTTGACACTACTTCCTTCAATTCAAATTCCATCAGATCTCACCACTAATACTACAATCCATTCCAATTCAATCTGATAATCTCTAACCCCTCCATGTTCTGTTTGATATCATCCAGTGTTTGATCTGGACCATTCCATTACAGGTCATTGAGTGTTGCCAGGATAGAGATACCCATGACATAATTGTGGGTAAATTTGTAACACATCGAGGATTTAAAGAGATTAAAATAAAGGAAAAAAATCCCCTGTAAATGAGGTACAAAACTTGTCTTGTTTCCTGTTTGATATAGAAAATTGGCACAATCATTTAAAATTTAACTGGTGGTTTCAAATAACTTGGAAAAACATTATGTGATTCAAACTTACTGCTCAATCACTGATTGACAAGAGAAAATTCTTCCTGAAGAAGAGCTGCCAAAGGGTTGTAGAGAAGACAGGAGTGGAGATTTAATTCCAGATTAATACTTAATACTAGAAAGTTTTAATCTCTAATCTACCTAAAATGGGAGTAATTTTCCAAAGGCAAGAAATTTGCTTGTGAATCATCATTATCAAGCCGCAGATTTACGTGTTACAAGAACAAATTCTGAATTTAGTTGTAGAATATTAAATACGTTGTTTTAGCATGTCATCCATGCACACTATAATCTAACATTTTCTGTGGAAGTGCCACATACGCTTTGTGTTATAGGGTCTACAACTGTATGTTATTCATGATGATATAACGATTTCCCTTGCTATTTTGATTTTCCCTCAGGGTTTATTGTGTTTTTTCCTGCTGTAATTACTACTGTGTTTATATATTGTTTTATTTCTGCCAGATAATTCAATCAACAGAACAGCTTTCCAAAGGACAGGAAAAAGGAGAGAGAGAGAATTACATGAGCAGCCATTGCCTTTGGCAGCTTTCTTCAAGATTTTTTTTTTTTTACAATTCTTTTTCATGCTTCAATTATTAGATTAATTAAACACCACACACAAGACAGAGGCATCTTAAGATGGCAGCTTTGTAATTAATGATTAGTTCTGAAACATCAGTTAATGAATATTCCCTCCATAATGAGCACTCCTGGAATATCTTTTATCATGATATAAAAAAACAAAATTAACTGGCAGAGCACCGCTTATGGCGCTGTTGTGGATGTCAAGTTAATTTGCAATCAGTCATGGCCTGGAGAACAGAGTAATATAGAATTGTTTGATTGCATGTCGAACGACCATCCCACGTCCAGAGGAGTATGTGTGCTGGGGACAAGAACTGACTGAACTGAACTGGACTCCCTTGTTAGATAGGACTTCAACACACTCAACAACATCAAAACTGGGGCTGATTTAAAAATGGACAGACACTTGACCATTCCACAGGTGCAGGATAGGAAAATCCTTATCATGATTATAGAAAGGAAAACAATGTTACAGGGAAATGTACAAGTGAAAGCATCCAAATTTCCAGATCTAAGATAACTGCCTACATATCTTATATTAATTGTTCATTTGCCAGGTCTATGGAAGAAGATTTCTGTCGAGTCAGTGCCAAAAGAATACGGATAAAATCACATGCAACACATTTGTATATCCTACCTATATACACATGGGCTACCTGAAAAGCAAATCACACACAAGGAACCATCAAATGAGGAGGGCATACCAAATGATGTGTGAATAATTCATGTGTATAGTTAACCTTATCGTAGACATTGGAGCGTGAAATCATATTCAGTTTATAGTTTTAATGACCAGTTATACAGAACACCGAATGAAAATAGGAATTAAAAGGCATGTTTGTCTCGCCTGAGGTCCAAACACCCTGATTTGAACCCCAAAAGAACCAGCCCATCCCAATCCTACAGTCTACAGCCTTATGTAGTAATGATAGTAAACACTGAATTCTGCATTCTTTTATGTGAAAGAAATCTAAAAAATTTAATTCATTGGTAGTGTAATCCATCTACAAATCTTGTATCTTGTTTGTGTTGGGTGTTATAATCTTACAGGAATGTAGTTGTGAGATGGTATACCTGTGCTAGTTTTACCTGGACTTGTAAGACAGGTTACAAGCTACTGATAGATACAAAGGAATGTCCAGAATTAAGGTAAACATTCCAAAGAACCTAATATCTCGTTATCTTTTCTGAAAGGACAAAATCCACAATAGACCACACACACCCCTCCCCCTCCCAAACACACTCTCTTTCCCTTCCCAATGTTATGTGTGAGATATACATATAAAAACCGACCAGCTTTCTTAACCCCTAGGTTTAATTTTTCATACCGACTCCTACATCTTAATTAATGACTCTATCTTTTTGACTCATGTCCAGTACTTAATCGTACGTCCTTACCTTGGAGCAAAAATGTTGTAGGTCCCAAGTTGCTATATAAGAAATCTCTTACACTGACCGAGAGTACAAAACAATGTACTGTACATCTGACCATTGATGACAAGGATTGACCTGTTGTCTTGTCGGCTAATGACTTACCTATCTGTCTTACCTGTGATGGGCTGAAGTAAAGTGCACACCTGTGTGTATATACCTGTGTCTACCTGTAGTATGGGAGATCTACGGCTTATGTGATAAACGTGTCCCTTTACATATCCAGCCCTAGATACACACTCTCATTTGAGTGGAACTAATTTCACCTGGATTTTATATAGATATGGGTAGGATTACAATGGGTAGAGGAAGACTCAGGGTTGGAAGGTATGGTGGGCATTGGGGTGTGGACAGGACAGTCATGCTGTGGGAGGTGGATTTTAAATCAACTTTTTAAAAAACGTTGTTGGGTACGTACCTGTAGGTAGGGGTGGTACTTCAGATCAGGCAGCATCCGTGCTACTTTATATTCCACCATATTTATCACAACTATATTCCCATAGAAGGGTCCACCAAACGAAAATATTCCAAACTTTTACACAGGGGCTTTAAACTCAAGTGTTTTTTTTATCCCAAATGTTAACAATGAAGAGTTCTCCTAGCTTCACCACTTTATAATTGTAAGTATGTCTCCAACGGGTACGAATAAAACAAATCACCAGAGAGTCAGTTGTGCGGAGTTATCTTCTCATTGTCCTGACCGTTTTCATATGTATATTGCAGATTGGGAGTGATGTCGTACTGGACACTTGACAGCACTGTGGAGATACCTGTACAGTCTGAGATTTCACCCCAGGGTCGTTGGGCTACAGGTGAATGGCAAACTAAATTAGGAAGGAAAGAAAAGAAAATCCTCATAATACCAGAATCAACGCTGGACAGTGTATGTATAGTTGTATAAATGTTTGGTGTGCCGCCGATCACAAGTTTTAATCACTTATCAGTGATCAGGTATTGATCTAACCCACAACTGTACCCCTAAGGCCTGTCACGGCTCCGTCATGGCTCAAGTCCAATCAGAGATCACACGGCCATAACAACAACAACTATCTCACATGGCCTGGTCACCGTCCATTCTTACTCTCCTTTCTTAATACCGTGAAATGTGCGTTCATTCACCTAACAAACACACCTCATTAATTTTCTATGTAATTGCTTTTATATCGTCAAAATATTTTTATCCTTTAGAATGATTCAAATATTTTCTTCGTGAGCAATATGACAATTAATTATTTTTGAAGATTAAACTTAAATCAGAAATATTTATCAGCCAAATATATTCTAGTGATTTAAGATTAAAAACTTCTGAATTCTTTTGTCATCAAAACTTCATTAACAATTTAAAATGCTGAAGAAATTTTTGAAAAGTATTTTGTGACTTGAAAGTGAGAAAATTTGAAAAAATTGACTATAAACTCTGTAGAGTACACATTTCAGGGTAAAAATTATAGCCTGATTCTACAATCTTCACTACTCAACCATAACATTAAAATCAGATGTGAAATTTAACGTTAAAAATTGGACAGATTTGATGAAAAATAAACAACTTCACAGCCACTAAATTCATACACATGAAACTCACTGTAAACATATCAATATGGCCATTCTATGTAACAAAAAGCATCTGTACCCATTTAGAAACAGCCTTGAAATTAAGAACTAGTAAACACCTCCGCATTCGTCTTTGCTAACCTGGCCTGTTTGTTCTAATGCTTCACTTCAGTACGAAGTAATCACCTCCTACAAGCGCAGTACTGCTCTCCCAGGATCCTTAGCCAGCTAACCTGGTTCCGGCTATTTGTTTTCTCTACCAGCAGATATATTTCAATTTACAAGATATGGATGTACCTGACAAAGATATCGGTAACTTTTCTCTGTTCAACAAACAACAAGTGATTCCATGTACACGGTAATTTTGCTGCTGTTTTTGTCAGAGACCGAAAACAATCACAACCAATGAACACACTCAACAACAAGACCACAACATATAAGCCTTCCTCCAGGAGCAAACCAATCACCCCACAAAAAAACCAAATCGCTCCATGGATCAGACTTCTCAATTCACTCATCTAATATTTTCTTATAAATTTTAATTTTTCAGCAAATTGGAACAAATGCTGATAGTCTAATCAGGAGTTGTTAACAGGAGTTGTTAACACAAACTATCTTGAGAAGACAGTCTTCAAAATTCAAATTGAATCAACTATTTTAATCAACTATAAACATTCCTTTTCAAGTATAAAGTACAGCTGATCATCAAATTTAAAATCTACTGTGACAAAACCTTAAATTATCTTTTCACACTGCAGCAAAATTACAGTATCTTGCGATATCGATATCCAGATTGTAAAATATAAGTACAGTTGAAGTCAAATTACAATACTGGTCCAATGTCTGCCCTTCTAACACATTTTAAACCTACAGAGAAAGCAACAATATTTTCCCAAACTCACAAGAGAATCACGTTGTTTCATCACAGTTGTCCCTGCTGTGTTCTCGTCGCCTTACTGGTGCACTGAGCAGAATGAGATTGATATCGGACAAGTCACTCCGACATGCATCCCATCCCGCACGGACTGACAGGAACAAGCCTGTAGTAGCTAGGGGTCCATTATTAACATACCTCAGTCAATAGTCCTATCTCATTAGTCGCTCCGTCTTATATAACAGAATATTTTTACATACTCTATCCATTAAATTCATTGTTGCCATTTAAATCCTGAGTTCTTGTTTCCCTGGGGATATACTGTCTTATGTTAATTAATTAGAACTAATTCAAGTTTTCAATAAAATCTGTCAGCAAACTTGAATGCATTTCAGAACATCTTATATACAGGTATCTGTTCTAAGTATTTTCCATCACAAAAAAAGCTTTGTATCAATATTTATGGAGTTTGTCATTGGTTTTAAATACTTAAATTATTCTATTGATATCGACACTAAGAACTAGTATTAATGTTAACAAAGGGTAGCAATAAAAAGCTGCTGAGCATTTTTGAAGAATAAAATGCACCTGCTATTATATGATTATACCTGTAATATATAGTCGCACCTGACCTGAGAAAAAACTGACTGAATCCCTTAACGAGATTTACACTGTTTATCTCAGGTGTATCAGCTCCTAAAGAACCTCCCTAAATAATGCATGTGATTTCACGTGTAGGAGTACCTTAATAGATAATCAATTAAGTCCTGGTTAATGTTACAGCACCTGATAATGACTTCTCCCTACCTCGGGATCAGATAACAACTTCTCCCTAACTGATATATCACTTCTTATCTTATCTTATATATATATACATTTTTTTTTTTCATTTTTCATTTTAATTTTTTATAATACATCCTATGCCTTACTGAGTCAATAAAGCAAAAGACTCTTATATTTCCTGAACACCTGGTCTGTTCTTCTAATACATTATTAGGAGTCCCTGTAAATTTTTTTTTTTCATGTTTTGCTTTATCAAATCTGATTTAGAATTAGGATTTTACTGTCAAATTGGAATTTCCTTTGCTGTTTTGGCATTATATCTTCGTAATTTCAAAAATGAAAATTCTTTTAGTTTAAAAGTTTAACATTTGTAATCTGCTGGATTGTTTATTAATTGTGTACAGGTGACATACACGTACCTACATGTACACCCTAAACAGCAAAAGATTGCACTTGAATGTTGTCACATACTACAAAATACCCTGAAGATATACAGTTGTCACTTTCAACTGATTCTGTTTGTTCCAGGTGAAAAATGTGTTTTATAACTGTGCAAATATTTAATGTCTACCAGTAAGGGCCTAGAACTACAAGGTGATAAATATATCAACTACAGACAATACCCGTTACAAAGTTTAACATTCTGTTCATTATCGAGACTGCTCGTATTTCTTTGATTATTCCTTATCCGCAGCCATGTTGTATTTCGGGGTCTTTTTGTGTACCTTACCAAAGGAAATCTATATCATTTCAACAATATTTACTTAAACTTATAAAACTATTTTGACAATCCCTCAAATAAAAAAAAAAAAAAAATTCAATTTTTTATATTATATCATAAAAATATCTTGAATAAGACAGTTTATTTCTTCAAATAAACACTTAAATAAAGTTTTCTTTGTCAGATTGATTAATCAAATATATGAGCTGTCAAATTCAGACATATTTGAACAAAAAAAAAACTAGCCACCCTTTCGATAATCATTTCATTCAATTCACTTCATTCAAATATCACTATTAAAATATTTCTAATGCGCGTAAAAATGAATTAGCATTGTTAGAGGAACGTTGATCGAAGTACGTACAGCAAAATTGTTCATTATCTCCACTGAAATAACCAAGCCACATTGTCAGAACATATGAGCATGAATAGATATTTCTGTTCTGTTTCTCATCGACAGAAAGAATGGAGGGCCAACTTCATTATGTTCATGTCAAAACTAACAATTGATGTCTAACTACCTAGCCCTTAAAAAATGACATTTGTATGAATCAATACATGTTCCTTTTTATTGAGTCACCTCTAACTTATCAATAAAAGAATGCCTTCCTCACTAATATGGCGGTGTTTCTGACCCTAATGCGAACTAAACATGATGTCTGATACAAGATAACAATTTTATTTTCCTAATTGCTTTTTACATATTAAGAATATACTGTTTCTTTTATACAGATCTATTGATTCTAGAGAGAGACTAACCTAATTCTTCTCCCTAGTGTAGTTTTTATTAGGATTGCTTTGGTAATCCTTCAACATTATAGATTTCCCAATTTTAAAGCATTATGCAAAAGCCTGTTGCATTTTAATAAAACCTGTTTCCATCAAAAGCAGAACATGGGAGGATCCGAGATTATTGACTCCCAGGAACATGGAAGAAAAGATACAGTAACTTCTGGACATAATGAAGAATTTAGAATAATTACAGAGTACAGTCTGGCACATGGCCAGCAAAATCTCCATAACACAATGGCCTCTCCTAATCCAATGTGTAAGCAAGCACGCAACACTTGCTACAATTCCACAAGACAAATATTTTCACAACCATTCACATCCAAATCGGAAACTTTGCCGTCGACCCCTATAATGCCTATCCACTGAAGATATTAAATGACCTAATCACTGCTTTTGCTTTCTTTTCAAATCAAACCCTGAATAAATAGTGCCTGTCATTCTAGCTTGACCGTAATCTCAGTCATCATATGTTTTTTTTTTTCATTATTTAAAAAGTCTGGCAATATCTGAACATCTTGTTTGCTAAGGTGCATGTCACAGCATATGCAGGATATACAATACGTCATTCAAAAATAACAGATGAACAGAAAAAGGTTGTCTGTAATACGCGGAGACCCGCACATATAAAATATATCACTAAATGGACACATAATCTCGCAAGAAAAACAGGGTTACGATGGTTGATGTATGGGCTGGGATTTGTATGGAAGGGCATAGTATTGATTCATTATGTAAGGCTATAGAATGTGTCTATCTATAGGGGCAACTGATCTTTTAATCTGTGTATAAGTTCCCCAAACCACACAGCAGAACAGGCTATGAAAGTTGACAACTAAATTGCAATGTTCTGAGCTCCCTTTTGAAAAAATAAATACATCACTGACATTTACAGGTCCATTCTGCTTTCAATTTCTACCAAATAGAACGATAAAAACACATTTTATACGACATTCCGGTGTACATTTAAATGGAAGTGTGACTAGCTCAATAACACAGTTGTAGTACCTTGCTTGAAACTTGAATTTCTAACATAACAAGAACGCATTTTATGGTAAAATTCAATTTTAATCAATGAAAATGTGAAATCAGCATTTTTTTCCCCCTAAATATTCATAGATATTTAAATCATCTGACTTGCTTTAACTTGTCTTGAGAGGGACTATACAAAATTTCTTTTCATGTGAATAAAAACTGGTAATCTGGAACGGTCCTGAATATATATGATCAGAAAAATTTGTAAAGCCCACTAACACTTGAAACAACAAGTTGTTAAATAGTATATCAAGCACTTTTTACCCCAATTTTGTGTTTCCATGGTAGCCAAAACTAATTTTATGTAAACTTAAGCTTTAAGCGTGTTTGTTGGCTTTGTGTTTAAATATATAGCAATTAAGTCTTTCTATAAACAAAATCCCACACTCCAAATTGGAAATCTACACATTAATTCTCTTTGGAAGCCATTTTGATAAACACTTTGTCCGCCTACATAATAGAAAGGTAACATACTGATAGGGGAATATATCTACAAGTAGCTGGGTCAATAATACAAGTCTGAACTGGTCAGTTTAGACTGTTTGACCACAATTACTTTCCCTTTATTATTAGTGCTTCAGGTGGAGATTTTGGCCAAACATGATCCTTCAACTTAGAGTTATGATACCCAAGTAAACAGCTCTATAATCCCAGGTTTGTATACAACTATTCTGCATTGACATATTAAATATTATTACACTGTTGTAGAGATAGCACAAAAGGCCTTTAAAAGTCTCAGAAAGCTAAGAATGTTTTAAAAGGGTCAAGTATTTAGAAATACCATAGCACAGACTGATAATGAAGTATGTCAGCGAGCAACATGAAATGACAATATTCTTAAACTGACATCCAAACTCAGCATCTCGAACCACAGGAATGAATGAATGTAGAGGTAATCTTTTACCGCAAGATCTGTAGTCTGAACATGATCAGGAGACCATACAAAGTTGGTCGTACATCCTAATGTCTTTAACCATATCCCATCAACGTCTTTTCAACCGTGGTCATTACTCAAGAGAAGACACCAGGACGTTATGCTTTTGGCTTGTCAATCCTGATAGAAGTTTTATCAAATGGAAGTATTCAATTCATTTTCATTTGAATACATCTTGTAGAAATTACATTAAAAATTTTCAAAGAAACATTCCAATTGCAATATTAAGTGTTTTTGGCTGAGAATGCACTGCACAGTGTTCTGAAGTCACTTAGCTGTCTGGTTATTTTTTCCCCAAAATGGATCATGAATTATGGTTTTATGTTAAATGAAAATCAAAGAAGACTGTGAAGTGGGATTGAAGCCAAGCAGTAACGGTTCACAACTTTTTAATAATTTTTTTTTATGAGCATCATAAATAAAAAAATTACTTCTATTTTTAGCACATAAGGCAGAATAACTCCAAAGGTGAACGTGTCGCGTTGAGACCGTATTTACATTGATCACTAAAACAACCTTATTTTCATTTGTTTACATATGAGCATGATAACATATTGGTAAATAAAATTGCTGAATTTCTTGTTAGATCATCATCTTTTGGTCAAGATACGAAAAGAAAATTCAAACTTAAAAATTCTTCAAGGTTGATATAACTTTTGATCAGGATCTGGGACTTTTTCATATTTTGGAAATCTGATATTAACATAGAAAGCATATCACTTTGTAAAAGGACATTTTGAATTGATTCTTTCAAAAATCACCAAAACATATTTAAAAACATTATATTTGTGATATGAATTTGGTAAATCAAGCTGCAGAAATATGTTTTACTTTTGGTTAATTTGTAAAACATGTATTCTATAGATAGAATTCTAGTTTCTAACCCTTGTTTATGACATTCCTTCCTTCCAGTAGCAGTCTCTATCTAACATACAGTATTCCTATACTCCTGTACCTATCAAACACAGGGTAACATGTACTTTATTCATATTTGGTTTGATAATCAAAAAAGTAAACTTCACAACAAAGGGAGATAATTTGGACGTAAAGAACTGAGTGTGACCATGAAAGTCGAGGTAATTTAGGATCGCAAGGTTGACAAGTGGTGTTTGATTTGCACAGTTAGGTGAAGTCACAGAGACACACCTTATCAGGTAGGTAGAATGGAGACCAAATATTGACACTCATTCCCCGAGGACCTAGATAGAATGGAGTTTGCCTTTTGTTTGCCAATGGTTATCAATATTTACCCTTCATTGTCCAGCTCTGTACAAGTTATCAACCCGCTTTGTGTAGTACACACAGTCTCCAAACTTCAATGTCAGTCTCAATATTTTATTAATTCTGGGGAACCAATTAATAAATAAATTCTTGTCCATACAATAGCTTTAATTCACAGAACCTGTTTTCACTCCTCTGTTCCATTACTACACTTTTACACCTTGTGAATGTGGAACACATCAAAATATCTATACAATTGAAAGTTTTTTATCAAATAAAATACATGAAGGCATTTTAGTGATTTTTAACATAAAAGCCATCCTTCATTAAATGATAGACATCTACGAAATGGTACCATCTTTTTAAATTTATGGGTTATCAAACCTTTAATAAAGTCAATTACAAATATTTGGAAAAGGTCTTGTTCAAGTTTTATAAATACTTCGGTAGATGAAAGAAAAAAAATCTGATGTAAAGGTTAGTTCTGAGGTATATTACTGACTACTCAGCTGAACTGGTTTGAAATGAAAGGTAAGGAATAGAGTTGAGAATGCGTGGATGAGCTGTGAACAGAACCTGATAACTAAACATGAAATTAATATTGCACGATACTGAATTGAAAAACGGGTTATTTTTTTTTCTTAAATTAGTAAAATAAACAAAAATAAACCAAATTCTTTTGACAAATTTCCTTCCCCCCACCCACCTTGCTCTTTTACATACTAATACTAAAAAGATCAATTCTTGAATTGACGAAAAAAAATACAATGAAAAAATCTAAATATATTTTCTTGATCTTTACAAATGCACAGTAGACCTTAAGCAACAGATCAATACATGTTTTGCTGATAGAGTTTCATTGCAACAGGTCTCAATGGTGGACCTAGTTAACTTAACGGTGACATCAAACTCTCGTGATCTCCATCTAGGAGAGAGCTTTGACTTTAAACCTTAGAGATTAGTTCTTAATTTCACACCTCTGGGAACACTAGTATGACTTTTATGGGACTATTAAAAACAGAGGTCAAAGCGAGCTGTGTAGTTAATGAGATAAACAGTTAACCTTTAAGTTTAATTGGTTTTTTCTGTTAGATGTATTTTTTTTCCAGACTGAAAACAAACAAATCACTAATTCTGTTTTACACTATCACAAATCCTCTTTCTAAATGTCTCTTTAAAATTTCTCATTAAAGTAGAGCAATAACAGCATTGAGTTAATTTCAAAGAAATAAATCTGAAATACTGTGGGTTAAAAAGAAATCAGATCCATTCAAGCATACAATCAAAGTATCTCTTAATGTTTACAATAAAAGTGAGACAGTGTGTTAGAATATTAACCTAGAAAAGTTTTATCAAGAAAACCCTGAAGTGTACCTAAATTCCTATATTGAGTCATGTGCAGAACTTAGAATGTAAAATTTGTAAATTTTTGAATTTTAAATTTGATACCATCCTTTTAAAAAAACCCACTATAATGGTGTAACTGTTTCAAAAATTAGCATGTGGAATTATGAAACAAGACCCTGTTCAAATCTTAACATGTAAAAAGGATATCAGTTTGACGTAATTTTTTTTTAGTCAAAGATTGATAAGAATAGACCATCTTCTGGTACCATGGTCTAGAATATACTGTGAAGACTTTTAAAGAAATACCAGTCTGACAGGTGTCATGACCGCTTTAGAACACTACAGGGAGCCGAGCCTACTTATTCAAAACACAATGCTTACTGTGCTTGTGAAGGAGGTAGAAGATTAGTATCGGAAGTTCCACACTTCATCAGGACACAAAGGAAAGCTGGAGTCTATTACAGTTTGTCATGATATAGATCACAGTCGTTATCACAAGAATCTGAAAATCATCCGATACAGGTTTTCACAACAGGGTAAATGACCTGTGACCTCTTCACTAATGACCTATGTCGACCTTTCTGTTGACCTATGACCCAAAGCAAGAATCTATGACCTAGGAACACTGCACAAAAGAGGGCTACTGAACATGACAGTGCTATGTTCACCAATAAGCCATTATGTCACCACAATGGTAGAAACTTGTACAATGTCTGTTAGCTGTCAGCTATCCATGTTAGGATCATACTAGTACAAGGCACACATGCGGCCTCTGACCTCAAATCAGTCAATGACCTCTGACCCATTAGACTAGTACATGTACAGCTGGTACTGTATCAGAAAGAAATTATTTACAGAGACAGAAATAATAGCTATTAGCCAACTTTTAATGGGTATAGGTACATTCTGGACAGTGTCCAGGTGATGCAAATTGACCTGTCAGATAAACTACCAGTATCACATGAAAACACATTCATCTGACTTTGGAAAAATGAACAATAGATCCTGAAAGATGCATTAGTATCAATGTAATCTTTAAGTGTACACAAGGAAAACAACTCAATCCAGCTGACTAGACTAATGACACAACCTGTCAACTCAACTGATCTGTCAACTCAACTAAAGCACAACTAAACAGGATGAGATGAAAAGCAGGACTAAACACACACATAAATCTAAATCACCCTCCTCCTCCCCCCCCCCCCCCCCCCCCCCCCCAAAAAAAAAAAACCCAACAGCATCTACATATTCAACCAGAAACTCCTCCTCAAAACCAAACAGAAACACAAACATGACAAGAATAAAAAAATTATAAAAAGCTGAGGAAGCTAAAATTTGATAAAAGTAGCAAATTTAAAATTCCAAGTAACCAATGGCAACCAATGAGATACAGTGGACAATGTAACACTAGCTACAGAGGAATCAGACTTTGACCATCCTATTGGTAACATTATCCCATACCAACACATTGCTATCAGGCTGCCCTAAAACTGCCCTTTTCATCAGGTATGGCCGACAGGTATTCAGGCGGATAAATTCCTACCTGGACAGGTATCGTTAGCTGTTTCCTTTCGCATGTGATCAGGTATATATCCAGGCGGCTTTATAAAGGAAGTCAGTGATCTAGGTACCTATATATGGTGACTGGATGGTTTGTTCCCCCTAGGTGGAGCTGCACAATGGAAGGATCCCCAACCTGTTCTATTTACTATGACAGGTATGCTTCAATCTTCATGCGGACTTGTGTTGTCTAAGCCACAGGCAATATGAATTTTCATAATAGTCTTATCTACTGTATATAACCTCCACACATACATCTATTTCTCCCGTCCCATTAAAAACGTGAATAATTTCATTTAGGCAACAGGTCGAGAAAACATAGAGTTGGTGGTATACAACTTCCTAAACCAAGCATGACTGCTCATCCTGGCGTGCTAGTGTCTCTTTTATTAAAAACCAGGACAAAACTCTGCTGATGTGTTGGCACATGTCCACAGTTGTTATGAAAATAATTTTTTATCTTAATTTATGTCTGCGGAATCTGAAACTTAATGAATATACAGTTGAGGAATCTCATGTGTTTGTATATAATGACCCAGTATGATAATACGCACCTCTAATAGAAAATCTCAGCTGGTTATCTCACAGCTGTGATATAGGAACCAGGATACATGATACACCTGAATAAATTAAACCTAGGATATCTGAAACCACAGGTATTTTCTTCAATTTTCTATACATACATGATGTGTCTGTGGGGTATTTAAAAAAAAAAAAAAAACATTATTTGTCTATACAACAGCTCCAAGAAGTCTTGTCATTACTTTCTGTAATTTCCTTCAGTTGCCTAAACCTTACAGCCTTATATGGAAAAGACAGTTACTACTTTTCCAGTTAGTGACCTTTGAGATTTCTCCGGCAGTGACTGCAAACTTCTCGTTATTACAGGCTGACAATATGATATGGTCTGGGACCACAGTTTAACACTTGTCAAATCAGATTTCTGAATCTACAGATCTCCAACATAATGGTCTGGCCAGCCAGTCATGACATTTACATACAATGAAACTCCGGCACTTGACCGATCCAATTCAGAGGGTTATTATTCTGATCCGAAACCATGTTTTATCTAATAGGGATCTGCGCGTAAACCTGATGTCCAGATCATGGGATAGGCCTCCGAGAAATTCCAGGAAAAGCATACAGTAGTAAATGATTATTATTGACCAGAAAAATCTATAATTATGCCTTAAGGGTTTATTTAGATAATTCTGACTACCCAATGATCATTTCAGGGGGAGATAATTTATTGAGACAATTAAGTTTTGTAAAATCAATGTTCCCGTCAGAATAATTAATTGCCTGCCATATGTACACAGATGTTTCCTACGATTAAGCCGGAGGAAAAAAATTGTTGCAGTGATGGTAAATCACTGCTAGTTGACGAGCATCTCATCGCCCAAATTGTACTATAGTCTTATATTGAACTCTGACTTTTGAGACAAATATCATTACCAACTGAAGAATTCCCACATAAATCTACTTTCACTTTCATTTTATCAAACATATCTTTAGTCAGTTATGCTCTAGATTTGTATAATTGTGTGTGGTGTGTTTGTTAGAAAAGGGGGAGGGAAAGGTTAAGATTGACCAGATAGGGGGACAGGGTCGCAAAATTTCCTGTCATGCCAAAGACTGGTGTTATTATATGAAACACCGACGTATAAAACCTCTTTTACAATTCCAGCATCTGATAATGTATATCAAAAAGCATTAAAGATATACGAGTGGTCCTTACCTCAGTCAATGGTGGGAGTCGATCAAATCTAAACATAGTTTCCAGGTTTCAATCTATTGAACTAGATATTAGATATCCAAAATTCGCTGAATTCAAATTAAACTTGCACTGATGTGACCTAAAATGTAAAGTCCTACACCACAGAGTTTTCCCTATGAAGATGTTTTCAGCATCAGTAATCCAACAGAAATGCGAGTTTATCACTGTGTATAGTCACTAAATCACCTGTCTATGTTTCACAACCAGTCAGCTTCACGGCGATTTATAAAGTACATATCCTATTTGATGTAATTCAAGGAAATTATCTCCTCGATTGAATGATAGCTGAAATATTTACATATAGTAATCGCTCCAGTAAAGCTCGTTTCCTTTCTGTGCACATAGTTGTGTTATCATGACTATCAAAACTTGACATAAGTTGCGACACTTATAGTCAACATTTCTGCTGTAGATTACACACGGGATCTGAATGCCCAATTAGCTATGTATATAGATAGCTGCCACACTTAAACTTTGTACTCGTTTTCAGTTGGGATGGTGAGAGTTAAACATGAACATACAGCTTCATTTGAAACAGTCAAAGTAATTGATACGAAGCCAATTATAAAATAATCTCTAAAAGAATGAAACAGTGCAACGATTTATTTTTATCCTAAAGTGTAATTTAATGTACGTGTGTGGGAATTTATGATCATTTTGTAAAATTAAACTTGATCTGGGTTATCAGATAAACTCTTAGTCATTCAAACACATTTCCGTTAATTTCCACAAGAGTTTGTGTGACTGAGATTGTGATGATGCAGCGTGGGGGCATCTTTTTATATATACATTTCCCCTCCCTGTGGGTTTGATATCCTTCCCAATATCCTACACCTGCTTCTGCTAATTATACCAGTAGATGTTACAAATCTCTGTGATGTTTTCTCAATCACCACACAGTTTTTCTGCCCCCTATGCCTCATAAAAACCAGAGATCATGAATGGGGATATGGGCAGTCTATCTGGGTTATCAAATGATAATCATTTTAAATGGCTGTATGTATACACATACCTTACTTAAATATTAGGCTATATGTATGTGTGCTGTAGATACACAAGCTTACATCACTTGTCAACCTCCTGGTGATAAAAAGCTAAACTGCAATCACAAGTAACGTATATAAAACCAACAGAAATAAAAAAAAATTCAAACATGAAACATCAAAAAATTAATAGTTATGTTAATAGAATCGGACCAAAAAGGTGTAGTAAATATTCATTTCATAAATATTAAAAATTTTAATACATTTTTATATAAAAGCTTGGATACAATGGAATGAGGTGTATAGATAAATACATATATAAAAATATATATTGTATACAAAAATCTATGATAAATGACAAAGAATAAAGTGGTACTGATGCTGGGCGGACAACCATTATCCATTTAACAGTGTGTTTTCCAACCAGTGACTTCATTAATGGTACATTAATTTTCTCCTCATTGATAACAATAATGAAAATGTAGAGGCTAAATCAATGGTTATCTATAAATCATTTCTGTCCTATTTAGCCTCAATACAAAAACAGTATACATTAAACATATGCATATAAATAGTTAATATGCTAACAATTCTATAAATTATTGCTACACATGCTAAGCTTAGGTGAGTTAGAGACTTCTATTCTAAAGCTGGTTGTCCCCTCCCCCTCTCCTGCACCACTCCCCCCACCCCCACACTCTGACCTTTTCTACCCCATCCACCCAACCCCACCCTTATCCTCTAACAACTAACATTATGAAAGTCTAAATACCTAATCCATCTTTAAATGTGTGTGAAATGAATGAAAACAGTAATAAAGGGATTTTTCTACCATAATTTCATTTTACTTTTTGTAAACATGAATTTTTTCAAGTCAGAAAACTAGCCTTGAACATCTGGTAATATAAAGAAGAAATAAACACTACATTTTTATATCTTTAGCAGTATAACTGTCAAATATTGACGTGGGAAAATTTCTAAATTGTCCTTATAATCAAAAGTCTATAAAAAAACAAGTTTTCATTGTAGAATAACTACGGTAAATCAAAATTTAAAATCAATACAAGATAAGATTGCTTTTCTCCTCCCAAATACCATGCCACCAAACATCCGCACATCAAGGTGAAGTTAAAATTTACCTGACAGTTTAATGTTTCATTGTCAAGCATGAAATTGACAGAATATATGCGGTGTTCTTACCAAGGCATTTCCTCCCCTCTATTCAGGGTAGGAGCTGTATATCCTTTTCTACTTCATAGTTCCCGAGAATTTTCTTAAAAGCTTGCTTTTGAAACCCCAAAAAAAACTGAATCCATTATAAAATTTTTGTTTTTACCTTATGTTTTGTGCTATATCGGAACAAGCCTGATCCTGCATAGATTTATCATAACTGTCTTGTTTAAAACAAAATTTCTTCAATAGAGTGATTTAGATATTTTTGAAAAAAATGTATTTAAATGAATTTATTGATTGTAAGCTAACATAGCTTTTGCCTTTAACAAGAGAAGGTAAACCCAGTGTTGTGTGTAGCCGTCATGCATGAGAAAACTCTAATGTATTGCTACCACCACCACCGCATCCAGAAAATTCCTGAGTGACATTCCACACCTAAGAGAGAAACTGATACCTATACAGTAACACAATTGTTGGATGCGTGACAGCGCTGATTACCACCGACCTTAACCTTCCTTCAGGTGACAGCTTTAAACCAATATTCAAATTCCGATTTTCAAAACACCTGAGAAGACTTTTGTTTAATTTGACTTTACAGCAATTTAACAATGACACAAATTTTTGTGAACTTTAATTAAAGTAATGAAAAAAATGTAATGGAAATTTAAAAAACAGAAAAAATAAAAATTAATTCAATTTGAAAATCATGGCAGTAAAAATTGTGGGGATTCCTTGTGTCAACGATATTTGAAGTCTGATGTAAGCCATACCTGGTACAGTCGAGCTATTTATGATTATCTAGCTGTACTATGAGGGTGGACTCCCTGTGGCCACAACATCTGTTTTACATTACATTCATGTCAAAGCACTTTTTGGGGATTTTTTTAAAAAATAAATCCTGATAAGAGATATGATTCTATCGAAGATGTTGATATTCATGAACATGTTTTAAAAGCTGACAAAGAACAATGACTTTCGGCATGTCATTAGCATGGTTTCTACACATTGCATAATCAACCTAGATTTTTGGAAAATGTAGATTACAAATATTGATCTACTTTGCCCCTGGCATGGTTTACATATTATGTCCTATTTACAAACTTCTCTCTGTACACACCACAGAGATATTCCATGTATAGAGCTTTTCCACAGATGTTTATATATCTATATGGCATCTCTACACATGCTGACATATTTACGTTCTAACAGATTCATTATGTAAATTTTAAACTTTGTTGCTAGATTTTATTTTTCTATAGAAGAAAAGGGCTTCTTTGAATTTGCTTTTCAAATGTCAGAAATCTTAATGAAGATGAGTTAAAATTGAAGAATATCATTGACAGCACATAACCATACGTCTTTTAACACCTGCAGCTAGTGCACAGGTGTATACAAACAACGAACAGTTTGGACCAGGTAGATTTACAAAACCAGTGTAAACCTCAGGAAGAAACTAACAAGATAGAAAACATTAAAATAAAACATTGGTAAAAGTGAACACCCTACCTGTCTGTCCAACCACGCTATCGTGTAATACTCAGGTGAACCCATCAATGTTCTGTGGTCAGCTCAACCTAATTATTTTATACTCCTTGAAACTTTTCACAAAATTGAAAAAAAAAAAAAAAAATCACACACTTGAAAATTTGTTCTTGAGAAGATGAAAAAATCAGCAATTGAAGCCTGTGAAATCCTCGGAACCAGGTTTAGTGCTGAGAGTTACCAGCAGGTGTGAGAGGGAGAGTTGAGTGGTCCTGTTAGTGGTGATTACAGCGACCGAGTGAGGAAACACAATCAGGCCGCTAGTATCTACACGACACACCTGTACTATATACAATACCTGTACACAGGTAAGTATATAACTAGCTTCAACTTTTCCCCCAAAACACTGAATGCCTCTGTCAACAAAACTAGACCAATAAAGACAGAGAGAAAGACAATAAAAAATTAGCTCAACTCACCACAGATGGGACTGATGTTAATGGAACGAGTTGATATGAATCCAAAAGCATGCTGTCCAGATACAGGTTGAACCAATGGGTGGAATACTCAGGTGATAGGTCTTATCACAGTATATAGCCTACCATTGGTCACGGCTGAGTGGAGCGAGGAATTCCGTGTGTACCTTCTCCACAGTTACCTGAGCCTACAGATTCACAGTATGATCCTCCTCTGTACAGTAGTACCACACAACACCTATCGCCACTGTCCCAGCCAGGAATACAGCGTGTGGCCAGTACTGTCCCAATCAACAACGCTTGTTACACCGTGCCCAGTATACGCAGTTGGACAAACAAATGAGCGTGATGCATGTCCTAGCTCCAAAGCAGTCAGCGCTAGCCTCAATTGATAGGCCTGGATTGGTCGCTCACAGCATTAGTTCCCAGTGAGGCTGATCTGGGATGTGGGGTGGGGAATAGAAGATGAAATGGAGTGGATATGAAAAGGGCTTTAGGGATTAAAAGGGAAAAGTCTACAGAAGTCCAAAGTGACAAGGAGAGGTCAGCCCAACTATAGTGGATTTGTTCCCATAGTGTTGAGACAAGGTCAATGTAGTCCCTTGGTATTGGTCCTGAATCAGAGATGTGGTCCCTGGGTATTAGTCCTAACTTAAGGGGTGTGGTCCCTGTGTATTGGTCCAAAGTAAGGGGGTGTGATCCCTGAGTATTGGTCCAAAGTAAGGGGATTTGATTCCTGTGTATTGGTCCAAAGTAAGGGGATTTGGTCCCTGTGTATTGGTCCAAAGTAACGGGGTGTGGCCCCTGTGAATTGGTCCAAAGTAAGGGGATGCTTTCCCTGTGTATTGGTCCAAAGTAAGGGGGTGTTGTCCCTGTGTATTGGTCCAAAGTAAGGGTTTGTGATCCTTGTGTATTAGTCCAAAGTAAGGGGGTGTGGTCCCTATGTATTGGTCCAAGTAAGGGATGTTGTCCCTGTGTATTGGTCCAAAGTAAGGAGGTGTGGTCCCTGTGTATTGGTCCAAAGTAAGGGGTGTGGTCCCTTGGTGTTGGTGCAAGGCTAAGGGAAATGGTCCTTGGGTATTAGTCCAAAGTTAGGGGATTAAGTGCCTGGGTATTGGTCCAATATTAAGGGAAATGGTCCTTTGGTGTTGGTCCAAAGATCAGGGATGGGGTCTCTGGGTATTATTCCAAGATAAGAGGATTTGGTTCCTGGGTGTTAGTCCAAGGTGACACCCTATTGCTAATTTAATACTAAAGGGTGTGGTTGCTTGGGGGTTGGTCAGATGTTACAGGAAGTGGTCCCTTAGTATCAGTCCATGGGGAAGGGCTGATGTCAAGAGTGCCTGTTGGGCCTGGGGAGGATCCAACAACAGGGCCACTGGGTCAAAATAGAGAAAGAAGGAAATGGCAGTATCGGACCAAGTGCCTCAAGTCTCTGGCAGTCCTGCTAATAAGATAGCGTTTGTGGAGGTGGTGACTAACATTCTTTGGTATTATTCCAGTAAGGGTCCTACAGAATGTAACCTGGCATGATCTTCCTCTTAAATGTATGAACTCAAACTTTTAAATTCTGTTAAACAATGGATAAGTGGTCTTAAAGTTCATTGTTTTTCAGGATAATTTGTTCTGGTTTCCTTGGCACAAGTGAAATAGTGTTAAAGCTGAGCATTGCATACATGTAAATGTTGTGTACAGAAAATCTTCACTTCAGAATCAATGGAAATATTCATTTTAACTTCACCACTTTATTTTGTTTAATCTCAGCTGAGCCCTTTGTCTAACCATGAAAATAAATAGTACACTAAAATATCCACTAGTGCAGTAACACTTATTAAAACTTACAGGACTTTGATCTTTAAACGCCCTGTATATACTCAAAATCTCAATAATTTAGATTAATGCTTTTCAATTCTTTGTTTTATTTTGCCGATTGAGAAAGATATTTCATGGTATGATTTTGTCAAATCTTCATACCTTAATATGTTTTAGTTCCAAAACAGGGACCAGCGTGGGGTAATTATTATAAAGAATGAGGTATTTAAGGCTCTCAATCAATAGGTATCACTAGATTGACTTATTTCTAAGAATCATGATTTATTATAATTTCTTTGCATCTGGTTTAAAATCTGTACTCAATATCCTTTGTCCCTACAGATCAGTCTCTCTGCTGGTCTGTTTATCTTCTGGCCTATGGAGGACATACATACTTAAATATCTGTTGTTATGGCCCTTTTGAATACAGCTAGACAGAGTCTACAGATAAAGTCACTGATGAAGTAGGAGTGACCAGACTGAAAAATCAAAAGTCTATTGTGATGTGGTGATATATGTACTGGACTGTCCTTATTGTTTACAAGTAACCCAACCTGAATGTGTCTAGCTAAATAAATCACACGGCTCCAAGTCCAGTGTCTTGGTAATAGAAAAATAAATGACAGAAATGGACAGGCTATCTGTCCACCACACACAATAGCCTGTGGTCAAGCACACTTGTCATAGATGTGCCATATGTGACCTGTAAAGTTTGGTTGGTCAATTCCAGACACAGACTTCCAAGTCCAAGGTGACTGACCACTGCAGCCTAATGAATCTATGAGTCTAATTTGTGGAAGTGACATCATTGTATATAGCAATAATTTGTAGCTAAACAATTAATGGCCATTTCTGCACAAATTAACATGCCTGACCCCCAGGGCTGAACAGATCACCTACACCCAAATATAATGCATATCAGCCTCTGGGCCTTTGTACCAAACAATGACAGTGACAAGTCAACAAGACCTAATGCACACAAACTGATGCAGTTACCACAGTGTATATCATTGAGATGTCGAGGTAAGATTACCATGGACAGACAGAAATTTAAATAATTGTTTTACTGAGAAGAAAAACTCTCTCAGCGGTGTCTTTTTACTGCAGCAACTGTCGCTATGTCTTAAAAATTGATAACATTCCAGACAATGACCTTTATAAGACCGTTCCCAAAGTCACCTTCAAATGCCCTTCAATACACAAAAAACATCCTTTTAAGATTACCTTGCGTAAAATTTTCAAAAATCCAAAATGAAAGACTGCGAAAGATTCAGACATGACCGTCATACCGAATAACAGTTCATAGCCATTTTGGGTTTTCAATTACTCCATAATTTTCTTATCACAGAATATGGAGTCCCCCTCTGTATCCTTTCTGTACAGTACAGCTTGTTGGTGTAGATTTCATTGAACTTTATATATACACATATATACAGTTAACATCTGGGCTGACATAACCAAGAGCAAACATAAAACATGTGGAATAGAACCTAAATCAGACATTTACAAAAACATATTATACGTTAGTATACATTTACATTACAATAGAGATATTGACAAGTTATTTGGAAATGTTAGATAATACCTATCCCATCATTGCCTTACTTTATACTGGAGTCCCTGGTCCTCTACACTGGTTATACATCCATACAAATATGTACCAAACTCTACAGTTATCTTACTGTAAAGGTCACCCAGAGTAATATAGATATAAAGTTCTATTTATAAACATTGTGAATATACATGATTAAAAGCTCTAGATACTTGGTACCTAGGGAGTTAGTACAAACTATGAATACAGATATTATGTAATATTTTCTAAAGTGTTTTCGCTTGAATCATTTATCAATAAAAGTATTCAAAATGTCTGTTATGAAAAAGGTTAAAAAGTTAATCGTAAGTTTAACTAGATAAATGTACAAATAATTGTAGTGATACCTGAGTGAGATCTGGTGCACGTTTGGTGCCGTACAGGAACTGCAGTGTTTCTTCATGCATGCTGGGTACAGTATGGTTCTATATACACTGATCCTAGCATGTAAAACTTGTCAAGTTTATTTGAAGGCTATAAAACCTAGCCAAGAGGGGCCTTCTTAGGAGAAAATCACTGCCTTCAAACCCTATACAACAATTTAGACTGATCCAAACCATTGCAGTGACATATATCTGTATTTTTAAAACAAGGGATGAACAGGTTTATCTAATAAAAGAAAGTCACAGAATCAAAAGACAGCTCTAATCTTACTTATATTGCAAAGACAGAATTTGAAGTTAAATCCATGATACTTGATATGCATTTAAATATTTATGTATTTGTAAAAGGACACTGAACACCATCTTTTTACAAATCCAGCTGCCCTGATGGTCCCCTGGAAAAAGATTATAATTCAAAAGAGGTGTTGAGATCACTAGCTAGATTAACAACAAATTAAAGTGATAAAATCTGAGAAAAGGAAACAGAAGAAAAAACTGTCTAGTAAATTCCAAAAAGAAGTAAGATATGCAAGTTCAACATAAACAAGATTATTTAAACTAGATTTCTACCTCTCATTCAATGGTTAGATTAAACCGAATCCTTAGAACTGGTTTGAATACGAACATTTCTCGAAATACCTATAACATTATTAATGAAGCCGTAACCCTTACAACTTCACTGTCACTTGTAAATCAAACAGATCCTTTGTACTAAAAATGAGGTGGAAATTCATAAAATGAAGACATAAAAATTTATACAGTTCCGAACAAACATCCATATAACATATGCATTTAAGTGTGATTAGTATAGGCAGTCTGAATAGGCACTCAAGCATGTATCAAAACATGTTATAGGCAACTAATTGGAAGCAAGTTACCCGTAAAGTGTAATAACTAGAAATGAATACCTCAAGCATTAAATAGCTCCATATAGTATTTATAAGGCAGCAACCTTTTTTTATTGGAAATCTTCTTTTATAGAGGTTAGTTTGGTATAAAGACCTTTTGATCGATGGCCATGCATTAATGATTGATTCTAAGAAAATGAAAGTGGGAAAGCAAAGACAGTTCCCTCTATTCAGGCCAGATGTTACAAAACAACCCTAAGAATGACCAATAACAATGCATGTTTCATCATTGGTAGTTGGTGACTGAGGACCAATGACAACAGATGTTTCATCATTGATAGTTGGTGACTGAGGACCAATAACAATGCATGTTTCATCATTGGTAGTTGGTGACTGAGGACCAATAACAACAGATGTTTCATCATTGGTAGTTGGTGACTGAGGACCAATGACAATGCATGTTTCATCATTGATAGTTGGTGACTGAGGACCAATGACAATGCATGTTTCATCATTGATAGTTGGTGACTGAGGACCAATAACAATGCATGTTTCATCATTGATAGTTGGTGACTGAGGACCAATGACAATGCAAGTTTCATCATTGATAGTTGGTGACTGAGGACCAATGACAACAGATGTTTTATCATTGATAGTTGGTGACTGAGGACCAATGACAATGCATGTTTCATCATTGATAGTTGGTGACTGAGGACCAATAACAACAGATGTTTCATCATTGATAGTTGGTGACTGAGGACCAATGACAATGCATGTTTCATCATTGATAGTTGGTGACTGAGGACCAATGACAACACATGTTTCATCATTGGTAGTTGGTGACTGAGGACCAATGACAATGCATGTTTTATCATTGGTAGTTGGTAACTGAGGACCAATGACAACAGATGTTTTATCATTGATAGTTGGTGACTGAGGACCAATGACAACAGATGTTTTATCATTGGTAGTTGGTGACTGAGGACCAATGACAATGCATGTTTCATCATTGATAGTTGGTGACTGAGGACCAATGACAATGCATGTTTCATCATTGGTAGTTGGTGACTGAGGACCAATGACAATGCATGTTTCATCATTGATAGTTGGTGACTGAGGACCAATAACAATGCATGTTTCATCATTGATAGTTGGTGACTGAGGACCAATGACAACAGATGTTTTATCATTGATAGTTGGTGACTGAGGACCAATGACAATGCATGTTTCATCATTGATAGTTGGTGACTGAGGACCAATAACAACAGATGTTTCATCATTGATAGTTGGTGACTGAGGACCAATGACAATGCATGTTTCATCATTGATAGTTGGTGACTGAGGACCAATGACAACACATGTTTCATCATTGGTAGTTGGTGACTGAGGACCAATGACAATGCATGTTTTATCATTGGTAGTTGGTAACTGAGGACCAATGACAACAGATGTTTTATCATTGATAGTTGGTGACTGAGGACCAATAACAACAGATGTTTCATCATTGATAGTTGGTAACTGAGGACCAATGACAACAGATGTTTTATCATTGGTAGTTGGTGACTGAGGACCAATGACAATGCATGTTTCATCATTGATAGTTGGTGACTGAGGACCAATGACAATGCATGTTTCATCATTGATAGTTGGTGACTGAGGACCAATGACAATGCATGTTTCATCATTGATAGTTGGTGACTGAGGACCAATGACAATGCATGTTTCATCATTGGTAGTTGGTGACTGAGGACCAATGACAATGCATGTTTCATCCCGGACTGTTTGTGACCATTAAATTGATCATTGAGAATAAACCATGTTCTATACATTTCGGACAATCCAAGACCAAATATAAGTAATGTCTTGTTCTGAAATGAGAAACAACAACAGAACAACAAGACATACTGATGGGCTTTAAAAAACATTCAACTTTATATACCACAATAAAATAGAATATTTCCAAACAAGGTCTTTGTGAAAACCATAAGGCTTTTCCATAATCATTATCAACTTACAAGACTCAAAAGCCTGTGTTGATAGTTTATGTCAACTGTTGAAACCCTGCACAGGAAATGTTGATATTAGAAACAAGCTCTTGAATATCGACTCAACTGCAACATGTAAATATAGATCGTGTTAAGCTTGCCTCCCCAATCAATCTAGAGATGGACAGGTTTGCTGACATGAAGTTTGCAAGAAAAATCCTCTCAGTGTGTAACAATATGACTTTAAACAAGTCTGCATATCTAACAGTGTTCCTGCCCTGTGCGACGTTCCAACCATTATCAACATCAGTAATGATGGAGAAAATAATTGAGACATGCTATCAACAGTATACTGCAGCACCAATCTGATGACATCATCCTTAGTGAATGCAACTTTCATTTTGTCCATTTCTTTCAAACTTATATTTGGGTCTAAATTATGTATTTGCTTTTTAAAAAAACTTTTTTTGTAAACAAAGAACAATTTCAGAAATATGAAGCATGAACATTGCAGTTTTATCTGCAGTGTATTAAAACACTATTGCATCAAGAATTTGCTTTTATCAAGGCAGCAGAGGCATAACAGAGTGAGTAAAAATGAATGGGCTTATATTAAATGTATTTCAATTATCAACCAAAAAACCTACTGAGGTACCAGAGGGCACAAGCATACAGTAGATTTGTTATAAAGCATTAAGGTACCAGTTCAAGGTACGCTGTCATTAGCAAGTAAACTACTAACTCTGTAGATATTTCATTGTCTACTATCCTGAAAATCATAGATTTGTCACAGTGTGATATCATATTTACTACAATTACAATTATCATGTTGGATATATCCAATTAGAATCAATTAATGTTAATTAAAACCCTCTGTAGAAGGTAGCAATGAGATGTATAGCTGGCACTGTTATATTGTAGTGCTAGAAACCATGCGTTTCTAATACAGATTATCAATGCCCTGTAGGGATTACACCTTTCTGAAAACCAAATCAATTCAATTGACCAATCATTTCATCATTCCTGCAGTGATTTTTAGTGTCCGTCTTCCATCATGATCAAAAGCACAACACTGAAACATAATTTTCTGAATGATGGTAAAATAATGCTGTTTCTGATTTTTTTTTTTTTGTTTAATAGAATATCCTATGGCGATTTCAGGGGCTGCAGAGTGAAGATAAGTGATTTTGACAGTGTATGATATTGTGCAGTTCTTAAACACATACTCCACACTACATACATGAAAATCTAATATCTTTGAGAAAACAGCTCTTTATTTCCCAATAATCCATTAGTAAAAAAGATTGAATTAGCGCTACAATAGAAATCACTTAGTCAAGCTATCAGTGGTGTGTTTTCTAAACTCCATCAAAAAACAGTCGTCAATACACCTCGTATTATATTATATTATATCACATATTTTGTGTTGTCTTGGATACGGATAATAATTGGAAATATTCTCCAAGCAATTGTCAAAATCAACAACACCAAATAGCTAAGACTCCAGATAAATATTGACTTTCTCCGAGTTCATTAGACTCCACAGAATCAAATGTCCACTTCTTTATCAGTGTCAAGGTCATAAATCCCTCAACTTGACCTCAAACAATATTTTTAACTTCCAGGGCATGAAATTAATTCAATACAAATTAAAGCACCCAGAGAGGATATAATGTTAACATCCATATTGTAATCTGAGTTTAGCCCTATTCTTGCTGAATATTTTGCAGTAAAATATATGCACTAAGAACAGTTTTCTTCATATAGAAATTAGTGTGCTCTTATTCAATATTGTACTATATTAAGTACGTTTATAAGAGATGAAAAGATTCCAGCATTATTTGTCACTATTTTTTTCATCTCTTTTGTGAAACTTTCAAATACAGAGTAGACTCCAAAAGTCATCCTTATAGTAGTAATCTCACATATTGTTTCCTTTCTGTCCGATTAAGTTTGCTTTCCAAATATAATTTTTATACCTCGTCTATACTGGTATACATCTTAGGAATTCTTTTAAGGTCAGCAAGTTTAGGTCATGTGATCTGTTACTACTAATATGTTTTGTGTTGTGTGTGAGGGGGTGAGGGGGATGGGGGCGCGGGGGGTTGACTGGGTGTGGGAAGGGATAAAAACACAAGTAATTATTATACCTTTTTAGTTGTAATTTCTTAGATATTACAAGCAGCAAATACTTTTTTTGAATTTTCCATTTCTGGTTAGCAACACTAACTGTATCCCCATTGCCTATGATGCTTACATATTTCAGATGATTTGATGTACCAGGGATTGTACCTTATATCATGTTTCAACATGTTGACAACTGACATGGTAATTTACATCATTGTATAGCTAAGAGATGCAAGTTGATGAAGATCAGGGAAAGATTTACAGGCATCATAATGATTTCATTGATGAATTTTACAATATGAAGTTGGATGTGTTTGATGCTCATTAGTATGCCAAGTGGCTCTGTTAATGTTTACCTTGTTATCAAGTGAAAACATGCCATTACTTTGCAGAAGATGTTACCCTTCCGGAACACCTGGTCCTATTTTCCTTTTACTTTTTCGGAAGTCTCCATGTAGATCTTTCTTTTGCTCAAATTTTGCTCTAGTAATCTGATCTTAAACAGGTTATGCTAATGTGTCAGTAATATCTCTGTTATCTTTGTATGATAGATAAATTCAGATATGGTTTAAAGCTAACATATACACTGTAAAAACAACAAGAGGACACAAGCTTTTTTTCTCTGTAGACAGATTTCAGACCCCTGGTCATTAAATAAACAAGTACGAGTTCAACCCATCTACCCTGGATCATTTTTCCTTCCAGGAGAAATTCTACACTAAAGAGGGAGGACCTCAAGCTAGTCTGAGCTACTTTCATACATTATACAAAGTTCCACTTGAGTGATGCCACTGATCTGAGAAAGTAACCATATCTATATCTTAAATAGCTTCAAATTCAGCCTTTTGTCCATCCTCTAGTAAACATTTTCCCAAGGCTTGTAACCAGGGAGTGAAAGATAGATAATACACATGGTTACCAGGAGTGCTTGAATAAGCAAAGCGATCTTATGAATGTTGGACATGACACGGATAATTAAACACTACTGGTAATACATGCATAAGATATGTTTCATTCTTCTGACACTTTCAGAACAAAGTTCACCGAGGGAAAAAAAAATTAGGATATAAAGGACAGAGTTGAGGTCTTTTTGATAACTAAGGACGAGCAATTTAAAACATGTTTTTTTCGAAGTTATCCCATTGAACTGTGTTTTCTCGCCACCCCATGTGACCTACTTTATTGATGTCTGTTTACCATACAAATACATCACCTTCTATTTCGTTTACTTTTGCTATGCATTTCAAAAACCGACGAGATATCTCATTTTTTTGTATGCTTGATATCAATCTAGTTAAAATACATGTTTTTCTTTATAATCGCTGTAGGCCTGTCGTAAAAATCACAACAACCATCAATTATCCAGCAATGTGTTGTAATTTTGGTATAAATTGAGTAGTTTGTTCAACAACATAGACATTTTTTTCTACTGTGTAATTGATTTCGAGTCCTGCTTCCATTCGAAATGGATAAATCATGCTAACCTGGGGGCCCCGGTATTTCACTGTGATATTTGAATAGAAATACCGTGATCTGCTATTTTGAAAGGGGAGGGGGAATCAGGCAGGGGTTGAGCAGCATGTTCAGGCTTGCAATACAACAATCAAGATTATAATTAGGAGCTAACGACAATTTTGGACCAATGTCAATCAATTAACGACTGAATTAAGCCAGGGGTATTGTGTGTTTGTGTCCGCTTGGGTCATGTGGCAGAATTTCCCTCCCAATCAGTCTCCTAGCTAGTCTCCACAACATGCAACATACTTGGCTTTTACTGTTCTGGAACACGCCATCACAAATTCCTGATTAGTAATTACCTAATTGAAAAACTATCAGCGGCTTACGGAATTGTTTACAATACTATAACAGTCATTTACAAAATATTTATTGTCCGACACAAATCAGATGCAATGAGGTTTGAAAAGTACAAAATACTGTACAGGAAACCTCTATCATTAATTTACATCTTATAACTGTATCTGATGTTTTAGCTGTGTTATATCTAAATATGTGCTTTTCATTTAGATCTAATGCTGTTTCACAACACAATACGTCTAGTTAATACACAATCTAACAGCTAGTGTTTCTAATCAACAAAAGCGTGGAGTTTTTCCCTAAGATCTTTCTCTTTATCAGAAAGTATAAAATTAAAGATTCAATTCCTTTGAATAAAATATGTAAAGATTTGTTACAAATAACCATAAAGATTGGGTTTGGCATAGTTAAATGACTCCGGGAGAAATTTGCAATGCTGATTGAGGGAAAGTTGATATTATGTCTGCTCTCAAGATTCTGGCAGTATAAATGCCTGGTGTCATATTTCTTATAGACAAGCACACGCCACAGAGAACAGGATAACTAATACCGATCAATATCATTCTACATGTGATTTATTAAGCAACAACAGTCGCCAATATTTGGTCAACATTTCAAATAAATGTAATTCAACTACATTTTAGTTGAATTCAATATGATGAAGAACAGAAAAGAAAATGAAAGAACATGACAATTGATTTTTGATAAATGTAACACATTACTTCCTTTCACTGAAATGTTTGTCATTGTTGACAGAAATGATATTGAGACAAATGTAAATGAACTAGTTAATTTGAAACCTGCATTAAAATTCATCTTCAATTAACAAACAACAAAACCGTTTAGTTAGAATGTTATGATCACTTGAAAATGTTGATAACAAGTCTAGGCATCATGAAATCATGTTTGTAATCTGATATACCTAACAACTTAGGAATGAATGGTTATTAGGAAAGGGCTATACATCAGAATTCTGTCAAACACAATATCACACTTCCTTAAAAACTTCTCAAATCTTAACATGTCAACCATCACTAAGACATTATTGCAAGCAGAAGGGTAAAATTCCACTGCAATAAATTTTTTCCTTTCTTCTGCCAACAAACCTATTTTTTCTAATTCATTTTACCTTTTCGGTTTTGACTTCATCAAATTGAAAGAAAACTTTGAAATTGTCTTTGGGAATAGAATACAGCCAATGACAAATCAAAAAGAAAATTGTTGAACTAGAAGTGGACAGGTGAGACTGGTACTAATCGGATTCTATCTCCATAAGTACGAGAGATCTTCTCCTATCTCGAGGGAGAGAACGGCAATCAAGGGATTAAACTATACTGAACCTGTAGATCTGTTGGCCGACAGTTTAGACCTAGTAATTGTTGAGGAACAGATAGGATCTTTGTATAAAGGCTTTCTCTCAATGACCACTTTTATTTAGTAAGGAGAAAAAGTTTTGTATATTGGACTAATGGGCTATGTCGGTTCAATGGCAGGCTGTTTGTACATTGTTTGGAAGGATTTCGGAATGAGTGGTTTTATCTCCACCGATATATATAGGCTAAATGAGATAACAAACCCTGAAATAGGATCGGTATTCAATTATTGGGTGACCCTTCAATCTTTTAGTGGCCAGTCCAGCTATATTATCCCTAATAGGGAATTCCAAATATTACATGTATGTAGGTGTACTCCAGTGACAGGGTTTTATCCATGAGAGTACTGGTTCAATTAAAAAAAGTGGGGGGTGGGAGGAAACTTGAGTAAATCTGTCTACAGAAATATCTCATTCTATTATGAAATACTATGGTCAGTGAGATAAGATATGTTGACAGATCTGAGTGGTCAGAATATTTGTGTGGCCATGGTAATCACTATTTAATACCCCTAAGAAGGTAGACCAACCCTGTCACCAGGTATACAGTCCATATAAGGGCACAGGATTTTAACAAAACCTAACATTTATCGATGTTAAATAAGACAAATACTGTGATTGAATGTTTAAACATGTCTGCTCCAAACTGTTCGCCAGTAAAGGACACCTTCAAACAGAAACCAACTGTCTACTGGGACAACCAACTTAGGCTGAAGCTGTCACAGACCGCCTCCCATAGATAATACATGTCAATATATACAACCGCTCACAAAGCAAACTTGTCTGGAAAGACCACTTCCTATAACTTCCAACAGCAAAAGCCTCTCTTGAGAGACCACTTTCTAAAAAGAAAATGTGTCTAGAAAGGCCATTACTTATAGAAACTAGAGAGGTTACCTCCAAAAGAAATTACCTTTTTAGAGAGACCAGCTCCTATCAAAACTTGTCTAAAGAGGCCAGCTCCTATTGAAAATTGTCTAGAGAGGCTACCCCTGACACAATAAACTTGTCTGGATAGGCTACCTCCTACAGCAATATCTTGTCTGAAAAGAGACCGTTTTCTACAGAGAAAACTGAAGTAGAGAGATTGCCTCCAACAAACAATCAGTCTTCAGAGAGGCTACCTCCAACAGAAACAGCCTGTCTAGAGAGACCACCTTCTACAAACAACACTTCTCTAGAGTAACTGGTATAGAAAGAGGGTACTTTTAACTAAATAGCCTGTCTAGAGAGACCACCTACAAACAACACATGTCTAGAGTAACCTGTCTAGAGAGACCACCTTCTACAATCACTTGTCTAGAGTAATCTTTCTAGAGAGACCACTTTCTACAAACACTTGTCTAGAGAGATCACCTACAAACAACACATGTCTATAGTAACCTGTCTAGAGAAACCACCTTCTACAAACAACACTTGTCTAGAGTAATCTTTCTAGAGAGACCACTTTCTACAAACACTTGTCTAGAGAGACCACCTACAAACAACACATGTCTATAGTAACCTGTCTAGAGAGACCACCTTCTAAAACAACACTTGTCTAGAGTAATCTTTCTAGAGATAGGCTACCTCCAACAGAAATAAACTGTCTGGAGTGACCAACTTCCACAGAGGAAATCTGTCTACATAAACCACCCCGGACAGAAACGAAATGTTTTGAGAGATCAACTCCAATAGAAATTACCTACAAATTGTACCAAAACATCCAGTGTCTAGATTAATGACTTCATTTGTAAAGTAACATCAAAGATTGGTAATTTCTTTAAACCTTTAACCATTATTCATGGTTTTCAAATGTAGACAAATGAAATTAAAAATTGGTTAAGTATTGTGAAGTTGAAACAAGCATGTAATTCATCGATGAATGAAGAGAAATATTGAAACCAATTTCATATCAGTTTCAAAAAAGAAAAAAAAAAATCCTTGAACCCATTTAGTTTAAATGTCTAAATGTTTAAAGAAATGTATTCCCCTAATCAATAAAATCTCAACATACAACTGATAAACAAGTATTGAATAAAATTAAATTGAGTCAAATTACAAACAGATCTATGTTTCTTTGATTCTGTCTCTGGTAATTGAATATCTTATAAGAACTTGGGGGAAAAAATATGTTTGAATTTTACACCTGATCAATAAATTTAAGTGCTGTCAGTAGGTATTAATCTTCTCTGTGTCATACGCGTCAATTTTCTGCTATCATCACCACAATCTGTTTTTCTCCTAAGCCAGGCTTCCTTAATTCATAGCCAGCACCTTGCTTGCCATAATTAAAAGTTTATGACAGACTGTAATTCAAGGAGATCAGTGGTACTTTTTCATTTCCTTTTAATCTCTGGAGCCACTATAATACCAGTGATAGGCTTGAAGGAACAGGTATTATACTGCAAAATTTTTATGTTCCAACAAACTGATAGGTTCTATTGATTAATTCTTAATGTCATTTTTTTTCATTCAAATCTAACAAAACTAATGAACTTCGGCGGTTTATCAATCCAACAATAGATAGCACTACAGTTTGGTCACTATTGACAACGATCACATGATATTTGGTCACATGATACCAACAGAAGATAAAAACACTGACATTTCTAGATATAGCAGGCCCAAAAATTGTAAAATTTATTGACATATCAAAGTGTGATTTCATTAACACCACAAAAAAAAAAAAAATAAATAAAAAAAAAATGATTCAATAAAATTTTAAGATATGTCCCATAGAAAGCAATGAAAACATTGGAAAACTTCCACAGCAACAAATTGATTTTAATCTAAATAATTAAATACAATCAACATCATGATGAATTGTTGCAGCTCTTGGGTAATATTACATCTTTTTACCCTTGAGGTAGGTAAACACAGCTAACTATAAACCCAAACCACTCATTGCATTTTTTTTTATCAACGATGTATGTCTCTTAAGAGACTCCAGTGTTTTTTTTCCACTTCTGATCACTTTGGTAAGTACTGGTACAAACAGTCTTATGATATTAGTATTACATAACTTTGTTACAGTTACATAATTAAGATTCATGATCCGATAAAAAATATAAAACAATTAATCACTCATACTAATATTACCATTATGTACATTTTGTCTTAAATCTGACTGTCCTTTACTTACTTACATATCATGCTTAATGTCCGCCATTATAGCTTTTTAATCTTTCGACAGAAGAAAAGCTCTTCAGAAGTTTGATATAATATCTCGATTAAAGGTCTGATTTATTTTCTAGACAAAATATAGTTCAAAATCCAGAGTAGAGAAGATATACGGACGCATTTTGATTATTTTACAGGTTCAATTGACATATCGTGTCATAAGACAATGTTATTTCAAGATTGACCATAACCTGGGGATATTTTCAGGACCTTTCTTTGAGAAACCTTTGTAAGTGTTAGAGTTATTTATTTAACCAAAGCATCTCCGGGCAACTAGCACTTATAGAAACATGTGTGAGTGGAGAAAATGACAGCCACTCTGCCACCTTGTTATAACCATGACAGCTACCTTACGGAGATACGATAACTACAGTACAGGGTACGTGTAACAATCACCGTAGCATTTCTGCCCCATCCCTCACGAAACTATTTCAATCCCCTTTAGATACACTGGTGTCTATCGTCAGGTTACAGGTAGGCTGTGTTTGACACTCCCAAACTCAATCCTGTAGGACAAGATACATTTCTGTGAAGGACACTCAAGGTTAAATCTTCAAAAATATCTATAAGAAATATCATGAATTTGGTTAATATATTACCTTAAAAAGATTCATGTTGTGAAAAGAAGAAATTTCAACTATTTTATGTTATTTCAGATATAGGTTTTGATGATTCAGTGAGTGCTTATGCAATAGTGTGACAACATTTTGACAATGACAATTAAGCATAAAAATCTATAAACAGATTATCTTGTTTTTGTAATCCATATTTCAAAGTCTAATAACACAATTATAATTAGAAATGGGAAATGTTTATTACAGGAACTGGATTTGTAATTGAGCAGGTCATGCAAAATGGCAAATACTATCCTTCTCTTTTACCTTTCCCACACATCATCCTTTTTTGTTTAATGAATTAATCAAAATTCAATTTTCTGACAGCAATGAACAACAAATTAAAGACTGTATCTAGTTATTCTGCCAAAAACTTAGTTGTATACATTCCTTTCAAGATTGTTTGTTTTTTTGCTAGATGTGGAGTTATTCACCACCTGAAAATTTGACAGGTTCCTTTGAAAGAATTTCTGCACAGTACTAAACTGTAATTATCAAATTGCTGAAAGAAAACTTCGAAACCGACAGCACGCTGAAATAAGTACAAATCATTTGTTCTCCTGATCAAGGGTTGCAGATCTTGAAACAGCAAAAAAAAAAAAAATGTTCTTGTGCATTTTCTTACCAGAACAAGAGGGACAGCTGTCTGTGGCAGATGCTGCTGTTGATTCAGGTACATTGCTATGGTAACGATAATTCAAAATGGCTGCTTCCAGTAATATCTTTGTATGTCCGGTGCTACACTTGTATGAATATGAAATTTCCTGGCTATAACAGGACTACCTTATCAACAGTTACCGTATTACTACCAATGTTTGTCTGGCACACATAAAACATGAATGCAGATCTAGTGAACTCTGACCTCAATGGAGTACCCACAAAATGCTATCTGTTTAATTAGCCGATAACGTGTCTGATATGGGACACAACTCTCCCTTATAGAATGGTAAAATTATCAACCCAATAATTCAGGCGTGGGATAATCTGGTGAAGTATCATTGAAAAAGCTTGATAAAAGCTGGACCTGTAAATTGAAGCCTTTATAAATCTTGCAGATGGAAACAAACATCTTATATACAATTATAATCTTTGTATGTATACAAAGATTATTCAAGATCATGTTTATATTTAATTCTGAGATAAAGTACAGGGCATATAACACAAGTCTTAATCAAGAAGAAATATTGCAATTCAAATCTTATCTTCCATTTTTATTTCAGCATTCCCCATAAAAAAAACGCAGTATGATAAAACAAAACACAATGTTTTCGGATATATAGGGTTATCTCCCTTGGCAAAGTATAAGCCATCGTTTCGATGTCATGCAACTTTTGCAACTCTTATGCGCGTTATTGGCTATGACTATTAAATACATGTAGGTCTAAACCCCGCTATTTTTTTGTCTAAATGACTTTTCACTATAATAATAATTCAAATGTAAAAACTTCGACTAGATTTTCGATATCATCTTCTAAAAATGATTTTTCTGATAAGACGATGTTTTTCTGATCTTATGTTTGTACCATTAATCCGATACATACATGTCATTTTTATCACTTTCTCATCCGTTACATTTTGTCTGAGGATGGCTTCAATAATCTGCTACTATGTAAGTGGGTTGGTATTCTGTAATATAGTTACAGAAACCTTTTCATTTATCTTCACTGAGATTTACTTCAAACCACATCATCACAAACAACATTATATTTCATTGAAATAAACCATAGTGCATGCTGGGAAATGTCACATGATATCATATGTTGCATGCTGGGAATATTTTTGTGAACACTGTGCAGACAGGGTTATTCAGCATCTGGTCTAAGTTAGCTGTCTACCCAGAAATATCTATCTGACAGGACAAGATAAAACAGATTTGGTATAAAGTTTGTCTTCTATTTTTCAATTCTAAATCTAAAGTATTCCTGAAAACCTGGAATGAACGTACACTGCCCAACAATAAAATATAACACAGACACACTGAAATTGAAAAAAAAAAAAAAGACAAATAGTAGATGCAGACCAAAAAAATAAAGAGGAAAAAAAAAAAAAAAAAATAAAACCCAATTAGATCAATATCCTAGTAATTATGTTGTGCCAATGTAGGGAATTTCCCTCAAACCTTGTTACAGAGTGCACGCTGCAAGAGGTCACTTGTTCCAATAGGATGGCATTTTTTTCTATTACAGATGTGGTAGATTTTTAGGTCAGATTGTCTTCTGAAGCAAAGAAATCTTAATGAACATGTGAAGTTTTAAAGACATCTACTGAGGAATCAGAATGAGATTCTATAAACTAGTCACCGGAACAGAGTCTCTGTAGCAATAGGAGGTGGTCTCTCTAGACAGGTTACTAAAGCTCCTCGCTATGCATTTTCTTTTTCAAAATTGTCTTTACACATTATTTAAAACATTAGAGAACCAGATCCAATTTCTGATATGCCATATAAAAATAAAAACTTCTCTAGTGTTTGGTGACATTCCATAACATGGTTGAGCAGGCCAGATACACTCAAATTGTGTGAAAAAATTACATGTTTGCACTCAATCTCAGGGAAATATCTCTTAAAGAGAAACCAGTACTTTTTACTTTTAAACAAAATTATATCTTTCAAAACACTTTGCCACATGATGGTGTCCCATAAATTTCCATTTCAGTGATGAGTGTGAATCGATATACGTTGGAGCATGAAAATTTCTCACATTAGCAAATGAAAGGGTTCTTTGTTGTCAAAGATAGTTTATATGAAAAATGAATATATATTAAAATTGTTTTCTTTATGGGAATTCATGAAGCACTTATCCCGGTGAAAGGATGTATAAGTTGAATATTGTAGTTTTTAAATGGACTGATTTTTCTTGTCATGATAATCAAGAGTTACCAGCGGGGTGACACGACAACACTGTATACAAACAACTCAGATTTCAGACAAAATCTGCTTAAAATTCATCAGCATGTTTTTTCTTAAGGCATATAGCACAGTGTGAAATTTTCTGTGTTACCTCTGTCCCATCAAGTTGTCTTGTTTTGTATCTGGTATAGAATCGGGCGTCTGTAAAGCCATTGTTGGATTTAAGCCTGATTTAACAACAAATAGGTCCTTCTAAATCGTGACCCAGAACTAAATCTCTGATCCCCTTTTCCTTGCTTATATGAGAAATCTGGACAATTGTTGATGTATTGTGACCTTAATTCCATATGTTTGAGCACTTGTTACATTTTTAGACGTCTGATGATTGGTTTTGTCCAGGTACTTGTGTTTTGTTTGTGGTTTTAGTTACAGGTGTTCTTTTTTTGCGGTGTTTACAGCAGCCTCTCTGTGGGTCAGCCGCTGATCTGATTCTCCTGTAGTGATAAGTAGCCCGGGCCTTCAACATACCTTATACAGGTATTCCTAACGACACGTAGGTATGTCATCTCTCAGGTGTTACAGAAATACACCTGGTTCTACCTGTACAGTATATATCCACTTAATGACATAATTTCACCTCCTCCCTAAAAAGCTAATCTCATGAAGGATTTGTATACCAAAGGGATACACACTTCAAAACCTTGATGTTCTCGTAATAATGTTACAAGTAGAAGGACCCCTACCAACTCAGGTATTTCATATACGTATCATGACACGGATTTAATGGAGTCATTAAGCTCTTCATTTCAGGTAAAATTCACCACATGACTTATTGGACCAACAGCTTCAAACCTACAAGTGACACAGATGTTTCTATGATGTTATTCCTTTACAATATATAACAAATGTTTATGTTACCAAATAAAGACAGAATCACAGAATAATTTGATATTTTCGATACTTGAAGATGTCAAAGAGATAAAATTCCCAACAATATTGTTCAATTCAAATAAAAAATGTCTGCATTGTGTAACAATAGTACTAAACGTCTGCACAAATTTGCATGTGTATTGACCGGGAAAAGTTTTATTTGGAGTCAATCTGTATGTTCACCAATTATTTCAGAAAGAAAGGAGTGCTTTTTAAACAAAAGTCAAACAGTAGATTTGAAAAATTCAAAAGTTTCAATAAAAACAGTGTAGAACTACTGGAGATTTTTATCATAATTTTCATGAATATTGGTTGTGAAATTTTGCCCACTAAGGGACAGACACTCCAGAGTCCTGTCCTCTGTCCAATTAAAATTTGAGTATGAGTAAGTGAAAACATTCCATTTATGTATGACGTGATTACTTACATACATCTATCATATGTATTTGGCTATAGATATAATTTAACACTTAACCTTGGTCAAGGTCATTGTCCCTAATTAAGGTATTAAGCAGTTAGCATATCTGCAGTATATCAACATTGATAAACGGTTTATTTGATAATAGAATGTATGACAAGCCTCCACCTCCCCCAAGTGTGGTGAGTACTCGCAGCATTACATAAAGAAACAGGCCCCACTTGTATAAAACATCTCAACTTGAGATTTCCTCAAGTCGAGATTTCCCTCAGCTGATATCTCCTTGAAAATATCTTGTATGAAAATTCCTCAAGGAATTTCAGGACATCCTAGCCGATGACTTCCTCCTGTTCCTTGAGAAAATTTTATAAAAGCCGTTTTTGAGGAGATATCAGCTGAGGAAAATCTCGACTTGAGGAAATCTCAAGTTGAGATGTTTTATACAAGTGGGGCCAGGTAAATAATTAAGTTTTTTACCTCTGCAGTAGACTCGGCTGGAGATCTCACATGACAAACATATGTGCTCGTGGATGAGATGTATGAGGTGTGTGAGGATTCCAACTAATTTACAAACAGCGATTTATTTACCAAGCATCGATTAATCAATATTCATTTGCAATTTATAAATATCATACTGTGATTCTATCTTCAATTTTTTTTTTTTTAGAAATTTGTGTTGTAATCTTTTTAACTTTACATGCTGTTTGCAATACCTCCCAAGTCAAACTTTGTCGGAACTTCCTTTAAGTATTCACAGACGAATCACAGTATTTATCCATTCTTACCGAAAGTCAGGGGTGGGCTTCTTACAGAACAATGAGAGAAAATTGATTTGTAATCCTTTTAAACAGAGACGTATATGGGTGGGCTTATTATCAGACAAGGTCATACTGCGAGATAAATATAACATGTCAAATTGGTAAACACTTGTGACAGCAAGTTTGTCAACCTACCTTACAAAAAATGTGATTTGGCTGAGCAGGTGTTTGGGATGCTAGCTCAGTTAAATAGTTGTCCTTTACCTACAGATAGCATTGTCTTCCTATATTAATCTACAATGTATTCATCTCATTGTTTGCCAAAGTTATTTCTGCTACAATACATTTATCTTTTTTCATGGGCATTTACTTATGTCAAGTAAAACATTACTAGATATATAATTAATGATAATAGGCACTGATTTGCATACGGAAACAATTCTGTAGCATTATACCAACTCTTCATCTATAAATAAAATGCCTACTTATATTTATAATAATAACAAGACTATGACAAGCACCTACATGAAATAGATTAATGAGATTTAGACTGTTTAATCAGCAACTAAAATAGCTTTTGTTGAAACATCTGACTGACATAGATCGTTAGACTTAAGGATACATGCTACCTAGAAAGCACAGCATACCTTTATTTTCATTGGAGTTATCTGCCCCTGAGGATGTTCTTAAATTGTACAAGTTAACAATATAATTCAGTTAAAAGACATTAAACCTGATAGATTGTAACAAATCATCATGTCTTCAAGATGGACAAACTGAAAATGTTCAACTCCAAGCTTTGGTATAAAACTAGAAAATGTCTGTAAGTTTCATACTTAAATTGACAAGTTGATTTAACGTACATGAATTTGGAATTTTGTTCTCTGGAAAAAATGAGGGAGTATATAAGTTCCTTATGCCTTAAAACCCACAAGTACCAAATTATGTAGAAATAAGATGATGGTCCTCTTTTATGAGTTATCTCCCCCTGGTGGCCATCTTTTTTTAGAATGGCGAGAAATTCAACACTGCATGAGGTCTTTCCATACTTGATATTTGTATGAAGTTTCATGAAAATTGCCTTCCGAATGAAGTTGTTAGGTGGTATATACTGATTTGGGATGCGACGTGACGGGACGCGACGCGACGGGACGGGACGGACGGACATAGGCAATGCTATATGCCCCCGGCCATAAATGGCGGGGGCATAAAAATTTACTTGCATGTCAAAGAATACATGATCTAATTTGAGAATGTGATGTTACATGCAAGAAGTACACACACACAAAACAAAATTTGAATTTTGCATAATATGGCACACAATCCTAAATCGAGGGCTAATAAATATACATAAAGTGGTTTGAAATATGATTAAGTACAATATTCCATCATCCCTGCAACTTAGCAACAAGTGTTCATATGCAAAATCTGCTCCTATCACAATGGCCTCATGTAGGGAAGGTAAGGACTCTTTTGGGAAGTAGTTGTAGGTCACGGTAAGGTATGTTATAACCTTAAGTAACATCTTTAATAATCAAAGTATAATTATAATACAGATAACGACACTGCCAATGGGTTGTAATGGTAGTCTGAGAATTTCTTAAGTAGTCACACTGGTGTTTCTCAAGGTAGAAATCACAAAATATTCAAAGAAAGTGTAAAACTCCCTCAATAGGGAGGTTTGTTCAAATCAAGTTTTTTTTTTCTCACTGAAGTATTACTATTCTCCTACAGATAAAATCATTTCAAGTCCAGATTTTAAGATCACTCAGGGGTCTTTATTGTGCCATAACACTGAAATATCATAACTGCAACAGACCAGTCTGACCACCATCTTATCTGACAAAATGACAGTGGTGGCATGTAGCAGTAATGACAGACCTGCCAATAGTGAAGCTGACAGGTAATGGTCTTACATCATTTTCACTCTTCTTTAAATAAACATCTAGGCAAACGTTTAAAAATATTCCGTAAAAGAAAACTTTGTTTAACGACATGAGATACATATCTGTTTGGGAGCAACAATAAAATCTATATATAAATCAAACAAAATTCTCAACCGACATTCATACATGTCTAGCTGAATGTATTTATTTATTCTGTGATGTAAGACTTCAGTGAATAGAGATTTACGACAAAGATTGATTACAGTAATTCCAACCTAAATGCCTTCTCGTTTTAGAAACCTTTTGACCTCCACACAGTGGGTGTTGTTTAAATGAAATGAACACTCGTGTTTGAATTAATTTCACCAACAGTAAACAATATTTCCCATTAAATAATCTACATCTAGTTCTCACCTCCTTTATAGTTTTAAGTTAAGGTTATATGCTACATACATAATACAGGTTACCTTACGTTTAATTTCCTACCCAACTATGTTATCCAACCCCTCTGAAATTCAGTTATCAGCTTATCAATAATTAATTATATTATAAGCATTTAAAAATCTATTCGTAATTAATACTTCATATTTGACTTTTTTTCTCTCTCCAGCTGATTATTGAGTGTAGATATGTACATGTAAGCTTAAATCTTATAATTAAATGGTTTTTTTTCTATATTCGTCATTTTGTCTCATGACATATCCTGACGAAGTGTTATTTTATGTAAATTGTACGAAATATAATTGTATCAAATATTGCTGTGGACATTTGTCAATAAGAAAAGTTTGTCTGAAGGCATTTCTTGGAAAGAAATATAAATAAGTAGATTTTACCAAAAAATCTTCTACATTCCAGATCTGAAGCTCACCCAGTGTCCACCCATGTTAGCCCAGGGTATTTTTGCAATCTTGGTTCAATAAGATACCACTTAACAATTCTTTCAGTTTATTTTACACACAAAGAAGAAATTCTTTCATTATCTGATAGATCTGTGGTATTATCCGTAAACAATTCATCCACAGTGGTTTAGTATGCTGGAGGGTGGTGTGACCAACACTTATCACAAGATCTCTACTTACATAAACAGTCGGGTGTAAAGACACCTCCCTGACATAGCCCTATAGAAATCCCATCAGCCTGCAGATATCAACATTGCTTTCTAAGTAGTTTCAGTCAACTTTCTGTTAAAAAATTTACACTAAAATTGATGTAAATATTAACATCAATCGTTTGCTAAATCTAACAAATAAAAAACATCTTCGTAGAGTACTTCATGTCTAATTCAAACGATAAAGTTGGAAAATATTTCAGATTTCGGTATTGGAAATTTCTGTATAAAGCTGTATAGTAATGTTAAGCTAACAAGGCTTCATTTCAGATGACCTATAAAGAATGTAAGTAATAATCTTTTACTCATTAACATTCCATAAGGAGACAACAAAGATGAATTAACACAGGATCAACAACAGTATGTAGAAATGCTGGTTTCCAATTCTGTCCTTTCATCAAGTTTAAAATTTACCAGTGTTAGATTTTACTGTTTTACAAAAATCAAAAACATTTTTGCTTGAAAGTTAAATTACTTACAGTATTTAGTATTTTTAAAAGAAACTGTTTGTGGGTCATTAAGAGGACCTTGGTATGTGCTAGCCAGAATATGAAAGTTGGTTGTGAGTAAATATTGAGTTGGTGGTCAGGTCCATATTTTGGGGTACTTAAACGTGTAACAAAAGAATAATTAATAGAATTAATGCTGTTTTTTTTTTTGGTTAATTCACATATCCTATTTTTTTTCCAATTTTCATATTGAGGTTATCTTTTTTTTTTTTTTTTTTAACTTTTTCATATTATGTAATTTTGGAAATTTTTACACATATACTAGAGTGTTGAATTCGTCAAAGTTTATCTAATTATCTTTAGTTTGTCCCGATGAGACAGTTGTCCTACAATCCAGGTAGTTCAGATTTTCCAAGGTTCCACCACCTATTATACTGATACTGCAGTTTGAGATCATATAATTCAGGATATTAATATGTAGAAAAAACTGCAAACCCACTAAGAGGACAAAGATTCTGTGTATAGACTCATATCTCAAACTTTATGAGGTAAATCTAATATTCAACCAAATAAAAACACTCACATTACAGATTAGAGACCTGCAAAGCATACAAATTAACAAAAGATAGAACGTCTCATAAAATTCAACGATGACATCAAAAAACCTTTATATCCTCGGCATACAGCAGACAGAGTCATCCAAATCATGTGATTTTTAAATCACATACTTTCTAAAAATAGCAACAGAAGAATTGAATATACATGCAATTTTAGATGTAATACAAGGAGTCTGGAAATGAATCATGGGACGTTATCTCCATATAGTGATTAGTGCATCGGCCATCTGTGACAGTAAACCCCATTATATTGTATCACATAACCATTTTAATGCAACAGATACTGTATTATCTGACAAACCAATATAGAAAATATTTCCATTTATTTTTTTACTTTATAACAATAAAAAAAAACATAAACATTTTTCTTTAAATCCTTAAAAACAAATTTTCATTGATGTTTTTGTTCAAATACATAAACAGTACAAGTCCTAGATAGTCCAGAGGATTCCAAAACATTACCTCTTATTCAAAGTTAACAGGTTGAGTTTACTGAGAACAATAAGATGATGCTGGTTTATCATTTACTTACAGTAAATTGGATTGGCTTATCATTGGGCATGGGCTTATTACCGTAATATACAGGATACTAATGATAGGCAAACCAGTCTTTAGATCTAGGCCGACTCAGATTTTAAAGTGAGTTCTAGTTTTGATTTCATATTGATCATGGTGTCCTATCTCAATATCTCAGGGAATTCTTTTCAAATATACCAAAAAAATTACCTTCTATGTTTTTCTGGATACTTATGTAGCTAATCTACTTTTAACACTGGCAATATCCTGAAAATATAATTAATTCTGCCAAAATTGTAGTCTGAGAAAATGATATCAATAGTTTCAATATATATTCTTTGGGGAAAAACCCCCCGAGAGAAATATCCCTTGGTAATTGTGTAGTACTGTACTGGTAATCATCTAGACACATACTAGAGAGTAATCTCTCAGGATAATTGCTAAGGAATATACTAGAGAGTAGTCACCCTTGATGAGTGTACTGAAATATGATAAAAAATAGTCTCCATTGATAATCGTGTAGGAATTTGCTTGAAAGTATTCTCCTTTGAGAATCGTAAAGGAAAACATTAGAGAGTTATTGCCCTTGATGATAATGAAGGAATTTATATTAACGAGTAGCCTTTATCACAATCAAGAATATGATCAAGAATAAATTTGTGGTTTGAAAAAAATCCAGAATAAGGACTTGCGAGATCTGTGAAGCTTAAGGATGTAGCCAAGTGTTGATGTGGTGAAATTGAATGACACTTCCTTTATATCACTTTCAGACCTGAAGAGCTTTGGGTCCTAATTTGATAGGATCAAGTTACGTCTCTACATTTATATCCTTATATGTTATTTTTCTCTGAAATTAATGAGTGTTTATGGTGACACAACATAAGATCCCCAGTTTTTTCCCTTGTGTCTGTTGGATGACATCATCTAATATCACCTCTTATGTCTTTTTTTCCGTCTTTGGTGTCAAACACCAAATCAGGGTGACGTCTAAACGCAATAAGAAGCTTTACAGAACATGCTGCAGGAGACTTCAGCATAAAAGCAACGTTTCTAATCTCTTCAATCAATACACCAGTTAATTTTTAAAATATTCAATGCATTACAATACTATAGGAATGCAGATATAAATGTTTAATCAGAAAGAGATTGTTACAGTTTTGTTCAGTGTTGGAGTTTCTTGCAACAGGCAAAGTCCTTTAATAAAGGAGAGATACATAGGGAGTCACATCTAAAGAGAATCAGGAAAAACATACTAAGGGATGTAATAGAATGAGAGGAAATGGCATCAATGTTGGTTGGTTGGGGGAAGTGGCATCAATTTTGGTTGATTGGGAGAAGTGGCATCAATGTTGGTTGGTTGGGGGAAGTGGCATCAATTTTGGTTGGTTGGGAGAAGTGACATCAATTTTGGTTGGTTGGCGGAAGGGGCATCAATTTTGGTTTGTCAGTGGAAAGGAGCATCAATTTTGGTTTGTCGGGGGAAAGAATTCTAGTTTTGCTGTGGGAAGAGGCAATAATTTTGGTTTCTGAGGTGAATTGGCATCAATTTTTGTTTTTCACTCTTGGGGCATCTGGTTGATCAGAAACGTAGAGGCATCAATTTTGGTGATTTCAACAGAATACAGAAGTTCTACTGAGGCCAGAGGGACTCTATTCTTTCCCCAAACCTGCAGGAAACTGACACAGATTTTTTCTGTAATATCAACTACAACATGTACAATTAAAAGTGTCCAAGATAAATATATTGTAGACTGTGTATATCTGCATTTTCCACTTAATAAACTGAAAGTAGACTATACAGCCTGAACATCCAATAAAGGAAGGCAGGATATTTCAATGAGAGTCATTGTGTCTAAAAAAAGACGAAACATTTCTTTACTTTGTTCACACAGGAATTTAAGACATGAAACACAAATATCCATTAAGGTATAGACAGATGTCATGGTGTAGATATATATATATGTGCAGATCAATCGATTGGATCAATACTGCACAGAGTTAGTGAGAATCCTAGACTATCTGTGGGGGACAGACTTATACCTTAACAACAAGTTGACTGCGGTATCTCTATTCCAGGGTTTACCTTCAGCTCCCTTTCTACCATACAAAGGGGATATCATATCTCTGATGACAGTGACATTCTCAGACGGTACCTCTGATAATGTGTTCAAACATTTAACAAGTTATCTGATTGGTCAGGATCAGTGGCGACTGCATGTCAACTTGTGTACAAAAGCTGCCATGTCAAATAAAACAACTGAGATCAATATTCACTAGTAATTTGGGAACGTTTCATTTATTTTAGACGGTTTTCCTTCACATTATAAATGACAAACAAACATTCATCCTGGTTCTGATGAATTTAACACACACTCTTTAGCTAAACGATATTTAGGCTTTTCATGGAAACAGACTACAAGTGGAAAGATAGCAATGCCCAAAAGAATGTTTCTCTAAAAGTATGTCACATATCATGTCTCATTATGCAGATCACATGGGACCAAAATTCCAAAAGTAGCTCAAATCACATGATAGCCTATACGACTTTTCGTTAGGAGCCATTACTGATGGTAAACAATACGGTGGTGTACCCTGCACACAAGAGTAAATTGTTTTTATCGTGTAGACCTTTAACATAGGATTGCTGGTATGATAGAAGGCTTACTGTCTTCATAAAATTGGTCTCTCATAAATGACTGATTCTATCTCCGACATTGAGATATATGTCTATTTCATGAAGGAACCCACTATATTGTTCTCTTCAGATCAATATTTTGGAGAGATGCTTTCCGAGGGTTGTTTTAAAGAGATGTTGTCCTGTCATACTTCTCCTTGTGCACTATTTATTTGTGTAGAGTATTAGTAGCTAGAATAACAAATTGTTTATCTCTTTTCCATATTTGGTCGTGAGCATCATCTGTCCAAGTTTACATTACCCAGAGATTTCCTCAAAGCTAACGACATGAGATAATATTTGTAGAGAGCATTACACCATGAGGAACAAAATCGATGGAGAGTTTTGTCACACCTAGTTCCCTATCTATAGCCTGTGGTGTCATGTTTACTTTGTAAAATTAGAATATGGGGTGTTGCTCTCAGTATTCCCAGTCCGGCTATCAATAAAGTCCAGTTTCTATAGACCACAAAATGAAGGACACAAAACAAATCACCTCTAGACTGTTTGGCTTTTCATTGATCTTCTCCCTACTCAAGGGTCTTCATTTCAACCAATCAGCATCAGAATTTCAATTTAAAAAAAAAAAAAAAAATTCCCTGCTAATGTGGCTATTTTTTGGAAGGTTCTATTTTTCAAGGACAGGAAAAAAAAACTAAAAATTGTAAAGAATTGTACCTTGCAAAATCTATTGATTAGTATTCCTTCTCCGTTTCATAAATTCTGTCAAAAGCAATCCTTTTTTTTCAAACTGCGAAAATATAAATTATCTATAAACAATTTTTAATATACTTAGCTTCATGAGGGGGTCTTCAGGGATTTTGTACTCGAACGTCATACATTTTTCATTTTTAGGCAACATTAATGAAAAAAAACAGGTGCTCTATTGATTCTGATAAAGAATGAATGAACCAAGCTGTCTATTAATATCATGATTCATGCAACAAAGAACTACAACTAGAAAACTGAACAACTATTTGAGCCGTTTCTTCATATGGCAGTGTTCAATATGATGCAGTTTTTAAAATTTTTTGTCTTTTTCCAGCTCCTGAACATCATGTTAAGCACAACTAATGCCATTTTTGGGTAATTATGGTATATTGTCAAACAAAACTGTTCCCAGTAACTCTCTTTCTCAAATTTCAGCTATCTCATCCTTATATGTCAGTCCAGGTGTAAGGTGATTCCCCGTTTCTGTTATCCCATTAACCATATGTCAATCATACAGTATTACATATCTAAACCAAAACCAATCCTCACAGCTAAAATCTATCACAATGATTTTCATAATTGTCATCTGCTAAACCACATCTTTGCAAAAATTGGGATTTTCAAACGATTTGTCACAATTTTGATGTGGTAACTGACAATATCCTAGCTGGGATTTATGTCAGAACCATTAACACAGAATACCTATCAATATTGTGGATCTGCATGCAAATGCGCCGGAGGTTTTTCATTTATTAATAAAAAGGCAACCAATATGGCCGGGACAACATCTCAATACCTCTAGACCCAATCTTGTTAATAAAACCTTGATGAACATAAACTACAGACGGTTAGTCCGTACAAATACAGTCTTCCTACCTGATACCTGTATCTTTAATGTGGTAATTTGTGGATCTTAGTTAAACAACCAAGACAAATTAGTGATATACTGTCCTATGTTTATATGTCTAAAATGTTGGAATAAAATGGCACAGAACAGAATTTCTAACCTCTTGTCAAATAATATCTGGTCGAGACTTTCAAAATCAAGGGCTAGAGGGCGTTTTAAAGGGTCTTCGGGCAAAAAGACCTTAAAATCAATTCTATCTTATATCACATTTGTATGTGGTGAGCTGATCTTTTTTGTTATGTCTGATCATTATTATAATTATGTTGGATCCAAGAAATGAAATCCCAAACTTTTGAATACTCAAGAGCTTTGAGCATTTCTCATGATTTGAGCAGGTCATTATACGGTCGATATCATGTTGACCAGACAAGACCAAATGAGTTGGTGATACTGTGAAGACACCTTTGTGATATACTGTTAACTGTCTTTCTTAGGTCTGAAATGTACAATAAGGAAAATGGCTCACCATACGGCATAGAGACCTTCAGTCTACTCAACCCTACGTGGACAGGAATGTGTATGTATGTTTGCTAGGACTTTACAAACCTTGCTTGGACATTGCTGCTGTTTCTAATTGTCTTATGCCCACTTTCTATATGGTCACTTGTATGTAGTATGATATATATGTCCGCAGTTCAGCTTCTGATGTTCCAGTTGTTCCTAATCAACCTACTAACATGTACATCACAGTGTGTCTTTGTGAATACCATCATAACAACCGACATTAAGTTCCTAGTTCTAGGGCTACACATCCAGTGGGGAATGTTACTAACAGACACATATCATTTGATGTTGCAAATAGACACAGTCTCTCTATGAAAACAGGACCTTGAAAACTCTTGGTAAAAGCAGGTTATCATAGCAATCCCTACATGATCTTAAAAATAGTACCTTTGTAGCTATGAGTGCAGCATCTTCATGGTCATAATTTTGCAGTACCTTTGTGGCCATAATTTTGCAGTAACTTTGTGGCTATAATTTTGCAGTACCTTTGTGGCCATGAATCGCAGTAATAATTTGCAGAATCTTTTTGGCCTTATTTTCAGTATGTTACTGGCCATGATTATAGTACCTTGGTGGCCATGAATAAAGTACATTGGTGGCTATGAATACAATACCTCGGTGGCCATGAATACAATAGCTTGGTGGCCATGAATACAGTACCTTGGTGGCCATGAATACAGTACATTGGTGGCCATGAATACAGTACATTGGTGGCCAGGAATACAGTACATTGGTGGCCATGAATACAGTACATTGGTGGCCAGGAATACAGTACCTTGGTGGCCATGAATACAGTACCTTGGTGGCCAGGGATACAATAGCTTGGTGGCCATGAATACAGTACCTTGGTGGCCATGAATACAGTACATTTGTGGCCATGAATACAGTACATTGGTGGCCAGGAATACAGTACCTTGGTGGCCTTGAATACAGTACCTTGGTGGTCATGAATACAGTACATTGGTGGCCATGAATACAATACCTTGGTGGCCATGAATACAGTACACAAATGGTCTTGACTTCAAGGTTATTAAAGCAACATCATATGAATTCATGAATTCATCAACGAAAATCATGGCATGAATACTGTATTTTTGATGGTCGTTGATATGATACAACATATCACTTTGAGCATTATTTGGTTAGTGAAGGCTCCTGATATCAACCAATCAGAAACAAGTGAGTTTGTTTTTCATTAATGTCATGTTTGTACCCTACATCATATTCTAATTTACAGGAGACGGGAGATCAGCTGGACTGACAAGGAACCCACATATCAGTAATGTTAATAGCAGTCAACAGACGTACTCGGAACTAGTATCATACATTCATGGAGCGGAGACCTGAATCAGCAGGACTGACATCTGACATTGAACTATTGTGTTTGATTACCACCATGCACAGGATATGACTGGTCCATTTGAACATGAAACCCATCACACTGTGGGCTTACAGATCCACAAAGCTTATATACTGTCTATATACATCAGGTCTTGATGGAGTGAACAGGACACTAGATATAATCTTAAAATATGGCAACATGCACCCCTACAGCAAACATCATTCTGGAATTCTGATCATATGGCAATATTGCTGAATATCAAGTACACAGAATCCTTCCTTCATTCTCAATCTCTTCAGTTTCATTCTGTAACACAGATAGATACACGGGACTAATGCTATATTGTTCTAGTCATTATTTCGAAATAACTGTAAGCAGAATGCTGGAAATCAATTTTATATCATAGTGAAGTATTATTGTAGGGGTTTATGTAATACTGCTATTAGAATACTTCCTCATCATTCAAAATGATGACTATCTTATCCTGTATAGGTGTTTCTTGTTTTCTGGTCCAGCTGTTTCATCCCTTCATCACTGATTATTTGAACCCTTTCCCTCTTATAGTCCGACCGCTCCGTCAATATGAACCCTTTCCTTTTTCTGGCAATAATGTTCCATCCTTTTATCATTTATTGGTTCTGTGAATTTTTACCCTTATTTAGCCAGAACTCTCTCTTCCCGCCAGAGTGTTCCACCTATTGATTCTGGGAACGCTTTCCCTTTATCATATGTTTACTGGGTACTTGAAAGCCTTCCCTTTTCTGGCCGGAGTGTTTTATTCCTTCATCATATTGTTACCGAGTATTTGAAAGCCTTCCCTTTTCTGGCCGGAGTGTTTTATTCCTTCATCATATTGTTACCGAGTATTTGAAAGCCTTCCCTTTTCTGGCCAGAGTGCTTCATTTTAGTCTCAGAATACTTTATTCGAAGCTGAACTGCCTCACTACCTGCAGACATCTTTCTCATCTGTGTGTTACTGACTTCTACCACTTCCTGTTCATGGTCAGTACAATGATTGATAGTTGTTTGTTTAAAAACAATGATAAAGACATTGATCGTTGATGTTTGTCATGAATACAAAACAAGTTAGTCCCTTGTGTCATTAAAAGTTAATTACATATTTGCATATCGTGGTCATGGTGACTGGTGGAATGATGGTTAAATGTTGTGTCTATCATATTTAGGTACAATAACAATAAAGGTAAATAGGTAATACAAATTTAACTGGTCCTGATGACCAGACATATAATACATTTAATGGTCAACCATAACTCAGTACGTCCAGACATACTTATATTTTATGAGAAATGTTCATTCTGGGTTCTATCATCAACTTAACACAATTTAGGGCAAGAAATATTTACAGCTGAAATATATATCACGGAGTATCAATGTAAAATACACTAGCTAATTACATATTTATCAACAGTGGTTAATATCACTTTTCTGCTTAATGTAACATTTCCCTTTGAAAATTGACAATTGATGCTTTTAAAGGAAATATACAATATTCCTTTTTATTTTCTGCAGGAGAGTTGAAAGGGAGGAATGTTTAACAATGAATAACAGACAATGAACACCTTTGGGTTTTGTTTGTTTTGACAAATGTCATATGTTTACAAATAAATCTGATACAATGTTCATTAAGTGGACTTGTGCAGGTACTTACAAGGACTCAGTGCCTAGACACTTATGGGGTGGGTGCTTAAGGATTTACCACGACTGAGGTACCTAATGGGTATAAGTATTTAATACTTACTTAAGGGCTTATCCATACCTGAGGTATCCTAGGGGGAGCCACCTGTCTTAATCATTAATAGGTATTGTATGTGTTTGTTTATCCTGGAAGAGCTTTAAAAAGGAGAATACAGATTGAAGAAATTCCCTGGGTATACCTGAAACATCCACTATTTCTAGAAAATTAAATCTATAAATATTTGACCAAAGGCAATTTTAATTTAACATTTTTTGCCTATTTTTCAACGAATCAATTACCGCTAGATTGTCTTCTTTTTGACAGCAAATATATTACTACAGTTGTACACATCTACAAAATTGGAAGAAAACTGTACCACTGAGAATATATACAAAAATAAGCAACCATTAATATATTCATGTCTACAAGTTGTAGAATATCATTGAAGGTTTGCAGCCGAGGTGAAAGAGTTCCAAAAGCAAAAACTATAATTAAACAGAGGAAATAGCTCTTCCTTTGCCACACTAATTAAAATAAAGTACTTGACAGAGTTGTGAGGGGACCCTAGGGGGACAGAAATATTTCTGTTTAAAGGGTAAATGTGGATGAGGGTGATAAAAAGCATGGAAATGTAATTACAATGTGATTATGTCCCCTACCTATGTCTATTTAAATCCCTCAAAGAACCCTGGGAAACCAACAGGCACTGATAGGATCGCCAGCCACTGGTGTTTTATTTCCATTTGAAAACACAAGATAAGACAAAAGCAACCAAAACACTAGTGGAGTTATGTATCATTGCTAGCCATATCTTACCAATGTTCCATAGTTACACTTAGCGACAACATCACCACAGTGATTACAGCACCACTGACTTCCTAAACCTAAAATTGAATCAATGCTTACTCTTTGATGTCTAAGTGGGGGCTACTTGACCCTGATCTAAAAAAAAAATTCCTATATGGAACATCGGCCAATGACATATTCTCCCAAAAATACTTCACATCAATCCTCCCCATCTTGCTGTCTCTTTTCCTTTCTCAACTAATTCTCAATTAATTTAAATTTTGGTCTGGTTTTATGGATAGTAATGCAGAATTCTGGAAACCCTGGACTCCATTGATGCAAATGATAGTATGAAATGTTTGAGATTTTCCAGATTATTTGTGCGGCTCCATCTTTCATTGATTACCATTGGAACGTTTACTAGATTCCATTATTTTTGCTTCAACATATCGCATCACATACTGTAGTTATCCAACAATAGGCCCATGTCTGGAAATAAACCTTCTATTCAAACGCTCGTTAGATTCCATCAGTTTTCTTCAACATATCACAACACATACTGTAGTTATTGAACAAATAAGCCAATATCTGGTTATAAACCTTAAAAATGAAGTGTGCTAGACTCATACTGCTTGCTTTTAAGTAGAACTATGATCAAATATTATCAGCATAACATCCTGCACTCCCAGCCCCCTCAGTCCCTCTTCCCTTCAGGTTATTGCAGACAACAACTAACAGCCATTTTGCATTGACAATATTGAAATTAATTTTTTGGTCATGTTTCTGTTATGATGTATTTGTGACAAATTTTAAGTAAGCCTTAAGCTAAAACAGTTGTTTCTGGGTTAATGTTGAAAGTACAGACACCCTTTTGTGTAGTGGTGTACAATGTGATTGCGACAACAAGGAAAGCTCTGTCAATTTATCTGATCCCCGACAAACAGATACACACTACAATCAATCATTATGTAATATTTTATATATAAAACAGAAGAGAAAATAAACCTACACTAAGGACCTACACTGAATTACATGCAAGCAGCAGTAAACATTTAAGACCAATTCACAAGGGCAGGCCTCTCATGCGATGTATCTAAGTGAATTTGGGTTCAAACAGAATTAGATTGAAAGAAAGAACAGCAGCATATGGAAGCTATCTTCAGTGATCAGTTTGTATTAAGACGAAAATTTATACAACATGATGATTTGTTGATACAGTTAACTGTACTAAGGTCTCCCCAGGGATAGAGCAGTGATTGATTTGGGGGTGGGGGCGAGAGAGATTCCTGGGAATTAGGAACATAGGACAAAACATAACAAGTTTAATTTCTGTTGCATTCTTTGGTTGGATCACTACTATGGTTGAGATGTAAGAGATAAAAGTAGAAAGTAGGGGAGAATATTTGTACAGCCAGCAGGTGTTTAAGTGAGGAGAACAGGGGGAGAAGATGAGGAGGAGGCGGAGATATTGGAGGTGGTGGTAGTGGTGGTGGTGAGGAGGAGGAGGAGAAGGAGGTGGAGAGATGGAGGTGGTGGTAGTGGTGGTGGTGAGGAGGAGGGGGAGGAGGGGGAGGAGGAAGGGAGGAGGAAGATGAGAATGAGGCGGAGAGATGGAGGTGGTAGTAGTGATGGTGGTAAGGAGGGGGAGGAGGAGGAGGAGGAGAGATGGAGGTGGTGGTAGTGGTAGTGGCGAGGAGGAGGAGGAGGAAGAGGAGGGGGAGGAGGAGGAGGAGAGATGGAGGTGGTGGTGGTAGTGGTAGTGGCGAGGAGGAGGAGAAGGAGGTGGAGAGATGGAGGTGGTGGTAGTGGTAGTGGCGAGGAGGAGGAGGAGGAGGAGGAGGAGAAGGAGGCAGAGAGATGGAGGTGGTGGTAGTGGTGGTGGTGAGGAGGAGGAGGAGGCAGAGAGATGGAGGTGGTGGTGGTAGTGGTAGTGGTGAGGAGGAGGAGGAGGCGGAGAGATGGTGGTGGTGGTAGTGGTGAGGAGGAGGAGGCAGAGAGGAGGTGGCAGTGGTAGAGGTGGTAGTGGTGGTGGTGGTGGTGGTGGTGGTGGTGGTGGTGGTGGTGGTGGTGGTGGTGGTGTGGGAGGAGAAGGAGGCAGAGAGATGGAGGTGGTGGAGGCGGTGGTAGTGGTAGTGGTGGTGGTGGTGGTGGTAGTGGTGGTAGTGGTGGTGGTAGTGGTGGTGGTGAGGAGGAGGATGTTCATTAATTACACATTTAGACCACAAAACTGCATTGTTGAGATAAATAGTAAATTACCATAAGTAAACATACTACAGGTGTCCTGTACATAGGTATAACAATGGGAAGGAATGGACATAGTCTGGCAAATGTTGTGGATTAGTAAGGATGAATAACCGAGGGTCAACCCAGTGGAGTCAATATTGTGGTCAGTTAGCACAATACCTTAATTAGGGGCATATACGTGACTTATACATATCATTGGAATTTGATGAGTTTTTACATCTTTGTAGTCTGTATGTAGGAATTAACTGCAGGTTATTTTCCAAATTTGTTAATACTGGATTTCTGAAAAAAGGATGTATTAAATGAAGGTAGATTTACTTATTTCCTTGTTTAGTTTCCACATATATACATACTTAAGTAATTTGTGTGTTTGAAACAATGAATCACCTCTACATCATCCCTGATGTCGGTCAACCACTGATTGTTTGGTGTTGGGGAGGAGGATTTACCCCCCACCTCCATCATCTATTAACAATACTGTAACTGAGTCAGTATGTAAACAGATAGTATTGTAATCTGATCCAGTTTAATGTCCCAGTTAGGACCTGATGAATCCACTCCTCTCAAGAACAAACTCCTTCCTTCCCTTAAAAACCCCAATTCAGACAAATATTATCATGATTCTTGAACCCTTTCCGTGTAGGTCAGCCTCTGACCTCTTGGATACATCAGGGGGCAGCCATATTCTGTTTGTAAACCTGACTGATGCTGAGCTCCGAGTCAGAACTGGCTAAGATCATCAAGTGTCATGTCTGTTTGTAGGGTAGTACCAGCATGCTACCAGACACAGAGTTGAAAAGACATTGTTAGTATATAAAAATAAGATGGACTCACCCCTGGTTTGGAAATGTCTAAATGTAAAAAATTGTATGATGCCCTTATTGGTATCCTGCTTGAGTGTTATAGCCGACTTATGGAGAGGGTGTCAGCACTGTAACAGTCTGGACATGGGGCACTTGTATGTGTGTGTGTGCATGTGTCATTAATGTTAGAGTGGGGCACAATGTGGGGAAATTATAACTTATAAAAGTCAAACCATTTCCTGCTGCAGCTAAATCAGAAAACAAGAATACCCCACAGGATTATTTAATGTCAATTAATGCTAAATAAGAGTGGGTTGAGGGGGTTGGGGAGGAGGTTAGGGAATGAGTCAGTCTTATTTCAGTTTGCTACTTTTAAATGATTTTGGAAAGTCAGTATTTTATGTTGGACTGACTTAACTTATTTATTACACTGTGACAATGACAAAATTATTCACCGATTTAATAAGTAATGATTATAAGCACCAAACTAAATGGAAGTATCAAGAAATGTATATATATATAATCTGACTTGTAAAATCAGACAAAATCTGTCATAATAAAAACAATATCAGTCAGACAGGGGCACTATGTATATAATTAATTACCAGATTATCAACGCATGTGTGAACAAGTACAATCCAAATGTGGCCAACCCCTGGACCTTGATAATCCGAAACAACAATGAAACGCTGTAACAATGTCTGTTAGCGATTTAAATTTGAATTGATATTGATAACCATAGAAAATGGTCAACCATGAAATGAACCAGATTTTTATCGACGTGTTATCAATTCTTCTATATTTATCCTGTTAGATAATTCATGTGGTTTGATATTAGTTACTGGCATAATGTGATTAATATCAAACACATAAAAAAAGATAACAATTCTTCTGAGTTTCAACACATCGGCTATATTGATCTATTTACAGATGTGTATATGTGCTATGTAAGCTTAACATAATAAAACTTCCATAGAAAAACGATCACATTCACTCAATTTTTCATAAAATAAAAAAAACAAATTCCCAAGATTTCTTTCACATATTATATGTTTTTATATCAAAAACAAAATATATCTAGAACTACATGGCATTAATTAGAAAGAATTAAAACAGAATTTTTTTTTTTTAAAGCTGATATCATCAAGGGGATATGATGAGGCATGTGATATATCAGACTTGTGACATATGACGGTTTTGTGTGTCTGTACTTTTACGATTATCGATTATCGTGTCTGCTTCACCTAGTGCTAACACTCAAAGATTATCTCCCTTATCTAAACAAGATTCCAGGGCTTTGTAAGTTTAACATTATCTACTCATACAAATCAGAAATGACAAATCTGAAAATGTCACGACAACATCTCTGCTACCAAGTTCCGCTTCATAGAAGTGATACTGCATGAATGGATCAAGGCATCAAGATTTCACGCGAATATTCATAGGATTAATTCATTACTCAATGCTATAAATAGCTTTCTTAAAGTACAGTGACCAATGAGATTTAACGTGTTTGATATAAAACATTTTAACTTCTTCTTTTAACAGTTCTAAAGGATCTAGTTAGCAGCATTTTGTGTTGTTGGTCTTAGATTTAAGTAATCTTTATTAGAAAATGATTAAATATGGATAGAAGTTTAATTATTGTCAACCATCAGTTTAATTTTCTATGAAACCAACATTAATGGCTAATTACTGTTGTAGTGAGAATGTTAATATGTACACGGAGACAGTACCTTTACATTAAATCTAGTCAATGACTCTACGGGGAAATTTCAGCTCAATTAAACCAATAAAATAAGATTAGAACATCTAAAATAACATTTTCAGTGTGACAATGAAACAACAATGTTTCCCTGAAGTGAAGTTTAATAGTTCTATAAACACATGGCATTACTTCCTGGACACTGTAAATAGAACAAGATTTTCTAACGACTGCAAGTATTCTTCCCATTTCTGGTCAACTTTGATTAAGTTAAAGTGAAAACGTTACCCTAGAGACTAACTACACAGCCATTACAAACAAACAGTTATTTTTACATACATATTGTTATTATCAATTACATGAAATTTTGTAAAGTCTCCAGTGTTCTTGGTGTTGGGATCACATCTAATATATAGAAAACACTACAGTTAAAGTTTTGTTTATAAGCTGTACCATTAGGGCCATTTGGAGACAAAGTCTCTTTGTAGAAGCTGGTGGCTCCCTCAATGAACAACATATGGAAGACCAGTCACATGTCATTAAGAGCAATTTCACATGGCATGGAGTGGAAGTCAGTAAAAGTGTCTTCCCTAAGGACAAAACCAGGATAGTCTTCAAATCTCAGCTTCCTCAGAAACGAAAAAACTGCAACTGGTCAGGATCATCTAACTACACATCCAGCCTTCCTTCCCACAATCACTATAGGTAAAATACAGGTGATATAACATACCTTGATGTCGTCAGTCACACATTTCACTTACACAATTACCTACACTTATAGAGTGTGCTAATTAGATCCGAAATACTTTTCGTTGAGGTGAATGTCACCTGCAGGGCATAATGAGATTACATTTCTGATAAAACACATTCCTGCCACAATTTTATTGTAATTGAGTGATAAAAACACTGCTTGAGTAAGGGAACAGTAAAAAAACATACAAAGTAAGGCAACAGTTAAAAACATACCTAGTTTTCTGTTTGAGATTTCCTCAAGGTACCAGATGTGTAATTATACATGTAGAGTTTCAATCTCTGAATCTTCTACTTGTATCAGAAACAGGTAATAGGCTTTCCTTGGAGAACTTCCTGGAGCCAATATGGACTCAACCAAATTTAAATGATTTAATATCAATATATTCTACATAAATTTAGATTTACCTATTGCAAATTTTTTTATCAATTAATCCAATTGAATTTTAAAATGAAAACAAACTAAATTTGCTAAGGATTTGATCTACAAAGTAGTCAGCTTGCGATATTGTGTACCTTTTATTTCTCTAATTGAAATAAAGATATGAATGATGATTTCTTGTGAGAGTTCTTTTAAACATTTTTGACGATACAAATTTGTCAAGACCCCTACTGGTAGTCCAGGGGGAGATAATCAACTGCACTTAATCTAGAACAAAAAACTATCAGAAAACAATAATACATTTGGTATGTAGCCAAATGATGTGACTTTTCTGGCCTCAAAGCACCTCTTGTCTCTTTTTGTTAGAAAATCCTACCACTAATGGGGGAGTGTATCATCATCTCCGTTTGTTTCAGGATCCTACCACTGTCTGGGAGATTATACTATCATCTCTGTATGTTAGGGGGTCCTACCACTGTCAGGGAGACTATACTACCATCTCTGTATGTTAGGGGGTCCTACCACTGTCAGGGAGATTATACTATCATCTCTGTATGTTAGAGGGTCCTACCAATGTCAGGGAGACTATACTACCATCTCTGTATGTTAGAGGGTCCTACCACTGTCAGGGAGATTATACTACCATCTCTGTATGTTAGAGGGTCCTACCACTGTCAGGGAGACTATACTACCATCTCTGTATGTTAGAGGGTCCTACCACTGTCAGGGAGACTTTACTACCATCTCTGTATGTTAGAGGGTCCTACCACTGTCTGGGAGATTATACTATCATCTCTGTATGTTAGGGGGTTCTACTACTGTCAGGGAGACTATACTACCATCTCTGTATGTTAGGGGGTCCTACCACTGTCAGGGAGACTATACTATCATCTCTGTATGTTAGAGGGTCCTACCACTGTCAGGGAGACTATACTACCATCTCTGTATGTTAGGGGGTCCTACCACTGTCAGGGAGATTATACTATCATCTCTGTATGTTAGAGGTTCCTACCACTGTCTGGGAGATTATACTATCATCTCTGTATGTTAGAGGGTCCTACCACTGTCTGGGAGATTATACTATCATCTCTGTATGTTAGAGGGTCCTACCACTGTCAGGGAGACTATACTACCATCTCTGTATGTTAGAGGGTCCTACCACTGTCAGGGAGACTATACTACCATCTCTGTATGTTAGAGGGTCCTACCACTGTCTGGGAGATTATACTATCATCTCTGTATGTTAGAGGGTCCTACCACTGTCTGGGAGACTATACTACCATCTCTGTATGTTAGAGGGTCCTACCACTGTCTGGGAGATTATACTATCATCTCTGTATGTTAGAGGGTCCTACCACTGTCAGGGAGACTATACTACCATCTCTGTATGTTAGAGGGTCCTACCACTGTCTGGGAGACTATACTATCATCTCTGTATGTTAGAGGGTCCTAACACTGTCAGGGAGATTATACTATCATCTGTGCATATTACGGAGTAAACCATTCACAGCCAGATATGTGTGTTATGAAAGTTCCATGTTTAAGGGGACCATAATTTTTCAAAATTTATTGTTGGTCAATTTGTATTGATCTATATGATACTTTTCATTCTAAAATATTAAACGAAATGAACCATCAAAATAGAGCATTTATGTCTACATTAAAAAGCTTTAAAAGACACTGTCCTATTGATGTTGATGTACAGAATACTAATAGACTGACTTCAAAGGGAGACAATTCTATACACACGAAAAAAGCCTTTTATCGTGCCTAGATAATGATGGCAGGGTTTTCAGTCTATTATCGTATATACTTCATAGCTAATATGCAATGCATGCGCTGTGTGACATTATCGTTAGTATAAAGACTTTGACAACCTTACTTCAGTATACATGACAAGAACAGCTAATGTACCTTAAGTAGCTAGATAGTATGGAAGTCTGTCCCGTCATTGGACACCGATTCTAAATACACAAAAAATACCAACTAAAAACGGTGTTAAGTAATGAAACCACGTGTAAGTTATATATCAACATATTTAATTTTATCTCACAGACTGAAAGGGTGTTGAACACATTTATATGATAGAATCTCCAATTGGTATTTATTTCTATATTATACTGTGATAGACAATGATTAAAATGCAGATTTAAATCAATTTTTCTCTTCATTTAGCTAAATCACAACCATTCACCTGTTAATGCTACCATGATGAAAAGTGAACTATGTTAATGAATGTATACAAATACCTGTAGTGTTTTACACGTCTGGACATCCAGACCAGGAACCCACTGTTCAATATCTATGGAAATTCTGATTAAGTTAACTAAGATGGTTTTTTCTCTCTGACAAATTTATTCAAAGTTGTAATGGCAACTGTTACAATCTTGTTCCATTTCATAAACACTGGAACTGACAATAAGTTAACATGTGGAATGTTTCTAAAACTACGACTTGGGTTTCTTTCCTCCAATGATATAAGTTGATATATATTTTTTTTTCAAATAGAAACAGCAGTATTGACTGTGAAACCAGAAACACAAGCTTCTTAGAGGTATTCTAATAATTAACCTTTGTACGACCTTTCATTGTTAATTACTACCGACACGAAGAGAGCCTAGCGACAACATGAAATGAAGAAGATAGGATGGACATATAGTCACAGATGTTTATTTCAAATTTTCTATTTTTGTTCCATGTCTACAGAAACCTAAACCTTTCTATTGTGAAAGTTTGCATATTTCATAAGATAAATTATGATTAGTGTTAAGACTTTAAGAAGTATATACATCAATTTCAAATTTTTCTGAGAAAAGCTGACACAGACAAAGTACCATACAATAACATTTTTATATTATGTTAACACATCATGTGTTAAATTACAAATATGTGTAATGTTGTAAGAGGAATCATTTAAAAAGAAAAAAAAAACCCATTTTGACACCAACCATTAGACATACGTTAACACATACATTATTTATAGAGAGTTATGAATTGTGGCTTTTAAACTTTGAATACAGGTTTCATATCAGATGAGAGATAAACAATATTCATTGTGTCAAGTATGTTCACAGCAATATGGTCATATCCCTAAGTGACACTCTGAAATACATGGTGTACATTCATTTTCTGAGGGCCATGTTTTGGTTGACAATATATACATACACAACATGGTGCAACTTTGGAGAACTTTGCCACAAAGTATGGTGTGTTGGGAATATAATTTTAAGAAAAATTTTAAGAGAGTGAGAGAGATAAATGTACCTGGGCTTATTCCGAGAGGAATTGAACACAATGAGAAGGACACTCTCCATGGACTTATCCAAACAAAAGGATTCAGAATAGAACCAAAATGTTATTATTCATGAACATTACCCTATATGGTATATCGTTCGGCATTTCTGGGTTTCTTCCTATAATAGTCTCTCACAGAAAGTACTGTTTATTAGGTGTTCAATTATCAAGTACAGAAAATGTAACTTTCAGTTTTCAACTAGTGCCGTTTAGCACTGAAGCTCTTGATATTCTTCAAATGGAAATATAAGTTTAAATATAAATTTTAAGTCATTTTAAAGTTTTGTAGTCTTTTAATAATCAGGAAGGTTTTTATATAAATTTGGCAAATACCGTTGTTTGATTTGTGGCAAATAAAATGGCATTTCCATGGTAACATAAGGACAACTGTAAAATTGGCATCAGAAATGGTAACTGATGTGGCCAAGTGAGAAATAGCACTTTACATAATAACAGTGAATTACTATTCTGATATGTTTATTGAGATAGAATCTGACGTTGTCTCGTTGTGTACAAATGATGTTCAGTTGTCTAACGGCGAAATCTCCTGAAGCGAATTCCCAGGGGTTTGAGATTTAGCAGAGTCATCCTATTGCTAGATTATCTCCCCTTTCTAGAGCTCTCGATTGAAAAGTCCAATCTCTCAATATTACAAATGAAGATTGATCAGTTGTAATCCAAGCATCAAATATGTCATTTCCTCAATGCCAACTTACAGTCGATTTTCCCTTCGAAGACTTTCTACAAATCACATTTCGTTTTCTTTTTTCTTTTTTTTATCTGAAAGACACACACTAAAGATATCATCTAGGAACTCTCAAATCTCCTAACACATTTCACATTACATTTTTTTTTTCATCGTTTGTCTTTCAGGAAATCAAAGCAGAAGCTGGGTTTATTGCGCTGTGACCAGCCAGGGTAATTTTAGGCAGGACATTCCTGCGGTATTTGGTGGTTACCTCTCTGAACAGGACCAGTATAAATTATCTGTTATGAAAACACTACTTAAAATCACCCGTGATCTCTTTTTGTGTTATTAAGGAACAATCGTCAAAATGACCTGGAGGGACCTGTTAAAATGTGCATGACTAATCCATCACTATAGTACTTAACATTTGAGACACTGACATGTGAACACAGTATTATGGGAGATCTTAAACATCATGTGTATCAGAATATTTCATCATTGCATTTCACTGATTAGATATGTCATTCAAAACATTTCAAAGCAATTTACAAATTGCAATTAAGATTTAAGAAACCAACAGATGAGTATAATTTGGTGGGAATTTGAATTTCATGTGTTTCAATCTTCCCATCAATGGTCTTTATAGGATAAACATAGCACTCAAAATATTTTCCCAGCGATGAGTTGTAACAGCAACTGTTCAATGTTTTCTGGCAGAGATGGGAATATAAACCAGATCTAGCGCCCAAAACTACAGTCGGATCATCTCTGTGTAATGTTGCGGAGTTCCCGAGCCATTTCTTACATCTATATATACCACTTAGTACACAACAGCAAATGGAAGCTTTTAAAAAAAAAATAATTGGCGAATTAATGTGACAGAAATCATGGCCATTTTCACTCTTTACTGAGCAAAATGTTAAATGCAGCATTCGTAAAATGGTGTTTTATATGTGGTGCAATTAAAACAGCGTAGATTTTTCCTAGTAAAAGCCTGGCTGTGGCATCAATACCTGTTAGGTTAACTTGCATGGCTGAGTGTGGATGGATTTAATTACCATTATAACAGTGTGTCGCTACAATCACACGCCAGGCCGAAAAATCAATTAAAACACTATGCACAATTAATGCAATCAAATTTCATTTCCTCTTTAGGTCATATAACCTAATTCTACTACAGCCGATCAACTATTGTATCGATTTCTGATAATGTCAGAAACAAAACAGTGAAGGGAGGATATCGGCCAATCACCCTAATAACCATTAACACTCAACCATTCAAACAAATACAGATACCGTTCTGTTATATATCGCAAAATACACACGTTTCACAGAGGATTTTTTTTAACACTCAGAAAAGACAATATCCCATACCTATGAAACAGAGTGTATCTTGCATACGCAGCCATATTTTTAACATCTACCTGCATTTTTACACAATATTTTACACTATCCAATCTGAAAAATATAGATTACAGAACATGTTAACTTCCAAATGTCCACAAAAGTAAAGCATCAGTTGTAAATGTGTTGATAGTTGAACTGAGGCAGTGGGATGGGGTGTACTTCTGGCACATTAAACATTTTAAAATTTCAGGGAAGTAATTTGCCAATCACAGAGACATTAGGTAGGAAGGATAAATAACAAACCACAGGCAAATTAAATAAAAAAAAACAATGTGAAAGGGAAAAAAACAAGATTGATTAATAAGGGAAACAACTCACTGTAATGTGAACGGTAACATACTCCCTTAATAGAGTGCACAGAAAATGTAGGTTACAAGCATGTCATCTACATTAATTTCCTTAGTGTTTTTATGACACTTATGACATTTTACATGCTACTGCTGGAGAGTGACACACAACACAGTTTTGTTATGACATAGATATATAGATTTTAATGACTAAAACGAAAGCAGCTTAAAATATCAGGTAAAGATTGAGATCAGGCTTGAGTCAAAAAAGGCAGTCAACAATCGGTTATACTTTGATATAAAATTACACTCTCAACACCCCGAGGCATTCATCGGCCTTATCTGTGTTAAACAGAAAAATATCTAAAGGCAAAAATAGAAATTTATTATTATTATTATACCATAGATAAGATGGAGTAACAGTCTTGAGTTTGTAAGTTCGAAAAGACAGAGATGTATCAATGAGCATGCGATAAGAATTCGAGTTTGGAACAAACGATATATTGAGTTTGCTAAGAATTTCAATTTAGTTGTGTTTCTTTACGATCGGATAATGAATTTGGTAATGATGGAAGCAGTTACTTTCTGACAGGAAAGTGAGTTTTGTATTTGATTATCAAGCATTGAGTTTTTTTTCTGAAAATTTAGCTCAGTAGAGATGATTGTATTTGTTATAATGGGAAATTGAGTTTGGTAGAAATGAAAAAAAAAGTAGTGCTGAAAGGTTGAGTTTGGTTATGATTATGTTGACATGTAGGTATTTTCTTGTTAATTTTTGGAAGAAATGAAAAAAATATTTGAAATTTATGAAATTTGGTGAGTGGTTATCTATAAGAACCTGATTGACCAACAGTTGGTACAGTTAGGCAACCAACTACGGGTCTGTTAAATAGGATACAGTCAAGTCAGCTATGACAATAACTAGCATATTTTAGGTCCAACAATCTCGTCACTCAATACACCAATATTCAAAAGACTTCTAGAGTCTTTATCTATGGTATTGGACATTATCTGGTATTTTTTCAAGCCCAGTGTTTTAAAATCGGGTCGAAATGTCAGATTCACAGTCTGATAATGTGGTTCATTTTACCCAAGCTTGAATAGATTTAAAGCTGTATACTGCTCTTATCAACTACACTATACCACTGTTGTTAAAAGTTCCAAATACATCTCAATAGGCCCAGCCTTGACGAATTGCGACAGGTTTAACCTGTATTCAATGACAAGTGTATGTGCGTCTATTACTCTATTCCATTGGTCTCTTATTCTGTAACAAAATGGATTGAAGCAAACAACGGGTAAATTTAAGGTACTAAATAAGTTGTTCATTTATGTTAAAGGTAGTTCTTACATCACACCTAGCACCTACTGTAAGGTACATAAATCAACAACAATGTTCGACCTGAGGTGTAGTATAGAATCTTCAATAAAGACATCCTATAAATCACCAAGAGATTTAACAACTTCCAATATTTAATAATTATGTGCTTAGCAAGGAAATTCTTTTTTTTAATCTGAACAGCATTTTCTGTTAAGGCGAATAGAAGTAACTTGAGCTTGCACGAACAGAGTACTTCACGAGGGCTCAGATGGGTAATTATCTCTATAAGATTGATTGTATATTAAATTACAATTTCAAATCAGTGTTACATAACAAAAGTTCAATATCCAACCACAGACGTGATACAGTCCATTAGCACACAACGTGTACTGTAAAGAATTATCTGTAGGTTAGACAGGTGTTGGATTGCAAATACAGAGTCTCTGTACGATTTTTTCATAAAAGAACATTTCTTTTTATACAAAGTATGCCATTTTTTCATGAGAGAAGATTTTATTTATACAAAGTATGTTAAAGCGCTCAGATACAGGAAACAAACATTTAAATGGTTATTGTAACCAATTATTTTAATTAGCATCAAAATGCTAAAATATTATACCTAGCTGAAAAAGTACTCAATTCCCATACTTGGCACTGAATACTTTCCTATACTAAAGCAATGCTTATTTACAATGGGAAAGAATTCAAAATCCCATTTTTTAAAATTTTTTTTTGGTAAATGAATCGTATGCATTCTTCAGCCAAAATTCCAATGAAAAACCTATCTGTCCATGCTCACCTCAAATAACTTGAGTATATATATTTGAAGAAAGTTTAAAAATAAATCCATGTACATCACAGTAGTGTCTATAACAAATAAGCTATACTCCAGTGTCTGGTCCTTAAGGTCTAGAAATCTGGAAAATCTTTGGATTTCTAAGCTTCTACCCTTCTCTACTGACAGTTCTTCAGCCTCAACTTGATTTATGGTGCTAAACATCCGAAAAGAAACACTTCTTGAAAATTGATTTTTCAGGGATTTTTGTCTTTAATAAGAATGATGCAGAGATGGCTTTTTTCCCATTTTTTTTTCTTTGTGTAGCATCGGATTTCCTTTCTTTCTGATTCTGGGATAAAAAATGAGTATTTAACTTTCTAACTGTGTAACGTAACAGTGAAACAAGGAGGAACACAGTATACAATATTGTTACAGTAAGGCAATCCACACATACCTGAATGCCAGGTATGCTCTCTTTTCCAGATATCTACTTATTCCAGCTGAAACACGTTTCATACACGCTATGTCTTCAGGTAGACGATCCAACTTGACACTCTTGTACTCAATGCAATCATTTCTTTTTTTTTTTTTTTTAAATCTATAAAACAACTTGAAAGTTACGAGCTTGTTAAATGGTATGTGAGACCTTTTTAAAATTGTTTCTAGTAACGCCGCTGCAGTAATGTTTTAACATAACAAATATCATGATTTGACTCCCACTTCGTCAGCAAGAGTTCTTAGGATCAAATCCCTGTGGCAAAGATGCTTTTGTGAAAAAAGAAAGATTAAAATGAATGCATTTCTTTTAAATCGATCTCTTGGGTATTAAAAATCTGAGTCAGAGATGTGCTGTACAAAAACATAAAGTCATGCAACTGCAAATCATTAAGTCCTTTGGAAATGCAGAAATGACTGAGTTATCAAATCAATATATTTTACCAGTGATAAGCCCATGCCTGGTAATAAGCCCACCCACATCTACCAGAGGTTTAGTAGTAATGCCAGTAAATGCCAAGTCATTGTCTTGTAATAGAACCACTTCCCTGCTTTGAGTTATTGGTATGATTTTGATTCCCTGGACCTAATACAGGATATTTATGGTAGATAATCAAACGTCTTATTAATTCTAGACAAATTGGAACTCTTTGCTGGTTGGAGGTACAAAACAATTTGGTCAAGATATACTTTAAGTCAATTTTCAGTATCCAAAAATTCTCATACCTATTGAGAAACTGTTCGCTGGTTGGAGGTATTACAAAAACTGGTCATCTAACTCTTTAAGTCAACTTCAAAAGTCCCAAAATAATGGTCGAATAAAATTTTTCCTGTGATGGATATACAAATCAGATGGTTTCCACTAAGTAAGTGTCCATCATCCATAACAAGTAAACATAAGTATCAAAGGAGATTGGGAGATAGTTGTAGTTGCGTATTTAATTATCAGTATATGGCAGGATATCATTATAATAGTAATAAATTACCCTCTCTGAAAAAGCACAATCGCATTAAGTCAGCTGCACAGGTGTTTGTGTTAATCCCACTGGAATCGATTATTTAAGTTGCCTTGACAATGTATTTGCAAAGAATTGCTATTCCAGCTTGATATATGTGATAAAAGACCATTTTATTTCAGGACTCTGCAAAACTATCACTATAAATTGTCATATTTGGATTCTTCATAATTCCTTAATTTGATAGCATAATGAAGCAAAGTTAATACACTGTGTCTGTTAATGTGACATCATTTTCATCAAACAGAGCCTTATAATTACTCTTAGAATCTAGGCTTTTTCTTTTCTCACTCAGTTTGAATCTGATAAGCTGACAAGTATGAAAGACTTCTTTGCAAAACCAATTCATGATTTTTCTGATTTAGGGAAGTTTGCCACTACGCTAATACCAAGGACTACTTTGCAAAATTAATTCAAAAGTTTTTTGAATTGGAGAAATTGCTACAATGCTAAAACGAAAGACTCTTTTGTAAAACCAATTCAAGATTGTTTTGAACTGGAGAAGTTTGGGACTCATTAATGAGGTTTCATTAAATTTTCATTAATCTCACATTAAAAGATAATTGGAGCACAAGCAAACATTTAATTAAATTTAGTCTTAACAATATCTTAACAATATACGGCTCAACTCTTGAAATCAATTTGTAATTCAATTATCTTAAGCTGAATGTAACTATATATTTGATGTAGATAATTATGTGACACTTTCATACTATATCATCTCTTATCATTATCTTATAAATGGTTAATTATACTGAAATCTTTGTTAATGCTCTCAAGCTGTTAGAAGTCAATATTATACAATTATTGTCATTGGTTGAGGACGATATGGAGATTTATATACCTGTAACTTCAGTTGATACTCTAGAGGTAAATGTCAGCTAGAATCTAATAGTCAATAAATAGTCATAATTACCATCATGATTATTTCACTATATAAATGATGAAGTAGCCTTCATCCCTATCAAGAAATTTCATTTTTATTGAATTCCAGATTTATACTATTAAAACTTATCCTGGGATCTGATAAGAAAACAGAGACAGAACAACAGTATTTCACCAATAATCAGATTTGTCATATAAAATATTATGAAATTTATCACACAAAGTATCTTATACATTTCAAGTTCAAATAGATTCAATACCATATATGACCTAAAAATTACAAAAGCAGATTGGTCTTTCTTTTACATAGTTACTGACCTTGATTAAATATTAAACATAAAGGAGGCAAAATACTCCGGACATCTATCCCTCGTTTTAAAATTGTTTTTCTTTAATACTGATTTGATATTGATACTTTTCGGGCTAAAAAGCTAATAAATTCACAGTAAATTTCCAACAAGAGGCCCAATGGGCCCTGCATACCTCATCTGCAATTAAATGCTTTTTACAAATATAGTAACTTTCCACATCATAAACATTTAAAATCTTGGTTAATGAGAAGCAGTCTTCTCAAGATTTTAACATTTTGATCTGATACTTGTAATCTTTGATATGGTTCAACTTCTTTTCTTTTCTCAAACTTTTTTCGAGAAACATATCAGCCAGATATGAATCAGAGCCGCCTGGTTAATCAGAAGAAAAAGCTCTTCCCCTGTAACCCCAGAGTCATTTCGATTTACAAACTATCTTGGCTTCATCACAGAAATCTGTTAACTATTTTCCTTGATTTTAGGTGTTTCAGTTAACAAGAAGCAGTTGTTTAAGTGTTTGACCCCTATAAACTTGAATATAGGTCAAGGTCATTTCTTTTAGAAATTTGTCAGGCTTTATCCTATGACAATGAACACCCTACCATGGCGTAGACTCGCTTGCCAAGTGAGCTGAAAAGAAGAAGCAGGTATTGAAGCAAAAGACCTTTGCCTTGGTTTCATTGCTTTACAATATAACACAGCATGAAGTGTTCACTCTTACTCTTAAGTAAATACAGGTCTTAACATTCCTGGGATATATATGGTAGCGTATCTATACAGGCTCAGTAACTTGACTAAATACCAGTGTGTGAATTTTAACATAAAATAAACATGTTACTTAGTAAATATCAGATATACTGGACATTATTTACCAGTCACTGCATTCCAACTGTGCCTTAAAGTTAATTTTGATATAAACCTGCATTTTTCTTGCATTAAGGACTGCATGTGGGTGGCCAAAGAGAAATGAATAATTCTTGTCTTACCTGTAATGTTACACCAATGAGCAAGAAGTTTCAAATTTATCTTGGCTGTCTGTATTGTGTGGTTCTCCAGACCGAATACAGAATCTTTATTACCAGTCAGCACTGAAGTGCTATTACAGTTTATGTTACATGCTATTAAAGTAAACATCTTACATCAAAACTTGTCAAGACAATTAAATACCTGTCATATGATAGGTCCATATTTTATTCACTAACCATTTGATCATAAAAGATTTTACTACATATCTTAAATCTAACCAACAGTGAGTAATAAGCCCAGTGTTGTTAAAAAGTTATCAATTAACCGACTTCCATTTTTCCTTTAATATGCCCATTTTTGTGACTTTGAGTCCGAGGTTATGTTTTGGCCACCTGGACTTACTGCAGAATGACTATGGTAGGCATCATCAGACATACAGGTAAACAACTCGTTCTGCTGGACACAACATGGTGCACAGACAATCATGCTACACTATATCTATAACAAACATACAATTGCTGCAGCCACATAACTTAGACATGATGTTACACAGAGTCGACTTTCCTTGTCAGACACAGACAAGACTAGACACGGTAAAGACCTCAATAGCACAAAACAATTACACGATAAATAGATAAATAATAAAACCTTATCCTAAGTTAAAAAAACTGATTATTATACACAACTTATATTCCATGATCTTCCCCTGGTACCTTCTCCAACCTTACTAGAAGCATTTGGATACTCAAAAATAAAATTTTGCTTAGATTTGTGTGTAAAATCCTACCTACTCCTACAAATCATTTACAGAAAGGTAGCCCCTTTCCACACCCAACACCCATCCCACCTGCTCCTACAGATCATTTACAGAAAGGTAGCCCCTTCCCACACCCAACACCCATCCCACCAACTCCTACAGATCATTTACAGAAAGGTAGCCCCTTCCCACATCCCACACTTCATTCCACCTACTCCTACAGATCATTTACAGAAAGGCAGCCCCTTCCCACATCCCACACTTCATCCCACCTACTCTTACAGATCATTTACAGAAAGGCAGCCCCTTCCCACATCCCACACTTCATCCCACCTACTCTTACAGATCATTTACAGAAAGGTAGCCCCTTCCCACATCCAACACTTCATTCCACCTACTCTTACAGATCATTTACAGAAAGGTAGCCCCTTCCTACACCCCATCCCACCTACTCCTACAGATCATTTACAGAAAGGTAGCCCCTTCCTACACCCCATCCCACCTACTCCTACAGATCATTTACAGAAAGGTAGCCCCTTCCCACACCCCATCCCACCTACTCCTACAGATAATTTACAGAAAGGTAGCCTCTTCCCACATCCCACACTTCATCCCACCCACTCCTACAGATCATTTACAGACATGCAATCTACTGTACTATCCTAAGAGTACAGTTGATGCCCATAAAACCAAAACGAAATCTCTGCTCCCCCTTTGCGACGTTATTGAGAACAAATGCAACTTTTACATGGAAATGATGTTTGCATTATCAGCAACACACCAGATATTCAATAACACACGCATGCTGACATTAAGTGGCTGTACTGTACATTCCAGTACATGCAGAAAAGAAATATGTCACAATGTTTCACAGATAATATGTGTAGATGGGGATTCTGTCACCTAAACAGGGGAAGGATAGGAAGGCAAATTTGTTTTTTCATGATTTTTCAATATCAAGAATTTTTATTTTTTAAATGTGAAAAATATCACAAAGAGATTTTAATATTTCTGAAATTAAAAATTAAATTCTCAGTAAAGAGGATTTTTTCAATATGAAGAGTATTTGATCTATGCAATAGAATGATAATTTTGCAAACCAAATATAACATTAATAATACATTCATAGGTGACACTGCAATATTTACTACAATACAAAATTTCTCAACCGTAGTTTTTATATTCATAGTTAAGCATGGGCCAACATGACAAGAGCTCAATAAAGGGCCATAACTGTGTATATTTAAAATCAATTCATTTGGAACTATATTATAACTTGTATTGTCACAGCAGTCACAAAACTGATTTAATCACATTAATTAGTGATACTTTTATATCCAGGCATGGCATGTAACACATTATGTATAGGATTGAACAAAATAGTATTTGTATTCTAATAGGACTAGTAAAAACACATGATTTGATTTCTATGTATCTTAAACCCAGTACTACTAAAGTTCAACAACAGTCCAACTTCCATCATCTTCAGACTTACTGGAGCTTGTAAAATTACTTTTTTGTGGTACATTTTCCTAAAATGAATTTTTAACTAGACCTACCAGTGTTTAAAAGATCGCATTACAGTTTACATTCACTTGTGAAAGCATTTTTTATAAATTCCAAACAAAATATATTTTTAACGTACATCTTCTAGGATTCAGATGTAATCATATCCTCTCCATCTAACTGGCTTCATCGATTTTATTTTCAAAATATTTTTTACCAATGCCTACAGCAGTTAAAACAACCATCACTAGGGCCTTAACTGACTACAAAACATATATCTTAACTAATACCTACCACAGATAAAACCCAGCTAAACAAAGTACATTCTATAAGTTCACTATAAATCGTGTTACTACTACACTATAAATTACCATAGTACATTCTCCCATTATTGTGTTTTATCATCACACACTGAGGATTAGCGTGTGGTAAAGTGGGAGGGGGACCATGTGTAGTTATGTGGAGCAATGCTAGCAACATATTGTTACATCACTTTATATATGTGTGATGAGTGTTTAATACGACATTTAGGGGGTACTACAAGTAGACTGGAATAACAATGTAATACTTGATAGTGAGGACGAGAAACAAGTTTCCTCTGTCACGTTTGTATGACGAGATATCTCAGTCTGTCTGCATCGCTGCCGTATATACATATTGTGTAATCACCAATCAAGACACAAGCTAAGGCACTCAATAACACACTTGTAGACTTATTGTAGGCTAAACAGTTTGTCCCCTAAAAATATTTTACCAACACCATCTTATTCTCACCAGCAAATAGGGCCAATCACTTCCATCGACATCAATAAAGTTGTACAAGTGATTTAATGTAGAAGGCTGTTCCCTTCAAGTGTGTCAGGAGAATAAAGTCAAGCCCTAACCGAAGGATCAGAAGGACAACTACAACATAATTTGTCACAGATCTGGAGGATCTGCCTGCAGCTGTTCTATCCATCACAGACACATGTAAATTCATCAAGAGTTGTCTGCCCATTGTTAGGTCATAGCAAGAGCAATATGATAAACAAGGAAGTGTCAAATATGACTGAAGTTTCGGGTCTGTAGAATCTCCTTTGGGTTGTTTAGTGTAACACAATCAGCTGTAAATCACATCTGTTGGTTTAGTTCCCTGGTTATATGTTAACTTTAAAGACAATCAAAATATAAGGAACTGATCCGTTTTCTAGAAGAGAAGATGACTTATCATGGTGAAATAGTCAACAGGACACCACCAGGCCAACATGGCATGTGTAGAATGTCTCTAAGTGTGGACCAATCTAAGAAGTTGATATGTCAAGTACCAAATGACAGAGTACTTGCTATATTAAAAGAGTTCATATTTCACAAGAATTTCATACATATTCAGTGTCATACATTCCATGGCACAAATTCTGACATTTTCTTCATTCTGTTGACATTCTCTATCCCGTGAGTTTATTTACTTTTCCTAAAATGCAGTTGAATACATTATACACATTTATGTAAGACATTTTATGTTTTGTCCAACAGGTTTATAGAAAATACAAACATCTGGATACAGTCACAGCCTTGCACATACAAGATAGAAGTTTTCTAATATTTGCATTTCAAAATATATTCATCTTAAAAACAAGGCTAGTAGTGGTAGTGTTTCTAATCAATTAAAAAAGCAATGGTTCAAACCATTGACAAATGACTTTCCAATCCACTACTCTACCAACTGAAAAGAAGAATTACACTTATTGGTAAACTAGAGGACAAAGGTTACCTCTGTCTTATCACAGGATCAACAATCGGAGACCGGACTTTTTCAGGACAATAAAATAGCCTTTTTTAGTAATTGTAAATGTAGTAAATCTGTAGATATGGGTGGGCTTATCATGGGCATTATGTGTTTTCACCCTATAAATTCGGCATCACTATACTACAGCATCCAGGAATGTTTACACAAACCCTACATCATCCCTGACTCCCAAGTCACCACAGGAAGTCCAATGACACTGTCACAGACTCCCAAGTCACCACAGGAAGACCAGTGACAGTGTCCCTGACTCCCAAGTCACCACAGGAAGTCCAATGACACCGTCCCTGACTACCAAGTCACCACAGGAAGGCCAGTGACACCATCCCTGACTCCCAAGTCACCACAGGAAGTCCAATGACACCATCCCTGACTCCAAAGTCACCACAGGAAGTCCAATGACACTGTTTCTGTCTTGTTTCCACCAAAGCCTTTTAAACACTGGACCAGTCCAGCAACCACTCTATCACTTGTTCATACTGAGCTAAATGGAAATTCCCTGTCACAGGAAGTTAGTGAGTGACAACAGCCATCATATGTACAATAAAAACCTGCCCATGCTAAGCCATTTTTTTATTTTTAGCTTTCATCAAGATGTCCAGATGGCAAGAATACCTTCATTTATGTTATCAAGAACAAAGGAAGCCAAATTTAATCATGGCCACATTACTTCTCAGTCATCCTTTTGTTGGAACATTTTCTCATGATAGTTTAAAGCTGACAAATCTGTATGTGGTGTAAGTGCACAATGCTATCTAAAGCTTCTTAACACATCCCTAATCAAGCTAAACAGGTACAAATATAAAAAACTGAATTATTTTTTAACCAAAATCTATATTTTTCATGTGGTATGTTAATAATTTTTTTTTTCAAATGAATCAAAAGCAAAAAGCAGATTAAAGATTATGTCAGGAGAGGATCATATTTATGGACATATTTGGCTTTTGATTTCAGGGGAAACTTTTTTGGCTTCATTGTCAAGCTTCCGGAGAAATCTTTCGGGAATAATATCACTTCCTTTCTACGCCTTTTAAAACACACTCAACAAGAAATGAACCCCTACCCTAGCTCTCAAAATCTATATATAGCATAAAATCAATTTCTTTCAAAGGAACCTATCCAATCTTAATTTCCAATAAAATTTTTAATCTCCTTGATAGGTTATGGCTGCAATATCATAATGAGCGTGAAGGTACGAAACATCATCATTTCCTTCAGCATTACTGTATCCTCAACAATATTTTTTATCCATTTTTCTGAATTTTTATTGAATGTTGTAGTTTCATGTTTTTATACTATGATTAGCCTAGGGGAACGACACATTACTTCCGATTCAACTTGAGGATTAATTTATTATAGTAAATACTGAATCAGAAAAATGGCTGGTTGTATATTTGAGATTGGAATATAAGAAAGTGTTGCTTATTGCCAGGAATAGGCTTACTGTCCAAACAAATATGGCCTTATTCCTGCTATAATCCCACAGAGTATTTGTCAAAGTTGGTCCAGCTCAGGGGATGTGATTAATACAGGACAATTAAATAGGATTTGTTTATAATTTTAGTAAATAGGATTACATACGGTTGAGCTTATTACCAGGCAAAGACTTAATCCAAGATCAATAAGTCTGTTTAAGACATTCTCAAAAAAATATTCTGGTTTCTAGTTGAATTCTTTTTGTGAGTAGTTATTCCCAATAACTGTACAGCATGTACAAGGGCTACTAAATAGTGATGACTACTTTAATTTGGCCTAAACTAGTGTCAATTAGTATCTATTTTAAGCCAAATATTTAACTGATTCATCCAATGAAAATTCTTCCTCTCTTTTCATACTACAGGTGTGACATTCATTTTATTTTATTGGGGTAAGGTCAACCTGAGGATGAATTAAAAGTGTGACATTTGTCTGTTGATGAAATAAAGGTGTGGTGTACATGTTTCATTTCATTGTGGTAATGTCTACCTGTGGACAAATTGAAAGTGTGACATTTGTCTGTTGATGAAAAAAGGATATGTGGCACATGTTTTATTTTATTAAGGTGAGGTCTACCTATTGATGAAATAGAGATGTGACATTTGTGTCACTTTAGAGAGGCGAGGTCTACCTGTGTACAAAAGAAAGGTGGGACATTCACACTGACAATTGTCACAGGTTATAAAGCTTTGTTTTTGTAAAATAGGGTACAATTTCAAAGTGAAGTATTCAAAGCATGTGTCCAGCAGTACACCAAAGCTGCTAGCTGCCACAGCTAGTCAACTTCAAACAGTAAATTATCTACCTAAAACCTTTGACTCAAGTACCAACACAGGTTTCACAATGCAATAAATGTTTACCTTGCATACAAAAGTCACAGTTTGTGATTACCTCCCTTTCAGGTCAGTATATTATCAGATACCATTTAAGCACCTGTTTAATGTTTTTCAAAAAAAAAAAAAAAAAACCTAACTTAGATTGTTCCACTATGTTCAACCATAAGGGGTGATAACTCACAATCTCGAACCCAACAAAGGGAGGTAATCCACAGGAAATTAATGTAGCATTTGCTGGCATGACTTCTGGAACTACAATCATTAATTTATATCAGTAGGCTTATTTCATGACAAATAAATATGGTAATTGTCATCTCTGGGAATTACTTTCTAATATGATGATGACTTTTAATAGCCATTTATCTTGAAATCTTTTCTAAATAATGTTTTCACTTTAATTTTCCTTATAAATAATTAAAATTGAGATATTGACTAAAATCAAGGTTTTCTTGTCGTGCCCAATTAATAATCCAGAAATCCTTTATCCTATCAGGCTGAATGACAGCTTACAAACAGTGTTTTTACAAAATTGATTTATATTTGTGAATTGATGATAAATGATATGCATATTTACATCAAGCCATTTTTTTCTTTAAAATTATCAATAAAACTATTGATATAACATTTTAAAAGATTATGATAATTTAACATAATTCTCGACTATACCTTAAATCAAACATTTCTGATCAGATTTACTCTCTTTTGAATTATAGACAAATGAAGTCCTTTAGGGATACTGACATATGAATTCACATGATGCATTATATTTCTGTTTGCTGGTGTACTGATGTAAATAATAATTTTTTTATCTCAGACAAGTTGATAACTAGCTACACTATTAGATAGACACAGTGATAAATGAAAGGATTGTCCTGATCATCTTTACCTATATATATATAAGTATTTTTTATCTGATTTCTATAAATAGAGATTGAAAAAAGGAAAACAAAATACAAACCAATAAAGTAAGACAATTTTTTTTTTTGAAGTTGGAATTTTTCTGAAACAGAATTTTATCTATAAACAATGAAGAATTTAGCACTAAGTGATTACTGTATAAAACTCTAACATACACAGGAAACACTACTGTAAATCAGAAAATATATGTATATATCCTTTCATAAAAAGCCCATTTGACAACATATGTATCTGATGCCACACTGATCACAGAGCCAGAAACTGCTAATGATGCAAACAAGTTCTCTGCAAATCTTTTAAATAACAAACAACTGCAGGCCCAATCAGACCGCCTCAATGTGTGATGTTCATCATTATGTAGCAGACCTACAAGCATACCTCAGTAGATATGTACAGTCAGTTGTACACAATTGTTTGCTATAAACAGTTTTATATTGATAAATCTGTCAATTTGCTCCGTTGATTTGATTCTCCCCAGAGCTGCTACCATGGAGATGAATATTATGTAATTTGGCCTTCAAACGATCATATCAAATCATTTGTTCTGATGGGGACATTTGCATTTTCACCTTCAAGGCTACTATTACAAATCATGCACATTTTAAGGGAGTATGCCATTATATATTTTACCACTAATTTGTTCTAAATACCTCCCTTAACAATTTTACCAATCATTAGTATTTGTTATATATGATACTATTGATTTTGTGTAAGTTACCTCCCATATATATATACTATACCAATGATTAATTATCTCCCTTACATATTATATCATTGATTTATATCAATTATCTCCCTTACATATTATTCAAATGAGTTATATCAGTTATCTCCCTTACATATTATACCATTGATTTATATCAGTTATGTCCCTTACATATTATATCATTGATATATATCATGTATCTCCCTTACATATTATACAAATGAGTTATATCAGTTATCTCCCTTACATATTATAAGAACGAGTTATATCAGTTATCTCCCTTATATATTATATAAATGAGTTATATCAGTTATCTCCCTTACATATTCTATGAATGAGTTATATCCCTTACATATTATAACATTGATTTATATCACTTATCGCGGTTACATATTATACAAATGAGTTATATCAGTTATCTCCCTTACATATTATACCAATCATTTATATCAGTTATCTCCCTTACATATGATACCATTGATTTATATCAGTTATCTCCCTTACATATTGTACCAATTATTTGTATTAAGTATGTTGAGTGTATCCATTAAACATTTTTCATATCAATAATAGCGTGGGTGAGACGAAAGTAATTAGTTGGCAATGATATATTTATCTCACTTTGAAAGTTTCAATTTTTTTCTCTATTTTGATTTTAAAGTTTTAAACATTCCTTTGAAGAATAACTTTATTAAAATTGTTTTTCAAGAAGGGTTTTATTAAAATTCAACTTGGAGGTAGGTGGTCCACTATTCATGAAGCTTAAGAAAATTGCTAAATACATGTACTATCCAGTCTAATTCAGGTGAATGATACTGTAAATTATTTGAACTAACTTAAAGGAGTGTATAACACTTTAACTAACATTCATTATGCTACACACAGTCAACAGAGACATGTCAGCTTTATGTAACCTTGCAACCACTCAGTTGAACTAACCAATCCATTGACTTGAAAAAATCAGAGCTTATATATATAATGATGGACTCAAGGGCAGAAACATTTAAACACAAAACACCTACTTATATAATTACAGATAAATACTTTTTCGCTTTTTTTTTAATAGCTCCATTGTTAAATTGATATTTTGAAATATCAAAACAGAGTAGATTAAGTCCAAATTGTGTCAATGTCATTGAGCAATATTCTGCAAAGGACAAAGTATTATGAAATTACAATGTCTCAATAATTATGTATGTGAAAGGTCATAAGGTCATTAGTATGATTTATATATCCTAACTGTCAGAATTGTTACCCAGAGATTTGTCATATGAAGAATAGTCAAACAGACATGTTAAATCATATTATCAACAGGCAAAAACCTTGTGTCGAAAATTCCACAATTCCAGCTGGTGCCAACTGTCTGTCAGTATTGAATTTAATTAACTTAGCCAAAGTTTACGACCAGAGAAAGCATTAAATTTGTACTGTGTTTTGGAAATTACATACACCCAGAGTAGAATTATAAACATATATACCAGCATGATCTGGATATATGACTGAATGCAACAAAAATGTTTGAACAGAATGTGATAAATTTACAGAAACTCGTCACTGACATTTCATAAATGTATATAGCATCACAGAAATCAATTTCAGAAGAGGAGGAGTGAACAGGGAGGAGGAGGAGAGTGTAAAGCGTTTAAGTGAGAAGCTCAATGCTTCTGTTGCTCTTCGGTGTATGATTTTATTCTGTAAATTCATTTTAAGAATTTTATATGTCTGGACAGTAAGATAAATTGGAGGATATGACAACATACATAGTGGTGTGTAATATTGGTCCCCTCTAGTGAACTGGAGCTAATGTCCTCAACTATTTGTCATTGTCTTCTCACTGAGAAGTCAACTTCATTCATTTTTTCAATTCCCTTTAAGAACATTTCAAATCCATTTCACTCCACATATTCATAAACCAAAATAGTTCAAACCGATACCTTAATGGAAATGAAGTTGGAAATACTTTAAATGTATTCAAAACAGATTAAATTATAAACTAAACATGCATAAAGCTGACCGATGGATGTGAGGAAACAGTATAGAAGATATGCTTAGTCTGTAGAGGACAATGTATGACCAGGGACAAGAACAACAGATTCAACACCCAGAAAGATATAGGTAGCTGGCACCCTGTGTTACATTGTGTGACCCTGACAGCTGTAATGACCTCTGTTGACCTTTACCCTAATTACTACACATACAACTGGAACAATAGTACATATGTGCTGAATGAATGAACACATCTAGACAATCTTTTACTTGAATAAGTTTTTTTATAAACTTACAGAATGTATAACTTGTTGACAACACCTGTTTAATAATAGTACTTTGTGCCAAATCATTGTCTATGTAAGCGCTATTTTTAAAACAGCACAGAATTACCTGAATGAATTATGAAGTGGTGTAACTGCATAACAAAATTATATAAAGTGTTATGAGAGCACTTTCTGTGTATTGGTAGCACTTCCTGTGTAATGATACATGATAACATTTCCTGTGTAATGACAGTACTTCCTGTGTTAAGTCAGTACTTCCTGTGTAAAGATGTTCTTCCTATGTAAAGACAGTACATCCTGTGTAATGACAGTACTTTCTATGTAAAGACGGTACTTCCTGTGTAAAGTCAGTACTTCCTGTGTAAAGATGGTACTTCCTATGTAAAGACAGTACTTCCTATGTAAAGACAGTACTTCCTGTGTAAAGATGGTACTTCCTGTGTAATGACAGTACTTCCTGTGTAAAGATGGTACTTCCTGTGTAATGACAGTACTTCCTGTGTAATGATGGTACTGCCTATGTAAAGACAGTACTTCCTGTGTAATGACGGTACTTCCTATGTAAAGACAGTACTTCCTGTGTAATGATGGTACTTCCTGTGTAATGACGGTACTTCCTATGTAAAGACAGTACTTCCTGTGTAATGACGGTACTTCCTATGTAAAGACAGTAGTTCCTGTGTAAAGACAGTACTTCCTGTGTAATGAGGGTACTTCCTACTTAACGATAGTACTTTCATTGTAATGGAAGATTACATATATTGTTTGTAAGCAGGTTCCTATGTTTAATGAAGTGTTGGATAACTACATGTAATTCAATATATATCTTCTTAAAAGTTCTCTTATTTTTCCCCATCATCTATAAAGCCATTTCTCCTACCAATTTTATTTTTTTTAACGCCCTGATTTGTCATGATCCAGATATTTTACATGCGTCAACCTGTTTCCTCCAACTCCAATGGGATAATATGTTCCTGTTAACATTGTGTGTCTGTCACCTAAGCTTTATAATTTGTCTAGAACCAAAAGATGAGAACAAATTGCAGACACAATGCCATCAGCATGCAGCTCTGTGATACATCTTTTCTGGGAGATTGTCTATAATCTAATGTTAGAACTCATACATCTATATCTAACAGTATTCAACAACACATACTACCAGAATACAGGTGGAACGATGCCTGTTTGGACTCCCCTAGGAACAGAGGAGATTTTGATAAAAACTTTAAAATACTAGTAGAAATTTAATGTTTTTTGTGAACAGTTATTGCATTCAAATTTGATAAGAGATCTAAAAATTATTTCTGAATACTGAGAACGCTTTCCTTTGGAAGCAATGAAGTCAATTTTAAGCATCAAAATGTAATATCCTTATTGTCAGTTGTTGAGAGCTGGGAACAGTTGATATACTGCATAGTCTGCTGGTAACTTGAAAACCTACAGGTTTTATGTGAAAATATTTTATTTAATAAAATCTTTTTTTTTCTTTTTTCGGGAGAATAAACCCTTTTTAGCTAAGTTGTCCTGTTTTGAACCTTCCTTCAATAGCAGGGAATGCCTCTCTTCTGTAGACTACTTTTTAACAGCTTTGTAGACACAATATGATGCCCGATAAACATATGGAATGTTTAAACATAATTCAAAAAGACGTTTTACAAATCATCAGTTTTAAGCTTTCAAAGGATAGATTTGAATACAGAAAAATACATTGAATATCATATAAAGCCCTGATACTAAGACATCTACGATAAGGAACTGTTGATAAGCGCTCAGTGCATTTCAGTTGACATCAGACTGCCTTAACACAGTCATAACACTGACATTTCTTAATGACAGATAATTTGATCAAATTGCCTCATTTGTTTAGAATAGGAAGGATGTATGGGCACCCATCGTTTTTTGACAAAACATTAAAAATAAAATGGGTTTCCCTTTCATGTTAGATTTATTGATCAAGTCTTGGTCTTTAGTTATGCCAACAGTTGTTTTCCTTAATTATTATTGATCATTATCGACTTTTCTGACGTTCCATTCCTATCCTTACTCCTAGCAGTTCCCAGCCCTGTCTATCTTAACAGTAATTTACCCCTCACCCAATCCAATCTCCTTTACCCATGCTACCCACTTCTCCATTCAAATCTAAATCTATCTTCCACCAACCATCAGTCTGCCCCTTAACCTCCGTCCCATTCTCAAACCCCTCACTACAACAGTCTGCTCCTTAACCCCCATCCCATTCTCAAACCCCTCTCTCCAACAGTCTGCCTCTTAACCCCCATCCCATTCTCAAACTCCTCACTCCTACAGTCTGCCCCTTAATCCCCATCCCATTCTCAAACTCCTCACTCCTACAGTCTGCCCCTTAACCCCCATCCCATTTTCAAACCCCTCACTCCAACAGTCTGCCCCTTAACCCCATCCCATTCTCAAACCCCTCACTCCAACAGTCTGCCCCTTAACCCCATCCCATTCTCAAACCCCTCACTCCAACAGTCTGCCCCTTAACCCCATCCCATTCTCAAACCCCTCACTCCAACAGTCTGCCCCTTAACCCCCATCCCCTCACCCACCTCTCATCTTGTCAGACCAGACTCCTACATGAAGAGTGCATCACAATTTTCCTGTTATAATACTGCTTATCCACACAGTGATCTAGAAAATTATTTCACATTTTTGCCATAGTCCAGGAGTCAGATCCATCAAGCTCCATTATTTATATCAGTAATTATCCTAATTGCTCATTACTGCCAGTTTCTATTAAATGGATGGGATTCAGACATAATTTTCTATTTTTCAACATAATAACTGCCTGTGGATTATAATAGAGAAATTGTTTTCTCGTCCATAAATGAAATGCAGATATTTCAACTTGTCTATTGTTGAATTTCTTGTTCAAGACCATCCTTCATTATTTGTATAGTCATCTACCAACATAATGTTTTTCTAAAACCAGAGTTCTCTCGGATATTTTGTAGATGACAACCAAACTTTAAAAAAAAAAAATTTTGATTGCTAAGTTAATCTTGTATACCAAAGACTCTTTTTATTGATGATCGTTGAGGTTAAGGATTAAAATGTATTTAAGAATTAAAGCAGAAATAGTCCCAACACAAAGAAAAAGAAAGCTCAGAGATAGGACAGAGCATTCCTATTGTATATAACCTTCAATAAACTGTAGCGGCTGAGTGTTCTAGGTATCTGACAGTCGCTGTTCTGACCTTGGGGTCTCAGGTTCGATGCCTACATGGTGCATTGCCAGGTACTGATTGCAGGGCGGTGGATTTTCTCCAGGAACTCTGATTTCCTCCACCACCGAAATCTGGCATGTACTTCAATAACCCTGGCTGTTAATAGGCCTTTACACAACAATAAAACCAAACAATAAGCCCAGAGGCCAACACATTACCTCAACTTGTCTCAAAAGTCAAAACGCTGGGCTTATTACAGGACAATGAAATAGCATTAGTTATTTCTATTAAACAATGATGTATGTGGGCAGGTTTATTTTTAAGCACAGGATTATTTTAGATTAAATACGGTATGGATTTTACGATGTAGGATTTGGAAACTACATTCAGCTCTAGCTCCACTTGATATCAGTTGAAGCTGACGTATATATCAGTGATCAATACAGGCATCAATGATTTTACGTTGAAATAATTTTATATTTTATTAGTCTTTGTCAAACGGTGACATATGATCCTTGAAAGTGACCACCATTTATAGCTCTAAACTCAGAATTTCTCTTGATAATTTCATTATGGCAGCAAAAAGAGACTGAAGTTGACCTGAACTTTACAAAGGTGCGAAATACGGGCACAGACACATAAAACACTTGGAAAAAGTAGAAAATGAGGCAGAAGTTGTGATATGTGACCTTCAACAATGACCTTGTCATTTGTTTAATACATCGGTACACCAACTTGACCATAAACCTCTATTTATGACTTTGAAAACAAACCATTTGCGGTTTATATAATCTAATTAAGGATTTGTCTACTATCAAACTCTGTCTTCTGTTTGGTGTTATTAGAGAGGACATAGAATTAAGGAATTTTGGTCAGACTGATAAGAATAAACCTGCTGAATGCTTGCTGAAATGAAAGTGACCCAATCATTTCTGAAATGACGTTTATTGCTATTATCGTTATAAATTACTGCGCTTCATTACGACAGAAACATATTAAAATTATACTGTGGCTTCTAACGTTCACAATTTTTGCGTCGCAACAATTCTCGGGAACTAGCTTTCATGGACACAGAATACATTACACTGTAATTGTTGTTTATCATCCTTGTCTTAATTTGCGGCAATCATTTTTGCTAACTGTTTCAACTATGAAATTTTCGAAAATAAATAACATGTAAAGGAAAGGTTTGTACCAAATTGTTTTAAATATCACACATTACACCCTGCTTAAATGCCTGGCCAAAAAAACAACTGTGACAGCTATTTCCTCTATCATTATACAGATGTATTGCTTAATTTAAAGTTCTGCTACAAAGTTTGACTGTCTATAAACTTAACCAATTCTCCCCTACGAGATATGTTTCATTAATATTCTTAACCAAATTTTGATACAATCACACACACTCTGACCACCAGCAGAAACTGAGACCAGTAACACATTTATCTACAAACGCATATACTTAGCAAAAAAAAAAAAAAAAAACTGTTGCTTTCAAATTATTTAGGTATAGGAACTTCAAAACTTCTATGAAATCATTTCTATTTCAACAGCAAGACGAAGTCATTTAAATAAAAGTACATTCATCTTACAAACATGCCATCAAAGCTTGTCATTATAGCGTGCATTTTTAGTAGGCTATATCATGGCCATAATTTCATGTTGAGGCGTCAGTATATATATCGTTATTAACATCTTCACATACACACAGACATTCCAAAACACCAATAGTTATACAGATATGCAGATTACAAAATGTTCCCACCATGCTAATGAAAGAAACCATTAACAGGAGCTAGAGAATCGGACTTCTCCCACACCACTCAGAACTACAGGAATGTTAGAACAGTCGGCATCCTTCAAATCAGGACTGCCATTGTTAAACATATATACACACACAAGCAGAAACAAATGCAATAACCTTGAAAATGACATTGACCTTGATCTTTTAAATCTAAATATAGAAATCTACTCTTTGCATTGAAATTTTTAATCTCAGAATGTACAAGTCTAAAGCATGCAGAGTATTTCTTCACAAAAACTAAGATAAAAAAGCAGTTATATTCGACAGGATACCTACAGTTAGATGATACAATTAGACAGATAAATAGGAACACAAGGTGCCGTTTATAATTACAAACACGACCAGAGTATCTCATATAAAACAACTTAATAGACATGGCTTACCGTGGTTAAGGTTAGGGTGAAATCCCGTCCTGCTGGGAGAGTTAATTTATAATATGCACAAAGTAGCAATACAAGAATATATGGTGCTTTCCTACTACAAGATCTGAAACGTCAAGTATTCAACGCCTGCAGCGACTCACTCGTATATTGTCTGCATTTGACTGTAGAACCAGAGAATACAGCAGCAGCTACTGACAATACCAGCTAGGACTTCCGAGTCAGAGTGAATTGGGCAAGAATGTCAAATACGGAAACGTTTTATCAGATTTAGACATTCCGATAAATGTCATTTAACATAGATCCAAGCATTTAGGAAAACGGTTGCATAAATGATAACGTGGTTTATTATAGATCAGCATGGTTAGAATAGAGCTATATGTGTTAAAAGTGTTCGATTCTGTGACAGGGAACGTCAATTACAGACCTATATAGAACCACGACAGCAGACCTGTTGGAGATGGCTCAAAAATCATTAGCACCAATTTGTACTAACAGCCTTGTCTCATCCTGCTTTTTTTCTACATATCTGGATCGATGGAAAGGATTGAAATTCTCCAAGGGGTAAACATTTTTAGAGAATTGAATGTCTCTAGGGTGACCACAGCTCGGTTTCCGTGGTTTGATATTTCACTAATCGCCCATCATTTATTGTTAGTGAGTATTGCCACGGACATATTGTGGCGACATGGAGTAACGTGGCCTGACATGATGTGCCTTGTAGAAGTCATTGCATATAGACCCTGGCCAAAAACTATGAAGATTAATGGCACACAGACTATATGTATAGCTAGCTGTTACCCAAACTGTTAGGATATAAGACCGCAGAAGATTCATCATAGTAACTACAAGAACAAAATCTTCAGACTTCAGATTTCAATATTTGATCCTTTTTCCCCCGACATACTAGCTAAGTTAATTTTCTGGGTTTTTTTTTTTTTTTTTGCCATTTAAGTTTCTACATTTATATGAATTTTGTAATTAATTTTTTTATTCTGATCTGTAACAACATGTGGTCCCTATTCATAGGAGGACACTTAAGACTGATCGTTATGCATCAATATTGATCAGTAGGTGGTCTCTGATGTCAGGTTTTCACTTATGAAAGGTGTTCTTACATGACAGGTGGTCCCCTATGACAGGTTGTCACTAATGACAAGTGGTCTCTCATGACATGCTGTCACTTATGACAGGTGGTCTCCTATGACAGGTGATCACTAATGACAGGTTGTCACTTATGACAGGTGGTCTCCTATGACATGTGGTCACTAATGACAGGTTGTCACTTATGACAGGTGGTCTCCTATGACAGGTGGTCACTAATGACAGGTTGTCACTTATGACAGGTGGTCTCTTATGACAGGTGGTCTCTTATGAAATGATCACTTAAGACGAGTAAAAATCATTCATTACTGATGATCATTTGTGACAGGAGGACTCAAATGAAAGGTGATCACTTATGACAGGTGGTCTTTCTTGATGTGATCACCTAAGACAGGTGATCTGATGTAACAGAATGTCTCTTATGATTGGTGCTCACTTATGACAGATAAAACGTTGCCAGAACACTGGCGTCCATCAGCGAGATGATACTGGACACGGGAGGAGTCGCAAGGACGGAAAACCTTTCAACCAACCAACCATGACAAATGACCTTTCATAACAAGTGGTCAAGTAAGTCTGAAGGGCAAGATTAATGCTATAATGACAACCCCCCCACCCCAACCCTTAACACCTCCAACCCCCTCTTTCCAAATCTTCCCTTTAAAAATTACGGGATGCATAATGAAACAGATTATCAAACTTTGCACTGATTAAATCATGGATTCTAAAGACAGTGAGATTTGATAACATAACTGGATTCTAAAAACCAGATCAATCAATTTTTACCAATCCTGTTACAGCCAGAAACAATTGATTCAATTAGCTAATAGACTATAGAGCTCTCCAATCAAATTTTCATTATCAAATTCTAAGTTTTCATTGATCGAATATCATTTGAACTCTGACCTCAATTATCATCTAAATCAATTTTGCCTGTAAATGAGATCCATCTTTAATCAGCACATTCCAGTAATTATCTGTTTAATTCCATTCTTTAAATCTAATTGTTTAATGGTTGAAACACCATCAAACATGCAAGGTTGTAAGAAGAATGATACATTATCGACTTACAAAAGAAAAAGAAACTTTATCCGATCTTGTTTCTAGTTTTTGAAGATTAGATTTTCCACATGCCGATTACATTACTCCTTAAAAACAAAAAAGTGAAAAAATATTAATGTTCGAAAAGAGAATCGTGATCAATCCTGTTTCTCATGCTGAAATCAGCCCCTGAAGCCATTTCTCTTTTTAGCCAGGACATGATTTTCCCAAAAGTTAATTGTTCTCAAAAACTTGACAATCTATGTCTGTGCAGAAATTGAACACTGGCTCCAGGGTGAGGCTCTTATGATGAACAAAAATCGCCACTGAGACAAGCCTCATCCTGACATGCACGCCACCGAGCCCTGCAGTGACTATGACAAAGTCAAACAGAGATAATTTTATTCCAATAATTACTTTTTCAGCTCAATGTGAAAACAGAATTTTCTAGCGACATGATCTTTTTTTATTTCTGTAAAATTTCAAATTATTTATTTAAGTGCAAGTGACAAAGAAAAGGGAGGCTAACATCGGGATCAATAGGAACACGATCACCAACAATAATACCTCCAACAGTCATTACTAGAGTAATGAAAACACTAAATTAGGAATTTGAAATAAATCAGGAGAGACAACTCTGTTAAGTGCAGCCATTTTGACAGTATTAAGATTTTTATACACTCAAACCACTAGTTAATCAACATACTGACATTATGCAGGTTCTTAAAAGGATCTTGGGAAAACCTTGAACGAACACGATTACTTGTTTTTTTACCGCAGCTATCCAAAATAGAGTCTGCTTTATTTGCCTAGGTTCAATACAGGGCTGATATTCAAAATGAAATTTTATCAGTGCATGAGTGCATAATGAATCCAAAAAAATACTGGTATTTAAATCATGCCAAAGGAACAGAAATGATTGTAGGAGATGTAAATACCAACAAGACTAACAGGAATACCCTTATAAGGATTTCACATAAAATTAGGCTATCACTTAATCTGTTTCTGATGCTGGAAACCAACACAAGGTCACAGCCAAACACAAATCAATTAAGTTTCATCTGCAAATCAGGCAATTAGTCCATGTTAGGATAGAATTCCATCCATTCCAAGACATTCATGTGAAATGACTCGTTTTAAAACCCTATCATACCAATATCCTGTTATAAATTAATAAACACAGATCATATGTCTGCTCAGACAGTGTTCTCTACGACCTGATAGCAAAATGTCTGGATTACACAGAGGCATATACTATATAAGTTTGATCTTAATAGAGAAAGTTTAGCAAACAAATCAAGATAAGATGGTAGTCAGGTGGCACAGTGGTAACACCCCTGTCTTTCCATCCAGGGTTCAATTCCTGCAACAGACATAAAAAAGGTATGGGTCACCTGCCCGAACACATGGGGTTTTGTCCCTAGTGCTTTGGTTTCCACCTGGGTCAACAAGAGAGATTAATGTAAGCTGATAGCTTGCTTAGAAATTATTGTAAAGTAATAAATATATGATCAATGAAGTAAAAATGACAGTAGGGACATGTGAATTGTCAAATTTTCGAGGCAATCTGCCCCTTTATCAAGACACAAATATTACATAAATTACATAATACACATAGAACATATAACAAATACAAAGTTATAAAGTTAGATTTGGAGCTGTGGTGTAAATTTAGGTGTCATGATAATTCTTTTGGCTGACGAATGCCATAGGTCCTTACAACGAACACAATTGCATGTCACACTCCCTATACACTACACTATATATTTATTTTTGTAAGTCAAGGGTGGGCTTATTACAGAATGGCACTTGTTCAATGGATGACAGTGAATAAATGTATTATGAAGTTATGACGAAGTACCACTAAAAAAAAAGCAGTTGCTGGTGCTTCAAAGCAATATACAAAGGTGGGCTTATTAACAGACATGGGCTTATTGGTAGATCAGATGATAAGAACTCAGTTGACTGTCTGGTCTCTACAAGTGACCTATCAAACAGGTTTTACTGATGAAGAATTCCAAACCTTATATGTTTAGGATACAGAAGGTCTTATGATACACCAACCCTGGTGATACAGATCAGAATCGAACACCAATCAATAACTATGAAACAAACTACCAAACCTGTTAACAAAAACATACCTCCATAACTCAAACCAAAGTGAATCAACTTACATTTGGACTTTACATAGTCTCGGACCACATTAAGGTATAACTGAAATGATATTGTACTGGACTTCAGGATCAACCATCCACATCTAATGTTAACCAGATAGTTAACATTTCTCATAAAAACAAACCTACAAGATACTCCATAGCTTGATTTCCATATCTTTATGGCTTCCAAACTCTGAGATTAATATTTGATTAAACAATCAAATCAATTTTCTTGCCTTGTTATCGGGTAGATTGACTGACAGCTGTGTACTAAACAGCAGATCAAAGACTCATTCACCATCGTTTAGGATTCTGTGTAAACCAGGTTTTTTTTAATGCATCGTTAACCAGGATATAAATACAACCAAGCCTGCTGCATGCATGATTGGAATCTAAATACCGTCACAACATTCTGTGTAATCGCTCATGTGCAACATTGTATGAAGCCACATTACTGCATGTTGTGTACTTGTCAGATGCATCCTCCCTATACCTCATTGACAAACAATTTTATTGATTTCGACATCAAACAATTGATGTAAGCAGTGCCTGTTCCATTATCATATCCCTCATAAAAAAGAGGACATTTTGAACTTTGTTCATGATCAGCTGATATTTTTGTTTACCATGACTCTGTATGAGAAGTCAATATTCATCTGAAACGTTTTGTAGAAATTTATTTAAGTTTTCGGTGTATCTACAGATGACGTTTGAAGACTAACTACTAAATGAAGATCATTTAAAAAAAATCAATAAAAATCAAATGAAGTTTTACGATGAAGTTAAAACAAAATGCCAAGTGGATAATTTAGGATGTTTTTGCCATCATCTACACCTGCTGAATGACTTCTTTATGGTCCCTCCCTCCTATTTTTTGTTATAATAGGCCCTGTTTATTTGTTTGATCTCTTGACATCCCATCCGGTGGAGCCAGAATCCCTGTGGTATATATTCTGTATGTTGTAGTATCTGGCAGTTGCACAGAATTACATGTACATTCTTGCACCAGATCTCCGCTGTTTATATGATACATTTATCACTATGGCGAATTTTTTACTGTCGTGTTTATCTTGTGATTTACACCTTGTTAACAAGGATTTAACTGCTAAACAAGAGGAAAAAAAATCCCACCAGCAAACATCTTCTAGTTCGCAGTAAAATTTCTCATATAATTAATTTCAAATCTTTTCAAAGAAAAAATACAACCCTAAATAACATCTGCAGACAAGCACTAGCCAACATCAAAATGTTTTAATTAATCACCAATACAAAACTTTTTCAACAAACACTGACATCAACGCAAGCTACTGTAACTAGCATTGACACCATACTGTTTCAGTAAGCACTGATACTGATATAAAACATGGTTTCAACCATTACAGTCACCAAACTATTTCAACCATTACTGACACCAAACTATTTAAACCATTACTGACACCAAACTATTTCAACCATTACTGACACCAAACTATTTCAACCATTACTGACACCAAACTATTTCAACCATTACTGACACCAAACTATTTCAACCATTACTGACACCAAACTATTTCAACCATTACTGACACCAAACTATTTCAACCATTACTGACACCAAACTATTTCAACCATTACTGACACCAAACTACTTCAACCATCACTGACTCCAAACTGTATCAACAATTACTGACACCAAACTATTTCAACCATTACCGACACCAAACTATTTCAACCATCAATGACATTAAACTATTTCAATAGACATGGACATTGAGATATAAAGGATATGAAAACATGTTAATCCAGTGATAGAATGAAAACATCTAACCTAGTTAGTGGCTAATACAGATGATTTTTTTGTTGAAAAGATTCCCTAACATCTGTCTCCAATACATTTATTTGGTTTGTGTTCTGGCCTCAGTTTTTTACGTCTTCATTGAATAATTCAGGGTGTACTTTTCTGTTTAAAATGTCACCACCTTCACTTGGTCAATTAATGGGCATGCAGTGTACTTTAAAGTCATCTGATCCGTCCCCACAGTGAAGCGACTATTTGAGGAAGCAGTTTACCTATAGTACTGACAATAAGGCTACAAGGCCAGACTCCATTGTCTTAATGAATTAGATTGATCTCCTACCACAGGAAGAACAAAAAATCTAAGGAAATTTTAACCCATAAAACAACATCAAATTCAGAAATTTTTTGTGGCTAAGTGCTTTCAGCCGCTCAGAGGATGTTGTGCCTCGTTCTCACTTATTACGTAAATGGCAATGACATCTGACCTACGAATCAATACACCATTTTTTTTTTACTACACCTAAAGGGAATATCAGATCAATAAACAGGAACTCCAATGAAAGCACAAGCAACAGCTGTCTGTCTTCCAGCAAGTTTAAACCTAGGATATGGATCTTCCGGAAATCAATTGAACAAAATTACCATACGTATTGGTGTTGTAGAATTATACAGAATACTAGCGGATTTTAATTTCATTTAGAAAATTTTCTTAAAATATTAAAATTTGATATATTGTCCCTTATTCAAACTATATCAGATGCTTTAATCTCTGCGAAATTATTTCAAGGCCTTCATTTACATTTTGCTGAATAATTTCTCTTTTGTTTTTCAGGAATAGCTTCAACAGAAGGTCAATGACTGTAGATTTCACAGATTGAAGAATTTTACTGTGTCCTTGAACACGGCATTTATATCCTTGGTATGTAGTCTGTAGAAAAACTCCTATTGTCTGTCTTAACAAATAACTAATTGTAAATATGGATTGAAAACAAGCAGAAAATCTATACAAAATATCATCACAAAGTTACAAACCTCTTAAAATGACTCTTCAGTAGACAGTCAAATGATAAAATACACATCACATCATATGCATGATAATTTTTCTCAATATGAAATGCTATATAAATACTTGTATAATTTCTTTTTGAAAAATGTTACAGAATTGCCTTATAATGCTGATACTTACACAAATGATAGCAGTATAATGAGGTTTGACTAGTGTTTCTAGTTTTCCAAATTTTCAACAAATATAGCCACTTCATTGATTAAAAAATCTCCCAAACATCTATGGTGTCCCCTTCCTTCCTCCCCAAACCCCCCACCCACATCCGACCCTACCCCAACCCTACCATTATTAGAAGTCACAGTAATTTTGTTTATATATCTATGAACAACTGTAGATCTAAAAAAAATGTAACAAAACATCATTGGGATATTTTCATTAATTAATATGGCATGTCCTCGGGAGATGACGATACAACACAGACAATGACATCTAAAAAAAATGTTGTGTCTGTTGGGGATAATTTATATGTTAAGCATGGCAAGCTAATGTGGAGTAGGACACATCTGATACTAAAGGGAATCCAGAGGTTTTACAGCCACAGGTAAATCTAGGTAGGACAGCAAAAATTCAATACCTCAGCCTAGTCGGGACCCCGATAAATCTACCTTAACACAAACAGGATACATATGTCTCCAGTTCGGGTAACAGGCTTGAAAATATTTCACACACATTTTAATCGTCCAATGATGAATTCATGATTAACGTGGATTGGTAACCAGCCATTAAAAAACCTGTGGATTTAGCCTGAATAATAGTGCTATTGAAACCCTGTGGCCTATATGACGCACCTAATATCAAGTGTATTCAAACTGGGATCGAAGAAAATGGCATTTTTATCACTTTAGCACACTGCCAATAGTTTATAGTCCAGATTGGAAAAATTTATTCAGTTGATTGCGTTTGGATGATGACAGGTCTCTGGAGCCATAAACACCTTCGGTCTCCATTCTCCTGATAAGTTCAGGCAGTAAAATGTTAACTAGGAACGTGAAACTTGATATCGTCTTGAACCAAAGATAGTGTTAACTCCTTAACAAACACAATAGGTAATAAACTGGATATTGGCAGTAAGCATCTTCCAATTTAATTTCTTTTTGTCAGAGATCAGATACATATATATCTTGTGCCTTAATATCAAATTTCTGGAACAGGTCAAAAGGTCAAAGTGAAAAATTAGAAAAGGGAAACAACTCTAATAAATCTAAGTGTTGCTATTTGGGCAGTTTATGGAGGGAAGAGAATTCTGACAATGCTGTTGGTAGTGTATAGAGTGATAGTTATCCTGATTGATCAGTATTGTCAACTGGTAGAGAACAGTGAAGGTCACTCAAATAGGTCAATAAAACATCACTAATTGACGGTGGTATGGAGGAATTAGTTTTGATCATACTGTTAATAACTGTCGTTATATAGAGGGAAAGTCAGTTTTCTAAATGATTAAGTCAATAACTGGCAGAAAAATGAGGGAAAGTCTTTTGATAGATCATACTGATAGTCAGTATTACAGGAGAGAATATTAGTTAAGATTCATTATATGGAGTGTATTGAAAAAGAGATGACAAAAACATCTGGAGGTAAATCATTTTTTTATTAGTTAAATTAAATCATTAAACTTATCAATTACAGAAAGACGATTAACATAGCAAAAGATTGTTCAAGGCCAATAGCACGTATCAGCTGGTGTAACATTGATAGAACATCAACAGGTCTGATATGTATTAAAAACACACCACTTACTCACTTTTAATGGTCCATCATAGTTTCAGTGTTCCAAATTAATATGGAAATCATTTTCCATATCATGATAATGACATAATCTCAAAGAGTATTATCAATGTGATGATTATTGTTCCAAAGCAACTGTCTATAAACTGTGTGTAATAATTGCAACAGCCATCAATCTTGTATCTCAATCATCATTAAGTACACAGCATCTGTGGCATGTGTACCACACCAAGCACTCGGCAACAATTTCCATTTACTCCGGTTCAATTTTTGTCCTACAAAGACTTTGCAGCTGTACATGTGAAAATGCATGTTTTTTTATGTAGAAGGGAAATAGAGTTTAGAGTGCACGGCAGAGGAGTTAATTAGTCAGGAGGCATGGAGGGGTTGGGTTATCATTTTGGTGTTTGGTTGATGGGTTGTATGTGTTGGTGTTTGGTGGTGGGGTTGGATGGTTTGGTGGTGGGGTTGTATGTGTTGGTGTTTGGTGGTGGGGTTGTATGTGTTGGTGTTTGGTGGTGGGGTTGTATGTTTTGGTGTTTGGTTGTTGGGTTGTATGCGTTGGTGTTTGGTGGTGGGGTTGTATGCGTTGGTGTTTGGTGGTGGGGTTGTATGCGTTGGTGTTTGGTGGTGGGGTTGTATGCGTTGGTGTTTGGTGGTGGGGTTGTATGTGTTGGTGTTTGGTGGTGGGGTTGTATGTGTTGGTGTTTGGTGGTGGGGTTGTATGTGTTGGTGTTTGGTGGTGGGGTTGTATGTGTTGGTGTTTGGTGGTGGGGTTGTATGTGTTGGTGTTTGGTGGTGGGGTTGTATGTGTTGGTGTTTGGTGGTGGGGTTGTAGGTGTTGGTGTTTGGTGGTGGGGTTGTAGGTGTTGGTGTTTGGTGGTGGGGTTGTATGTGTTGGTGTTTGGTGGTGGGGTTGTATGTGTTGGTGTTCGGTGGTGGGGTTGTATGTGTTGGTGTTCGGTGGTGGGGTTGTATGTGTTGGTGTTCGGTGGTGGGGTTGTATGTGTTGGTGTTCGGTGGTGGGGTTGTATGTGTTGGTGTTCGGTGGTGGGGTTGTATGTGTTGGTGTTCGGTGGTGGGGTTGTATGTGTTGGTGTTCGGTGGTGGGGTTGTATGTGTTGGTGTTCGGTGGTGGGGTTGTATGTGTTGGTGTTCGGTGGTGGGGTTGTATGTGTTGGTGTTCGGTGGTGGGGTTGTATGTGTTGGTGTTTGGTGGTGGGGTTGTATGTGTTGGTGTTTGGTGGTGGGGTTGTATGTGTTGGTGTTTGGTGGTGGGGTTGTATGTGTTGGTGTTTGGTGGTGGGGTTGTATGTGTTGGTGTTTGGTGGTGGGGTTGTATGTGTTGGTGTTTGGTGGTGGGGTTGTATGTGTTGGTGTTTGGTGGTGGGGTTGTATGTATGTGTTGGTGTTTGGTGGTGGGGTTGTATGTGTTGGTGTTTGGTGGTGGGGTTGTATGTGTTGGTGTTTGGTGGTGGGGTTGTATGTGTTGGTGTTTGGTGGTGGGGTTGTATGTGTTGGTGTTTGGTGGTGGGGTTGTATGTGTTGGTGTTTGGTGGTGGGGTTGTATGTGTTGGTGTTTGGTGGTGGGGTTGTATGTTTTGGTGTTTGGTGGTGGGGTTGTATGTGTTGGTGTTTGGTGGTGGGGTTGTATGTGTTGGTGTTTGGTGGTGGGGTTGTATGTGTTGGTGTTTGGTGGTGGGGTTGTATGTGTTGGTGTTTGGTGGTGGGGTTGTATGTGTTGGTGTTTGGTGGTGGGGTTGTATGTGTTGGTGTTTGGTGGTGGGGTTGTATGTGTTGGTGTTTGGTGGTGGGGTTGTAGGTGTTGGTGTTTGGTGGTGGGGTTGTATGTTTTAGTGTTTTGGTGGTGGGGTTGTATGTTTTGTTTTTTGAGTTCTCAAATATTCTTTTATAAATGGTGCTACCAGAAAGATTCCTGTAAATAACTAACACAAAACAGCCTGTTTGTATGATTTTCCTCATGGTCGGTTTCTACCTCCACATGATCCGTTTACCCCTCAATATCATTTGGTTCACCTTCCTATTATACATTCCCCCTCTGTCGTTCCTTCCTGTGCCAGTATAGTGTGTAATGTCCACATAATGGCTATCCTAGATAGTAAATCAGTACTTATCTATACAGGTGTTTGAAATCTACTAGCCATCATACAATGCAGGTGTGATTCCAGAGTAAAAGGAGGCCAATTTCTTTCAACTAGAAAATGTCTATAGAACATGGAAACCAAAATCCTAGGATTCAAACCAGAATCTGATCAGGTGTAGAACTTGATTTTATGATACTATTGGGCAACAAAGTCTGTCAAGTGGTTTTCAACTTAATGACATTGATTCTGTACAAGATGTGATGGACCAACATGGGTAATGCTATCTCCGCTTCCTCCCCCGTCTCCCCAACACACATACACAACCTCACATCCTCCAATGAGTAGGGCACAATCAATCTACTACCATAAAGCAAAGTCACTATGTAAATCTTTTGAAACATTTTTTCAAACTTAATGTGCTAATATATTGCTTTGAAAATACTTATGACTAGTATCTTTTAAGAATACTGGTCACTGACCCCTGACCCCTGACCCCTGGATTATTTGTTAAATCTGCATTTGTCTAATATATTATCTCCACTTTGTTTATAATTTCATTTCTTTCTTATTGCAGATTCTAGACCTACCTGTAACTAAGCTGTTGTGTCTCTACCATAATGTTGTTTATTTCTCAGATTTATCAGTATTTTTATGTCATCCTATCAGAACTAGTCAGTGTGGATCAAATTTCTGTTTTTTATTTCACATTTGTTCTCTTGTAAAGTCATCCATCTTTATTATTTGTTATTTATAGAAATCTCAAGATGATTTAATAAGAAACATATATATCACAACATTTTTTGTCTTTTCGTTATACCTGACACTGTGAAAAATGTATACAAAATTAATATGTATTTGATCATGACGGCACCTTACAGTGGGTGGTCGGGTGATGCAATGGTAAGGAATCTACTCCTCTTTCAGTGAAGAAACTCCCCAATCAGACAGAAAAAGGGATGGGTTACCTGCCACACCACATGGGTTCTAAAAACCCCTATGGAGTCTGCATGGTTTTCTTGCCACAAAAAGACTTTATCGGCACTTTACCAAGGCGATAAAGAGTGATTGATATAAGGTGGTTTAAGTCTTGTTTCAAAATTGTGTATATCATTGTATTTACTGCCTTGAAATATCATTGTTCCCCATATAATCCCTCACTGATGCCTACAACCATGGAATCAGAGTTGTGAGGGATGTACAGTTCTAAGATACACTAGATTTCATCAATTACCAGAACCAACTGAGATAATTTGAGAAATCTCTCAGGCAGCACTCTTGACAATTAACTTACTTAGCACAAGCATGTTCTAATGTGCTATCAAGATTCACAACAGACCACCAGACAATGCACATTCATTGATCTACAGAAATCTGTGCCTTGAGACAAATTAGCTGAAAATTTATCTATATTCATTATAACTACAGAATTTATCAATATATATATTGGTCAGATTCATAGCTAACTGATCAGAGCCAGTGTTATGTACCGTAAAATCGTTCCTTTTCATGGGGGAATCCATGTTCATCAAATTGATGTGTACATGCATTTCACAAATTGATGTGTCCACAAACTATTAAAATTGTTACAATTATATTTATTGAATAATATTTTTACACACAAACCAATCTTACACAAATTTTGGAATATAATCCACACAGATTGAGCCCTGTGAAAACACATGATTCAACAATGTACTTTAACGAACACTTAACTACAATCATGTGTTGGATTTTCTTTTTCTATTTTAGTAAATTACAGTATTTCATAGATCTGCTCTGTTTATTTCAGTTACAGTGTTAAACATCTACTGTTCTTTTGTCTTAAAACTCTGACATTGGAAAGACTCCCTTTTGTAATGGAGTTGAAAACATCTATTGGTTTGTTGTGTACCCTGTCTTAGTCTTTGTCATGGACAGATCCCTTAGTGTGACAAGGTTGAACACCTCCCTGGGTTTGGTGTGTATTCTATATAAGTTTCTTCAAAGACAGATCCCCATGTGTAAGAGGATTGTCCACATCTCTTGGTTTGGAATGTACTCTCCAAGTTTCTATCATGGACAGAGGTGTTATGTGTGACAAGGTTGAACACATCTCTGGGTTTGGTGTGTACTCTGTCTCCAAGTTTCTATTAAGGACAGAGCTGTATTATGTGACAAGGTTGAACACATCCCTGGGTTTGGTGTGTACTCTGTCTCCAAGTTTCTATTAAGGACAGAGCTGTATTATGTGACAAGGTTGAACACATCCCTGCGTTTGGTGTGTACTCAGTCTCCAAGTTTCTATTAAGGACAGAGCTGAATTATATGACAAGGTTGAACACAGCTCTGGGTTTGGGTGTACAGTGTGTTTCAACAAAGTAGAAAATACTTACTCCTCTGGGACACTTGCTCTAGTTTTAATGAATGCGAGTTTAAATTATAATTATGTTCACATGCTGGTATTTTTTTGTTGATTTTGGTGTATACTCTCCATAAGTGTCTATTCCAAGTACAAATCCCATTGTGGGACAGGGTTGAATACATTCCCAGAATGAGGCTGATCTAAAGCTATTGTGGAAACACACCAGCAGCATCTGATGTGGGCATGTAAGATTGGTAGATTGAGTGACAACCCAAGAATAACCTCATTTGAACCAGGCCAATCGAAAAATTGCTGGAGGAAAAATAATCCTTGTCAAGTGTGTTAGATGTTAATATGGTCATTCCTGTCTGTGACATAAGGACATTGGTCAGTTAATGTTCAATGACTACAGGGATAATGACCACCTCTTCTGTCTGATCACCTGACACATGACACTATTCTAGAGGTCAAATCACAAGGGAAATATTCGAAGAAAAAAGTCAAAAGTCATTTAAGGTCAACTGCCACAAGTCAATGCTGTTTAAAATCAAATGTCAAAGGTCACAGATATTTATAAAAAACTTGTATTCTGTTGCTATTTTTAAAGAAGTTTTTTCACATTTCTCAGTGTTGCTCTGAGCATCTAATACAGTGCTGGTAATCTTAACCAAAAGAAACACGTTTTTTAAAGACCATATACATGTTCATACATGTGCAGTGTTGTAGGTAGGCATAACATATTTATTCAAGCTTTTCAATTCTCATCCAGTCGTTCATGAATGGGTAGACGATATCTTTAATGAGAGGGAATGCTGTTGAACAGGTTTGGTGACAGGTAGATCTGCATGGATGACTGACCACGTAAAGGTCACAAGGGATGCGTGTTAAGTATATACCCCCACAAACATCCAGACCTGTGAATGAAAAGTACACACTATTACGTTACCTTGGTATGCATGGAGCCTCCTGACAGTGATGTGGGAATCACATCCGGAACTCCTGTGTATACCTGCTGGGGCCTCCGACCCTGAGTCATTGACAGTCGGAGGGGGTCGGGATTGTAGGCGGTGCCAGGGGTCAGTCCTGTAGTTGATAGCCCGTGGTCAAGTGCATTATACACAGCTGAACACATCCCTACTGTTGAGTATTATAGACTTCTCTAGTAGAAACAGGATCACAGGGAAAAAAAATATACTATATACAACACTTAAGAGGCGAGGCCAGATTTTATACTATCAGACAGGGTTCTGTAGTGTACAAGGTATGCACACAGCTAGTTATACAGCAAAGTTTGATAGACTTGAGGGCTGGTTTGGGGCTATCTGCGAGATCAGAACAGTACACACAGATAGGTACACAAAATAAAGCTACCATTAACTTAAACACACATAAATTTATTTATAAATAATCCAAAATGTTCCAAACAAAATTTTTATGATTGTTTTGTGCAATTTTTCCTTCTGTTTTGTATCATATTCATGCTTTCTATGCTATTTCACCTGTTTTTATTTCAGAAGGTATATTTCTTCACAAGATCAATTAGACAGTATGATACTGGTGTGTAGAGTTACAGTCACGAGTGTAATTAGTGGCATATATATGTCACCTGTCTACATACCTGTAAATCACTGTAGTATATAGGTCACACTATGTAACATTACACCTGTAGAACACAACATCATGTACGTTATACCACACGACGTGCAAATTCTATGATGAGAATTTACACAGCAATCAACTTTATATCCCTATTTTCTCAAAGCACAGAAAATCAAACAGTTTGTTTTTAGAAAGAAAAATCTGAGAAGACTTAACAATACTTTCATAACGGATGCTTCCAATACGACCTTGAGTAATGCCGATGTCAAATGACATCAATTAAAGATCAATATGATCAGGTTGATCAAGGTCAAATTCAAACTCTAAAGGTTGAATAATTTTTCAGATATATCAGGGTCCAATTAATTATGATTAAAGCTCAGTATATCAAGGTCAGCATCACTTAGTATCAAGGTCAAGTTTATCAGTTTCTAGGTCAAGGTCATGTTATATACCTATTATCTATAAAGATAACTTTATCTTAGGTAAGGTAATTATTTTCACATGTCAAGGTCGGATTTTTCGTAGTCTTAGATCATGGTTCAGGTTATTTATTCCAAATGATTTATCTTTGTTAAAGGTCAGGTTGTTTTGTCTGATGTCAATGTCTGGGATGCTTATTGAGAGCCATGACACTGCAGTGAAAACCTTCAGATTATATACAGATTAAATACCTGTTAATGAATGAACTTAATTTCACAGAAATTTTACAACAGAAGATATCTGAGAGCCAGATTACCGGGTTTTGTGGCTAATGGCCTCACCAGCACATGTGCAGTAGGCATCTGTTGCAGTAACATACGCACTCCCTGGCCACCACCTGCCACCACATCAAACACGGCCACGCTTTTGCCACTGAAGGTTTATCCTGAACAAATCGTATCACCTCTGGCAGATCCACAGGTCAGACATAAATCACAAAATCTGGCATTAATGTGTAATATCCCACATACTAACAGTACATCTAATGTTTCAACAAACAATTTCAAATGCTAGGAAATATTTCAAATATTTATCAAATTCTATACTTGTAATAAATTATTGTTTGTTTTAAACTGTTCTGAACCATAATTAGGACTTTACCTATATCTTTTTAAATGTTTCAATATCAGATTGTTTGAAATACTTAGATAGTAACCACATTCATTAATAAAATCTTCATTTATCTAAGTGTGTAGACAGACATACTCCGTATGATTGTTTGTCCTGTGTAAACAGTCCTTCCAAATAAGTACCACCTCGTATCGTCAATCTTCACATACTTTATATTAAAGATATTCCCCACAAAAATGGGTGAGTTTACTGAAAAAAAAATCTTGATATTTATATTACTATGCAAACCATGGATTTGTCTTCACTCCTGTTTCATGTGAACAGTAAGTTAGTGGAGTATTATTCATCACTGGAACAGTAAAACTACTTGAAATAAATGACCTAGTATGCATTAGTCATCCTTAATTGATTCTCAGACCAGGTGGAGCAGAGGTAACACACTTGTCTTTCACCTCGGCGTCTGGGGTTCGATTCTTGAAAAGGACTGGAAAATTAAAGGTAAGGAGTCACCAGCCCAACTAGGTAGGTTTTCCCGGAGTACTCAGGTTTCTTCCCACAGTAATTAAAAAGACCCCTTGTGTGCTTTCACCCAGGCCAACAAGAGTGATTAATGTAAGTTGGAAAAACTTGTTTTGCAGTTGTTGTAAATTGACACTTGACATAACAAATTTCCACCTTGGGCAAAGTGCAAAATCTATCAGAACAAAAATACTCACACTAACACTAAGAATACAACCAGTTATAATAGGGACGTACTACCAGGGACCATATACATTGCTCTAGAGGTTTCTTATCATTATCATCTCCTTTTCGATTATAACTCATAATACAACTGTTGGTACTTGGTACAAGAAATCTGTTGTATCCATCAGGATTTAACTTGGATTCAGGCCCTCAGTAAATTATACAATTTCTATAGTATATGGTCATCATTAGTCATTAAGTGCAGTATTTTACACCTTTCACAGTTTACAAAAGAAAACAAAAATCTTAAATGAACTTAAAAATTGTCACCATACAGTTTATACCAGATCAATGCATTATTATAGGTAAAGCCTACAGAGCTCAGCAAGTCTATGATTCTATTCTGGAAAGGTAACTCTCTTGCTTCCAAAGCTCAGGGACTTCCAAGTCATTCTGTAACACCAGTCCATCAAAAATTACTTCCCAAGGTTATAAGTACCCATTTGTACAGCTGTATACAGATGCTTGTTAAGGAGGTTGAGTCAATGTATGCAGCCAGCAAGCCAGCACACTATTTTTATTGGTAAGAATGTAGGGTTATGTTGATGTAATTGATGCATGTATGCTCTGTGCAATTAAATTCTCAAGAGTGTAATAGCTCAACATTTACCAAACCATGAAAACTCTGTCATAAAACTGTCTCTTTACGATCCAAAAGGGTCATTTCCTCAAATGTTACCTATATGCATGAGATAGAGACTGCAAAGTAGTTCCAGAGGTGTACCTCATTCCTACCCAACCAGTACCACAATCACACTGGACTTCCATCATGAGAAACAAGAAACATGTGACCTCTGCAAGTTCAGGCCACATAAAAGCTGGTTATAGGCGACAGTAAATTGGCAGGAACGGTTGCAATGCCAGTCAGAATCACTAGGAAATAAGACCCATCACATGCAATACAGATGTCTGACAGTTCTCTGGGCAGGAGACATTTACGTACGTCTACATTTATACACAAGACATCTGAAAATAGCATGTAGTGACAACAGAATTATATTTTCTGTTCTTTTGAAAATCATGTCTTCTTTCTTTTTATAAATGAGAAAAGACTTTCAATCAAAATACACGTACATTTTTTTGTCACCTGTTAATTCATTGATATACACTCAGGGACACTCGTGGGGTAATTCACGTGTGAATGTTGTGTTGTTACGTACCTTACAGTATTACACAATAACTTACATCAGTATACAGATGTGTGTAAATATACTGTATTGTTACTGCATCACATGTGGGCAAATTGTCTGCATCTGTCTATCGGAGTGATATAATATTAACAGATGATAACACAGACACTAGAGTGCAATTATATTGGTAAAAGGTCAAGGACAATCTGGATCGTGTTCTTGTCCTCCAGACAACATCTATTAAGGATGCAGGAGAGTCACATACCTTTGTGTTCCATCTATACCAGAGAACAGATAAGAGACCTCCAGACTTTCTGCAGCAGTTACAACATTACATAACTGTATGATATCTTATATTTTTAAAGTCTATCAGCATTAAATAAATTTTGGGATACTTGAACACCATAATCTGCCTCCTGATACCTTTTTAACGAGAAAAAACTCTCACCAGAGATATTTCTGCAAGTGTATCAATTTCTAAGCAAAATTTGTAGATGAAAGTATCAGTTAAAAATGAATAAGTAAAAATGCTTAATCTGTAATACTTATCAATATGATTTGGCTCTGAATAATGAGACTAATGAGAAGTTTATCTATAATATAAAAAGTTTCCATGGAGTGAATAAGGTGTGTTATAGTGAAGGTTAGAAATGTGGTGTAATCCCAAAACGCCCACGATTATACCACTAAAATACATCTTTCAAGGGGCAAGGTTTATTGCCTAGAGATAAAAGTTGTTTGGTTAAATCAACTCTCAGAAAAAATTTTGAAAACATGTTGTAATCTTCTTGAAGTTCAGCAGCTCTAATTTTCCATATTGTATACTCCTCCATTGACCTCTGGCAGTCCTTACTTTCCCTTGTATCCATCCAGACATTGACCTTTGGCAATCCTTACTTTCCCTTGTATCCATCCAGACATTGGCCTCTGGCAGTCCTTACTTTCCCTTGTATCCATCCAGACATTGACCTTTGGCAGTCCTTACTTTCCCTTGTATCCATCCAGACATTGACCTCTGGCAGTCCTTACTTTCCCTTGTATCCATCCAGACATTGACCTTTGGCAGTCCTTACTTTCCCTTGTATCCATCCAGACATTGACCTCTGGCAGTCCTTACTTTCCCTTGTATCCATCCAGACATTGACCTTTGGCAGTCCTTACTTTCCCTTGTATTCATCCAGACAATGACCTTTGGCAGTCCTTATTTTCCCATGTATCCATCCAGTCATTGACCTATCCAGACAGTGACATTTTAAACTACCAATTTAACTTTGGCATTCCCAAAACATACCATAGCATTTTCCCTGGCGCATGAAAATGTCATTTATTTTAGGAAGGAAAAAATATCAAGAAAAAATACATACTGTCATGACAACGGGGTAGACACCATCCACAGACTATTGACTGTTGTGACCGCAGACTATTGACTGTTGTGACCACCAAAGTCGTGTCAGTAATAGATAGGCGACGCCCGTGATACTGGAGAAATCCCAAACCTTGTCATCCTATACAACCTAACATTTCTTCAACACACATGACAAACTTCTGAGATGGGCGAATCCAAATTTCTCATTTTGTTTATTTGATAGACAGGACATCAATAAAAAGAAGACTTCTATGTTTATGTCTTTTTCTGGTGAACAAGGATATTTCATAAAAATATAGTCAGTTTTTAAATGTTTGTAATGTAAAAGAATATCAAACAGATTTACAAGCTTCACATTTTATGAAACATAATTCCTTTTGTTTGTATTGATAAAATTAATATAGATTTATTGAAAGAGTTAAAAGAATTAAGTAAAACAATCATTTCCCTAAAGATTGTATTCTTCCCCTTTGTACAACATCATATGAAACGTCACTACAAAGACAAGTTGACCATCATGTCGGACCTAGATGATAACACTGACTGATGAGTACCTCTATACATTACTTCCCAGACAGATAAAAGTGACTAAAAAGCAGAATAGCTTTATGTTAATAAAGTCTTTTGAAAATCTTAGAAAGAGAAGATATCACCCAAACATGATGTCCCTTATTTGAAAAAGAAAAAGTGCTTATAGTAAAAAAAAAAAAAAAAAAGGAGGGTGGGGGTGGGGGGGGGCTTATTCAGAATCTAGAAGAGTAGAGTCTGTGGATTTGTATTTACACAAAAGCTGATCGATTTAGAAAAATCTAGTAAACATATGTGATACTTCACACAAGTTAATTTCATGCAAACATTTATTCCTAAAAGGATTCAGAAGCAAAAATGTCAAGCCTGATTGTTAAATTCTGACGATGATAATCATAAATTTGCATTTTCAATCAAGTATTAAAACATCTAAAATAGACATACTTTAGTTTTTTTCATAAGTTCTTAAATCCATTTGTTCATTTTAACAATTATTCTTTACTCCCAAACCTCAATCATGGTATTAGTCTGCCACTGTTTTTGACAACACCCTGTGACTATAGCAGCAGATGTATCTGATTGGTTTCTATATAGTTCTACTCCACTACCTCAAAACTATACAAGTCTATTCTTCCACACAATGTTACATTGTTCTTGGCAGTTAAAATTTGACAGGAATATTATACATGTTTTCATAACCTGATAACATAAAAATCAATTTCAGATAAACCTTAATTCTCATTGAGTGATCCATTATGTTGAACTTCATGAAACACTGCTGTAAGTCAATATCCTAAACTAACTCCCTGTTACCGTCAATAATCTGCACTAATTCCTTGTTATTTGTCAATAGTCTTAACCGACTCCCTGTTTTTGTTTAATAATCTGGACTCCCTGTTATTGGCCAATATTCTGTACTGACTCTTTTTATTGGTCAATAATCTGGACTGACTCAATGTCATATGTCAATAATTTGAACTGCCTCAATGTTACATGTCAATAGTTCCCCTCAGAAGTTGAGTGGTACACATTAATTATTTCAATGCCTCCGCTAGGAATCTAACCCGGAACCCCTGGCTTCCTAGTCTGACGCTCAACCAATCAAGCTTAAGAGAAGTACTCCCTAGCCGAGTGGTATATTGCAGCTAGTATTTTACCAGGGTTACATATTCCCCTCCAGCAAATAACTCATCCTCGAGTTACCAGGGGTTACAGCGATGCTGGTGGGGCATGGCTAAAAGTACTGTTACCGGGTTCCTACATGGGCACCAATGTAACAGAGGTCATTAATTATTTCAATGCCTCTGATAAGAATCGAACCAGGGACCCCTGGCTTCCTAGTCTGATGCTCAACCAATCGAGCTGAAGAGAAATTCTCCCTAGCCGAGTGGTATAGTATGGCTTGTATTTCACCAGGGTTACAGATGTCCTTCCCTCCTTTATTTTCTAAAGATGACAATACTTTAGCAAAAATAAATGTTTTCAAAAGCAACTTTGAAGTTATAACCTAGATGAAGTTGTCAATTTTGACAGTACTTGCCGTAATAAGACCAAGATCTGCCATTTATGTTTCTCAATTCCGACACCTGCCTAGAATATTTCAGCTTTAAACCTGAATGTCATTCCAATGAATTCCTTAAACACTCTAAAACATCCTGACATTTCTATCCAAGCATGAATTAATGTCAGTTTACAAATGCAGCGCTGTACCATCAAATAACAACCTCCAGTTTTGTTTTTATATTGGATCAGAAAATGAGTGTTTTACAGCAAAATACCACACGATGGTTAAATAAATCCCCTCATTATACCATGTTTACTGATAAACTGGAGGGCTTTGTTTTACCTATTAACATAAATTAAGTGATAATGGTACTACCAAAATCTGTTTTAGTCGTTTCTCCAGAAACCAATTAGGTTCTATATGCATTTACAAGTTCACATCAACCAATGCGATCAAGTCACTGTCACATTTTGAATGATTTAACCGTGACCTGAATGATACTTTGGCTTCAGTTGAGAAGGCAACAACAGGGATTTCTTACATTTTATGCTACATGAAATAAATTTTAAATAGAAATTTTTATTAATACCTACATATAAGGATATCTACTTTTAGACTCTGGGACAAATTACTACCTGCTAATTCTTAAATAAGGATATTCATTTTTAGACTATGGGACCAAATAAGGATGTCCATTTTTAGACTATGAGGATATCCAAATAAGGATAAGGATATCCATTTTTATTGGGACCAAATAAGGATATCCATTTTTAGACTATGGGACCAAATAAGGATATCCATTTTTAGACTATGGGACCAAATAAGGATATCCATTTTTAGACTATGGGACCAAATAAGGATATCCATTTTTAGACTCTGGGACCAAATAAGGATATCTATTTTTAGACTCTGGGACCAAATAAGGACATCCATTTTTAGACTCTGAGACCAAATAAGGATATCTATTTTTAGGCTCTGGGACCCAATAAGGATATCCATTTTTAGGCTCTTGGACAATGCTTACTCCCTTTCAATTCCTAATCTGCTGCCAGTGTTTAACTCTTACACCACACTGTTCTATAACAATGAATTAAATATGGAAACGGCTTCAATTACTCTCCCAATTCAGTTCTTTATGATAGCATAAAACATTACTGAATCAACAGTAATTGTTGGGAAAATTCGTAATTTCAGGAAATGAATACAAATACATTTTTGTTTGTTTGACAGAACACTTAAAATAACAAAGAGACTCATGCTCTGGTTAAAATGCACATTTCCAACCATAGCAACAGCTAATGCGGTCTTTATAAGGGAATTATACTTCCCCTGCTGTAATGTATATATATATTATCGAGATTCTGAACGATGTTACTTAATGATGGAGCCCGTAAAGTTTTTCCATGAGGATAATCTGAATTTACACAAAAATGATACAGTGCACTGTATATATGTTTAATCACCATGTCATTTATCTTGATTCTCAAAATAGCAGCTCCTAAAGATTCTCAGCAAACTAAGCAAACAGTTCCTTACAGTGTTTTTCTATTTATATATATGCAGCATATCAACCTAATGGTATTTGGGCATGTACATTTTCTATGGCAACCTAGTATGATTACGTTTATAATAAAAAAGATTTTGATGTTATTCGAGATATAAGCACCTACAACTGCTTTAAGATCTTCTTCTGTATAAATGAGTCTGAAAGGCAGCTTTCTTGCAAATATCAGCGTGACATCGTCTCCACTGCATGTCATTTTAAAAAGTATGATGTGGTTTCTCAACCAGCACTATGTGAATAAGATATTGTTGAATGTGTTTTCATAGAGCTGCCTTAATATCCAACCAATGCATTGGAAAGCATTCAGTCCGTGAAATGATGGATGTTATGTCCCAGCTGTGACAAAATACTGAACAGGGATATTATTTGTCAAGACGTATGGGAATGGCTAAACTTTGATCAATATCTGAAATGGCAAGATAAATAATAACAAGCCAGAAAATTATATCAGTCAAACTTGAGAAGCTGTGCATGTTGCACCCGTTTGATCAATGGCAATTCTTTCTGAAATCTGTCAATAAATTGTACCGACAGTGCAGGTTTTGTATGGACTGAGCAGACAACTATTGCCAAGCTCTGTAGTGTCACGTTGTAACCACTGTGTACCCAAGAAGTCCTGATAACCCCTTGTCTAATGATTCGGTAGTCTGCTTCCACATCTCATACATCCATTCAATGTCATTTCTTAAGACTTGCTTCATCATGCCACATTCTAATGCTCATGTGTAGCCCTATTTTGTCTGAAGCCATGGTTACATATGCATTGAATAATATAGTTTAAACCAAATAGAAATAACTATGGATCTTGCAAGTTTAAGAAGGTCAAACTAGGGCAAATAATAAAGTGATTTATTTGTTCAAGTCTGTTGAAGTTTCTTCAAGTACAGCAAAGAATGTTATATTACATGGCAGTACAGTAAATTGAGTGGTTGATTGTAAGTTAGACTCCAGTAAACTATGTTAACGTACATCAGGAAGAACGTTGAATTATGCTGAAGGAGATGTGCAACTACATACATGACAGTGCACTGATCTACTGGCACAAGAGGAAGTACGCGAAAGTACCATAAATTTGTGCGTACAGTGTGCACTTTTTTGGGCAAAAATGGCTGTCGCAAAAAGGGGGTGCATATTATATGCAGGAACATCCCTTTCTTGGGGTTATCATTCTCGAGTTCTGTGCTTGCCATATTGGATTACCTTTCTTCACAATTTTCAAATGTTTTAATGCAATTCATAATTCATATATATACATAACAACTGATAAATCCTTAGTGCACTAAGTAGGAAGCAGTTCATAGCACTGAAGTTACTTTTCACTAAACACGGTCACTGATCACTTTCATTACTATGTGAAAAACAAACAGTCCCTGAAATCCTTCAAATTCCTCATCCTCATTGTCACTGTTGTAGGAGAACGCCAGATCGAATTCTCCCATGGCAGATTTTTCGTTGTCCTGGTAAACAGGTCCTAATCATCCCCGTAATTGTCCTCAAAGTCAACATCAACAGCAGGTCCAATATCAGCCTATCCCATTGATGCTTTAAAGTTGGTGACCTTATGACCTCTTTGGATCTGCATGACCTGCATGCACGGTTCTGCCATACTGACAGCAATGCTGGCATCTTGGCAATTGCACACAAAATTATACAGAGCTTTCTCCATCTCTCTCAGACTTCCTAGTCACAAGTTGGGACTTTAGATGTTCTTCTTTTTTCTTCGATGCTCGAATGTTGGATTTTGTGATGTCAAAGTGGGTTGGCACAAAAGTCTTTTGGTGTAGTCAGTGGCGTCCAGTTTCTCTTTGGCTGTAACAGATGTTCGCTGTTTTCCCATGCCGAAATCAATGTAATCTATCATTAAGTACCTTCAGATACCGCGATGGGTATAAATACCATGAAAGATCATACCAATACTGAACATATCACATGCTTTGATGGGAACGAAGTAGGATTGCACATTTTCAAACCGTTAGAACATCATCGTTTTCTGACCAATAGCACCTTTCAAAACTGCAACACACAATAACCGTTTCATCATTTTTTTTTTCCTTTCACAACATCAACCCACAATAACCCTGCCCCATTAACTATGATGTTAATCTTCACCATCCAAGCACATTATCACTTCCCTGACAATTCTTGTAGGCAAATCACTGTCTAAGGACATCCTTCAATATTTGCAGTTCCTATATTTCCGCCAAAACAACCATTAGCACTAATGAATACCTCTCTACTTTAAGTAACATTTATACCAAAACAGTTTAGTCAACTAGTTACTCCTCTATCATGAAAACATATCTCCCTGCAGACTTTAAAATTTTTTATCAATGACTGGTAACTTTCTTGTAGACAACCAGGTGTGATGTTTGCAACTTTGTTCTCCCCCAGATAATGGGACTCAGGTGCAAACAGTATTGAATGATTAAGATTTTTATGTATTCTCACAACTGAGATTTGTAAAATTACTTTTTTTGGTTTATAAAACAATAAAGGACTTCCAGAATCTGTCTATATTTTTGAGGTACCGCCTCCCACCTACTATATCTTTATGTCTACACATTTGATCCTGGGAAATATGTATTATCAAATTTCACCAAACAAACCCCTTAATGCCTTTGTTGCTCTGATTTTCAGATCAAAATACCATCCAGCTAGCACATAAAACTTCTCAAATAACATTATAAATAAACATTTATTTGCAACATTTCTTCATAAAATTCACATGATTTCCCCCATTCTGCTATATAAACCTAGAAATTGGACATTTCTAGTGATAACATGCCCAGTGTGCATTCTGATATCCAATAATTTCATCTTGTCAATTGATTTCAATAAAAACATCTTTGTATCTACAAAACTGATTCTCAAAATCTTTCAAGTCTCAGCTTGCAGTAACGCTTTATCCTCAAAGAAAAATTCCAAGAAATCTCCTGACAAACAATTGTGTGCAAGTCCCAGGAGATATATGCTAATGCTAAAGTCCCTTTATTTCCTCTCATCATGCAATGAGACCATACTGAGTCTGACATTCAGCTTCTATTAGGTATAAGCGAATTCCAGGAGGATGCACAGAATTCAAAAACATTATGGAGTAACACATTTCATTTAAAGTTTTGAATTTCTTTAACAAGACAGCATTATCCCACGTAACACATTGATCTCTGTTAGATAATGTTACACCCTATACTCACCATGGTGACAGAGAATGAATCACAAGATTTTCAATCACAAATCTGCCTAACTCTGAAGCAAATTACTTCATAAAATGTTTTGAATGAATGTGAACATTTAGTATTTTCCTTATTTTAATCGTTTTTATCAAAAGACAAATATCACTTAGAGGCCATTTCTGTATAATAGATACCTTACTATGGAGATCGTCTCTGTAAAATAAATACCTGTCTATAAAGGCCACCTCTGTAGAACAGATACCTTACTATAAAGGCCATCTCTCTTTAACAGAAACCTCTCTGCAAAGGCCACATCTGTATAAATATCAAACTGGACTTGTGTAAACTTAAATCCTATCCTGTGTGCTGATCATTATTACATGTCGAGGCCAATACATCAGACTGAAAATCAGGGCGAGGACATCAGACTGAAAATCAGAGAAAGGACATCAGACTGAAAATCAGGGCGAGGACATCAGACTGAAAATCAGAGAAAGGACATCAGACCGAAAGTAAGGGTGAGGACATCAGACCGAAAGTAAGGGTGAGGACATCAGACCGAAAGTAAGGGTGAGGACATCAGACCGAAAGTAAGGGTGAGGACATCAGACTGAAAGTAAGGGTGAGGACATCAGACTGAAAGTAAGGGTGAGGACATCAGACTGAAAGTAAGGGTGAGGACATCAGATTGAAAGTAAGGGTGAGGACATCAGACTGAAAGTAAGGGTGAGGACATCAGACTGAAAGTCATGGTGAAGACATCAGACTCAAAGTAATGGTGAGGACATTAGACTGAAAGTAAGGGTGAGGACATCAGACTAAAAATCAGGATGATGACATCAGACTGAAAGTAAGGGTGAGGATACCAGACTCAAAGTCAAGGTGAGGACATCAAAGTCAAAGTCAAGGTGAGGACAAAAGACAGGTCTATCATGTAATTTTTCTTTGTATATTTATTGAACAGCAGTAATTACATGGACGGGCTTATTACCTGTAAAGGAAATGGTATATAAAAAGCAATAGATATAGATCGACTTATTGGCAGGAATGGGTTTATTACCAGACATGGGTTTGTTTTTGCATAAAAACAGTAAACTGTTTGACACACTATTTTAAAGTATCCTTGATAGAACAAAATGATTCCTGATTTTTTGAAGAATTCTATTCCTTCTTTTCAATCATTATATTAAAACATCTAAAGCTAATAAAAGATTAACTGGGTCAGTTAGTAAAATAAAAGATTAACTAGGTCAACTTGTAAAATAAAAGATAAACTAGGTCAACTTGTAAAGTAAAAGATAAACTAGGTCAACTTGTAAAGTAAAAGATAAACTAGGTCAACTTGTAAAATAAAAGATAAACTAGGGCAATTTGTAAAATAAAAGATAAACTAGGTCAACTTGTAAAATAAAAGATAAACTAGGGCAATTTGTAAAATAAAAGATAAACTAGGTCAACTTGTAAAATAAAAGATTAACTAGGTCAACTTGTAAAATAAAAGATAAACTAGGTCCACTTGTGAAATATGCAAAAGGGTTCCCAAGGTTTTCAGGGCAAATTAAGCATAACATACAGTCAGCAAAACAAGGCTCATATTGATCAGTAGCTATCTACTTGCACATTAAACTGCTGTGATCTAGCATTAATGGCCAATATAAATGACATAGCTTTGCAGGCAATCATTGTTAAAGATGTAGATAACATGTTGCATCAGACATATTCAGATAATTCAATCCAGGACTGTAGTGTCCACACAATCTCACAACAATAAATGTACACAAGTGTTATATGCAGTTGGGAGCATTTATTTTCTGAAGCCCAATGCACAGCTTTGTGATTGAATATCAACATTTGTGTTATAAAGCAAAGCAGTGGAAGCTAACAATAGACTGTTCTGTTGCATGAGTTAAGCCGATTGGCCACAGAATGACAGAACAGTTAGTGGGAATAAATCGGTGTAAGAAGGCAGAACAGAGAGCCTGTATAAAACCCCAGTCTCCCACACTATGCCTGGTCTGTTCCACCACAAAAAAAATGAACTTGTTCTTTTAGTAAACATTTATTTTCATGTCAAATTTGAATTTAATAAGAGAAAGCAAGAAGCTAAATAGTATGAAGTTTACAAAACTTTCCTGCAAAGTTGGATATAGGAGGAAACTAGTTGTTGAATGATGCTTCAATCTTTTCCACAACTGACGAGACGACAGAAATGATGTAGAACCCAATACCTGGTAATAGAAAACACAGGAACAAGTTCTAAAGATCTTGTGCTGGAGGTTTCAGCTACAAATGGTTAGTAGCTTCATCGTAACACTCAAGTCTCTAGTGTAATCATTTACCCTCAGGTTCAACAAAACAAATGAGTTTATCATTCTCTGCTGTAATGAGCAAGTGAATGTGTTTGCCTTATGAAAATTTGTTGAAAACAAACCAATAAGAATGTGTTTCTCCCAAAGCAATCATGATCCTTTCATCCAGTCCCCTCTCTCACTACCATCTCTCTCTAGTCCATCCCTCACCCTCATCCCTTAATCCAGTTCCCTCCCTCATCATCATCCCTTCATCAAGTTTTCTCCTCACCATCATCCCTTCATCCAGTCCCCTCTCTCACCACCATCTCTCTCTAGTCCATCCCTCACCCTCATCCCTTGAAACAGTCCCCTCCTTCATCATCATCCCTCTATCCCATCCCCTCCCTCATCATCATCCGTCTATCCCATCACCTCCCTCATCATCATCTCTCTATCCCATCCCCTCCTTCATAATCATCCCTCTATCCCATCCCCTCCTTCATCATCATCCCTCTATCCCATCCCCTCCCTCATCATCATCCCTCTATCCCATCCCCTCCCTCATCATCATCCCTCTATCCCATCCCCTCCCTCATCATCATCCCTCTATCCCATCCCCTCCTTCATCATCATCCCTCTATCCCATCCCCTCCCTACATCATCATCCACCATTCCTTTGTGATCATCCCTCTATCCATCCCCTCCTTCACAAGAAGCACACTAACCACCATTCCTTTGTGATCCTCTATTCAATGTTTTTCATATTCTTAATTTAAGTTAAGTACAAGTCATTTGCTGGTATCAACTAATTTGACCAATGTAACGCTGAATATATGAAGGTCATTTCATTTTGCAAGGATCCTTCCAGGCAAATATTATCATGCTAGACCAATAGTTTCTGAGAAGTCATTTGAAGATTTTATTAAATTGATTCCTGTCACCTCAAATGTAGGTCAAGTTCATTCCATTTGGAAACTTGTTGGGCTTCATTCCAATAGCCTTATCAGCCAAATACCATAATTCTTTGCCTTTTGGTTATCAAAAAGAATACATTTGAAGGTGTAAAGAATTTGACTCCTGTGTCCTTGAATGTAGGTCAAGGCCATTTTTTTTTTCAAAAAACTTTTTTGGCATTTATTGCAAAAGCCTATTAGTCAAATTGTTTTAATAAATTTGACCCTGTGACCTTTTGATATGGGTTAAGATCATTTCTTTTTGCTGACCTTGTCCCAGGAGCTTTTAAGCTAAATATCATAATTCTAGACCATTTGATTATCAAGAGGAAATTGTTAAAAGGGAAATAAGCTGACATTGGATGGTTGGATGACAGATGCCGGATGTCACCTCACAGCATTGAGCTCATTTGGTACTTCTGGACAAGTCAGCGCATAAAAATTCTTCTTTTTCAGCATCAGGGTTTTGTGTACAGATTTGATTTTAGTTCTTATATCATACCACAAATTAAATGATCAATATTAGGTACACTGATATAATAATACTTTTTTTGATGATAAATCTACAGACAGCATGGTGAGGTTTGACATGTACAATGGAATAATAAGATACTATAAAACATATCACTCATTTATCAATATCAAATTTCACCGACCTGTGAATAACATTGAAACTAAAAAGAAATGACTATTCCAGATGTTGTAAAGGATTCTCTTTTGACAATCTTTCTACATCTAAAAATAGAAAAAAGATATCTATTGCAAATCGTTAAATATTTCAAAATGTTATCATGCTGTTGACATCTGCTGCCATGGATGCAGATGCACACTGTACATGACAGCCTCTGTAACCAGCTGTGAATTCAGAACACATCATTATAATCTATGCTGTAAACAGAAACCAAAAACAGTAACATTGTAAACAAGATCGGCCTAGCAGCCGTGCCGATCACCCGAGGTAAGCAATATTGAATATAAAGTTTACAGGTTAAGTAGTTTTCAAGTGTCACGAAAAAATATTGCAACTTTCCTGATAGTAAGAATAAAGTGATATGACTTTAGCCTTTTGGGGTCAGCCGATGTCAAAATATGTACACCATCAAAACTGTCATCCTATACTAATGATTCTTATAAAGTTATTGAAATGAAACATATGCTTAAAGAGGTCTCTGGTTGTTGAAAATTTTTTGAAATTTGAATCAATTTGATCCTTTTGGCCACGCCCATCACCCCCTTGGTCAGCCAGGCTCAATATGGGTTTACCATCACGCTGTTATCCTTGTTCATAACCAAGGTAACTTTACCCCCTCCCTCTACCATATCTTAATGTTGAAAAGAAGATTTTTGAAATTTGAATCAATTTGACCCCTTTTTGCCCCTCAAGAGCTTGAGGGAAGGGAACTGCATCATTTACTTTTTTGTTTCATCTTTGGCCAGAACAGTTTCTGTAAAATTTTATTGAAATCAGTTATTTAGGTTTTGTGGAGAAAGAATTTTGATAATCTTAAAAAGTTTGCAGACACGATGCATAATTCCAGAAAAAAAGGCAATCACTGTAGGTCACCATGAGAATTCATCTCAGGATTCTTAATAATAATAATATTTAATACAGGTCTACCTTTAATAATCACCAGTTCAGATATTTAATCGGTTTGTATCATTTCATGTGATCATATCCTCTTGAAAATCTCACTTCTTTTTGCTTTCATTTTATTTTTTAAAAGCCAGTAAACAAAGAGTAGAAATTACATATCTGTGTAAATTTGGCCTATCTCTCGTGGTCAGCAAAGGAAATCTTCCAACACAAAACCATAACCACCAGATATATACCGACAAATACACTGCATAAACACTCCAACATCATCATCACTATAGATTCTTAGCTATACAATGTTTTCTGCTGCCGTTTCCAACAGTAACAATTCTTCATTTCCAGTTAAAATCGAATTTGAGTAGAAAGAACTGAATGCAACAATTATTTGTATTAGTAAGTACTGATCAATGGCCTTAAGCCCTAATCACTGTTAGCCGACAATGTTTCTTACTCAATTCCAAGAATCAATTTCTAAAGAGTCATATATATTCATTAATTACTGTCTGTTTGTCATTTTCTGTAAAACTGGCCATAAAATAAGATATATTTCAATCAACTAGTTTCAAAGCATCAGCTTAACAAACTCATTTTTAACTCAGGGGAGCATATACATAACCTGTAACTCAAGGGAGCATACACATAACCTGTAACTCAAGGGAGCATACACATAACCTGTAGCTCAAGGGAGCATACACATAACCTGTAACTCAAGGGAGCATACAAATAACCTGTAACTCAAGGGAGCATACACATAACCTGTAACTCAAGGGAGCATACACATAACCTGTAACTCAAGGGAGCATACACATAACCTGTAACTCAAGGGAGCATACACATAACCTGTAACTAAATGGAGCATACACATAACCTGTAACTCGAGGGAGCATACACATAACCTGTAACTCGAGGGAGCATACACATAACCTGTAACTCAAGGGAGCATACACATAACCTGTAACTCAAGGGAGCATACACATAACCTGTAACTCAAGGGAGCATATACATAACCTGTAACTCAAGGGAGCATACAAATAACCTGTAACTCAAGGGAGCATACACATAACCTGTAACTCAAGGGAGCATACACATAACCTGTAACTCAAGGGAGCATACACATAACCTGTAACTCAAGGGAGCATACACATAACCTGTAACTCAAGGGAGCATACACATAACCTGTAACTCAAGGGAGCATATACATAACCTGTAACTCAAGGGAGCATACACATAACCTGTAACTCAAGGGAGCATACACATAACCTGTAACTCAAGGGAGCATACACATAACCTGTAACTCAAGAGAGCATATACATAACCTGTAACTCAAGGGAGCATACAAATAACCTGTAACTCAAGGGAGCATACACATAACCTGTAACTCAAGGGAGCATACACATAACCTCTAATAAGGGAGCATACACATAACCTGTAACTCAAGGGAGCATACACATAACCTGTAACTCAAGGGAGCATACACATAACCTGTAACTCAAGGGAGCATACACATAACCTCTAATACAAGGGAGCATACACATAACCTGTAACTCAAGGGAGCATACACATAACCTGTAACTCAAGGGAGCATACACATAACCTGTAACTCAAGGGAGCATACACATAACCTGTAACTCAAGGGGGCATACACATAACCTGTAACCCAAGGGAGCATATACATAACCTGTAACTAAATGGAGCATACACATAACCTGTAACTCAGGGGAGCATACAAATAACCTGTAACTCAAGGGAGCATACACATAACCTGTAACTCAAGGGAGCATACACATAACCTGTAACTAAATGGAGCATACACATAACCTGTAACTAAGTGGAGCATACACATAACCTGTAACTAAGTGGAGCATACACATTACCTGTAACTCAAGGGAGCATACACATAACCTGTAACTCAAGGGAGCATACACATAACCTGTAACTCAAGGGAGCATACACATAACCTGTAACTCAAGGGAGCATACACATAACCTCTAATACAAGGGAGCATACACATAACCTGTAATTCGAGGGAGCATACACATAACCTGTAACTAAATGGAGCATACACATAACCTGTAACTCGAGGGAGCATACACATAACCTGTAACTCAAGGGAGCATACACATAACCTGTAACTAAATGGAGCATAAACATAACCTGTAACTAAATGGAGCATACACATAACCTGTAACTAAATGGAGCATACACATAACATGTAACTCAAGGGAGCATATACATAACCTGTAACTCAAGGAAGCATACACATAACCTGTAACTAAATGGAGCATAAACATAACCTGTAACTAAAGGGAGCATACACATAACCTGTAACTCAAGGGAGCATAAACATAACCTGTAACTCAAGGGAGCATATACATAACCTGTAACTCAAGGGAGCATACACATAACATGTAACTAAATGGAGCATACACATAACCTGTAACTCGAGGGAGCATACACATAAACTCTAACTCAAAGAAATAGGTTGGCTTATTAAAAGGCACTTGTTTATTACTGTATAATACTCATATCTCATGCTTTGGGGTTTTTTCTACAAAATTTCTGTGTCTATTCTTTCGACAGCTACTGACATTGGTGTAATAAAATCATTTATGTGTATGATTTATTTATTTTGTTGGTGTATTACATTGACCAGAATCACCGATATGTTCCAACAACCTTACGTCACTCTGATCTAATTATACCGTCTGGATGTCGAAAATCTGATCAATTAAGGATCCTTGCACCACTGCAGGCACAACATTTGAGTTCTACCTAATTTTTTTCAACATAGTGTATCTCTCCCCTGAAATTCGATGCTGTGTAAGTTAGAATGGTTGTCTGACTTAACATTACTCAGGCTAGGTTATTCCTTTGTTTAATGTGACCAAACCAGGCAAACCAAGGTCTATTGTTTGAATTCTCATTGTACTTTTAATCAATTTAATATTTTCCTAGTCACCTTTATCTTTTATCAGCTAAATTAAGAAAGAAAGAAAGAAACATCTTAATTCATTTAGCTTCAATTTTGTAAAATATGCTTAATAGACTCTGAGAAATGAAGTGACCAAATTAAGTATTTTTGAATGACAAGTGTGTTTTCCCTTTTTTGTAAGTAAAAGAAAAGAAAAAACATTGGATTTTATGATCAGAGACAACAATTTATATATCAGATCTGAAAACTATTTCTTTTGAATTCAAAGTACTATATTAAAATTTAATGTAGTCAGTACATTTTTATTCTGACACTAATTTCGTTTGGGCTAGTTATTGTAAAATGTTTTCCATTTCAACCTGAAACCATTCAAAAGTGATGTATGTATATTAGATAAATACTGTAGATAGGTTTATGGAGATTTGATAGTAAAGTTATACGTGTAACATCAAAGCTATGTGAAACCTGACAACACAAGATTAACTGTCTGTTACAACTTATTAAAAATTCTCCAAATAAAAGATATTTTTAAAATGCAAAAAGTGACAAGAATGTCCATCATCACAAAAATTCACTATTTTTCACAAAGGACGATATTTAATGCTAAAGAAATATGCAATTTTTTGGAAATGAATTTTCAGGTGTTGGGTCAAACAATGTTGAAACACTCTCCATAACAACTATCAGCCTACACCACTGTCTGTAACATACAAAACCATTCAAAATATCCATAGGCTTGTAATTGATGTGAAAATACAAAAGCTCACTTTTCTACAGTATTCTTTGATAATTGGAATTTTAAACTACATTGATAAAGATTTTAAACACTTGAAATAAGTAACTCTATACCTTTATAACCAAAACCACTTGTCAGTTTACCTCATTCATTAAAACTATGACATATGTACTGGTAGGTATCCTACAATTACTTGGGACATATTTAACACTGATACTCAATCAAAGATCTAAAATCTCACAACATCAATAAATTTGTGTATAATTTCAATAGTGACATGTGTTTTCTTGCCTTTACTTTTATCAATATATCTTACCAACAAACCCAGCAGTATTTCCCTACTAAGGGAGGTAACCTTTACTTACTAATTTTTTTTTAAAATATTGAAACTGAAAATTATAGAAAAAAATTTACTGTTTATACAACAATACTAATTTTAATTTTTATGGCTATAGCAGCAACGGATCTGAATTTATCATTACTAAAATAGATAAAGTGACAACATGGGACATTGTAGAAAGTTAACCTGCAGCTTATATGTAAAAAATATATATCAGTAAGGGATACTGACAGTAAAATTTTACAATATGTCAGGATGGTATATTGAAAGTAAAATTTTACATACCATAATAGATTATTGAAAGTAAAAGTAAAATTTTACAATATATCAGAATGGGATATTGCAAGTAAAATTTTACAATATATCAGAATGGGATATTGCAAGTAAAATTTTACATGTCATAATGGAAGATATACACATTTAAACATGTCACAGATATTGAAAGTAAAATTTTGCAATGACAGGATTGGATATATAAAGTAAACATTTAAACATGTCAGGATTGGATGTTGAAAGTAAAACTTTGCAACATTAGGATGGTATATTTAATATATATGTATATGCGATATATGTATCAACCTGAACTTGCTTCCAAAATTGATTTCATAACAAAACAACGTTTTAACAAGAAAATGTAACACACTTGTATCGTGTACTTAATATCTAACCTTTAGAAAAATTAAATGGGTTTGAATATATACATGTAGCATCTAAATAACTATCTATCCGGATGTTAGTTTTCATTCACTTCCTCTTCGTTTATTGTTTATATAAAAATGAAATTAACATGTGTCATTCATATCGCTGATATCAGATGACATATACGTCAATATCGCTTCCTGTAAAACCTCTCGTGTGTCTTTAGTACAATCCTCTTCATCCGTGTCCAACAATGTACTGAAGTACTGCTATCTCAATGGTTCCACAATTACTAACAAATTATTGATGACTGATTAAACATAATGACATCCTCTATGCTCTGTAAAGGATATGTTTCCTATTACAGGCTCATTTTATGAAGTGTTAATAAAATCTGTACATCAGTTTGTAGTTATGTTTAACTCTCAAGTGCTGTTGTTTTTACACTATGATTCAAATCCGTTAAAATACATCTCGTCCCCACAAATGATCTGTGGAAGGGAACACATGACAAAGAATGCTCATGTGAGGCAAAGTTTGACTTCGAACAACTGATCTACATAAATACAAAAAATAACACTGTATAATTTTGTTGGCCCAAATGGAAATGATAGGTCTTGCTGTACAAGGCAACCAGAGTACATGGAGAAAACTCATGTGGTGGAACATGTTCTCCATGTTTTTTACGCCTACAGGAATCAAATCAAATTGGAGAAAAAGCTAAACCCAAACAGGAGTGTCTGGTCCAGTCATTCTAGTTAAGTCACTTTTGAAATTTTTTTTTTTTTTTTAAATCGGCAAAGATTTAATCAATCCACATGGAACACAGAAACATTTGCACTACATTGTCTAAAATTTCTTGATCACTTCATGTGACAATACAGCAAAGTTGATGAAAAATTCACTCAGCTGTTTAATTTTATTAAAAAGATTAAATCATTTCTATAAGAATGCCAAATTGCTGCTGGTTTTTTTTCTGAATAAAACCCAAACTCATCATGGCATGTTCATCAGTAAGTTGTGACATCTTTTCGGTAGGATGGTATGTTTGTGCCAATACACATAAAATATTTCTGTACTGCCCCTGACCTTTCAGTTTTAACGCCACAGGATCCAAACAATTTGTGCCCACTTTATGTTAAATTATGACCACTAGAGATACTGCAATATTATTCTAGGGTCGAAAACTTATGGCTCACCTTATCAGGAGGATAAAGTGAACTTCAAATACTGCAGTTGTAAATCAAGCCAAGCTTGGTGACACTTCAATCTGAATTCCATCAGTCTGACCAGATTAAGGTTCACTAGTGGAGGACTAGACACACAAATCTATACCCAGTGGGCGCCACACTGAATTCCCCAGAATTGAAACACTGGCCCAGATAATGAAAAATACTGAATTATGCTTGTAGAAGTTTTATGTGTTTGTGTATGTAAATGGCCAAAACCTATTGATTTATACAGTGCAGGGCAATATTTAGTGGGAGAATGAGGGTGCTCCACGGCTTAAATTTCAATCTCCACAACACTATAGGTGGTTCCCTCCTGCTTTTGTATCTCCGAGTCAAGTGTTAAAAGGCTTTCACAAATGATCATAAGTTTGGCATGTCAAACAGTACTGCTGATACATTGGACATGAAATACTGTTGGGCAAGAAATGTCTGCAACTGGGAGACATGCCAAATACCATCAAAAGAAACAACTAGGAAAAAAAAATCTTGATTTTTTTAATCTGACGATACCTCATATAATTGACAGCCAAAGAGAGAAAACGGCAAATGTATGACAGAGGGAAAACGCAGGCGATGGAACATCTAATTCAATTACAGGGAAAGTCTTTAAGTACCACTGCTATCCAACAATAAGCCCATGCCTGGCAATAAGCCCACCTCTATCTATTGTCAAATAGTAAGAATTACAAACAAATATGCTTTCTTAAGTGAGATAGGGAAACTTTTTGCGATAATTTTATTTTATCAACATACAGTGTAATTGTTTGCAATGACATCTTATTTTATCACTATTTCATCTGAAAGTCTTGCATTTAAAATCATAATTCATTCTGTATGGCAAATCTAACATAACTGAGGTAGGTAGTGTTCAGGATGACCACAAAAAACAGGTCCCTTTGGATACACAACAACTATATATACATTTGGTGGTTGTAGATACTGAGCAAAAGATAATGACCGAATTGCAGTAAAAATAAAGTTGATAGCTACATTGGGTATAACAAATGTTGATTTTGCAATTAAGCTTGAATGGCCCCCCTCGTCTTGATTCAGTAATTGCAAACTATACTGAACATAGATCCATATATCTTCTATGACCGCCTCTACCCCTGAGGCCCTTTTAATTCATTGTCCTTCCTCACCAGTCCTTCATTACAACAAGCCAAAGACCTCAGAATTATACTGTAATCTAAATATCATTTTATCACCTGGCACAACATGGAAGCCATTTCTTTTGGAAACATTTTCCCATAATGATTTTGGAGTTTTGAAAATCCTCAATGAATGATTATGCCTGGTGCTGTGTATAATATCTAAGTCTGATATATTAAGACAGTTGGCTGTAGATTTGAGAACTCTGACAGGTAGCATTGACATCAGTTGATACAGCTTATCTCTCCATAAAATATTTCCAAAGATAAGATTAAAATCCAGGCACAGAAAATTTCTAGTTTCCTTTGATACATCAGTTCTCACACATACAATAGCATCATCTGCCTTAAGTTTCTACTGGCAAATCTGGGGTTAGTGACCTTCACCACCTCTCTAAAGGCGGACAGGGGTCACTGGAGCCCACAGCTGATCTGAAGAAATGAAGCATTATGAATGAAAACTTACAACTTGGTAGAGATATCCTATACACAGGAATTCTTAAGAAGATATACCACTTGTTAGATCTGGGCCATCTGTATAAACATGGGGAGAAGGATGGGAGGGGCACACAGAGAGGGTTTGTATAGAGTTTGGGGCTCTAGACAGGGGATCCAATTCAAAAGAATACCCAGAATTCAATTTCCATTTCTTAATTCTTTTCATTTGTTTCATTTCATTTGAAGAAACTGGAACTGAAACATAAATGTAACTCACTCTTAATAATTTTGCTTTGTTCTTCTTGGCAAACTACTTATTAAATTTAATAAATTGTATTTAATTTTACATCTTGTTGTCTGAATAAGGACAATCATTTGGATCAATTTTGAACTGAAATGATTTCAAATATTTTGATTTGATATAAATTTTAAATGAAAATCTCCAAGATAGAATTTTTTTTTTCTATTTCAAAACAAAATTTAATAGATCTTAATGACAGAAAACAACTACTGAAAAAAGGTGTGCAGATATTGAAATCATCCATAGAACATGCATCCCTCAAGTAAATTTTGAAATAACAATGACATGTAATATGACGATCATTAAAGCAATGATCCATTTCAGTCAGTTAGAATGTTCTTAGATATCTATATACCTAATCCCTGTGGGAACATGACCAGGACTTAATCAATCAGAGTTATGTCCCTTATATGTTAAGGTCATATAGGTCATGCTGGGGAAGAAATTTCAAAGGAAGACTTTGAGAAGATTGATAGAAACTGTTGGGAACTGTAGAGGTTAGGAGGCCATGCTTGGCTTCACACCATGAGGTACATCAGGTTACTGCAGTAATCTACTATTTCCTCTGTCAGCTGGAACAGTACTGTGGATACAGAAGGGGTAGTTGGTCCCCTTATCTTATCACACTCCCTGTTCTTTTGTTCATTTGTTCAATGTTCTATTTTCCCTAAATCAAATTCCTGCTATGACCTTCCTGTGAGCTTTCCAGTTTACTGTTTAATCATTATAAAACCTTAAAAAAGCCTTGGATGGACATGACAACTCAGGCATTTTCACGTCTCGTTTCATCTCTAATGCAGAGTATCACACAGGAAACAGCACCATCACCTCCTACTCATTGTTACAATTTTGTTTCAGGTTTGCCAGAGGTAAATATTTCTTACCTAGTAAGATATACCTGTTTATCCTGTGTTTAAGGAGCAGTGAACTTCTTCAACTTCACTCTCATCGAGACTAGGACTTCTTTTTAGAATAAATATCCCATAAATTTTCTTCTTTCAGAAAGTGAAAAATGATTGTAAGCCACTAAATGTAAGTAAGTATTGAAGCTTTGTGAATATTTGTAAAAAACCTCAAGTAAACCTAGAACCTAAAATCCTGAAAAATTTGACACAAAAAGTATTCTTACATTAGACCAATACAACGACGTTAATCAAAAGCCCTATAGGATTGAAGTCACTAGAGTGATGACTTTGCAGGATTCTCGTAAAAGATGCAAGAATATTTCCGAGCTGGATATGAATATCCTAATCCTTTTTAGTTAGTTATAGCTAAAAAAAAAAAAGCAAACGCACAAATACACACTTACGAGGGCGTACCAGGCCAGACTGTTTCTCATCTCTCTCTCTCTTTCGATCAGCAGCATGTAAGTTATACAATTAGATATCCCTGACTCAGTATGTCTATATCAGACAATATATCTAATATAAAGCAGTATGTACTTTTAATGCAGGAATTTTTACATATCACACATACCTGCAATTGTAACTGCTACACACTTTCTATACAAACATTACAGCATTGATATATCTTTAAGATAAAAATGTCATGTCTGCATCATCTCAAGTCAGATATTGTTAATATCGATTTTTTTTCTAATGTGTTTGAAAATATTAAGAGAAATCCTTTTATTCGATGCTGAATAACATCTTTATGCTGTTTCATGAAAACATACTTTCCAACTTTCCAGCAAGAAATACAGCGTTTAAGATTTGTCAAAAGTTCGAAAAAATTGACTTGAAATTTAGAACTTTTACAGTTTCGTACACAGTTGTGTAATTTTGCAGAACTTTGATTTCCAGATCTGCCTTAGGTTTACAGGTATCTTTTATGACCACAAAATCAAATTTTTCCGGAATGTAAGTGGATGAAATCTCCCGTAGAACTTCTGAAAAAGCTGACAAGGATGTAAAGATGAACTGATTATCACTTTATATGAAACTGATGAATTTTATCGAAACATTACATTTCTTTTATCAAAAGCTCGCAAAACGTTCATCAATTGACATGAAGTGATACCTCACAACAGGTCTTGTATAGCTAGCATGCTGAAAATGATATCAAACTGATTAGATTATTGATAAAAGCAGTTATGAAATATGGTATTAATATTATTGTTTTAATTGATTTAGTAAAATGTTTAATCATTGTTTGATATATACATAAGCTTTAAGATGTCACTACAGTATTATTAAGTAACTCAGTTATTGCTTAAGGTAATCAAATATACATTATTTTGATGAATATTAATACATTTTTAAACTTACCTGGACTTTGTCTTGTACTAGATAATACATGAAAGCAACTTGTCACCGTTGTAGAAGAATGAAGAAAGAGTTCGAAGTTAAGACATAAAAGACGGTGGACCAGTTGTAGGCACTGCTGTGGTGAAAGAGATCGTGGTCACCGACAGACTTATTCACAACACAATGGATGACTATTGACACAGGAATCAAGACTTCCTCTTAAGCTGCGGTGTTCTTCCTCTCATCCTGCCTCACATTTCATTGTAGCGACAATCTTACTCATAGCATCCTGACTTAAACTATTCATTCAAACAATCAGATGTATATTAGTTCTAATGCCTTATCACATAGCACCATCCATAATCTTTAATGACAATGTCAGATCTTATGTACATGCATATTTTTTATAACAATGCAATTATTTATTTTCTTAAAATCATTGGCAAAGACCATTTGTACCATCTGACCGTATATTTGCATCCTGTAAAAAAAAAAAACCCACACACATTCTTTTTTAAAGGTAGGCGTAAAACAATATAAATATTTGGTTTGATATTAATATTGATTTTCAAACAAAGGGTCTGAATCATCATGAAAAATATTAGTTCTGTTGTCCTCAAGTTCTTTTGGTCTCATAGGAAATCGCTGATCTCCTTCCAATCATTTTTTAAAAGTATGTATAGAGCTTTTACAGATTTTTGACATTATATGCCAGACCTAACCAACATAATATGTAAACAGGTGATTTTTTAAATGAAAAAAAAAATTTTCTTTGTCATGAAAAAAAAATATTTTCAGTTAATCTAATGTCAAAGACCATATAACCTCATCCAGATCTTCTTCAAACAGAATGGTATAGAACTTCAAAACAAAGGGTTTTCAGGTTCTAACTTATCTCAGTGTTTATTATTAATAAATATTGATGTACATTATAATCCAAGTCTTTCTGCTATTTGAGAATGTAAGACTTATCTGGACCAGTGTTTGTCCTATAAATTGTTACATGGATTATTAAGGCCGTATGACATTCTATCTAAATATTCTACATTTGCTATTTTAAGAAACCAAGTCTTGGTTACATCAATTTCTATATGCATATTCACATTTTCTTTGATTTTTTTTTTCTTTAAATTTTGCAGAATTCTTAGGTTTAATGTTCCACAAGCATGAATTTTAAGGGTATAAGTATTGCTAGGAAACAGCTATATGTCTCTAAAATCAGCTGGCTCAAAGATTTAAACTTAGGAAGGAACATGTAGTAACATAGCTTTTGAAGAAAGAGATGCTCTTGTCTTTTAGATCTAAAACATTGAAATTCAAATTTGCTATAAATTCAAATCCTGGAAGAGTTTCAAAAATTCTCAAATAATATAATCAGTTATAAAATGCAAATTCAGGAAATATGAGCCAAAACAGAGTCAGTCTTAGTCGCAGTGTCTAAAGTGATCCTATTTTATAAGAAATTTATTCTAATATTATCCCAGTTAGAGCTGTCCTAATTATGTAAATGCAATCTTATTGTGGTGTAAGAAACATCTATAAGGCGATCTCTTGTCAGAGAAAAAACACTAGATAATTTCTGTCTCCTTTATCTTGATTTAAATGTATTTCAAAAGTAATCAAAATTTAAACAAATTCCCTTCTCATAAAGCTTTTTCGAGACTGCCTTTATCATTAAACTTTACAGAGTGTACTTAAAGACTTTGTACATAAATGACGGCATCTATATTTTTTTATTGAAAAAAATCATTTCAGAGGGTATTGGGCAACAGGCTAAAAACCTACATAATCCCCCTCCCTAGGAATCTATAAAGACTTTTATCTGTAAAAACTGTTTCCTTTCAAAAACCATTAAAACCAATCTGTAGTCAAAGATGGCCACAAGTCAAACCTAGACAATAAAGATATCTTCATCCTTCATCGTGCCAGACTATCTTGCACCTTACACCAATCAACAAGAACATAGGAACTTGATCTTATAAAGATCCAGGTCTTCCAAATCAACAATGCTGCAGCGACAACACTTTTTTTTTTCTTTTTTAAATATTTAACAGTTTTGGAAAGATAAGATCAGTCATCTCCAGGCAAGGAGGTCGCAAGAGAAATTTCTAAGACAATGACAAAAGTTCCCAGATAACTAGAGAGTTAAGTATGTAACGTAACTTTAAACTGTAACGCCCTAAACCTCGATAATAACATTCCAATGTACTAGACATCCTGACACGGAGAGCACTGCACATCTCATGAGCCAATTATAGAAGATAAATTAAACCAGGTATCTGTAAAATTTATGGTATGTGACATGAGAAAAGAACAAATATCTCTATATTCTTAAATACTGACTTTCTCAGTGGCAGGATATAATCTTGTATCATGTATGTTTTTTATCAGATCTGACTGTGTCTGGTTTATATATTCCGAAACAAATGAAACAAGCAATACATACATCTTTTTGTCACATTCGTAAATGTAACTTAATAAAACTTGTAACGAATTACACCTTCACAGCTATCAAAATATTGAATATATCGTCACTAGTGATCGGGAGGTGAGAGCCTCACTATGATATAGATATGATGGCCTTGTATGCAATCTCTAGACATATTGGAAAAGCTGTCACATAGACAATTTGATAAAATATATATTTTACATCAAATTTCCTTGACATTTTCACATTTCAATACACAGAATTATCCTTACAAGATCAATTTTCCCAATACATTAACATTTCACCTCAATGACATTCAAAGCCTGGGTTCATGAGAAGTTGTTGTCTGAAGGTCAAGGCTATATCATTTTGCCAAATTTATTGGGTTTCATCCCAGGAACCTACTAGAAAAATACCAAAATTTTAGATTGTTATGTTAATCAGTAAAGTTGTTTGAATATTTTAATACATTTGACAGCTGTGAGTTTATGTGCAGGTAAAGAACATTTATTTTTGAAAAAAATTGTGGGGTCCATGCAAGGGATATTTCAGAAAACATTGTTATTTGAGGCCTTTTGTAAAATCAGACAGTTAAAGTTGTTTGAATGCTTTAATAAAATTGATACTTGTTACCTTGAATAAAGGTCAACATGATTGTGTTTCTGAGATATAAAGGAGGCTTCATGCCAAAATCTTCTAGCCAAACATCAAGATTTTAAGCCTTTTGGTTATTGAGAAAAATGTGTTGTAACTTTTTACAAAATTTGACCTATGTGACTTTGAATAAGAAACAAGGTTAACTTTTTAAACAAACTTTGATGGGCTATATTTAAGGAGTCTTCTAGCCAAATATCATTGGCTATTGAAAAAGAATTGTTTAAACAGAAAAGTGAACACTGGACAGACAATAGACGCTGTACACGATGGCATATGCTTATTCGGCTCTTCGGGCCAGATGAGCTGATAAACTAGAAAAATAATTCTAGTCTAGTAAAACCAAACAATTACATTTGAAGATCATCATTTCTTGAGAAGATTTAACAAAATTAGGTTATAACATGGAATTTGAATTATCGCAAAAATTACAGAACATTTTATCCGACTGTGCATGCTGTGGAGAGAGAAGGCATGGATACAACACAAGGCAATGAAAATTGCCAAGGAGATGAATGAATCTGTTAATGGTCTGTAATTGTAAGAAGTGGCCCTACATTCCAAACAGACCTCTTGACACGGATCAAAGTGATTAAACATTCAAAACCATTGACAAGAAATACACACAAAAATCAATTTGTAGAAAATTTGTATAAATGAAGCAGACAAAAAATGATAATGTTTTAGGTCAGGCAAGCAATTCTACAGAAATGCCACATGACATGACTGTTAGTGATGCGAAACTCTGCTGGGAATGTTTCTACAGAAGCTGTGTCACAGGTTAACTACTGTAGCTTGGAGACTCTAGTGTACAGTACAATACATCCTGTTGTCCACATTTCTCATTATGATATCTGATCTGTAAACGAAGAAACACATAAGATCTCAATCAAACATCACACAGTTTTCCTCCATCCAGTCAAGTTTTCCAACTTCGTTACAATGATGGTAGCCCTTGGAGGACAAACGTGGATAGAGTAGGCATCTAAATCTTGGTAACTGGGACAAAAAGACACTTAACGGAGACCTTTGATCTACTTTATGTGTAAATGTGGGTCTATTGTGGTATGAATATTTCACATTTAACAAAGATGAGAATGTAATTTTCAATGCAATAGCGTTGAAGGTTTCATTGACACTTGTATTCTTAATTTTCAGATATTGGAAAAATGATTTGGGCATCTTTATTTCATTATTCTAAATATTGTTGTTCTTCGTTTTTTTTAAACTCGAGTCAAGGTCATTTGTTGCTACAAACCAAACAGATTTTATCCCTCCATTCACACTAACAAATATGACCCCAAGCCTTATGGTTCCTGAGAAGAAGTCACTGTACTTTTTTTTTTATTTTTCATATTTGTACATATTTGATCTGTGACCTTTAATAATGTGAGCATAGACAGTTATAAATATAAACCCAACTCTGATGTATCTCTAGAACCTTTACACTAACTAATTACATACTAACTAGGTATGATAAATAAAGACTAAACAACAAAAGAAATGTAATTAAAATCAGTGTGATGAAAGTGTACATAACATTAATACGGAACTGGATTGGTGTAGGCGTAGGCGGCCAAATGATCAAAGTAGCCGGTCAAATTGGCCGGCGACCGGCTCTTACGGAAAACCCTGCTGTATAATATAAAATGTTTGTTGATACTTTCTTTCCTAGTTTTAGTCTAAGACTAATGAGTAAAACTAAATTATGACAATGTCATTATCACAAATGTGAACAGAAGTGTTTTTACCTGAAGTCTGATTTGATGCATTTCATTGTTGTAGTTTGTCAATAGCCAAGAAAACAATGAATGTTTCTACAAAACGAACATTTGTAGTACCACTTAATGTCATGCTGGTTAATGTCACTTTCCAGTTAATATCATGTTTTCTTGAAACACCAATTTTTTACCCTATGTATTCCAACATCTGATAGTATGTGTCAATATTTCCATGTGGGCAACACTTAATATCACTTCATTTGCACAACTTTCACAAAATAAACACATGTAAATCATAGGGAAGTGAGGACAAGAACTGTGGATTCATGTCTCAAGGGCCATACATCACACCTGGGCACATTATAAAACCTTCATCACAGTCGTATTGGCCAAGCCTACACAGTAATGGATGAATTGCATGACAAAATATCAGCTGGTGACACTGTAGTGTACGAATTTGACCACATGCAAACTGTGAATATCACAGATAATTCAAAGAATAAACAAACAAAAGTGAAGAAAAATCAATGTGCTTATGGAAAATTTAATCATATTACAAATTTCTGTTTTCAAAACAAATTCTGTAAGAAAAATTTTAATGTGGAACATTAGGAGTTTTTTGACATCAGAAAAAAAATGTGACAACTCTTAGTATCTAGTTCTGTTTATTATCACATTTTCCCCTGCCTAAAATAACATGATATTAAGCAGTATCCAATGTATTAGCTTTACATCAAAATATGACAACTTATCTATGTCAATGACTTGGATATTTAACATAATCTATAGTTTTATCTATACTCTACAACCATACTTCAATAAAGCAGAAAATAGATTACCGAGACCTAAACCTGACGTCTTGGTAGCACAGTATTTTAAACTAAAGATATCAGAATTGACAAATGTTGGCACTAATCATCAAAACCCGTAACCAAGCTACTGATGGATGAATGGACGGACTGTCAAGTCAATCCTGCCTTGTTCACTATCTGTAAATTGCTTGAGTGTAAAAATCCAGTCTAAGGAAGGTTACCTTATACAAAGCATGCTATTTCTACTTAAATAAATCCATGCATCTTCACGCAACATCAAAGTCTCCCGGCCAGACACCATCATTATGACTTATAATCTTTTTCAATAATACTCTGTAATCTTCCTCAATAACACTCTAGCTCCTCAAGCCAACAGTCAATTTTCTTGTCAATGAAATTACTAGAATAGTTAACTCTAGGTATCATCGATTGCCTGCAGCGTTATAACCACAAAATCTATAGTTATATACCTAACATGCTCATTTTATCCATTCACAAGTAAACGTTTCAGACTTGGTAATATTTAGGCTCAATATTATTACTATGGTCAATGAACTCTGTAATGGACGTCTAATAGAATCTCCCACTACACTACCTGTTAGACATGGTGAAAATGTTCAACATGAAAGTTGACTAAAACATGTATGGACTTGTATACTGTTATATACAGAAATAGAGGTGACCACAAAGACTGAACCAAGTTTCAAACAAGTCACATATTTAATGTACCTGATTATTGATCTGAATCATAAAAAATAATTTCAATTAAACTTTCATACAAAAGATCTCAAAACACTGATAAAATCTTCCTCAAATAAACTGTAAGACTAAAAACTATACATCTCTAACCATGACAACATCATCAAAACATGCCATGGTGTACTGGTGCTTGTCATCCCTGCATCACCAAACTGATCTCCATGTAGGGAAGATGGGTCATCACTGAACTGATCTCCATGTAGGGAAGATGGATCACAGAACTGATCTCCATGTAGGGAAGATGGGTCATCACTGAACTGATCTCCATGTAGGGAAGATGGGTCACACAGAACTGATCTCCATGTAGGGAAGATGGGTCACACAGAACTGATCTCCATGTAGGGAAGATGGGTCACACAGAACTGATCTCCACGTAGGGAAGATGGGTCATCACTGAACTGATCTCCATGTAGGGAAGGTGGGTCATCACTGAATTGATCTCAATGTAGGGAAGATGGGTCATCACTGAACTGATCTCCATGTAGGGAAGATGGGTCATCACTGAACTGATCTCCATGTAGGGAAGATGGGTCATCACTGAACTGATCTCCATGTAGGGAAGATGGGTCATCACTGAACTGATCTCAATGTAGGGAAGATGGGTCATCACTGGTCTGATCTCCATGTAGGGAAGATGGGTCATCACTGAATTGATCTCAATGTAGGGAAGATGGGTCATCACTGAACTGATCTCCATGTAGGGAAGATGGGTCATCACCAAACTGATCTCCATGTAGGGAAGATGGGTCACACAGAACTGATCTCCATGTAGGGAAGATGGGTCATCACTGAATTGATCTCCATGTAGGGAAGATGGGTCATCACTGAATTGATCTCGATGTAGGGAAGATGGGTCATCACTGAACTGATCTCCATGTAGGGAAGATGGGTCATCACTGAATTGATCTCAATGTAGGGAAGATGGGTCATCACTGAACTGATCTCCATGTATGGAAGATGGGTCATCACAGAACTGATCTCCATGTAGGGAAGATGGGTCATCACTGAACTGATCTCCATGTAGGGAAGATGGGTCATCACAGAACGGATTTCCATGTAGGGAAGATGGGTGATCACTGAACTGATCTCCATGTAGGGAAGATGGGTCATCACTGAACTGATCTCAATGTAGGGAAGATGGGCTATGACTGAACTGATCTCAATGTTGGGAAGATGGGTGATCACTGAACTGATCTTCATGTAGGGAAGATGGGTGATCACTGAACTAATCTTCATGTAGGGAAGATGGGTGATCACTGAACTGATCTCAATGTAGGGAAGATGGGTCATCACTGAACTGATCTCGATGTAGGGAAGATGGGTCATCACTGAACTGATCTCAATGTAGGGAAGATGGGTCATCACTGAACTTATCTCGATGTAGGGGAAGATGGGTCATCACTGAACTGATCTCCATGTAGGGAAGATGGGTCATCACTGAACTTATCTCGATGTAGGGGAAGATGGGTCATCACTGAACTGATCTCCATGTAGGGAAACATGGGTCATCACTGAACTGATCTCCATGTAGGGAAGATGGCTCTTCACTGAACTGATCTCCATGTAGGGAAGATGGGTCATCACTGAACTGATCTCCATGTAGGGAAGACGGGACATCACTGAATTGATCTCCATGTAGGGATTACAGACACCATATGCTTCCATATAAGATTATTAGTGACTAGACAAAATCTAGACAAAATTTTTTCCATCTTAAAACTTAAAATGCCTCAGTGATTAGCTAGATCATTACATCAAACTTTATATGGTTCAGTGATTAGCTAGATCATTACATCAAACTTTATATGGTTCAGTGATTAGCTAGATCATTACATCAAACTTTATATGGTTCAGTGATTAGCTAGATCATTACATCAAACTTTATATGGTTCAGTGATTAGCTAGACCATTACATCAAACTTTATATGGTTCAGTGATTAGCTAGATCATTACATCAAACTTACTATGGTTCAGTGATTAGCTAGACCATTATATCAAACTTTATATGGTTCAGTGATTAGCTAGATCATTACATCAAACTTTATATGGTTCAGTGATTAGCTAGACAATAAATCAAACTTTAATTGGCTCAGTGGTTTTATTTAACTGTACAAACTTTACATGGCTGACAGTTTCAGCTCGATGATATTAAATGAAAATCAAATGGCAGTGATTAGCTAGATTTTTCATTACATCAAACTTTATATGTTCTTATTAGCTAGTCAGAATATGATTGTTGGATTAGCTAGTCCATTACTCATTACATTAATTTGTAAGTCTTACAAACTTTATATGGTTCAGTGATTAGCTAGATTTACATCAAACTTTATATGGTTCAGTGATTAGCTAGACATTACATCAAACTTTATATGGTTCAGTGATTAGCTAGTTACATCAAACTTTATATGGGATTTCTAGAATTACATCAAACTTTATATGGTTCAGTCCTTAGCTAGATTCATTACATCAAACTTTATATGGTTCAGTGATTAGCTAGATCATTATATCAAACTTTATATGGTTCAGTGATTAGCTAGACCATTACATCAAACTTTATATGGTTCAGTGATTAGCTTGATCATTACATCAAACTTAAGGGTTCAGTGATTAGCTAGTCCTTACATCAAACTTTATATGGTTCAGACATTAGCTAGGGATTACATCAAACTTTATATGGTTCAGTGATGCTAGACCATTACATCAAACTTTATATGGTTCAGTGATTAGCTCCTTACATCAAACTTTATATGGTTCAGTGATTAGCTAGACCATTACATCAAACTTTATATGGTTCAGTGATTAGCTAGATCATTACATCAAACTTTATATGGTTCAGTGATTAGCTAGGATTTCTAAACTTTATCCTGATACTAGATCATTACATCAAAAGGGATTCAGTGATTAGCTAGTCATTACATCAAACTTTATATGGTTCAGATTAGCTAGGGATTTCATCAAACTTTATATGGTTCAGTGATTAGCTAGACCATTACATCAAACTTTATATGGTTCAGTGATTAGCTAGTACCATTACACATTAAATGGTTCAGTGATTAGCTATCATTACATCAAACTTGTATATGGTTCATAAAGGGATTTAATCAAACTTATATGGTTCAGTGATTAGCTAGACATACATCAAATTTATATGGTTCAGTGATTAGCTAGACCATTAGTCTTAGGTTCTAGGATTAGCTATTTACATTACATCAAACTTTATATGGTTCAGTGATTAGCTAGTCCTTACATCAGACATAATATGGTTTCATCAAGACCTTATATCAGACATAAAGGGATTTCTGATTAGTCTTAGTCCTGTACCAGACATAAAGGGATTTCTATTAGCTAGATCATTACATCAAACTTTATATGGTTCAGTGATAGCTAGACATAAAGGGATTTCTAAAGTCTAGTCCTTACCAAACTTTATATGGTTCAGATTTAGCTAGAAGTTACATCAAACTTAGGTTCTGATTAGCTAGACCATTACATCAAACTTTATATGGTTCAGTGATTAGCTAGATCATTACATCAAACTTTATATGGTTCAGTGATTAGCTAGTCCATTATATCAAACTTAATATGGTTCAGTGATTAGCTAGTCCATTACATCAAACTTAATATGGTTCAGTGATTAGCTAGATCATTACATCAAACTTTATATGGTTCAGTGATTAGCTAGACCATTACATCAAACTTTATATGGTTCAGTGATTAGCTGGACAATTATATCAAACTTAATATGGTTCAGTGATTAGCTAGATCATTACATCAAACTTTATATGGTTCAGTGATTAGCTAGACCATTACATCAAACTTTATATGGTTCAGTGATTAGCAGACATTACATCAAACTTTATATGGTTCAGTGATTAGCTAGTACCATTACATCAAACTTTATATGGTTCAGTGATTAGCTAGACCATTACCTCCACATTAATATGTGTGAGTGTTTTGCTGTAGTTTTATATTAACATTTATATGGTTCAGTGATTAGCTAGTACCATTACATAAACTTTATATGGTTCAGTGATTAGCTAGTCCTTACATCAAACATAAATGGATTTCTAAGCTCTGATTAGCTGTACCATTACATCAAACTTTATATGGTTCAGTGATTAGCTGTACATTACATCAAACTTTATATGGTTCAGTGATTAGCCTGTACCATTACATAAAGGGTTTCAGTGATTAGCTAGTCCTGTACCAAACATAAATGGTTTCAGTGATTAGCTAGTCCTGTACCAGACATAAAGGGATTTCTAAAGTCTTAGTCCTGTACCAGACATAAAGGGATTTCTAAGCTCTAAGACCTGTACCAGACATAAAGGGACTTCTAAGCTCTAAGACCTGTACCAGACATAAAGGGATTTCTAAGCTCTAAGACCTGTACCAGACATAAAGGGATTTCTAAAGTCTTAGTCCTGTACCAGACATAAAGGGATTTCTAAAGTCTTAGTCCTGTACCAGACATAAAGGGATTTCTAAAGTCTTAGTCCTGTACCAGACATAAAGGGATTTCTAAAGTCTTAGTCCTGTACCAGACATAAAGGGATTTCTAAAGTCTTAGTCCTGTACCAGACATAAAGGGATTTCTAAGCTCTAAGACCTGTACCAGACATAAAGGAATTTCTAAGCTCTAATACCTGTACCAGACATAAAAGGATTTCTAAAGTCTTAGTCCTGTACCAGACATAAAGGGATTTCTAAGCTCTGAAACCTGTACCAGACATAAAGGGATTTCTAAAGTCTTAGTCCTGTACCAGACATAAAGGGATTTCTAAAGTCTTAGTCCTGTACCAGACATAAAGGGATTTCTAAAGTCTTAGTCCTGTACCAGACATAAAGGGATTTCTAAGCTCTGAAACCTGTACCAGACATAAAGGGATTTCTAAAGTCTTAGTCCTGTACCAGACATAAAGGGATTTCTAAAGTCTTAGTCCTGTACCAGACATAAAGGGATTTCTAAAGTCTTAGTCCTGTACCAAACATAAAGGGATTTCTAAAGTCTTAGTCCTGTACCAGACATAAAGGGATTTCTAAAGTCTTAGTCCTGTACCAGACATAAAGGGATTTCTAAGCTCTAAGACCTGTACCAGACATAAAGGGACTTCTAAGCTCTAAGACCTGTACCAGACATAAAGGGATTTCTAAGCTCTAAGACCTGTACCAGACATAAAGGGATTTCTAAAGTCTTAGTCCTGTACCAGACATAAAGGGATTTCTAAAGTCTTAGTCCTGTACCAGACATAAAGGGATTTCTAAAGTCTTAGTCCTGTACCAGACATAAAGGGATTTCTAAAGTCTTAGTCCTGTACCAGACATAAAGGGATTTCTAAAGTCTTAGTCCTGTACCAGACATAAAGGGATTTCTAAGCTCTAAGACCTGTACCAGACATAAAGGGATTTCTAAAAGCTGTTTTGGGTACATGAGATAAATAATGATCTAACACATTTATTTACAAACTGTCAAGATTTCACTGTAAATAATCCGCGATAAACATCAAATCTGGCAATTAACAAGAGTATACAAAGATTAACAATCAACCTGCCACATAAATCTCCATCCTACGTAAAGCTGTACACACTGTTGTTAATACCACATATAACTTATTGATTTCTTTACAATATTTATAAATATAAAAAAAAAAATAAATTCTTTCAGCGAATAAGACAATTTATTATGTTAGCTGAACGGTAGTGACATGGCTGGGTGTATTAGCATACACCATGCACAGAAAATAAAATGAAATTCTGTCGGGGAAACAAAACACCCCACCTCTACCGTATTACCCTCTCATTATCCAATAAATTCCTAGGGGCACGCACACACTTTGGAAAAAAATCCTCTGACATTCGCGTTTTTATGTATTGTTCCGTAAAACAGTGTATAGAGTGGCATAGTTGTAGTTTTTATACCACGTTACGGAAGACGTCAGACTGGGTTTCCTTTACGCATATCCTTATTGTCCTGTTTCAGGTTTTTTTATTATAGGGTGTAGTTAATGCTAGCCATTACTATTCTTAAGTGCCCACAAAATACCCATAACTATACATGTCAACTTTAATTTGCCTGATTCATTATGTAGGAGAAAGCGAAAGTAGACTATAGATAAAACGAGGTCATTAAATGGATTGCAGGGGTCACTGTACCCAGTGTGACAGATGGGAGATCTAATTTTTATTATCCTTGTGATAGCCCACTTCCTCCATTATCTAAAGTCAACTATCCCTGATACCACTTCTGGACTATTAACATTTTTTTGTGTCATAAAAAAAAAAAATCACAATTTGACTCCGTACTCAGTGTAGTTATAGAACCATTTCGAAAAAAAGCCAGATTTATTTAGAAGAGATTTGAACAGTTTATTTATATACAGATCTTAAATTGTTAGTATATAAAACCTCAACATCAAGTCATTTTGGACACATAAAGATACATTAACTAATTCTGTTGTTAAATATCATCTACCAGGTAACCGTGACCTTCAAAGGCTAATATCAACATTCTAAAACAAAATTTGGTAAAAATAAGGGTTTGTATGAACAAGATTCATCAAACAGGCCTTCATTTGGTTACCATGGCAACCCAAAGTTCAGCAATTTTTTTTTGTTATAATGATACCAATGTATTCATCATCCTCCTAAATCTTTTTATGTTCATTTTCAACTTAATCAAATAATATCCTTATTTTAATTTCAAATTTCTGTTTTAGTTAGCCACGGCATTTCTTCAATAGAATCAATGAAAGGCCTAAGAGTTATGGTACATAATATCAAAACCTGTGTATTGTGACCTGGTTACTATGGCAACTCAAATTTCTGGTAAAAAAAATCCTGCATGCACATCTACACATGGTGGCAAACATTACTGTGAAGTTTCACAGTCTGAAACCATTTTTTGGCTGACAGACTGGCGGGAGCGTGGGCGTATGGACAGACGAGACAAGACAGAGAGACAGACACAGACAGACAGACAGACATACACTCAGACAGATTCACTCCAGAAAATCCCCCACCCACCCACCTCTACCTTTTACTGCTGGGAAGTGGAAGGTAATAACAAACAATCAGCCAGACTTAAAGTCTATACATTTCTCTAAGGTCAGTTAATCAGCTGATAAAACAGCTCTATTATTCCATAATGTGTATCATTTGTATTCTTACCTTCTTCACATAAAAGGTATAACAACATCGTTACAAAATGACTGGCAAATCTATAACGAATTTGAATGAGGATAATTGATAGAATCTCTGATAGTTGACATTTGATTTTGTTTACATACAATCCATTACACAACATTTAGCCCTCCCCATTTCAATAAAAAAGCAATAACTAGCTTTTCCCCCTGCTCTGTTTCCTGCCGTAGGCATATACAGGACGATTTGGTAAACACATTTAGTTAATTATGGTAATCACATGGCCCATATAGACTAATAAGATAGATCAATGTCCATGCTGGTAGCAATGATATACCCCTGGCACAGCTGTTTCATGGCAGATTCAAACTGGGAGACAATGTCAGTGATTTTTTTTTTTTGTATCAATTTCAGACAGTATGGCAAAAAGGGAGGCCACTGCAAGATGCTGTACAATGATACAGGATATATTTGATGATTTGGGGATTATGTACAATGGCCGAAAATGGACTGACGAAACAGTGTAACTAGTAGCAGGTTTACTTCAACAAAATATGTACGAACACTTTTTGTGTCAAATAAATCTACTACTATAGTAATGAATATATTTGTACACAAAATATGTACGTACACATTTTGTGTCAAATAAATCTACTACTATAATAATGAATACATTTGTACAAAAAATGTGGACGTACACATTTTGTGTCAGAAATATGTAGTTAGCAGCAGATTTTTGACATTTTTTTTCCAGATTAATTGAACATTAAAACTCTATTAGAATCTACCAAAAGAGAAAATACGGCAAATGTTTTAAGAAAAGATTTAAATGTGACCTCCTGATTATCTTGAACATCCTGTCACATCCAACATTTAGCTGTACACAGACATTAATTCCTTATAAATGCAATCAAATAACACCTATATACTTTAATGCATCGTCTAATCTAAAAATATACTGATTCTACTAGGTTTCAAGTATATTCATGATTGAAAGGAGAATTGATCTGATGGAATCAATCTGGTTTTTATTAACACAAAGTTTATCCGTTATCCTGTGAACTCGCCAATGTAATATTTTTTGTAAATATCACTACAAGATGTTATATATATATCAAAAGTTTTCTTCGGCACATGTTTTGTTTGGGCAATGTACATGTGCTATGCACAAAGCATTCAGGATTTGAAGGCTTAATATAGCTGCCTATATACCTGTTATCAAATCAGTCTGACAAGTTCGATTAGATTATGATTTCCTTCATAAGTTATATATCCAGCCATTTTCTGAACCTCAGTAGAATATAGTAATTAGTTAGGGATACAGACAAACTTGAAATTTGCACTGTTAAACTCTATTGAATAAATAACATTTTCTTCGGCAGTGATCACCTTTAAAATGTATCCTGCTGTTACTTTTCGGAGTTATATGCGTGAAAAGAATCTGTTTTCTTATAAATTTTTAAAAAATTTTTGCTTGCTATAAGCTCCCAAAAAAACTTAAAAATTTGATGTTTCTTATAATCTGATATATGAATTTGAAACTTGTTGTTCCTATCTTATAGCCAACCTCATGGAGCAGTCAACAAATGGCTATCAGGATTGAAGACAAATACAGCCTTCAAGGTCACCCCTATATAACAGTTATCTGGCGATAAAAGTCACTGGTTACAGTTTCCAACATAGTAAAATTATCTACAACTGAATAAAGGCCACTTTTTACAGCTCCCTTGAGTGATCTTTATAGAAAGGTTTTACTATAAAATATATAACTGCACCGATTCACATGCTTCATGAAGTTTCTTTTTCTTTATAAAAAACATCTCATCTTTTGTATCAAGATCAGGCTTTTTTTGTATATCAAGATCTTCAATCAAGGTGCAAAGAAATCAATGAAAAAACTTGTCTATAAAGACAACTTGTTTATTAAGACCACCAACTTTTAAATGCATATCTGTGATAACGAATACCTTCCTATAGGACCAGATATGTACAAAAACCATCTTCTGAGAGGATTACCTGACCAAAAAGGCTAATCTGATTATATAGACCACCTGTCTAAATAGACCACCTGTCTAAAGGGCCAATTGTCTATTGTCTACAAAACGCTTTCCTATGAAGACCATCTGACTATCTAGACCACCTGTCTAAACAGACTACCTGTCTAAAGGGCCAGTCTACAGAAACGCTATCCTATGAAGATCATCTGACTATATAGACCACCTGTCTAAACAGACTACCTGTCTAAAGGGCCAGTCTACAGAAACACTATCCTATGAAGATCATCTGACTATATGGACCACCTGTCTAAAGGGCCAATTGTCTACGTAAACCACCTGTATAAAGGGACAATTGTCTACTGTCTACAGAAACCCTATCCTATGAGGACCACCTGTCTAAAGGGCCAACTGTCTATTGTCTACAGAAACCCTATCCTTTGAAGACCACCTGACTATATAGGCCACCTGTCTAAAGGGACCACCTGACTATATAGATCACCTGTCTAAAATGAAAACCTGACTATATAGATCACCTCTCTAAAGGGACCACCTGACTATATAGACCACCTGTCTCCAGCATACTATAGCTGCTACATCCACTTCATACACAAATAGATCTTGTAGAGTATGATTTTTTTTTTTATCTTTACCCACACAGAATTCCAGAAGTATGTTACAGCCATGATATCTCCAGTTTTCCAGTCATAAATCTAGCCTTGTTATTGTGGTCAAATATGAAAGTATTTGAAGACCAGGATAGAATATAACTTCATGTTAATAAATCTAGATGTCAGATATTTCAACTCCATATAAAGTTGGATGCTACTACTACATGAATGATCCTCTTATATTTGGCATGAGTTATCTCCCTTCCTTTAGTGTAAGTACCTTAAGTATTGAAACGATGGTAAAACCTATGACTAACATTGTGAAGTTTTTATTTTAATTCATGTAGTTAAAGATTTCCTACATATATACAGTATACATTTCTGTTTTCAAATACTTTATATACCAACAGCTTTTGTTTTGTAAAATATTTCACTTGATGAGGATTATGCAGCTATAAACCTATAGAAAACAAGTGCTTAAGAGATAATTTCCATGGGGCTTTTTATGCCCTGAGTTGGGCAAGTTCACTGGTATAAAATTTCATGCAAAACAAAATGTATTCTATTGACTATGACATAGCCTTCGTTGAAAATTCTATTCTTAACAAGATTTTATTTTTGTTTGTTACATCATAAATTTGTTTGAAAAAATTACATTGTTTTCTTACTCACCAGAGCAGATAACTTTGCATTACAAAAGACAGAATTATCAAGACTATTTCTAGACATCAGTACCTGTAAAGTTTCAGACTTTCCCAACAAAGGCAGCAAATTTTTACTGAGTATAGCGTGTGATTAGAACCAAGTCTATGTTTGAATTGCTTATCATTTGTTTTTCTCATATCACATTCCAAGCAATAGGTTTCTGAAATTTACAGCATTGTGATCCGAAATCCCTTCCAATTATAGTCCAGTATACAGACTGTATAATGAATTTTAAAGTCTTACTGACAATTTCAACACATCTGATTCTGAAATCAAGGGACTGGCACACTAAGGTATATCAGAACTGGAAGTATATCATCACACTTAAAAAAACATCAGATACCTTTTGATCGATTCAAATGAATCAATCGATTGATTGATTGAATGATTGATTGATTGGGCGTAGCATCCTTGTTTCTATCATAACCAAGTCTTGGACACTGGTGTGTTAAGCGTTTTCTATTTAAAGGGAAACAACTCTTACTGTCTCGTCTATAACAGAGGATAATGACAACATATGTCCTTTTCTGTGGGACCAGTTTGTTTTTGGATATAGAATTTAGATTTCAAAGTCATTTTCTCGACCTCTGCACTTCTGTTATAATTATCATATGTTTGCTCTGTTCTTACTTGGGTTTATTTTTTCTTCAAACAACAAAGAAAGAAATAATACAAATAGATAACAGTGTAAAAATGTGTGGCAATTCAAAGGAAATTTTACAGTTTACAAATTGTATATACTTATAAATCACAAAGTTCACGGGAAAAAATCGTTACTCATGTTTTTGTAGACTCAAATTGATTTAACGATATGCTTATCATTAAAAGTTTCACTTGAAATTTTAAAACTAAACCTCTTAAAATCTATGTATAAAGACCATTGGTGTACTGAATGGACATTGAATTTGTGGCACCAGACAAAATCGAAGGCGGCTTTCAACATGGCATCTGTTGAGTCATCAAACTAAACTAAGACACCATATAGAAACAATAGATTTAATATGCACCATTTTGTATGTAAAATTGAAGATTGAAACAGATATTTATAAAATATTCAGAGGCATCAACTGACAAATTGATAGCTATTCCAAGTAACATATACGTACCGTATTCACTTATGATGTATATTCAAATCATCTCCCTTTCATATTAAGACGGCATGAAGAATAACATCAACAGATATTGTTGAATTTTCATTAAAAGTTTGACAAGGATGAAAATTGATATGAATATGAATGAATCCATCCTACATCTGTGGTTGTAGTTACAAATATTATCAGGTTTATACACGTCAGTGTATGAGATGACGTTTCACTGCAAACAAGTTTTATTTTTCCAAGTTCTATTCTGATACTAGTTACTGATTACTTATACATATATATATATATATATATATATATATAAGTAATCATTTGTTTGATTTTCTAGGTAAGACTGAACAACGATTTAGTTCAGAATTTGGTTTTTTTACTAAAGGATGTATGTACCCAACAGCCTAAGAACAGAACTGTTTAATCCAAATTGAACGTAAACCATTGGACAAAAGTTACTCTTTGTTAAATCTGTATGATAATTAACGACTGGAATTAAGTATATAGGATGCACCTTTCCTCACACAGTTTTGATTCAGAGTTCTACACCAAACTGCAGTGCTATAACCTCCCATATACAGAAAAGAATAAAACAAAATATTATCTTAGTGAATGAAACAGTTAAAACTGCAAAGCTTTGACTTTGATACTTGCATCCTTGTTTACATTTCCTTCAGATGAACGATACTTCATGACTACAAGTTGTCCATTTTAAATCAAGAAATGATACAATTCTCGGTAATGTTTAGCGATGTCATTCCGAAAGTCCGGGAAATGTTATTGGTGGCTTATACATGTTTTTATACAATAATTACAGATATAAAACTGATTTCTGTACACATATGTGTAGTTCTATTTCAGAATGCTGGAAATGATGTTTCAAAGCTATATGTATTAATCTAATACTTTTCTAAACATCAAGCAGTATAATTGCTCCAATCTATGCATCGCTTAGAAAATTTCTGTGATTCAGAAAGTTTAACTTCATAATTATGCAGAGATAACATTAAAACATACTTTAAGCTGGCAATGCAAGTTTACAAAGAATTCATTTTGAGATAAAAAAGGAAGTTTCAATTTCCCAAATGTTTCAGAGATGCCCCCCATGATAATGAACCTGTGAATGCTGACACCAAGAAACATTTGACCAATCTGAATACTCAACTTAACAAGAAAAATGAATTGGTGTAGTAAACATGTTTACAGCAAAGTGCAATATCACATGATGTGAAAGCATATGGTGACACCATTTCACAGGTAGAAAGCGAGTGTACTTAAAATTTTCAGTGTTTTGTAGAAAATTGGACTAAAATAGGTACAAGGCACTCGTGTAGGTTAAAGGGCATGTCCAAATTAAAGCCAACCTGAATGAGATTGTTTCAGAAAAGTGTGACATGGTAGGGTTAGAATGTCAGGCATTCTAGCTTTTGTTTCAGAAAAGTATGACTTGGTAGGGTTAGAATGTAAGGCATTCTAGCTTTTGTTTGAGAAAAGTGTAACATGGTAGGGTTAGAATGTCAGGCAATCTAGCTTTTGTTTCAAAAATGTATGACATGGTAGGGTTAGAATGTAAGGCATTCTAGCTTTTGTTTCAGAAAAGTATAACAAGGTAGGGTTAGAATGTCAGGCATTCTTGCTTTTGTTTGAGAAAAGTGTAACATGGTAGGGTTAGAATGTAAGGCATTCTAGCTTTTGTTTCAAAAATGTATGACAAGATAGGGTTAGAACGTAAGGCATTCTAGCTTTTGTTTCAGAAATGTATGACATGGTAGGGTTAGTATGTAAGGCATTCTAGCTTTTGTTTCAGAAAAGTATAACAAGGTAGGGTTAGAATGTAAGGCACTCTTGCTTTTGTTTCAGAAATGTATGACATGGTAGGGTTAGAATGTAAGGCATTCTAGCTTTTGTTTCAGAAAAGTATAACACGATAGGGTTAGAATGTAAGGCATTCTAGCTTTTGTTTCAGAAATGTGTAACATGGTAGGGTTAGGATGTAAGGCATTCAAGCTTTTGGTCAGCTCACGAACGGACAAAACATTTAAATTAAACATAATTTTATGTACAGAAATGTAAATGATAGCAATTTCCTGATATACTCGATGGTTAGAAATCCCAGCAAGAAGCATTGGACTGGTGCCCCTAATGTCACCCTCAAATGGGTGTTCAAGGTAGTATGCTTGCTTTATATAGATAGACACTAACTGATATGAGGAGTCTGTCATGCTTTTTTTTTTTAAAACAGGTTTTACGTCCAATATTACGACCTTTCCGTCTTTCAGCGGATGAGTATCTCTTTAATCTGTCATGTGTGGGTTGTATGTATATATGAGTTAAAAAAAATTTTGCATTAAATGCAGACTCATTTTGTTTCTTGAGGCTGAGCAGCTAATTGTATATAAGGAATTTGTTATTTATTATAAAGTATTAAGTAAATAGAGGGCAGTTATTGGGAGGATTTCTGTGTAGTCTGAGTAAAGGACATATACATGTTTACAGTAAATACCAAGCACTTGCATAAACTCTGAAAGATTTTCTGACTTTGGTTTGGCAATGACGAAAAATGGAGGCATGTTTACAAAAAGTGATTTTCAACGGTTGATATAGAAATATCGATTGAAGATGCTGTCTTCAGTATTCCAGTTAATATAGAAATATTGATTGAAGATGCTGTCTTCAGTATTCCAGTTAATATAGAAATATTGATTGAAGATGCTGTCTTCAGTATTCCAGTTAATATAGAAATATTGATTGAAGATGCTGTCTTCAGTATTCCTTTGATAAGCTCATTTTTGACATATCTATTTTCGATTATTTTACTTTTTGATTTTTAAGTGAAAGTTGTATATTTTGGGTCTTTAAAGAATTTTAAAATTCAGACCCTTATTTCAGTTGGTATGAACCTTCTTCATAGATATCTCTGAAGAAATCAGGTGTTCAACAAGCAATAATTGATTATACATGTATATTACATTTAAGCTTGTCCTCAAACAAATACTCTGCAATGTTTATAGAGTATACAGTTATACTCTACTTTTCCTGCAAAGAGACAGGATGTCGACACGCTACTTTTTATTCAAACTCAGGGGTGGTTTTATCAAAGTCGAAACATCATTCATACATGACTATAGCAATATAGTTTTGCTTATTGATAGCATGGATGGGCTTATTGCAAGACATGGGCTTATAGTCAGATAAATGTAGTCTCTAGAATGAATGTCCTCCACCACAAAATTAATGGTTGTACTCACGGTTGTCTGTTGTTGGGTCGAGTAGCTACCATATGCAGCAGGGTTTGGCTGGTTGTATCGTAGAGTATTGGGTCGTCCATACGGGGTAGAGCTTTGTTGCCACATACCGGGTGTGTTTGTGGGAGGGTAGGCTTGGGAGCTAGGTGTCGCAGTGGGTGACATCCCTGTATGTTTAGGAGTATATACTGTCCGGTTTGGCTGGAAATGTTAAAGAATAAATAAATGTAATCAAGTACTATGCAGGACTCCAGTATACAGATCAGATGCAATACATTCGGGGGCTCAAACGGGAAATTTCAAATTTTCAAATATTCAATTCTGTATCTTATGTCGTCTCATTCAATTTTCTCGATAAATGAATATCCACTATGAGAAGTTAACATTGGAAAACAAGTTAAAAACAGGCACAATTTACAACATTATTGATTAATTACAAAATTTCCTATACAATTGAACAGCATGCCCCTAGTGTTCCCTTACACAGTACCCAGATGCTCCAAAATGGATTGTCATGAAAATTCATTGTATGTTAATGAGAAATTGTGATGTTGTTGAATTCTTTATCTGTATGCTGGCCATCAGTACTACAACATGTGACAACAACATGCCTGCTGTAGGGAAGCACTGTCACAGCTTAACTTTAGATAATTCTATACTTCTCATATCATATCTTATTTCATCCAATCAATAGTCAATTTACCACTCAAACATTTCTTTTTCAGCTACATTAGTTAACAATTAACGTTTCTTCAATTATGGTGAACAGATATCTGTTTGTCTACCAGAAATAACATCAAACATGTGGATGAAATTTGACATGTAAGGTATCATGCTGAGAATGCTTCTCTGCAAATGACTGTAGTTTGAAGTTAGGATGTTGGTTAGCTTTATGACTTTCCAGTTTCATTTACCTGTCAAGCTTGCATGATATTTGAAACTGAATTGCTATTGATCTCGTAAATCTAAATGTACATATGTATATATATTTTTCTTTTGTAATGTAAAAATTTGAAAACAGATGTTACTATTCTGAAACTTAATGCATTGTTAATTGGTATTTCAACATAGCATTTAAATAAGATTACTCCCAATATACATACCTATACAGTATATACTACCTGTGATTTTTTTTCTTTTACAAAAGTATATGTTACCGATAATGATAAAGTGAGAGTTAATGAATTATCAAATGTTGATGAATTGTGTAAATTCTATCAGAACATTTCAATCTAACTTACTCTCAAACAGTTTTGAAATACAGGGTGAGCTTAATTAACTGGACAGACATTGTACAGCCAGTAGACAGACATTGAACAGATATTAGATGATGAACAGACATTGGACAGACATTAAATAGTGAACAGACATTAGATAATGGACAGACATTGAACAGACATTAGATAATGAACAGACATTGAACAGACATTGGACAGGTAATGGCCACTGTTTGTTTACCACCCCCCCCCCCCCCCTGCTAAGATGACCCTTGACTCTTTCTGCTAAGTCAAATAAAGTCTTAACTACATTCATGATCTGTTTGTTTACCACCATTCATAATAATCATAGTCTGGTGACCATGTCCATTCATCTAAGATCACCCTTGACTCTTTCTGCTAAGATCACCCTGGACTCTTTCTGCTAAGATCACCCTAGACTCTTTCTGCTAAGATCACCCTTGGACATTTCTACTAAGATGACCCTTGACTCTTTCTGCTAAGATCACCCTTGACCCTTTCTGCCAATATCACCCTTGGACATTTCTACTAAGATGACCCTTGACTCTTTCTGCTAAGATCATCCTTGATATTTATATTTATTATACAGATGGACAGATACTGGTTTTAACAGACAGATGGACAGACACTGGTTTCATTATACAGATGGACAGATACTGGTTTTAACAGACAGATGGACAGACACTGGTTTCATTATACAGATGGACAGTTACTGGTTTTAACAGACAAGACAGATAGACACTGATTTCATCACACAGATGAACAGATACTGGTTTTTACAGACAGATGGACAGACACTGATTTTATTATGCAGGTGGATTTATAAGATTTGAATAGACATATGGACAGACACTGATTTTATGAAATGAATAGTCAGATACTGATTTGAACAAATTGACAGACAGGCACTTATTTTAACAAACAGATGGACAGACATATGAACATGGACACTGATTCTTACAGACAGATGAGCAGATATTGGTTTAAAAGACATATGGACAGACATAATTCAAACAGACAAGAGGATGGAGAGTGATTTTGATAAAATTTCTGTAACTATCAACTTTCCTTAGTAAGACTGCACATTTTACAACCTGGAAATCACATTTATAAACCCACAATTGCAATAAAACTAAGCTGGACTTTCAAGCAAACCTGTTAAAATCTTAAATACTGATTAACAAACAAGCTTTATAAACAATTTTCTGTTCAATAAGTCTAGAACAGACGGTTGATAAAGTCTGGTATTATCAAATTGTCTGGGACAGATTACACTTTACACCCCTTGATCCTCCAGCTATAGGTGTGTTCCCTGTCTATTATTCCAGGTATGTGGTCTAGTTATCAGACGTCATAGTAACAATACTTAGCAACCTACCAGCTTGATTCTCTACCACTGTCCTATAGGTTAGGGTCGTGAAATCTGTGTGGTAGTCAGTACTGCCTAAACAAAATTTGGTCAGTTACTGTATACCTATCAACATAAACCAGATCTGTAAATATTTTACGTAAAATTTCAGCAATATTATAAATGACCAAATAAAAATCAAAATATCAACAATGCTTCATCTTTAAGATTTGTATTTTTCATCTTCCATTTCAACACCAGGAAACCTTTCTGCTGTGACTGGTGAAGCTGACTTTCATTCTTTTAAACACCTCTACCTAGAAGTATACCCAGAAGCATCATACTGCAGTAAAATCGATATAAAATACACCTAATTTTTCACCCGGTCAACTGTAACCAACATACTCTCGTACTACTGATATCTTTACCAGGAAACAGGAAATCAGCAATTTGACATGATCTAGCTTTAACAACAAAACTTCCATTTCTCAGTAACTAATAGTGACTTCTCTTTCAATCTAAGCACATGATGTACACTCCAAATGTCACTATATATAACGAGTTTCCTCTGACAATGATAAAAAAAAAACCACACACATTAAAATAAAGACTGTACAGAAGTATTGTGTAAATCTTGGCCAATCAAAGCAGTTAATGACATATTCTCAAATGACAGCAAATCTTGCAGCAAGTAAAGCCTGCACAAGGCATACAGTGTACATATCATATCACACAAGTTCATAGGAGATCATGATGGTGAATATGAAACTTGAAGTCTTTCATCAAACTGCACCTCTTGAAACGCTGAGCTATAAGTTTCTGTATCAAACCAGCAGCCGGCATCTTTCATCTTAATATATTTATATATCAAATGCTTCTTTCAGGTTTGTCACCAAGTAGAGAAAAAGACTCTTTTAAAGTGTTCGCCTTTTTCATTTAGGCCTCAACCTATGAGCCTTACGCTGTGAGGAACCACAACTTTTGAAATTCTGATGTCCCTTAAGTTTTGAATCTAATGATTAAAATTGGCACAGCCACTCTTGAGAAGAAGAAGCTGAAAATGTGAAAAGTTAATGGATGATGCACAACAATGGGCAAAAGGCTATGGTGATGCGTCGCCTAAGTCAAACACTGAAAACGTTTAGGTTACTGAACTAAGGAAAGATGGTTGGAAATTGTACCCACAGAGAAGGAATGAAGCTTTAAGCTGCAATGACATTCTGTTTCTTTAATACAGTAATATCTATGGCATTTTACCTCATTCACAGATGCATTGTATACCTGGGTATATATCATTTTATCAAAATCTTACATTCAAATTATACATTTCTATCAAAATATTAAATTCAGCCATTTAGGAAAGTAATTTTAACACATTGTTCTTAAAGATGCCTTGCACATTCATATATAACTCGACCATAATGAGACTCTGATCAAGGTTTGCACAACCATGGACTATGAAAGCTATATAAGGGTAGCAAGTCTAAAGGGGACAGCCCTGTACACGTGTAATAGTCTTGTCAGGATGATAAACAATAGAGATGTATGTCTCATCCCACTTCAGTCATGTCCCTGTGGTAAATAAGTGTTGTACATATTACATCAGTGGTGATCGTAGATGGGAGTATGTGTTTGATTTAAATCTTCTTTTACTGACAGCAGTCATATTTGGAGAAAATGGAGGCCAGATCAATAAAATGAAAGAGTGACTTTGTAGTTTTCCCTTCCAGTGTGTAGTTTCTTTTGTTCATTTTTGTCATAGGGATATTAACAGATATAAATTTGGTTTAGCCTAACAGTAGAGATACACTATCTGTGGGTAAACAGATGTTTCGCCACTCTGCAAACACTATATCAAAACTTAATAGTGTAAATTTACGAAAAAACAACCCCTTTTAAATGGTTGTAACACATGATTTTCCATACAAAGTTTATGATTTACAATGTACAGATCTCACACATAATATATATACATACAACGTTGATCAGACTCCCAAAAGCCTTCATACCCTCCTTCGGACTTCTCTTTCCAGGGGAGTCTCCGAGCTTCCACGGAGACCTAGTATTTTGAGACACTGACTCTCCAATGTGCCCCCGAGCCATAAGGGGTGAATCTTTCTGTATTCGAGGAGGGCGAATATCCATGGATGCACTATTTGTAATGATAATATGTGAGGTTTAAGTACAACGTTAGTAGGGAAGTATTAGGTCAGGTTCACCAATCCACAAGTTATCTTTATAATCTAATGTGTTGATTTGTCAGCTTAATGTAAAACTATCAGTCCATATAGGTACATTACCCAACCTGGTCAGCTTGATGTAACAGTCCTGGTCAGCCTGGTGCAACAGTCCTGGTCAGCTTGATGTAACAGTCCTGGCTAGCTTGATGTAACAGTCCTGGTCAGCTTGATGTAATACTATCAGTCGATATAGGTACATCAACTGCCCTGGTTAGCTTGATGTAACCATCCTGGTCAGCTTGATGTAATACTAACAGTCGATACAGATACATCAACTGACCTAGTTAGCATGATGTAACGGTCCTGGTCAGCTTGATGTAACGGTCCTGGTCAGCTTGACGTAACGGTCCTGGTCAGCTTGACGTAACGGTCCTGGTCAGCGTAATGTAACGGTCATGGTCAGCTTGATGTAACGGTACTGGTCAGCGTGATTTAACAGTCCTAGTCTGCTTGATGTAACGGTCCTGGTCAGCTTGTTGTAACAGTCCTGGTCAGCTTGATGTAACGGTCCTGGTCAGCTTGATGTAATACTATCAGTCCATATAGATACATCAACTGCCCTGGTTAGCTTGATGTAACAGTCCTTGTCAGCTTGATGTAACGGTCCTGGTCAGCTTGATGTAACGGTCCTGGTCAGCGTGATGTAATGTTCCTGGTCAGCTTGATGTAACGGTCCTGGTCAGCTTGATGTAATACTATCAGTCCATATAGATACATCAACTGCCCTGGTTAGCTTGATGTAACAGTCCTTGTCAGCTTGATGTAACGGTCCTGGTCAGCTTGATGTAACGGTCCTGGTCAGCGTGATGTAACGATCCTGGTTAGCTTGATGTAACAGTCCTTGTCAGCTTGATGTAACGATCCTGGCTAGCTTGATGTAACAGTCCTGGTCAGCTTGGTGTAATACTATCAGTCGATATAGGTACATCAACTGCCCTGGTTAGCTTGATGTAACGGTCCTGGTCAGCTTGATGTAATACTATCAGTCCATATAGATACATCAACTGCCCTGGTTAGCTTGATGTAACAGTCCTTGTCAGCTTGATGTAACGGTCCTGGTCAGCTTGATGTAACAGTCCTTGTCAGCTTGATGTAACGGTCCTGGTCAGCTTGATGTAATACTATCAGTCCATATAGATACATCAACTGCTCTGGTTAGCTTGATGTAACAGTCCTAGTCTGCTTGATGTAACGGTCCTGGTCAGCTTGATGTAATACTATCAGTCTATATAGATACATCAACTGCCCTGGTTAGCTTGATGTAACAGTCCTAGTCTGCTTGATGTAACGGTCCTGGTCAGCTTGATGTAATACTATCAGTCTATATAGATACATCAACTGCCCTGTTTAGCTTGATGTAACAGTCCTAGTCTGCTTGATGTAACGGTCCTGGTCAGCTTGATGTAATACTATCAGTCCATATAGATACATCAACTGCCCTGGTCAGCTTGATGTAACGGTCCTGGATAGCTTGATGTAACGATCCTGGTCAGCTTGATGTAACAGTCCTGGTCAGCTTGATGAAATACTAAATCTTTATAGACACATCGTACAGGTCCTGGTCAGCTTGATGTAATAATAACACTATATAGACACATCATACAGGTCCTGGTCAGCTTGATGTAATAATAACACTATATAGACACATCATACAGGTCCTGGTCAGCTTGATGTAATACTAAATCTATATAGACACATCATACAGGTCCTGGTCAGCTTGAAGTAATGCTAAATCTATATAGACACATCATACAGGTCCTGGTCAGCGTGACGTAACGGTCCTGGTCAGCGTAATGTAACGGTCATGGTCAGCTTGATGTAACGGTTCTGGTCAGCGTGATTTAACAGTCCTAGTCTGCTTGATGTAACGGTCCTGGTCAGCTTGTTGTAACAGTCCTGGTCAGCTTGATGTAACGGTCCTGGTCAGCTTGATGTAATACTATCAGTCCATATAGATACATCAACTGCCCTGGTTAGCTTGATGTAACGGTCCTGGTCAGCTTGATGTAACGGTCCTGGTCAGCTTGTTGTAACGGTCCTGGTCAGCTTGTTGTAACAGTCCTTGTCAGCGTGATGTAATGTAATTGTACTATCAGTCCATATAGATACATCAACTGCCCTGGTTAGCTTGATGTAACAGTCCTTGTCAGCTTGATGTAACGGTCCTGGTCAGCTTGATGTAACGGTCCTGGTCAGCGTGATGTAACGATCCTGGTTAGCTTGATGTAACAGTCCTTGTCAGCTTGATGTAACGATCCTGGCTAGCTTGATGTAACAGTCCTGGTCAGCTTGGTGTAATACTATCAGCGATTAGGTATCAACTGCCCTGGTTAGCTTGATGTAACCATCCTGGTCAGCTTGATGTAATACTATCAGTCCATATAGATACATCAACTGCCCTGGTTAGCTTGATGTAACAGTCCTTGTCAGCTTGATGTAACGGTCCTGGTCAGCTTGATGTAACGGTCCTGGTCAGCGTGATGTAACAGTCCTGGTCAGCTTGATGTAACGGTCCTGGTCAGCTTGATGTAATACTATCAGTCCATATAGATACATCAACTGCTCTGGTTAGCTTGATGTAACAGTCCTAGTCTGCTTGATGTAACGGTCCTGGTCAGCTTGATGTAATACTATCAGTCTATATAGATACATCAACTGCCCTGTTTAGCTTGATGTAACAGTCCTAGTCTGCTTGATGTAACGGTCCTGGTCAGCTTGATGTAACAGTCCTGGTCAGCTTGATGAAATACTAAATCTTTATAGACACATCGTACAGGTCCTGGTCAGCTTGATGTAATAATAACACTATATAGACACATCATACAGGTCCTGGTCAGCTTGATGTAATAATAACACTATATAGACACATCATACAGGTCCTGGTCAGCTTGACCTAATACTAAATCTATACAGACACATCGTACAGGTCCTGGTCAGCTTGATGTAATACTAAATCTATATAGACACATCATACAGGTCCTGGTCAGCTTGAAGTAATGCTAAATCTATATAGACACATCATACAGGTCCTGGTCAGCTTGATGTAACGGTCCTGGTCAGCTTGATGTAATACTAAATCTATATAGACACATCGTACAGGTCCTGGTCAGCTTGATGTAATGTTAAATCTATATACACAATGTATAGTATATATCATCTTCCTTATATCAATTAATAAAATGGTCTCCAATATGTATTTCCTAAATAATAAATGAAAATTTCGAAGATTTTTTAATACACTCTAAAGATGATAATACAGTATAATTACTTACGGCTTCACAGGAGAGACAGATATACACAGACATGATGAAATATTTTCTGTATACCAAGGGGCACAACTCTATCTAACATTAGTACAATTTCACTGTTACAGTTAATTTTTTCAGAACTATTTCCACACGACAGAACATTTAAATCTTTGTCTTTTTATAGTTTGAACAGAAACTTTGCAGGCTTATAAATATTCCAAATAAATTTGTGAACTGTGTCAAAGTATGATTAAACATACATTAATCCTGTATTATAATCAGAGCTAGAGCAAACATCTGTCCACACTGCAATTTCATTTAACATCTCGATAAAGTGATCGTTTGTAACACAATAGTTAAGATCTTTCTCTAGGGAATAGCTTACTATTAGAAGAGCTGGCACACAGCTTTATATACAGTGATAACTAACATATTGGTAAAACTTTGTATAAATGAAATAATCTTGTCTGCAGATGTCTCCATCTCATTTTAGATATCTGTGTGAGAGTGGAGACATCTCAATGATATAGAAAATATCTGTATGATATTGGTAATATCTGTACCACAATGAAACTATTAGTATGCTGTGAGAGATATCTGCATGACATTGACAATATAGTACATGTATGGCATTGACAAAAAATATTCTAAAGATATTGGTGATATCTCAAAGAAATCTACAATACATGTATGATATTCATATCTGTATGACATTGGTGATATCTGTATGACATTGGTGATATCTGTATGACATTGGTGATATCTGTATGGCATTGGTGATATCTGTAATACATTGGTGATATCTGTATGACATTGACAACATCGTTATGACATTGGTGATATCTTTATGACATTGGCAATATCTGTATGACATTGGAGATATCTGTATGCCATTGACAATAGCTTTATGACATTGGTGATATCTGCATGACATTGACAATATCTTTATGACATTGGCAATATTTGTATGACATTGACAATATCTTTATGACATTGGCAATATCTGTATGATATTGGAGATGTCTCTATGATGCTGACAATACAAGGTCCGATCGATTAGTTGTTAGCTTTGTATTGAAGAATTGAAGCAAGGATGTCCTTTTTCAGCTCTATAATATTTCCTGACTATTTAAGGCTGTGTACCCTAAGACTGTTGTCATTTGGTCAGTTCATGTCGAAGAACTAGCACTCTAAAGTTAACAAGTCAAGTGACTTTTACAAAATTTACAAAAAAGAAAAGTCTAGCACCTAAGGATATCCATACTCAATATGCTACAATGAAAAGGTGGTTGGCGGGATTTAAGAATAGTAGGCAGAGCCTTTGGGATGCTGCCGGTCTCGGAAGGCCTGTTGCAATCCCAGAAACGGTCAATAAAGTCCCTTATATTATTATGGTTGACTTTGGATTGATTGAACATCTGCTTTATTCACCTGACATTGCTCCATCAGACTTTCATCTATTTCCAAAATGGAAAAAAGGCCATTTCCAGCCACCCACTTCTGGTCAGATGATGATTTCATACAAGAAGCGGAGGACTTTCTAAACAGTCAAGAAAAGGACTTCTTTAAAGGGGCACTAAGGGCATTAAACATCTCTGGCAGAAGTGTACAGATACTGAAGGGGATTATGTTGAAAAATAATGCAATATATCGACCAAAAGTCACACCCTTAAATATGAGGCTCACAGCTTATCAATCAGCCCTAGACTTGTATAATGATGCAGATTATTGAAATGATGTTACAGATACCGATTTGATATCTATGAGATATTTGTATGATATGGAAGATATATATATGATAGTGAGATATCTGTAACATATTTTGATCACAGCATAGTCAATTGTTTCTGAAGATATATATCAATTGATCTATATAGGTCTATAAAAGATAAAACCTTTCCCTCAAGATATACTAAGGGTAATGAAAAAATATTTCAAACATCTATGATAATGATACCAGTTAATAATTTATACAAAGCATTGGTGGTATATCTTTAAAAGAAAAACCTATTAAAATATAACATATAATTTATAGATTGAATGGAAACACTGGTTAATATGAGTTATATACAATATTGTATGCACTTCCCTAACCTCTATGTTAAATAGATTGTTTCTCTACACCCTGTATGTAAGGGATTGACAGCCACTATAATTGCTAGACGTAGGAGTAAGCCAAAGATTACATTCAAGATCTCCAACATATCTCACTTTATTTTAAGAAAAGTTTATAAATAGAGAGGGTGCAGGCTTCTCTTGATAATATTACAGACATCACCTGTGTATATTTAACCACACTCTATGATAAAGGACATAACAACATAATATGGCATAAATTTAAACTCTTCTGATTTCAACTTGGCTCGCCAAGAGCTTTTAATGGCTGCAGATCATCTTGGTAACTCTCACTTCTGGACCATGGCTGTTCAAGAAAATCCTCTAACCAGTTATTTGCATTCATAATGGACACATACCGGTGTAGCATAGTATTGTGAAGCACGAGAAAATGAATTGGGGTCAAAATACAATAATGGTATAATCATATATTCATATAAACACATAAAAAAGGGTAATATTTCACTTTACCATGGCCATAGTGTAGTGAAACCAAAACCAAACCTCCTGCCCCACCCTTAATTTCCCCACCCCAGACATACTTTTTGTTATTTGTGTTTATGAATGAATCAGAGTGAATGGGAAAACATTTTGGTGAAAAAAAATGAATTAAGGAGAAAATAGTGTAATGCTTTACTTTACTTTCTCCTCTGCCATGCCCCTCCAACCCCTTCTAAATAAGGTAAAAAATTACCCTAAACAATAATATCAACATAAAGTTTCCTTACATATGTTTGTTACAGAATCCTGGCATCCTGCAGTCAAGAAGAAGAATTTTTTAAGAATTATTTCAATTTTCCCTATTGGGCTCCAGCTCTCCTTCCCCTAAGGACTGGGACCAAATGTCTATAAAAATCCAAGACATCTTCAGCAGAAGATTTTTCAGCCAAAGATTTTTCAGGCTAAATAAAGAAAACAACCTGACATTCCTGTAAACGAAGAAGGATTTCTGACGGATTTTCCCTATTTTCCCAGTTGACCCCTGTAACTCCCATCACAGGAGGCAGCAACCCACCATCACAGGAGGCAGCAACCCACCATCACAGTAGGCAGTAACCCACCATCCACCATCACAGTAGGCAGCAACCCACCATCACAGGAGGCAGCAACCCACCATCACAGGAGGCAGCCACCCACCATTACAGGAGGCAGCAACCCACCATCCCAGGAGGCAGCATCCCACCATCACAGGAGGCAGCAACCCACCATCACAGGAGGCAGCAACCCACCATCACAGGAGGCAGCAACCCACCATCACAGGAGGCAGCAACCCACCATCACAGTAGGCAGCAACCCACCATCACAGGAGGCAGCAACCCACCATCACAGGAGGCAGCCACCCACCATCACAGGAGGCAGCAACCCACCATCCCAGGAGGCAGCATCCCACCATCACAGGAGGCAGCAACCCACCATCACAGGAGACAGCAACTCCCATCACAGGAGGCAGCAACCCACCATCACAGGAGACAGCAACTCCCATCACAGGAGGCAGCAACCCACCATCACAGGAGGCAGCAACCCACCATCAAAGGAGGCAGCAACCCACCATCACAGGAGGCAGCCACCCACCATCACAGGAGGCAGCAACCCACCATCCCAGGAGGCAGCATCCCACCATCACAGGATGCAGCAACCCACCATCACAGGAGACAGCAACTCCCATCACAGGAGGCAGCAACCCACCATCACAGGAGACAGCAACTCCCATCACAGGAGGCAGCAACCCACCATCACAGGAGGCAGCAACCCACCATCACAGGAGGCAGCAACTCCCATCACAGGAGGCAGCAACCCACCATCACAGGAGGCAGCAACCCACCATCACAGGAGGCAGCCACCCACCATCACAGGAGGCAGCAACCCACCATCCCAGGAGGCAGCATCCCACCATCACAGGAGGCAGCAACCCACCATCCCAGGAGGCAGCATCCCACCATCACAGGATGCAGCAACCCACCATCACAGGAGACAGCAACTCCCATCACAGGAGGCAGCAACCCACCATCACAGGAGGCAGCAACCCACCATCACAGGAGGCAGCAACCCACTATCACAGGAGGCAGCCACCCACCATCACAGGAGGCAGCAACCCACCATCCCAGGAGGCAGCATCCCACCATCACAGGATGCAGCAACCCACCATCACAGGAGACAGCAACTCCCATCACAGGAGGCAGCAACCCACCATCACAGGAGACAGCAACTCCCATCACAGGAGGCAGCAACCCACCATCACAGGAGGCAGCAACCCACCATCACAGGAGGCAGCAACTCCCATCACAGGAGGCAGCAACCCCCATCACAGGAGGCAGCAACCCACCACCACAGGAGGCAGCAACCCACCACCACAGGAGGCAGCAACTCCCATCACAAGAGGCAGCAACCCATCATCACAGGAGGCAGCAACTCCCATCACTGGAGAGAGCAACCCACAATCACAGGAGGCAGCAACCTGCAATCACAGGAAGCAGCAACCCACCTCGCAGCAACCCACCATCACAGGAGGCAGCAACCCACCATCACAGGAGGCAGCAACCCACCATCACAGGAGGCAGCAACTCCCATCACAGGAGGCAGCAACCCACCATCACAGGAGGCAGCCACCCACCATCACAGGAGGCAGCAACCCACCATCCCAGGAGGCAGCATCCCACCATCACAGGATGCAGCAACCTACATCACAGGAGACAGCAACTCCCATCACAGGAGGCAGCAACCCACCATCACAGGAGGCAGCAACCCACCATCACAGGAGGCAGCAACCCACCATCACAGGAGGCAGCCACCCACCATCACAGGAGGCAGCAACCCACCATCCCAGGAGGCAGCATCCCACCATTACAGGATGCAGCAACCCACCATCACAGGAGACAGCAACTCCCATCACAGGAGGCAGCAACCCACCATCACAGGAGACAGCAACTCCCATCACAGGAGGCAGCAACCCATCATCACAGGAGGCAGCAACCCACCATCACAGGAGGCAGCAACTCCCATCACAGGAGGCAGCAACCCCCATCACAGGAGGCAGCAACCCACCACCACAGGAGGCAGCAACCCACCACCACAGGAGGCAGCAACTCCCATCACAAGAGGCAGCAACCCATCATCACAGGAGGCAGCAACTCCCATCACTGGAGAGAGCAACCCACAATCACAGGAGGCAGCAACCCGTAATCACAGGAGGCAGCAACCCACCTCGCAGCAACCCACCATCACAGGAGGCAGCAACCCATCATCACAGGAGGCAGCATCCCACCATCACAGGATGCAGCAACCCACCATCACAGGAGACAGCAACCCACCACCACAGGAGGCAGCAACTTCCATCACAAGAGGCAGCAACCCACCATCACAGTAGGCAGCAACCCATCATCACAGGAGGCAGCAACTTCCATCACAAGAGGCAGCAACCCATCATCACAGGAGGCAGCAACCCACCATCACAGGAGACAGCAACCCACCGCCACAGGAGGCAGTAACCCACCTCGCAGCAACCCACCATCACAGGAGGCAGCAACCAACCATCACAGGAGGCAGCATCCCACCATCACAGGATACAGCAACCCACCATCACAGGAGACAGCAACTCCCATCACAGGAGGCAGCAACCCACCATCACGGGAGGCAGCAACCCACCATCACGGGAGGCAGCAACTCCCATCACAGGAGGCAGCAACCCACCATCACGGGAGGCAGCAACCCACCATCACGGGAGGCAGCAACTCCCATCACAGGAGGCAGCAACCCACCATCACAGGAGGCAGCAACCCACCATCACGGGAGGCAGCAACCCACCATCAATACAAACTGAGCCATCTTCATCCATAAAGAAGTAGCATTTTAACAAATTTGCACTCTTTCCAATAATCGGCCCTGCCCCTCCTGCTGTGTACTGGAAGAGAATCCAGGCATTCGAATTGAGTCCCTTTCAACAAAGGGTATATCTGGCCAAATCTGGACAAAATCCAATCATTTCTACAATAGTAGAATAATTTGAAAAAAATTCCTCTACTTCCCCTATTTGGCCCCACCTCTCTGGCCCAAAGCGGTCCGACTGATACAAAATTGAAACCGGCCCTTCAACTAAGGATACTTTTGACCAAATATGGTCGAAAACTCTCAGTCATTCATGAATACTAGTGATTGGTAGGAAAAGTTGACTGATGAACAGATGTCATGGTATGCCAAATCTAGCCAAGTGAGCTACAAACATAATGAATATTTTTTTGAAAATTCAGTTGAAAGACTCACCTTTCCTTTTGACCATCAATTGTGTGACAATTTGCCTTACCTTATCTTACCTGTCAGTGACAAATAGCTGCCTTTATCTATGCAGCAGATGATGAAGTCTGTATAACTGTAGTGCCAACAAAATAATACGGCCTTTTCAACAAAGGATAAAATACTACATAGTCAATACTCTATGTACCTGCTAGTTCATATATTTCATTTCCGAATCAAATGTTTTTACGTTCACTTAGATACAAATTAAATATATTTTCATCATGTATTTAACAACTTGTAATCAGCCAAGCCAGGATATGGCCGAGTAGACATGATTCAATAAGCGAGTGAAGTCTCCGTTAATGACAGTTCCGAGTAATATCACAGTAATTGAAACACACAATGTGGTTCATATTTGCTGACACTTCATACTGTTTTTGATCAACTGCCGATCTATATACATAATTTCTCCCAAACAGGTAAAAACATACCATTTAGAGTGAACTCAAATTTTTTTTTTACATTATGTTTTATAGATCTTTGGTATATAATTACATATTATTTGCCTATAGAATTTGATGTCTGATTCACTAATTGTATTTTTGTATTCTTTCATTTATCCTCTCAAAAAAGATAGACTAAAAATTTCTGTCTCTCTCTCTAAGAGGATCAATATTATGTTGTTATGTATATTAATATTTTGTAGATTATTGCTCACGAGATGTTTCTCGTATTGATTTATACTCTAGATATCTCAGTTTCATTGATCTGAAAATTGTCAAAAACTGACATTTTAAAACATGGCAGTTGAGCGTGCAATGGTTAAAAAATTGATTATTTATCAATGATCAGTGACTGATACATTAGGTTCATAGACAAGTCCTTTGATGTCTGATTTTATGTTAGTAACATGTTCTCAAATGAGTGTTCCATCTTATAAGATTTTTTTATCACTCTGAAAACAAACCTTATTCATCATTGAAAAATCATGACTACAACAACCTAGCCGGGTGGTTAGGCGACACAGTGGTGATGTATTTGTCTTGCACTTAGCGATCCTGTGTCGGATTCCCAGAAAAAAGGATGTGAAAAGGTATGTGGTTACCTGTCCAGACACGTGGGTTTCCCCCCGGGTACTCTGGTTTCCTCCCACAGTAAGCCCCTTGTGAGCTTCCATCTGGGCCAACAAGAGTGATAAATATTATAAGCTTGAAACCTTGTTTTGCAACTGTTTTAAAATAAATTAAATTTATTTACAGCAAACTAGCTGCAGCCAGGTATTATTAGATTTAATATTAGTTCCAATAAGAACAGTTTTAAAGGTTTAAAATAGTTCATAATATTCAAGCAGAACCTCTTCTCATTTTAGTTTCTTAACATTTCCATAAAATTTCAGTTCAGGGCCACACATGGCATTGAGAACAATAAGTTTCACAATGTTTTTTTCAAGGTGTTGGCCATCGCAGCCATATTGGATTTTGGACAAACCTGAAAACAACAACACTTGGTTAGACCACCTAAAGGTCAATTGAGGCAAGTTTCAGCTGAATCCCACTGATAGAACATCAGAAGTTCAAAAAAGATATTGCTCGGGAACACTTTGATTGTGTAATTAAGGTAAGAAATGCCCAACATGGCAGGTATCCCTATTCCACACAAAAATTCCCTTTCTATAGGATTTTCATTACCAGAACGGATCTGCATAAGGACTGTGTTTATCTACTGAACAGATCATAATTTCCAATTCTGAATTTCTCTGTCTTCAACCCCAACACACAAATGTGACACATGTCCACTGGCACTGAAAGGATCCCAGTCTGCCAATACCCTGACCCTATAGTAAACACAGTATGATCACCTCTCAACGAAGGGCTAGGGTTGGTTTGAAAATCCAGATATGGTAGTGTCAAACAATGGGGGTAAGTCATCTCCCGAGGATGATGACAGGACACAGATCTGAAGTCATAACGTTAACAGATTACCATACAGTCAACACCCAACATTTAAACTGTAACATACTTTTACGGTTAATGTACAATCATGCACATGAACCTAATTTTGGACTTGAGAAAAGACAGGTCCTGACCTCACTGCAGAATAATTTATCCACCAGTTTGATAAATAGAGGTTTTTTTATCAAGCCTTGAATGAGCTGTGCAGTGTCAGTACACAATGTTTTGAAGGATTCCTAATCTTTATGATTTATTCAGAGCAACAAACTTCCTAAACTTCAGAAAAAGAAGGCCCCACATAATACTGTTGTTTATCTACAACCATGTTCATTTGCCTTTGTTATAATAAATTGAGTATGACAGACCTAACATGAGATTAAGATACGACAAAATTCCTCAACTGCACACTATCGTTATCATTTTCTGAAAAATTCTGGATTTTTATCCATGGCTGTCATAATGAACTTCTGATGAAGCTGAAAAATAACAAGTTTGTCAACTTCCTTCCTTAACATATTCAACAATTTTGAACTCAATGGCACCCGTTGGGAGACGCTCAAAATGTGAGTTTTAAAGTGGGCAGCCATATTGGAATTTGAACTGACCTAAAAAAAAAAAGTTAGTCTGTTGGGAACTTAAGTAGTTTAAAATGTGTTTTTCAAGATGGCTGCCATATTGGAATTTGAGCTGACCTGCAAAACTTCAATTTAGTCTGTTAGGAACTTTAGAAGTTTGAAATGTGTTTTTTTTTAAGATGGCAGCCATACTGGAAATTAGACTGACCTGAAAGAAAAGTTAGTCAAGTTGCAAAATGGGCATGATGGCTGCAATATTCAACTTCTAACGAGGCGGAAAATAACAAGACTGTATCAGCTTTTCTTCCATCAAGGAATGCCAGTGTCTTGTTTCTCATCCAATGTCTGTGATAACCCAATAACTTGCATTAGTTTTTGAACACTAATCTCTACAGACACCTGCTCATTTTTCTACATATTATTGACTATGTTTAATGTAATTTCAGGTAAATACTTGTGTGCATTCACTTTCAATCCCCATTTTGACACTTCAGATGCAATGACGAATGATTACTCTACAACATGCCTGCTATGTGAAGCGAGTATCAGTGAAACGGTGAATGCTCCTCGTAAAAAATTATTATACTGTGCGCAAAATTCAATCAAAGGGCAATAACTCTGTAATTAAGAAGTTGCAGGCCCTGAATTTGGTTATACCTTACATTTTCTTAGTATGACCAATGTATACACCAAATTTCAATAATAAAATATGCAAAAAAGAGTTATGGTTCTTGTACACTGCACTTCTCCTTATTGAGATCAACCTATGGAGTTTCAAGTTGATAACAATTAAGAGTTTTTGCGTTATGTTCTTGATAAAATTATGATGAACAGACAGACTGACAGACAAATAACATAGGTAAATGAAGGTGATGCAAGTTGTCAGTATAAACAGAAGACATAAAACTGAACAGCTTCTGTCAGTGTAAATGGTCAAGCCTGTAAACCTGAATGCTCTCGCTCAAAGAAACAATGAACCGATCACATCAGCATTGAATCTTTAACAAAACAGATAATTAACTGCCAGTCTTTTCAGGTAACAGCCTAACTTCCAACTTCAAGGCCCAAAGGGCCTGTTTCCAGTAATGTTAATTCTCCATAGGAGCCTGCCCCCGTATAATTTCTTATCTAGCTCAACTACTGTTTTTTTCTTTTCCGAAAAGTAATTTTACACCTTTCCGACACCCAGATTTCATAATTTCAGTGAAAATGTGTTTTTATAAAGTTGTCAATTTCAGCATCAAAGACATAAGTTCGTAAATAAAAGAAGGTTATCTCGAAATTGTAATTCGCAACATAGTATAAATTTCTTTTGATAAATATTTCCAAAACATCGTGTTTATTCATAAAACATAAAAAAAAAATATTCTCCGATGAAAATGCACTTGCAGAGACACAATTATGAAGAAAAATGCCATAAATTTGCAATTTTCTCCCGTTATATAGTTTTGGATGCAAATTTCCATCAGAAAATCGGATAGAGCTTTACTTGTTTCATATGTGTACCAAAAATCAGCTAATTCCATGTGGTGGAACGTTCTCATATCGCCGCCTGAATGTAGTTGTAAATTGAAAGAAAAGGGGAAATGAGTAACAACCTTGTCTGAAACCCTATTATATAGCTTATTATATACAAACTTTTATATTGAATATCAGAGCGGATATTTTCATGACAGTTTTATGATAAAAAAAAAAAAATAAATAAAGTACTGTTTCCCCGTCTCGATCTTGATTACTTGAGAACCTCTGGCTCCTGGTTACATCGCCGAACATTTAAGTGATGACGGCGACTATGAGGTGTGGCTTTACCAGCACTCCCCAGACCTTCTCCGATGTCAAATACATTCTCGACACAAAAGCCAAATGAAATATAACGTTTGGATACGGTTCACTGTTTCACCCGATGTTGAGGCCCCAATAAAGGACTACTACTGCCAGTGACCAGTTGGAGAGAGAACGATGGGAATGTGTGCGCACATCTCCAGTATCTTGTACTACCTTGGGTATTACAGGACGCTGGAAAACCCTCGACCATTACAACCACAGGTAAAGAAATTCCGACAAAACTTGAAATAGTTTTCCATGCGGCAACAGAGTGCATATGTCGAAAGTATGTTTGGGGCTCTATATGAAAGATCCCCGTTACCATGTGACTAACCAAACTTATAAATATAGGTATTATACAATCGCCCGTAGCTATGAACACTCCCATAAATGCGAAAACCAACCAAAATCATAAGGAACACGTTTTGTTTGTTGTTCTGTCTATTTGTCAGCCAATGTCTTCAAGCACGGGGCCTTATGAAGTAGCCATGTTGGATTTTTTTATGAAAAAGTGTTTCTCTCACTTTTTTTCATATCTGTGTACATATTCTCAACATACCGAGCAAATACTCTCGTTTTTTTGTTAATTATCTAAAGAAAGTCGAAAATCGGCAATTCAACCATAGGCTAATTCAACCCAACATTTGAAAATGTTCCAGCACTTACATTTTGATGATTTTTCCTCTCATCAATAGCATATTACGTACTATTTAATAGGATAAATATTGGTTTGCATCCAACGCCCATAAAAGGGTGTATTCTCTAAAAAACACAGTTTTTGTGTCTAAAATGTTATCATCGAAAATGGCATTTTTGAGATTGTTTCTTCCATAAAACAGCCAAATGGCGCGATGGAAACATGATTTTTTGTCACAATCATGCCATGAATGTATTCTTTACGGTGACTATCATTTGATTAGATTTTCATTAATATTTTACATAACATGCACATTTTATCAACACTTAGACAGCTTCTGAAAGGTACAACTTTGAGGAGCCATAAAAACAAGCCAAGTGACCTAAATCTTTATACTTTATAGATTTGTGACCACAACAGCATGGGCAATGCACCACCAACAGGAAATTTGAATCAGAGAAGGGGCCGTTTTGGAAACCGGCCCTTTAGGAGCAAGAAATGGGTTAAAAAATGAAATGATTAGACTAAACACGCACCCATGAAAAATTAATTTGAAGATTTCATTTTGGTACGTCCATTATTATAAACAGCAATAGATAACTGAACAGTACGAGGACTTTTTTAAACAGTTGTAATCTACCAGTGACTACTGGTAAACATCTTCACACAGGTCACCTTGTATTATAGTCTTATCTAGTTGGAATTTTCCTTTAGTCAAGCAGACTATGGTGTCTGAGATAAGCAGCTACTCTGTGTCTCACTAGTAGCTTTTAATTACTCCTTATACAAATAAGATGCTGTTGACCATTTCAAGGGCAAGCTAAGAGAAGGATATGTTTTCTGTTAACTAACAAGAGTCCCAATGGGCCTACATCATTCACCTGGTATTTACTGTTCATCAAACACAGAATCAATGTTCATCACAAATACATTGACATGTACACCATTGGCATTCAGAGTGGGCAAAGCCAATCAATGTTTGCCAATTTCAACAACAAAAAGCTTCGAATACTCAACTTTAAACATCGACAGATATGACCCTGATTATTGGTAACTGTCATTTTTTTTTTCCTCTACATTTGCTGGGCTTTGACCTAGAAACACCTTTCTACCAAATATCCAAATTCTTGGACTTTTTTGGTTTACCAGTAGAAGCCTTTTACTGGTTTTAACAAATTTGACCTCTGTGACATTAATAAGCATTAAGGTCATTTCTTTTCACAAACTCTGTTGGGCTTCATCCCTGGAACCTATCAGCCAAATACCATACTTCTGCACCTTTTGGTCTGTCAGAAGAGGCTGTTTTAAGGTTTTAACAAATTTGACACTTGTGACAAAGTACCTAAGCCTAGTAACAAGGGCTTTGGTAAATTCCCAGTCAGATTGAATAGGCAGGTAGTTTGAACACATGATTTTTTTTTAATAAAAACAATAACTTTTTGTCTAGAGATAGTTCAAACCCTTTCAAGTTTTGTTTCATTTATAAATTGAATTGTTCAAACAGATTGTGAAACCACACTTATAACTATTAAGAAGATAATTGCCAGCGTATCACTCAATGTCATCACTATTCACATCAATGATAAATGCTGTTGGTTGTAGCGGTGTGTACATAATCATTTTAAGTAATTGATACCACCAAAGTATACACATACATGTCAATTAATTAGCATTGAGTAAGTGTAAATTTTAGGCTAAATGTACTCAGTACGCATAGCCTATTTCGACGGCCTTTAAGACAAAATTTTACCGATCCTGGCCTTCTCATTGGCTGAAATATCAAAAAGAGTTAGAGCCCTCTAGCGGCAATTTTCTGCATAAATAATGTCGCAATTTTTCAAATCGCTATTTTAAAAGCATTCAAAATTAGTTTATTTGTTTAATAACAATACAATTACTATATATTTCAAAAAAGAAGCACAGTGTGGTTGAACTATTGATAAATTTTGAACAATATATTTTATGGAATTCTCGACATGACGTAAGCGTACAGAACACTGTCTTGGGGCTTGATTTGAATTATCAACTAACAGAACTTATAAACAAACAAAACTTACAAACAGAACATCAATTTTGCTTTAATCCTTGTCGTTTTGGCAAGATCGTCTTAATATATAACATCACTTCACCTCATTAGACGTCACAAAATTGGACTGTTCATCTACGCGCACACCCTCCGATGTGACACATTTTCAGGATTTTCACATCCATCGCAAAGACACTTTTTAAAGTTTTTGAAGATAAAATGTTTGCGCTTCGTAGGCAAGGTACATTTGGTGCTCATGATTTATGAATGATATATTTTTAATACTGTACTGATCATGATGTTGACTTTGTTATAACTTTTATATTTTTTGTCTTTTAGTTTTATTTGATGAAGGTTGATTGTACTGATTTCTCAATGTTTGTTAATGAGTATCAAAGTTCCTTGAAATGAAAATATTCCTTCAAACAAAGGATTTTTACTACAAATACAATTATAATAAGTAAGGACTATTACTTTTCAATACATTCAAAATAAAGAAGTAGGTATAAAGTCCTTTCGATTTGTTTAAATCCTCTTATTGATAGGATAGTAATTGCAACATCTTGGGTATTTCAAAGGTTTTATTTAGTCAACTTCATCATAGAGCTATTTATCATTTGGTTTGTTGGCGATAAATATATGGTTGTGTGTATTTTTTTTTTTTTTTTTTACCTATTTTGATTTGTTTACATTATTGTCGTCAAATTTGAAATAAGAATTAAAGAAGATATAAAATCGCTTAAAATTAAGAAAAATAGCCTCTGGTTCTCTTATTTTAGTAATTTTTGCATTCCAAAGTGTAGGAGTATGGGGAAAGTAATATATCTTAGCGATTATTTGTGAACATTTTTCAATACGTTTAGCCTCTCAGTACATTCAGTACTTTGATTATCTTATATTGCCATCATACCTTACTCATGCCAGCTGAAAGAACTTGTGGCATCAACTCTGTATTACAAGAGATCAGTATATACAGAAATGTACAACAGTAGAATCGATCAGTGTCAAAGACCAACAGTGTTTCACTACCTGTTTCAGCAAGATAACAATGTCGAGACTTTTCCTATTTGTTATATCAATGAAATAATTGTACGAGTCATAGAGATTTTTTAACAAACATTAATCCCTAGTCACAAGTTTCAATACACAATCCTGATTAGTCAACACTAACTTCTACTAATACACTAGCAGACATGTATTTCAGGTTATATTTTACTCAGATTCTTTGTCACAAAATCCAGCATGATGAAGAACAATATAAGACATGTGATTTCTTAACAGTCAATTAACATGTGAAGTAAGTGTTTTAAAAGATAATGATATTATAATCAATCTGTTTTTCTCTCAGATAATCCCACCCCCAAATAATAGTTTCCTGTCTGGCTAGGACCTTTTTAATCACTTAGTCATGATTTTGGGCAATGTTTACTGCAAAAGATTGAACTCAAATTTATTTTCACAAGCATAATTTTATATAATTAGAACGGATCTAATAATAATTAAGTTAATTTTGTTTAAACTGATCGTAGGTTTACAGTATATCCAGAGAGACTGTAGGAACAGATCAAATCAGGACGACGAGATAAAGGTTCTAAACGTACTGCAATGAGTCGATAGTTCATTATGTGTTACTTTCAGAGACTTCACGACTTTGATATTCCTGGTAAGGTTTTAATTTTACAGGTAATATATACCACAGGCACTTATGACAACATGACATTTCTATAGTGTCATACAAAACAGTGTTCAACAACTCAAAACAGATCCAGACAAATATGCCTAATTTGACATTTCTTGTGACCTAGTTTGAACCATGATAGAAAAGAACTGACAGAAAAGTAGAAAAAAAAAATGGATTTTCAAAATTAAAATTCTTAAACACTGGTAAAATGCTACTTACCCTAAGATTTTTTTTGCTTTAGACTGAAATATATGGTCTTCTTACCTACATTTTACTTATTCATATATACAAACAAAGTATTGTTCAACAATTCTAGACATTGTACATGTATCAGGTATTGAGTTGAATTTCATCGACCTTGACCTTCATATTCCTCATGGCAATGTACCAGCTTTCTCACATAGAAGATGTGTAGATGAACTGCAGTGGTATGGTAAATGTTGTAAATACAGCTAGCTAAAAAACTTTTTTTTCTAAAAATATCTTCTTTATTCTTTATAAAACTAGTTTTAAATATGTAAACTTACTTTTGTATATAAAGGAACACAATATTGTTAAAAACTCAATATTAACAAATCAAAATTACTCATGAAATACACAATTCTGCTAAATTCAAATTTACAGATACTTTATGTTTTGGTATGTTTAACAGTCCCAACTGTTGTGTATAAAATTTTTCCATAAAAATTGAAAAAAAACCCAAATACCAGTATCACTTTTTCTCCAAATGATTTGCAATTTTTTCGCCAGATAAATATCGAATGCACTGCTGAACAGAATTTTCCCGACAGCCAAAAATAACCTCCTTAACTGTAGCACTGATTTAGCACAATCTGCATTGACCTAAAACCTTGCATGACAAAATGTCTCACTTTACAGTGAAGAAGAATTGAACTTAAAAGTTTTGAAATAGCTACACATACCTTATTATGTTCACACTGAATACTGTGATATCCAGTTAACAAAGCAGTATTTTCTTGGGGATCCTTTTGGATATCAGGTCAGTGTATCTATTGTAGAGTGATATAGTTACAACTAAAGACTTCATCTGATGCGTGCATGTAAGTTAATGAACCTTCGAAATGTAACATTTTACGAATACATCGTACTTTAAGGTTGAGATTTCAATAACAAGATCTCGATCAACATTTGGGTTTAAAATCTTGGAAATCAAGTCTATCTAATGTTTGCAAATGCTAACATTTTTCGTAGGCCCAAGTATGAAGAGTCAAGAATAAGTGTTTTTCGATCCTCCTATCCGTATGTATGTAGTCAAGTATCAAGATTACCGCGGGGCAGAACAATATACATCGGACCCATGCCAATGAAATGCTGTATGTGAAAATTGTGATAATGAGTCAAAATGCCTAGAGGGAAACCAAATTATGTCAAACTGAAAATTAAAAAAAAATATTGTGGACAAAATAAACATGCTGGAAACACAAACTGTAATAACTCTTTTAAATACTGTCGAATGAAAACACTGATCAGAAGAACACAATTTCAAGTTGTGGTTTTCAGACCATAAGTTTCAAAGAAATTGATTACACACTGAAGGAGCGGATATCTCTACAAGTGCTGAAAAAAAACAAAGGGCAATAACTCTTCCCAAATTTGTAAAATCATATAGCAATAAAGGAAAACACAATTTCACATGATGTTTATAAAGCCTACCAAGTTTTAGAGGAACTGGTGATTAAAGGGCCCTAACTCCATAAATTTTGTCTGAAAACTGTGGTCATCCAATCAACCTTCTTACGAAGTTTGAACTTGATCCGTTGAAAGCTACTTTCAATATTGAGCAGATAGTTAAATAAAGGGCAATAATTCTGTAAATTTTCAACTGAAAATTCCAACTATTGAACTGGTCCAAGCTATTATGGTAATGAACCTTTCAATAAAGCTCGATCTGTTTGAAAACTACTTGTGATATCAAGCGGACACTTTCAGTAATTGAATAAGGGGCCATAATTCTATGAATTGCTCTCCAAAATTACCATTATTAAACTTAGTGAAGCTTCCTACAAAGGTTGAAGTTGATCCGTTAAAAACTACCTTTAGTTTTGAGTGAACACTAAAGGCCATAACTCCACAAAACTTTTATCCAAATATAGCTTTCATCTAAGTTGTCCAACCAATCCTGGAAATAAACCTTCTGATAAAGCTGGAAGTTGATCTGCTGATAACTATTTGTGGTATCAAGCCAACACTGTTTTGGTAATTGAATAAGTGAGAATAACTCCATGAGTTATGCTCCAAGAATTATGGTGATCTAATTTGTCGGAGCTATCATGGTATCATGCTTAGAAACATGGTGATCTTACTTGTCTGAGCTATCAACTTAATGAACCTTCCTTAGCAGATTGGAGTTGGTCTGTTTAAAATTATTTTTTGATATTCAGCGGACACAATGTCTGTAATTAAATAAAGGGCCACAACTCTGTAAATTTTGCTATATCGCACAGACAATGTTTTGGTAATTGAATAAGGGGCCATAACTTTGAATTTCTGTTTTTAAAAATACAGTTTCGTATTTGTCTGAGCTAACAATGTAAGGAATCTTTCTATGAAGGTCGAAGTTGGTCGTTGAAAACTGCTTTTTATTTTCATTTGTTGCCGGTAATAATTTTCTTAACAGTGAGCTATAAATATCCTTTTACCTTCAATATGTCACTGTTATTGTTCCTATGTAGAGTTGTCAGAATTATTATATGTATTTGACAATAAGCCCACCCACATACATCAATTGTTGCACAGGGAAACGGCCATCAACAAATTTGTTTTTCTTTGATAAGCTCATCTCTTGAAATTTTATCAAATGTGTTGGATTTTGTGCATATTGCAAAATAAATCTGGTAATCTGACTGAAATCAACATTTGTATATCAAATTACTAATAATGCCAGATATCTCAATCTCTGTACAGAGAACTAAGACACACTGGATTACACACAGCAGTTTACAGTCAGATGCATAACCCTTACATTTCTCTGTGATATTTGGTCATTTTCCAAAAAAGAATTCTCCAAAGGGGAGTAACCTTTCGGATGATGAGGATATCATATGACTTTTTACTGTTACATCACTGTAAATGAATCGGCTGGTTAATATCACTGTGAGGCCTGTATTATAAGTCAGGATAAATCAAGGAAATCCGTATCAAGGGAAAGGACATATTTCTTACATCCTTAAATGTTTCCCTTCCATCACATGATCATCCTCTAACACACTAGAAAACTGAAGTATGAAGGATACATCATTTAATATTGACTGATCTTATATCATACATCATCATTGAAGCCTGGTATAACACTCCAAAGCCACACAATACCAAAATAGCTAGCCAAATTTTCATTAAAGTTTAGCTCAACAGATAATTTTAAGTCTATAGAAAGCCATGGGGCCTATAAGGCTCCATCTAAACTTGAAGCACTGAAATAAGAGATCCCCGAAGATCTAAGAGTCCATCATATGATAATCTTCACTTTGGTTTCTATTAAAGTCTGATCTTTTCTCTTAGTTATCTCTTGCATTGACTGATATTAATAGCAAATTAAGCAGCTATCAAAATCAAAAATGGCTAGAGGCGGCCATCTTGAATACCTAATCATACTCAAAATTTGGCTCATAAAACAAACACTTAACCCAAACTGAACATGCTCAGAAAGTTTCAAGAAGGTCTCTGCTGTAATTATTCAGAAACACAGGTACCAAACTTCAGTCTAAAGCCAAAATGGCAACTGAAAGATATCTTGGAATATCTGAAATGTGGGACACCCAAATAAGACCAATGATACATTTAACTCATAAAACTTCATAACAGACTGTTAAAGAGTGATTTCAACAGCAATAAAAGTGGCCTATGTTCTATCATATTTTCAATTAATTTCTTAGATACATGTACAAAGCATTGTAGAGAGGTGGCTAAATACACCATATTGTTTAATTGAAATCACATTGAAATATCCATTAAACCTTAATTAGAGTTAATAAACCAGTTATTTTCTACTGCTAGAACACAATACATATAAAATGTACAATGAAACAAGTTAAATCCAGATATTTTATTACTGGTCACTCTGAACAGGGAAGGGCATAATACTGGTCACTCTGAACAGGGAAGGGCATAATACTGGTCACTCTGAACAGGGAAGGGCATAATACTGGTCACTCTGAACAGGGAAGGGAATAATACTGGTCACTCTGAACAGGGAAGGGAATAATATTGGTCACTCTCCAAATACTGGTCATCACTCCAGACATTGAAGGACAGAATACTGGTCACTCTAAACAGGGGAGGACAAACTACTAGTCATTCTGACTAGGGAAGACAAAATACTGGTCACTTAAAACAGGGAAGACAAAATACTGGTCATTCTAAACAGGGAAAGAAAGAATACAGGTAATTTTGGACTGGGAAGGATAGACTAATGGACACTCTGGCTAGAGAAGACAAAATACTGGTCACTCTGGACAGGGGAGGACAGAATACAGGTCACTGTGTACAGGGAAGGATAGAATAATGGTCACTCTGGACAGGGGAGGACAGAATACAGGTCACTGTAGACAGGGAAGGATAGAATAATGGTCACTCTGGCAAGGGAAGACAAAATACTGGTCACTCTGGACAAGGAATGACATAATACTGGTCACTCTGGACAGGGAAGGATAGACTAATGGTCACTCTGGCTAGGGAAGACAAAATACTGGTCACTCTGGAAAAGGAATGAATAATACAGGTCACTTTGTACAGGGTAGGAAAGAATAATGGTCACTCTGGACAGGGGAGGACAGAATACTGGTCACTCTGGCTAGGGAAGACAAAATACTGGTCACTCTGGACAAGGAATGACATAATACAGGTCACTGTGTACAGGGAAGGATAGAATAATGGTCACTCTGGACAGGGGAGGACATAATTCAGGTCACTGTGGCTAGGGAAGGATAAACTAATGGTCATTCTGGCTAGGGAAGACAAAATACTGGTCATTCTGGCTAGGGAAGACAAAATACTGGTCACTTTGGACAGGGTAGGATAGAATAATGGTCACTCTGGACAAGGAATGACAATACTGGTTACTGTGTACAGAGAAGGAAAGAATACTGGTTACTCTGACTAGGGAAGACAAAATACTGGTCGCCCTGGACAGAACACTAGTCACCCTGGCCAGAACACCGGTCACCCTGGACAGAACGCCGGTCACCGTGGACAGAACGCCGGTCACCCTGGACAGAACGCTGGTCACCCTGGACAGAACACTGGTCACTGATAATTCCAGACAGAATACATAGATTTATAGTTATTAGCATTATTATCATATTCTTCCAGCATTTAGGTAGCCCAACGGATCAAAGGATTATTTCTTTAGGTAACCCAACGGATCAAAGGATTATTTCTTTAGGTAGCCCAACGGATCAAAGGATTATTTCTTTAGGTAGCCCAACGGATCATAGGATTATTTCTTTAGGTAGCCCAACGGATCATAGGATTATTTCTTTAGGTAGCCCAACGGATCAAAGGATTATTTCTTTAGATAGCCCAACTGATCATAGGATTATTTCTTTAGGTAACCCAACGGATCAAAGGATTATTTCTTTAGGTAGCCCAACGGATCATAGGATTATTTCTTTAGGTAGCCCAACGGATCAAAGGATTATTTCCGACTCAAAGTAATGGGGTGGGCTTAGTAGAGGACAATAAATTAGCATGTGTTTATAATTTTACTAAACAATGTTATAAATAGGTTGGCTTATGGGATCAACGCTGGAAAAATGTAGCAAGTATTATTGGTTTGATAATTAAGACAGGTTTGGATAAAGGTTCAGTTAAAAAGTATCATTGCTTCGATAATTAAGACAGGTCTGGATAAAGGTTCAGTTAAAAAGTATCACTGCTTCGATAATTAAGACAGGTCTGGATAAAGGTTCAGTTAAAAAGTATCACTGCTTCGATAATTGAGACAGGTCTGGATAAAGTTTTAGTTAAAAAGTATCACTGCTTCGATAAGTAAGACAGGTCTGGATAAAGATTTAGTTCAAAAGTGTTATTGCTTCGATAATTAAGACAGGTTTGGATAAAGTTTTAGTTAAAAAGTGTCATTGGTTGTATTGATAAGACAGGTTTGGATAAAGGTTTAGTTAAAAAGTGTCATTGCTTTGATAATAAAGACAGGTCTGGATAAAAGTTTAGTTAAAAAGTATCACTGCTTTGATAATAAAGACAGGTTTGGATAAAAGTTTAGTGTCAATATGATAATGTTGTCTTACATTCTTCACTTTAGTATTCAACTTCCAGGTGTATCATTACCAGATCTGAAAGTATCATAAAAAAATCTTTATTGAGATGTCTTTGAAATATACATTTTTTTTCCTTTCAGTTATTATTTCTTTTTGCCCTATTTCATCAAATTAGAGATTTTGAATTTTTGAAGATTCTGTTGCTATGTCAATTTATTTTGTTTTTACAGTAAACCTACTGGAGACAAGTTCTATAATGGCATAAACACACTGTATTCATTACCCACCCCCCCCCCCCCCCATGAGAACCAAACTTCTCCAAGGATCATGTACTTTATCTCCACAGTCTCTTAACACCCCCTCCTTCCTATCAACACTCCACCCTGTAGAACCCACTCATGGACCTCCAAAAGATTCCTCTATCTTCCAGTCCTGTTCCAGCTGAGGGCTTCACTCAGTCCCTAAAAAATCACCACCTCTAATTACCTCCATTTTCACTTGCCACTCCCTGTATTTCAGTTTGTGTAAAATTGTTCATTTTTTTTCTTACCCACAAGATTTCCTGTATGTCATCAGTACACATTTGATAAGGTATCGTTGATTCCTGAGGGAAGGTGTAAGGTCCAAAACTCATCTCCAGGCAGGTCTCCTTAAAACACCACCAGAATACCAACAGGAGAACAAAGACCTACACTTTACAGGGAAATCCCAAAACTTATCAGATCACCACTCGTGTATATGTCACTCAATATTGTGATACCATCAAAATAAAGATGCATTATATCAAAAAGTTGTACCACTAACATTGGACTGTGTTTAATAAAGTTGTATGGTAACTCAAAACTTCAATCTGTTTAAATGTCGGTCAATATATTCTGTTACATAAAGTTCATCATTTTCCGCTCTGATGCGGCTTTATAACATTTGGCTCACTCAGTTGTACTTTCTTGAACTTAGTTGTACTTCCGTTGTACCCTCAGTTGTATATTGCACGAAGTTGTAATTTGCTGTACGCAATTGTACTTTTCAACACTCGTGGTACACACATGTACTTCATGGAACTCAGTTTTACAATGTTTTGTACTCAATGTCAACACTTAGTTATACTTAAATGTACTTTGTTGTATTCAATCATACTTTGTTGTATTCAGTTATACTTCATCACACTCAATTGTACATTGCACTCTGTTGTACTATTTGGTTACATCCAGATGTCCCAAGTGTTCAGTGCAGCTTCATACTGACAGTGTTATGTGTAGATTCACTGTTACCTTGTGTATAACAATCTGTTTTAAAATCACAAACAGCAGATTCCTGCTACACATTGCAGAATTAAGCTTTCAGTGTTCCATTATGAACTTAATTCTGACCAGTTAACTGATAAACCAAAGAAACTGGCTATAAAGAGACAGCTTTGTCATGGTTACGATTGCTCACTGTTGAAAAGAAACAGGTCTGTAGATCTTCAAACTCAGCTACCTGTACTGCTGAACAGGGCCACTACAGGCTTTCAAAGTTCTGTCCTATACTTAGAGTGGCACTGAAAGTGCCTGTTATCAAAAAATAGAGATGAATTAAAAAACTCCATAGTACTACGTAATCCCTGAATACCAACTCTGTGAGATTCTATCAGTATGAACACATGCATGCATACGCACACATTTAATCTACATCTTACTCCTAATGCATGTTTGCGCGACCAGGGGTATTTATATCTATTTATGCCCCTAGGATGGGGTCTTACATGCTAACTTTAGAAAATGAAAAAGAAATCATGCTGATGTAGCCATTCAATTTTACCAGTTTTCAAAGGAAATTGATTTTTTACCCCACAAATCATTTTCAAAATGATTTATGTTAACTGAATAGATAACATGAGATAAACGTTATATTTGAACTTTCCAAATATCCCTTCTGTTTGACATAAAATCTATCATTACGAGTAACACATGTTGTAATATGTATGTGAGTAAAGCTGTCTGGCATGCTAGCTTGGCAAAGATGAACATGGAACACCACCTCCTCTCGCACTCCAATATCTCTGATAGCAGAAACATTTAAATCGTTTCTTTATTTAGCACTTCAATGTAACCTTCTGTCAACCTTGACCTTGATATAGATAAATGACCTTGATCCTCAAATCTGCATAAACATATCATGAGGTTTCAGGTTATATAAACAAATCAACTTTACAAGAAACTGTTCAGTTTGTGACTCTTCCAGGACCACAAACATATGTTATTATATAAGAAAAACATACCTTTTCTTCTCCCCAATGCTTCTACAGCATCCAATACTAATCAGCTTTAGTATTTATGTACTTTGTACCCTCCACGTAAGTTTTATCAAGACTGTCCCAGTATATGACCCTAACTAACCAGAAATGATTTTTCTCCAAAACACAAAGGAACTTATTCAATGTGAAGTCACTACTTACCTAATCGTGGATTTGATCACAGCCTACAAATGCTATGTTTCCCCGTGTTCAGTACAATCTAGATACAAAATTAAAAAAGGTAAAAATGATCAGCTGGGGAACAACAATTTTTTATGCATTAATGAGCAAGATATTGTTTACAATACATCGTAAATCTGTGGTGCAAACTGCAGGTATGAACTACATTGTACAGGTATGTCTATACATAGATCAGATTACCTTAAAGTAATCACAGATACGCTATTCCAGAAGAGTACAAGGATGTAATATTAGCAGACTTTAATTTTGATGGTTGTCCCCACGAATGTAACTCTACCTTTACACTGTTTATACAAATAAACTAGAACATCTTCCTCTGTTTGTTGACCTAAATTGGATGAATACAAATAGTACATATATCTTCTTTTGCGTGTGTGTGTGTATATAATCATGTTAAAAAAGATGTTTTTGTCTGGATTTAAGGCAGTGTTTGGTATTTCACAAAATAGTTTTACCCATGAAATTTACCCTTTGTAAAACATACCCTATGTAAAACTTGTAAAACTATACTGTCCCTGTTTTCAGTTAAAAACAGAAGTAGTGGAACTTTATATAAATGCCTACCTGGCATGCAAAATCTTACCTACAGACAGAGATTAGAAAAGCTGAACCTACCAACTTTAGCCTTCAGGAGAGTCAGGGGAGAAATGATTGAATCTTATAGAATCACCAATGGAATGTATGACCAGGAATGCTGCAACTCTGTCCAACTATGGGCAGAGGCCACTCAACGACACAGTCGGTGAGTCTGCTTGCAAACAGTTTTTCTAAAACAAACTTCAAGTAGACTACGCAAAAACTTTTTTCCATAAGATCACCATTGATCTGGAACAAATTACCGGACCATCTTGTTACTGCAAAAACTGTGAATAGGTTTAAAAACTAGCTAGACTGTTACTGGAAGAACCAAGAACTGTTCTTCAATTACAGAGTTGAAATAACTTAACTATTGAATTAACAATATCAGAAACAATGATTTATGAGAGACATATATATTTTATCAATTTATTATAGAATCTTGAAACTTAACCTGCATTATTGAGTCTGGTAGAGAGGACTCTTCACGTCCTGAACCGAAAAAAAAACTATCTTATCTTATATATATTATTTTCAAATTGGTCAACCTCTTTCATGATTGTATAAAAGACACACAAGTGAATAACACCTTTTGATATAAATTTAGAGTTGGATAGAGTAGAGCCAAACAATGAAGTAAAATGTATTATACAGCTGTTTTGTCCTTCTAGGACTCGTCAATGATGCTTGGGGCCTAAATTTGAAAGCTTTGGAAGCACCTGAAGAAAATCTAAATTGATTTTAAAAAAAGTTAAAATCTAGATAGGAAGATACACAAGCCCTACTATGTATAATACATTTTGTAATTTTTTCATACCTGACAATGTTAGAAGAATGTCAATTATAATGTGTTTATTCAGAACCATGCCACTATTCAAATGAGTCAAGGCATGGCATGCAGGTTTTGGCACTATTATGGAGATATTTCATGCCTTCCCATGCTATAGTCAGAAATCTTGGAACAAAGTTGCTAGTTTTTGACCCAAGGTGACTCCAGCCTGTTTACAATGTAACACATGGTAAGCTATCAGCTTTGAGGGGCAAATATTTTTGACTACATGTACATACCACCAACAATGAATATCTGTTTTATTACATAATTACATCATGGAAAAAAGGGGGAAAAACTGCCGAAACAGGAGTTTTCCTACAAACCGTCCAAGTTTTGCTGACATATGGTACAGAAATCATAATATACAGCTTTCTTGTGTGTTTTTACACTGATATCCTGTTTTCCGATGTTTTGAATCTTCCAAGATAACACAAAAAGATTCTCCTGTCAATCTCACATTCAGAGGACAGATAAATAACACCATCAATATTAGCTGAACACTTGGAATCAGCAAGTTTTTTTTTCGTCAATGTGACGTCCTTCTTCATGTCACTATTATCAACACACCATTGTGTAATAAAAATGTTGACAGGTATAAATTGAAAGATCACACGACAATGAATAGTGCATAAGGAAGCGTGAAGTGTCTTTCCGTGGAAAGAGATCGGAGTTCCAGGGGAAAACCTTAGGGGTAGGCACATCTATTCACATCTGATTGGGAAATCAAATGCTGATCATCTGTTTAGTGCAAAACATGAGTGTTACTGCCATGCCATCCAAATATCCGTGCATCACAGCCAAGTCAAGATTCAAACTGTTGTTGTTTTATCAGTAGTCATGCATGAAATGTACACTGAAACTACACTAACACATACCGAGCAAAATTCAGACATTTCCTAGTTATAGCATCAAACAAGAATAGTAGAACAGAAAAAAGAATTGTCTACAAAATTTCCTTGCTATATATGGCGATAACCACAGACCCTTAGCACACAATGTATATCCTGTGTTAGTCATGGATGTACAGTACTACCTCATAAAATCATGGTTCATTGTTCTTGCACTTCGTTCAGAAATAAAAAAAAAAAACAGTGATCAATAGAAACAAAGCATGTCTGTATTCAAAGTAAGAAAGCTGTGGCACTTTCAGTACATTTTTTATAAAAAATTCAAGAGAAGTACATTCTGGAAGCCTGAGATTTATCTAATACAAATCAAGCCTAGCAGTGCAAGTTAAACCCATACCTGTATACTATACCAGCATACCAGATTTTCGATGATGTGAAATGGGCCTCTGCCACACAGGTTTATTTTTAAGGGGTTTTTTTAACATCTTTAATGCCATTCTTGATTCTCGATCTGAAAATTTGTCCCTGAAAAAACAAAAATGTATTTTTGGTACATTTTTTTATTCTGTAATTCCATTTATCTTTTCAGTAACAGTTATGTTGGTTCATTGAGAATGACAATCATATAGTTTTGTTGTCATGTTTTTGTCTTTGGGCATGATGACTTTACCCGAACTGCTCCGGATGGCACCAGCTATATAAGGAAACATGGCTTCAAAATGACCTTGACTGTTCAGGGAATGACAAACTCAGCAAATAAATAGACATAACATTCATGAAACAGACGGGTCTATGCAGCACTGTCCCCTTGCTCTAGATGGCATGTTACGGGCCCGTATATGCCGTTCAATGTGGTAGCCACCAGTTACTACAATGAGACCCCACCTTAAAACCACCAAACAAACAAGCAGAAGTAAGTAGGACATTTGTATGTGCATTACGACGAAAAAGAGACAAAAAATCTTCTTTATCGTAAAGTTTCAATTTCAAACAGGAAAGTGAAAGGTGCTCGAAATGGAGAGAACAAAAACTTTTCAATTGTTTTTTTAAATAATTTTTTTTTTTTGGCAAATTACAAATTTATACCAGTAAAACACATTGCCTTGTTATTCATCAGTCAATATTTGTTTTTTTTTCTTGACTAGTTTACTGAACTAGAGCAGATAAAAAAAATGTTGTAGATTTAAATTTAAAATAAAATGTTAATGACTACATAGCATTTTATAGGAATCTTGTTTTATTACAAAACATATCCCTATAACTTTAAGGAAATCTCAAACAGTATCAATTTTACTTCCCCCTATCACAATTTGATTGAATTTAGTTATATTGAAGTAAAATGTTGTCCGGAGCAAATGGCATGTCCAGTTCCTTTCTCCAGGATTAAAAGGGTAATTTAAAAGCTACCTCTATTTCCACCATGTTGTCTCATCTTTCTACTTGTCTCCTCTCCAACTCCTCTGTCCTGAGGTCTAGACCTACAAATGTATAAAGTTGCTATCTTATATATCATGAAAAAATTCAAAATGTTTTGTCTCACAAATATTTACTTAACCTGTTGATGTATGTTGATTTAATTACTGTGTAAGCAGTGAACCTATATATATATATTATCCGTTACCTGGTCTTTGATGTCGATGGTTAGCTTAATGACAGCTAACTGCTCCATACATAGAGTTAATCAATTGTTCTATGCATATGTATATTAAGCCAAATTGTAGCTAACTCTTATTTCTTGCACTTTTCAAAGTAATCTTTTATTACTATGATACTGGGCAACATGTATAATTCATTTTCTTAAAATAATTTTAAATAATGCATTTTTATTTTTCTTTAAACAAACGACTAATATAAAAGATGTGTCTTATTACCGGGTCCTTACGACATCCAATAGATTGGGCACAACCCCGCATCTAGGTAACAAGCAAAAAATATAAAGCCTTGTTTTAGTAGCACATTTTAAATAAAAAATAACGTAACGAGTTTCCATTTCAAATGGTCTTGCATTTCAGTAACTATTTGGTTATTAACCATGTGTGGGGTTATGTCCAACCAACTGTTCTGTATGTGGTGTTCTGTACATGTGTAGAGTTGAGCCACGGGGATATGTATGGTAGTAAACGGTTCTTTGTTGTCCACTCCGGCATGTGTGACAAGCTTCTTCCGGTGAGGTGCCTCATCAATTGTCATTTTTTTTTTTCTTTTCCCATTTAGATTTGTTGCGCAGGGTCGATGCGAGGGACGGGAGTGAACCTTGTATGCATACATGTCTGAACTGAGCGCTCTACTGTCTGTTTGCCTCAAGATTACAACAAACTGAGAGTAAAGACAGAAATCGTCAAACGCACGACTGACGTGTATATGCTTCGTTCTAAAATGTAGGCACGTGACCGGAGTCGCGCGTATTTTCGTATATTTGTGCACCCACCTTGCACAGAACAACCACCAGGAAAAAAGAGAGAGAGAGCAGCAAATTTTCTGTATTGTCCAGAGCCCATAGGATATTCTCAAACCAAGTGACAGTGTCACAGCCAGGAACAGCTTCAGAGGAAACTGCAGAAAGATATCTCCACAGAGGGCAAAAAATAAGCGTATCAAGACACAACTTTTTCTCGTTGAGAGTGGTTAATCTGTAGTAATCTTCCAGAAAATGTAGTGACTGTACCAAACATCAATACTCGGCATGATCAAAAATAATAACAGATCTAAAACTACTGAGAAAAAATTGAAACAGGGTCGCCCCGAATTGTCAGATCTACCCCTGGAAGTATCAAGTCTGGTGAAGAGGAAAAATAGTTCCTGTACTGGAAATCAACTATAGGTAACAGAACCAATATCTTAGACCAAGTCTGTTTGATTCCGGATAAAATTGACCGGATTTCGGTAAAAAAAAATAATCAAACGGTAAAAATTAATTCTATTATGTATATAGTGACTTTCAAAAAAAAAATTGTCTATAAAATGTGGAGTTACGGGATTGTAGGTTGTACATGATATGGATTCAAAGGTAACCGCCGCAGCTTCTTTCCCTATAAGATATGCTTTGAAGCAAAGGAAGAAACGTTTCTCGTGTGTTTAAATGCCCCAGAACATGTAAACATATAGACTACTGCCAGGGTTGGGGCCCTGGGTTCAGCATGTGTGTAATTATGTCCTCATGCAAGAGGACTCTCGTTCAACACTGTAATGACGTTCATTTATTCATTCATTCATTCATTCATTCAACAGATCTTTCTTTAATAAGTTCATTCATTCAGCAGATCTATCTATAATAAGTTTGTCATTCATTCAGTAATTAATTTATTCAATTTGTTATTCATACATTAAACGAATGGAAACACGATTTCTTTTCGACAGAACATGTATAAATACATTCTCGAGCTCACGCCTTCAGCTGAATTTATATGTTGTACGCTAATAACAACAACATTTATTTGTCTTTGGGGTGAAATCAAATTAAATTTCATCAAAGACAATTAAATAAGCTAATAACAGTAGTTTAGGATGAAGTTATGATGTGATAAGACGTTACAAACATAAACTACTGCCACATCTAATATCTAGATTTTAAAAGACTATAAAAGTACTAGCGGGTCTCCTGTTGGTCGATATTATTAACAAGTGGAGTACCAGAACTTATGACACCAAGCTCCTGTTGTTCAGAAGCTGGTGAGAGGTAAGTAGTGGTTAGTGAAATTTTCAAACATGAACTAAACAAAATTGGGAATATTATTTATCATTTCACAGTTTTAGATTTGTAGAGACAGGCGAAATTTATATATTTTGAGTTTGAATTTTGCTTTTAACATTTTTACTTCTGCAGTGGGAACAACTGGAATTTTCCACTAACCACTTGTTAATTCTGACTAACTTCTGTTGCTGCCTCTATCAAAGAATCAACTAAATATTCCGGGGCAACGCCGGAACTAGCCACCCTAGTTCCAACCTATCGGGCTAAAGTTTACATCACAGTTATCAGAAAATCTCGTACGAAATCCATAACTGCCAACTCTTGCTGACACTGGTAGTATGTATTCATGTAAAATTGTTACCACACACAAACGCTTGTCAGAACATTTCCTTAAAGTGACACTTGACATCGGTCTATCTGACCTAGAATGACATTACAGAGAATACATGTATGATAGATCTTGAGCAAAATCAAGTCTGAACTCACGGAGCTGTTATAACGGTTAATAAAGTTGCTAACTCGAAAGTTTTTTCTCAAGGGGGTAGATCTGCCAATGGATAAAACAATTGGAGGTACTACTCTATCGTGACAAGGACGTATTCCTATTACTAGTAAATAAACTGTCTTTGAAAGCATTTAAACCAATTATGTATAATTTAACACGCTGTCAGACCTATCCTCTTGATGAAGGGAAAGCAAATAGTTTTACTTACGTCCGTTTCACATGGTTGCAGGTTATCGATTTTTTTTATCAATCATACAGTTCAAATTTTCCATGCTAGGCTGTAGGCTTTGTTACTTCCTGTCATCCAGGACTGCAACGTCAGCTCTGCAACGTGCGGTTAAAATCATCGCAAGGAGAGTGCATCCTGTATACAGTAAATGCAACTAGGTTCAGCTTCCTTGCAGACGAGCGACAAGGGTCACGGTGCGACAATGAAATGAAATCTTGTGTAACTGGTAGACTAGCTAGAACAGCCACTAGAGAGTCTGGTAATGTTGCGAATCAAGGATGTGTAGACGAACTGCGGAGCCGGGAATGGCAAGAAAGAGAAACATTCTCTTCTACCAAGGAACATCCTCTAGCATCTGACAATGACAACATTGTAATCATCGCCTGTTGTCACTCTCTAGCGACCTCTAATTCTATGGTCCTAACAACATGACTTTAAAAGCTGCAGCATACCACCATATTAAAGAAATCATTTTTAACAGTAGGGAACTTCTCGGCCTTCATCTCTCTAAATTTCAACATTTGTTTTCGCATTTTTCGCATATATAAAATCACTGCACTGAAACTATGACATCTGTTGACGCAGTGGTAACGTACTCGTCTTTCACCTAGCCGTCCGGGGTTCGATTCCCGGAACGAACATGAAAAACTATGGGTCACCTGCCCGACCACGTGGGTTTCCCCCGGATACTCCAGTTTCCTCCCACAGTACGAACCTCCGCACGCTTCCATGCGGGCCAACAAGAAGGATTGATATAGACTGAAAGCTTGTTTCGCTATTGTTGTAAAATAAATAAAGTTTAGGTTCAAACAACACACGGGCAGTAATAATTTAACATATGTTTGATAATCGTAAGGGACAACCTTGCCTCTAAAATTTAGAAAAAGACACCTCTCTGCTGTCCTTTGTCTCAAGATTACAACAAACAAACAGCGATAGCAGACATTCAAATACACGACTGATAAGTAAGTGTATACTTCATTCTGATAGGTGTGCACGTGGCTGCTGTCGCACGCATTTTTGTATACTTGTGCACCCATATGTACGAATCTTCCAGAAAATGTAATTACGGCTCTCATTGTCTATCCTTGAGCTATATCCTATTGTTGTGGCTTCAGTTGTTTGGGATGATAATGCAGTGTTACTGTGAAAATCAGGATACTGTTCACGTTATTTTCAAAAGGCGTTTTAAAGATCTCATTATGAAACTTACACAAACGCTTCTCATGTGTGCAACACACAATAACTTTGCTAATTACATTGAATATTTGCCAGGTGTTAAAAAAGAAATCGCTGATTCATTTTCTCATTTCCAGATCCCACGATTATGGACGCTGGTATCCAACACAGACTTGTGTTGAATCCCCTGTCCACCAATGGACTGGATTCTTTGGAAGAGAAGTTGGACACTCTGTGGCAAATTGCTATATCCAATAGGACTCAATATGACAAAGAAGTGAAAGTCTCTTTCATTTTCTCCACTTTATGGAATTTCGTGGTCACCCCTACACATGCCACCTGTTAATGAACAACCTCGCGTTTCTGTACTTATTGTAATGAATGACTGCACCTCAAGCACTCAACTACTAAACTCTACTTGTGGGACATCCTTTGGGGAAGCCGAATGTTTAGATTTTAACAGGCTTGTAGAATAGAACTTCTCATATTACAACCAGTAGAAGTTTAAAGTTTGACATTTCGATGACTACACGGTCATCTTCATCTTATAACACAACCAGCAGAAGATTAGAGTGTGACGTTTCGATGACTTCACGGTCACCTTCATCTTATAACACAACCAGTAGAAGGTTAGAGAGTGACGTTTCGATGACTACACGGTCACCTTCATCTTATAACAAAACCATTAGAAGATTAGAGTGTGACGTTTCTATGACTACACGGTCACCTTCATCAGACCTGATCTGTTCTATTGAGATTATCTACACGAAGAAAATGAATGAATGATAGGAAAAAAACAAATGTTCATGTGATTCTATTACATTTTAATATCATTCTATGAGCTGTAATCCCCCAATTGCCATGTTTAATAAATGGATATTAGGTACTATTCACATGTGCTTTTTTTGTCTGTAGACACTGCTGGTGGACTTTAAGTCCCCGTTTTAATGCAGTCGAATAGTGGCACGGTTCAGAATATACACATGTACTTGACGCTGTTCTAAAATTATATATCAAAATTACGAGATTAATTTGATTAAGGAGATGTTACAACTCCCCGTCTAGATTTTTACTTTTCTTTTGACCACTTTGGATTTGCCTTAGTAGCCCATAGGCTTCAAACAGCTGCATAATGCAGCTTAATTCATTGTAAAATTGTGTTAAAAGGTGCTGTTCACTTATTTGTCTTTTGTACAATCTCGCTTACGTGAAAGACGAATGCCAGTCTGCAAACCACCATCGCATTTTATATAGTCAAGATTCATGGATAACTTTTTCGGGAAATTTTTTTCCAGTAATGTGAACAAAAGTACCAAACTTTGATCTTTTTAAAGCATATATATTCATTTATGTAAAGTTACTACACAGGAAAAAAATGGTACCACTTAGTATGTTGACTGTAATCTTTTAATCATTTTAATTAGTACAACATGGTTTGTTTTCACTCTACAAAACGTCACGGTCAAATAAGTCCATGTTCGTTGGTATGTGACTGTGTCTTACAGAACCTGTAGTTTGACCTCTTTGGGATGATAAGGAAACGATGACTACAGAAATAAATATGAATAATAAAAACTAAAAAATAAAAAAAAATAAAAAAAAATATTTATTGATTATCTTATATATAATCAAGGGGGAATTGACAGGCGTGTGCAGATATACCGTTGTTCAGCATTAAATTAGTAATAAATCAACAACAGTTACCTTACTTTCATGATTGTTTCATTCAGTAAAACATCCATAACACCGTCTCTTATTGCCAGTCCATAGTCACTCTCAACCAGGCCTATGATACCGTTGATATTGAAATATGTACAATATTTAAACCACCAGCCCGAACCGTGAGAAGAACATTTGTGTTCATCCGGTCTATCAGGGGTAGAGAAGATATGACCGTTGTTATATTCTAATCTTTGTTCACGTCTACCATATACAGAAGTATCATTAGAAACTGACAGTTGATACGATGTGCTGGCGTCCTTTACCTCAAAGTGATCGTAGCTGTACCGTATCGACTTCCCGGTAATTGTTATCATATCTATTATGACTTGGACTCCCTGTGATGTAAGCATGTGAATGTTTTCTAAACCAAACCAGAAGTCGCCATGTAGATCACCAAAACCCGTGACGTAGTCTGTCCATGTACGATTAAAGGTGACAGAGCCGTCGTACCTGTGTTGAAGTACAGTCCATCCTCCTCCGTCCGTCATGTTGCAGACGACTTTCAGAGGCTGGTGTCCGGGGGGAGCTATGGTGTACACACCTGAATCACGTGTTCCGCTGTTGTACAATTCAACACAACCTTCAGTCGGGAAAAAAAAAACAATTCAACTCTTGTATAGCAATCTGACAAACAGCAAGCATGAAAAAGTGCTTATAGAATTTCTGTAGTAATAATTTTTACTTTAAAGTTCACCTTTCCTGCCGTGTCAAGGTTTATATTGACATGTATAACTGGGAAGTTCCCTAATTGAAGTCCGATAAAGTTTGAGGAGGCCAAAATTTGTTAAAAGTTTCAAATGATTTCTTCTAAAAGCCGAAATTACAATATTTATCTGATGTGTTTCTGGAATAAGACTCGAAAATGTTTCCTTAAAAATTTACTTTGACCCATATGAAAGGTTACATGAGTGAATTTGCTACAACACTTAAATGATGTCTTTTTGATGATTTTAAGGCACAGAACCGAACAAAATTGTACAAGAATAGATTATCTTTATCTACAGTTCAAGTCCCATTGGTCAAATGTGTTTAAATACTGAAAGGACCTCTTCTGATAAACAAAAAGACATAAATTAACTGAAAGTTTTCTATTAGGAAAATTCACATTCATTCGAAAAGAAATTAGCTTGACTCATATTCTTACGATGGCCGAAAACGGACTGACAAAACAGTGTAACTTGTATCACATTTTCGTCAACAAAATATGTACGAACACCTTTTGTGTCAAATAAATCTACTACTATAGTAATGAACATATTTGTACAAAAAATGTGTTCGTACATATTTTGTTGACGAAAATGTGCTACTAGTTACACAGTTTTGTCAGGCCGATTTCGGCCATCGTATATTCTAGATTGTTTGTCAAATTTGTGAAATGCTCTAACCCCTGCTTGGATAAGAATTTTTGCAATTTTTGGCCTGGAATCTTGCTTTTGTGCTGTAAGGTTCTTGGGATAAAACCCTCGATAACCGAAAGAAAGTTACATCGATCCGTATCTAAGGTAACAGGGATCCTTTGTTAGTCGTTCGAGTGACTTCTGCTGATGAAACGAAAAGAATTGAAAATAGGTATTTTGCTTGAAGATGCCATCGCCAAAGCGAAAAGTTTCCTAATAAGAACTGAGGTTTTGAACATTTGAAAATTCACAAATAGTGTGAAAAGTAATAACCTTCATTCATATTCAAGGTTATGAGTTAAATTTATGAAAATGCTCTAACGTCTGACTTTGATCATTGCACAAAATCACCCCAGTCAAATTTGTCTAAATACTCATACGACTTCTACTGATCAACCGAAATGCATGAAGAGGGATATTTGTCTAGCAAATTCCATGGATGAAGTCTGAATGGTTTAAAGAAGAAGTTGTATTGAAATTAACATGATTTTATACTGTATCTTAAGATCTGTAACACTTGTTAAAAGACGATGACGACGATTCGTCCATACAACCAACTCTGATTTATATAGACCTACCTGAACATAGTCTGGAACAATTTCGTTCTTCTTTTGGTACCCCTTCACAACCTTGTGATTGCACCACGCCTTTAGAATTTGTACATGAACGGTTCCGGATTTGAACTCCAATGGAAGTCGAGCACTCACTCCATGGACTCCACACGTTCCAAGATACCATCTCTGTATAGTGATGGTAGAATGTAAATCATGGTTAGAATTTTAAAATTTTGTTCACGAAAATTCAAAAGCACCCGCACGTATGAAAACAATAAAATAAATACCTTGTTGGGGTTTGTGATCCTGACAATCTTGATTGCAGAAGTCTTCGGAGCAACACTTGTGGCAGAGATTGAACGACCTTGTCAAATTATGGGTATCCCGGCCCACTAGGAGTCCTTCATGCAAACACTCCTGTCAAAGTCGAGTTTCTAAGTAAAATGACCATGTACTATTTACCCATCGTATCACCCCCTCCCCTATCTCTCCCTCTCTCCCTCTCTCCTCTCTCTCTCTCTCTCTCTCTCTCTCTCTCTCTCTCTCTCTCTCTCTCTCTCTCTCTCTCTCTCTCTCTCTCTCTCTCTCTCTCTCTCTCTCTCTCTCTCAAAACGATCTCTTTTTTTATGTTAAGTAAATAAGTGAATGGATGGAAGAATACAGACCCCTTTTCGCCTGCACCCGCTTGAGAACTGATGTCCAAAAGACACGGTTTCGTCAATACTGCAAACCTACACGAAAATCATATCATAGTCATTTTACCTTTCATCAATAATTCAATACTTAACATTTTTCAAACATTTTAAACGTTTCAGACACGAGGAGAATGAATTTAATTGATAAATTTGAATGCCTTACGATGATTAATGTTTATCACAAAAGATTACTTACCAACATTTGATTTTTGCAGCAATCGTAAAAGAGATGCAAACGAAAAAGTAAAAGCGAGAGATGACAGTTCTGGTTATCCCCCTCCCTCGTAAAAATTGGTTTAGCTAGACGAGTGAGCTTATGGTCTATATATATATATATATATATATATATATATATATATTTAATTCAAACACTCCAGAAATGATAATGGACTAAAATACTGGTGATAAAATCACACATTAATTAAATTACTTATCTATATATATATATACCATACTTTTTAATGTATGCAATGTTTGACTTCATACTTCATTGCTGTCACAAATAGTGAGCCTTTCACAGTAACTCGGGTCTGGCATGTGCTGGCACTGGTAACAGTAAGGTCCACGGGATTCTCTAGTTGGAGGTCCTTAGGGAGCACAAGTAGTTACCAATAAACATACGATAAAGAAATAACTCCTGTATAGAAAATGTGTAAAATATTCCCACAAACACAATTATGATTTGTAATTAAAGCAGCCGAAAAAAGTGAACAGTTCAACAAAGGTCTTTAAGTTTTATAAACTCTGCCGAAGTTACAAATAGAACTGATTCCATGTCACGGTTCAGTTTCTGAAAAAAATAACATGTTTTCATTCAAAGAATATAGACTGCTGGTTTTGAGATCACATACCGTGAAATGTCTTTAGGTTTGCTTAATTAAGATAAAACAGTGAAAAGGGTTGTCTGTTTTAACTGGTACACGAACCTGTATCCCCACACCCTTGGTTGTTACACATGTCTCCATCACAACACTCGACACACGTCACCTGTCCGTAAGGTGATAGTTCTCCAAACGAACCGTGGAAATTGGTATCTAAAGAACAGCTCTGCAGAATAACAAGAATGGTTATTGTTCATGGAACTTAGTTACAAAACGCAATTTTCGTTAAATATGAAAATATGAAATGAAGTTGATTAAACAGGAACAGAGATGGAGTAATCATTTATGAAAGAAAAATATGATAACTCTCCAGCTCTATACGAATCACTGATGGAAAGGATAATTTGAAATTAGAAACTAGATAATGATAGGAGATATATGACCATTTACATGATGTGACCTACCTGGTTATTTACACACCCGGAAGTGTACTTGTCATGGCCATTGTGTGTCCGTATCTTCTGAACGTAACATTTCTGAATCACATGCAAAGTATTTGAAAACTGAACATGAAATTTATGAATATCAACGTACTGTTTGTATTTCTGAATGTTAATTGCATGCAGATTTCATGCGTCTGAGGTAAAATTCAAGACAAATACTAAATATCAACCGGGGTAACGGAACAAATTTGTCCTTTGTTCATACCGTACAAATGTAGTAACAATCAATTTGTCCTTTGTTCATACTGTATAAATGTAGTAACAATCAATTTGTCCTTTGTTCATACTGTACAAATGTAGTAACAATCAATTTGTCCTTTGTTCATACTGTATAAATGTAGTAACAATCAATTTGTCCATTGTTCATACTGTATAAATGAAGTAACAATCAATTTGTCCTTTGTTCATACTGTATAAATGTAGTAACAACCAATTTGTCCATTGTTCATACTGTATACATGTAGTAACAATCAATTTGTCCATTGTTAATACTGTACAAATGTAGTAACAATCAATTTGTCCTTTGTTCATACTGTATAAATGTAGTAACAACCAATTTGTCCATTGTTCATACTGTATAAATGTAGTAACAACCAATTTGTCCATTGTTCATACTGTACAAATGTAGTAACAATCAATTTGTCCATTGTTCATACTGTATAAATGTAGTAACAACCAATTTGTCCATTGCTCATACTGTATAAATGTAGTAACAATCAATTTGTCCATTGTTCATACTGTATAAATGTAGTAACAACCAATTTGTCCATTGTTCATACTGTATAAATGTAGTAACAATCTATTTGTCCTTTGTTCATACTGTATAAATGTAGTAACAATCAATTTGTCCTTTGTTGATACTGTATAAATGTAGTAACAATCAATTTGTCCTTTGTTCATACTGTATAAATGTAGTAACAACCAATTTGTCCATTGTTCATACTGTATAAATGTAGTAACAATCTATTTGTCCTTTGTTCATACTGCATAAATGTAGTAACAACCAATTTGTCCATTGTTCATACTGTATAAATGTAGTAACAATCAATTTGTCCTTTGTTCATACTGTATAAATGTAGTAACAATCAATTTGTCCTTTGTTCATACTGTATAAATTTGTGTGAATTCCATAGTTACCTCCCCTTCCTCGCATTGGGTGAAGTAATCACAGAATTCCAGTCGAGGAATTGATGAGCAGGCGAAACACTGTGGACCGGCTGTCAGCACTTTATAGTAACAGAAAAGAATATTTTGCGGGGACGTATACGTCACTGAATTTAGGCATCACAGTTTACATGTGAAAAATCTTCATGAAATATCACTTAATAAATCAAGGCATGTTTCATAGTCATACACCATGAGTAAAGGTTAACAAATAAACGTTATCGCGTTATATTATATGTAATTAACAGCTTTTAAATAAAAACTCTCAATGCAGAATATATTTAAGCCGAATAATGATGTCATTATCTTCTTTATCTAAATTAAGTGGAACAGTAACTTTAACGGACATAAAATATGCAACTGGTGCTGTTTAAATTTTAAATATCACTAACAAAAATGCATTATACAAAAAAAAAAAAAAAAACAACAAAACAAAACAAAAAAAAAAAAAAAAAACCAAGCAACTGAATATTTAAACAAAGTAAGTTTACATGTGTAATGTCATTTAAAGTAATAGTTTTCAATCGCCAAACCATAAGATGACGCTAGGGAAATCTTAAACTGCAATGGCCGTTGAAGTTAGAGGTGGATGAAATATTTAGAGGGAGCGTGTCATTCACTGATCACAAGTAAACACCATATATGAATACATCTGTAATTTTATAAGCCTAATGGTAAAATAGTAGCTATTCAATCTTGTCAAGGAATTTCTCCTTGGTATAGTTTAACAATGGATACATACCCGAGTAAACGTGACAGAACAGCAATCCGACTAGCAGGGGAATGGAAGTCACTGGTAGATTAAAAAAATATATTAAACTTCAAAATTATTTCGTATTATACATAATTTATGTAAATTTATTCCGTGATGTAACAAAATTACATACCAGCAAGCTTACTATCAAAACTCACCCTATCGGATTAGGCCAAATAGAATTTCATATACATGTAGGATGGAGTGTTTCTTTCGTAGGATGTATGCAGAAAGCAGACATATGTTGGTATCTGATGCAACCAAGCAAATAAGTGATTCGTTAACGACTATGTCATCCGTCAAATAGAACAGTCATTTTCACGACGGGAAAATGAAAATAACTTAAAAGTAGACTACGAGTTATTATTTCACAACCAGTAGAAGTCACCATCATCAGACAAATGACCAGTGTGGAGCGAGTAGCACTGACGTACGAGATGGTAAGGAATCGACCAACTTCTTCGTCCCTACTTTATTTCTATGTACACTTAGTTAGAAAATAGCGTGACGAAATGGTAAAGAATCGACCAACTTCTTCGTCTCTACTATAATTCTATGTACACTTAGTTCGAAAATAGAGTGACGAGATGGTAAAAAGATTATAGAAAAAGGTACACAAAATGGTAACAATGTACTGTAGTCGATTCGGCTACACTTTGTCATAGACGTGCGCCGGTCTGTGGCCCCCCTCGTTCCTGTTTAGTACAGGCCCGCTGCAGTTTTCCCTGTCGAATATTTTGAAATTTTCCCAGTTAATGATATGATATGATTTTTCTCTGCGCGGATTAATATGTACGCGCCGATTTAAAACTTGAAGAAACGAATGTTATTTAACACTTACTATTCAGAGCGTCTTGTGACCTTCTCGAACAAACGGTCTATGGTATGGTAGCTAATCTGGGAAGATAAGACTAGTTTTTAAAATTATCAGTCCAGAGCGCACATAGATAAAGAGTTCATTTACTGACCTTGAATCATATTTAAAGTCATAATGGTCAAGTTTGTCAAAACCTTTAAACAATGTCTTCTGATTTACCAAAAGGCTTAGAAGAATAATATTCGTCAGGTAGGTCTCTGGGATGAAGCCTGGCAAAGTTTGTAACAAAAAGACATTGAACCATATTTACGGTCATAGACTTTACTACAAACCTTTAATCTGGAAAATAATTCAATATTGCTCTTTCATAACTACAGAGCTGACCTCCAAATGAGTTTCGTTTTGTTCTTTCATTGGTTGTTTGATACAGAACTTCACTCTACTCTCTTGAAGTAAGTTTCAATTTATTCTTTCTTAAATGTTTGCTACAGAACTGTTCTGTTTTCAACATTGATAATTGGTGATCGTGTTTTGATACGTTACATGAATAATTGTCGTTTTACGGTTCGTTTGAAGAACTGTCATCGCACAGACATATGGCGTGTGTCGAGTAATTGCTGTGACAGAGACGTGTAATAAGCAGGGATGTTGGGATACAGGTCCGTTCAGGTATGTGCATATCTAATTTCTATAAAAGAGAATTTCGTTTAAACCATACATTTATTATCTACACGTACTCATTAAAAGTACCGATCACAAATACGAAAAAGGATTTGTACTAGACTAGAAGCTTATATCACTTCCACAATGATTACTCAACAGAAACTTGTGTTTCGTAAAGGAGGAATATTTGTTTTACACATCCAATACACACTAAGAACGATAGAAGAATACTAAAAATGAAAACCGACATACAGCGAAGTTAGTTTAGTTTAAACATATTTTATTGCCAAAATATTGCAAGAGGATTGGGCACAAGTTCCAAGAACTTATAATCGCCCGATCCTTATTATTCAACACATACATATGTACACGACATCATAAGATGGCAGATAAAATTAGAAGATAACATGATAATTTATATTGAGAGAGAGAGAGAGAGAGAGAGAGAGAGAGAGAGAGAGAGAGAGAGAGAGAGAGAGAGAGAGAGAGAGAGAGAGAGAGAGAGAGAGAGAGAGAGAGAGAGAGAGAGATAGGGGAGGGGGTGATACGATGGGTAAATAGTACATGGTCATTTTACTTAGAAACTCGACTTTGACAGGAGTGTTTGCATGAAGGACTCCTAGTGGGCCGGGATACCCATAATTTGACAAGGTCGTTCAATCTCTGCCACAAGTGTTGCTCCGAAGACTTCTGCAATCAAGATTGTCAGGATCACAAACCCCAACAAGGTATTTTTTTTTTATTGTTTTCATACGTGCGGGTGCTTTTGAATTTTCGTGAACAAAATTTTAAAATTCTAACCATGATTTTCATTCTACCATCACTATACAGAGATGGTATCTTGGAACGTGTGGAGTCCATGGAGTGAGTGCTCGACTTCCATTGGAGTTCAAATCCGGAACCGTTCATGTACAAATTCTAAAGGCGTGGTGCAATCACAAGGTTGTGAAGGGGTACCAAAAGAAGAACGAAATTGTTCCAGACTATGTTCAGGTAGGTCTATATAAATCAGAGTTGGTTGTATGGACACATCACACATCGTCTTTTAACAAGTGTTACAGATCTTAAGATACAGTATAAAATCATGTTAATTTCAATACAACTTCTTCTTTAAACCATTCAGACTTCATCCATGGAATTTGCTAGACAAATATCCCTTGCTTCATCTCTTTGAATAATAATAATGATAATAAAATAGTTGAAATGATTTGCATACACACATACACACACTAACATCCACTAGATCTATATACATGTATGTGACTAGTTGCATACAGTACACTCAGCACAGTGATACACTGTACGCTATTCAATTCCCTCAGCTGTTCAAATGTTCATCACATCCCGTGCTAAAGTGGCGTTCTCCTTTTGTTTCCTTGCATTCTTAGAATTTCCGTTTCCACCGTGCCGACTGAGACTGTATGCAACACAAAATTTAATAACTATTTACGAAGGGATCATACATACAAATTCGCTCACATACAAAACCATTCCAGCAGACGACACTCTACTCAGACTCACTCTACTAAAACATAAAGTAAGAATATAACAAAAACATAATGGTGAAATTTAACAGCTTTGGCAGAAGGGACCAGACTTACTGATGAAGATGAGACACAAGGGCTTTGACTAGTTACAGCGAAGTTCAGTTGAGTAGACGGATCTGATCAACAAAAATAATTATGCTACCATTTGACTGTATTTGTACTAATTATAACACCCAAAGAATGTAACATTATAATTTATGATATTGTAGACTGATCCAACCATCTATATACTTTGAATGATAAATATATATTTTGAGAAACTGAACGGTGGTAAAAAAATAAACAAACATGCAATCAGTTCTATTTATAACTCTGGGAAAGATCGTCATATTTATAAATATCTTAGTATATTTTTCTGTAGTTATTACCAACCGGAACCGGAATTCGAATGACGCATTCAATAATTTCAAATGTAATTTAAATATCTTCTTTTATTTTATTTCATTTTAAATGTTCAAATCTTTATTTTACAACAGTTGTGAAAGAAGTTATTTCAACCTATACCAAACACTCTTGTTGGCCCGGATGTAAGCGCGCGAGGGGTCTTATTGTGAGAGGAAACCGGTGTACCCGGGGAAAACCCACTTGGTCGGGCAGGTGGCACGTTACCTTTTCACATCCGTCCTGAGAATCGAACCCCGGACGACTAGGTGAAGTTATTAACCATATGACTGGTTCATATACGCAAGATCTTCAGAGTCATGCTAAATGTTTAAAGTATTCTTTGTGTGGGGATTGTATTTATTGGACAGCAATAAAAGGAACGTGACAACATGAATAATTAATATATATCGTATAAGATACAATACCACAAGGACATGAAGACAATAGAGGCAAAATAACATCAATAATGGTGATAAGTCATACACATTGCAGAAATGGAAGATACTCAAAAGACACACAATGAATAGCACTTTTTATTTAGGAAGCAAATGATTAATTTACATCATACAGGTTTATCGTCCTTCTAGGACTTGTCGTTAATGCCAAATGCCTATTTTTCATATAATTTCAGAAGACCATCAGGTACATATTATCGTGTCACTATCTGAAGGAATTTGATCGTGGCGTACAGGTTATGGCGAACCTCAGGGACTGGAACTACAGCAGCAGTGTCTAACACCTCCGAGTTCGGTAAAATAACATATTTCAATACGGATCTAGAATTAATTAGATACGGTAGAATCAAATAATGAAATTGCATCATACAAGTTCTAAAATCAGGTAAAGAGAATATCAACGGGGACATTTTTTTTTTAAAAAGTTGATTATCAAAAGCAGGATTCGAAAATTGTATTAATCTGAGTCTTAGTGAAAGATCTTTGAAGTTTGGCATAAGGCCATGTTTTATTAAAAGGCAGGGTATATCTGTCAACATCACACGACATACACTTCACAGAACGATATCATGGCCGATTAGGTTGAAGAGTGTTGATATTTTGTAATGAAAATCACAGATAACGAGCGTGAATAACTAAAAGAAGGTTTAAAATCTCAACTGTACAAATAATCCTGAGATAATATATGAGCATGATTTTCAGATAAGTTGCGGTAGCCATTTCTGCTGGAAGAGAGGAGTGTGGTGCAATCTGTGTTGAGTAGGTTATAATATATGTCTGCTAAGGTCGATACTGTCCACGTTGTCTTCGATATAATTTTATTTCTTTTTTAATCCAATCACGAGGAATATATGAAAATGTTTCAAAATATCAAGTACTCAAGTAATATTCATAAGGAAAGAATTTTATGGGTTTGTAGGTTTTGCTCTGGCCGGAACACAAGTTTTAAACAAGGGCCGTCAGAGACGCGTTATGCTTCCCGAATGGGACAGAATTTAAGTATAAAAATAACAAAGGGAAATAAGAGAGTTATAATCCTTGTGCACTGCACTGTTTTTTGTTAGATCTTTCTACCTGTGAAGTTTCATATTGATGCCTCTTTTAGTTTTATTGTAATGATCCAGACAAGATTTAAGAATGAAAAATAACAAAGGGCAATAACTCCTGTATCATGCAAAAAGTAGTGATGATTCTTGTGCATTGCTCTTTTGCTTGTTGAGATCTATCTACTTATTAAATTTTATGTTTATGGCTCTTTTAATTGTAGTGTAATGTTCCGAACAAAAGTTATGTACGGAAAATAACAAAGGGCAATAACTCCTAACTTACGCAAAAGAGAGTGGTGGTTTCTGTGCACTGCACTTCTCCTTACTGAGATCTCTTTTTGCCTATGACATTTTACGTTCTTACCTTTTATAGGTTTGGTGTTTACTTCGGACAAAATTATGACGGACGGCTCGACGGACGGGCAAAGCGGTGATTATATGCTATCCCTTCAGAAGCATTAAAAAGTGTTTATTCGTTGTTGAGGCTGTCTTTAGTCAGAATGAAATAGTAATACTACTTAATCGAACTCTAAATTGTGTTTTACTTGTCTTTTGTATTGATTGCAAGTAAGTAATGTCAATGATCGACTAACTGAAAGTGAGTGACATATTAACATGTTATATATATGACCTTAAGTGTTGGAGATACTAATGTTTTGCGTCTTTCTGCAAAGCGAGAGGACGAACCTTGTGATATGGCCATGTTAAGATACGTGTAGTCTCCATTCAAAATGAATCACGATAAAACATTGCAATGAAACATTCTGCCGGGGCCATGAGAAGATAATTAAGCAATTTTATGCAATTTTACATATAAACCACCCGATTCTGCCCGATTTTGTCCGATCCTGTAAATCGTCTTTCGGTCCTGTGTGGCACATGACGTTCTGCGAAAATAAAACGATGTTTTGGCCGTTTTTGATCAATATGAGACTATCGATGTATCGAGTCAGATCCTTTTTCCAGCATTAATACTGATATGGTAATGGACGAAATGTTTTTATTTTGTGCCAGTATGGGTTATATTATCATTTCATTTTTAACTGTAATAAATGCAGCACTGTATACAGGTAAACTTTTGTAGTACTGTATACAGGTAAACTTTTGTAGTATTGTAAACAGCTAAAACTTTTGTAGTCCTGTATACAGGTAAACTTTTGTAGCCCTGTATACAGGTAAACTTTTGTAGTATTGTAAACAGCTAAAACTTTTGTAGTCCTGTATACAGGTAAACTTTTGTAGCCCTGTATACAGGTAAACTTTTGTAGTACTGTATACAGCTAAAACTTTTGTAGTCCTGTGTACAGGTAAACTTTTGTAGCCCTGTATACAGGTAAACTTTTGTAGCCCTGTATACAGGTAAACTTTTGTAGCCCTGTATACAGGTAAACTTTTGTAGTATTGTAAACAGCTAAAACTTTTGTAGTCCTGTATACAGGTAAACTTTTGTAGCCCTGTATACAGGTAAACTTTTGTAGTACTGTATACAGGTAAACTTTTGTAGTATTGTAAACAGCTAAAACTTTTGTAGTCCTGTATACAGGTAAACTTTTGTAGCCCTGTATACAGGTAAACTTTTGTAGCCCTGTATACAGGTAAACTTTTGTAGTACTGTATACAGCTAAAACTTTTGTAGTCCTGTATACAGGTAAACTTTTGTAGCCCTGTATACAGGTAAACTTTTGTAGTACTGTATACAGCTAAAACTTTTGTAGTCCTGTATACAGGTAAACTTTTGTAGCCCTGTATACAGGTAAACTTTTGTAGTACTGTATACAGCTAAAACTTTTGTAGTCCTGTATACAGGTAAACTTTTGTAGCCCTGTATACAGGTAAACTTTTGTAGTACTGTATACAGCTAAAACTTTTGTAGTCCTGTGTACAGGTAAACTTTTGTAGCCCTGTATACAGGTAAACTTTTGTAGTACTGTATACAGGTAAACTTTTGTAGTATTGTAAACAGCTAAAACTTTTGTAGTCCTGTATACAGGTAAACTTTTGTAGTACTGTATACAGGTAAACTTTTGTAGTATTGTAAGCAGCTAAAACTTTTGTAGTCCTGTATACAGGTAAACTTTTGTAGCCCTGTATACAGGTAAACTTTTGTAGTATTGTAAACAGCTAAAACTTTTGTAGTCCTGTATACAGGTAAACTTTTGTAGCCCTGTATACAGGTAAACTTTTGTAGCCCTGTATACAGGTAAACTTTTGTAGTACTGTATACAGCTAAAACTTTTGTAGTCCTGTGTACAGGTAAACTTTTGTAGCCCTGTATACAGGTAAACTTTTGTAGTACTGTATACAGCTAAAACTTTTGTAGTCCTGTGTACAGGTAAACTTTTGTAGCCCTGTATACAGGTAAACTTTTGTAGTACTGTATACAGCTAAAACTTTTGTAGTCCTGTATACAGGTAAACTTTTGTAGCCCTGTATACAGGTAAACTTTTGTAGTACTGTATACAGCTAAAACTTTTGTAGTCCTGTGTACAGGTAAACTTTTGTAGCCCTGTATACAGGTAAACTTTTGTAGTACTGTATACAGGTAAACTTTTGTAGCCCTGTATACAGGTAAACTTTTGTAGCCCTGTATACAGGTAAACTTTTGTAGTATTGTAAACAGCTAAAACTTTTGTAGTCCTGTATACAGGTAAACTTTTGTAGCCCTGTATACAGGTAAACTTTTGTAGTACTGTATACAGGTAAACTTTTGTAGCCCTGTATACAGGTAAACTTTTGTAGTACTGTATACAGCTAAAACTTTTGTAGTACTGTGTACAGGTAAACTTTTGTAGCCCTGTATACAGGTAAATATTTGAAGCCTGTATACAGGTAAACTTTTGTAGCCCTGTATACAGGTAAATATTTGTAACCTGTATACAGGTAAATATTTGCATCACTGTATACAGGTAATATTTTGCAGCACTGTATACAGGTAAATTATTGCATCACTGTATACAGGTAAATATTTGTAACCTGTATACAGGTAATGCTTTTGCAGGACTGTATACAGGTTAACGTTCTCCATGTCTTACCTTTTGTCATAGTGTGGAAACAGGTGGTGGACTATATTTTGATGTTGAAGTTACTTTTGTTTATGACGCTGGGCGAAAATGAAAAGTTTGATACAGGGATGAAAGAGACCCTAAATGAATGCACTCTTCGTGATAAATAGTGTTCTATCTTCGTAAGCATGTAATTAATGTCAGAAAATTACTATCTGCCACATCCAACTCTAACTATTATATCCATACCGAACGGTTTCATTTTGTTTTATGTTACATTGTTCATTGTAGACGTCATCAAATACATTAAAAAGTGTTAACCATATCGCTACAGAGTTAATTTGTCTACTTACGTTTTTGTTACTGTCTCGTAAATACAATATTTATTATTCTTTTTATGTCCATTGTCTTCATTGATGTTACAGATGAATATTGATTGCTCAAGTATCGTGGATTGACATTATAGATGATCGTGGACTGTCTCTGATATGGCATGATAAGGGACTGGATAAATATCGTATGGTGACACGTTCATCTTGTTATGTTAGGTGACACTACCCTAACAAGAAAGATGCTTATGGCGAAGACTCGTCTTATTTTGTAAAATTTGTGAAGACAAATAAATTAAAATTATTTGGTTAAGAGCCTTGATAATTTAACTTGACTGGTGATGTTAACTCAGACAAGTAGACACAAATAAATTTAGCACAAAAATCGCGTTAGCTTTGTAAAATCATACAATTTATAACAAACATTTCCTCAAAAAGTCATATTTTAGTAATAAGAAACTTGATGACAGAAATATATCACCATTATATCGTCAATGTAAATATTGTATGCAAGCTAAAATAGACTTGTTAATGCTTTATATCGTTATGATAACATAGAAATACAATTTGAAAGTTTCTTTTTTTCAACCTTGTTGCTTTCTATAACGATGATATATTTTCGTTCACATTATTATTATTATGGCCTAATTGGAATTGTTAGTTTAAGTGTTAATGAGTAGATAAAATATATTTAATGAAATCTCTTAGTGGGTGTTAACAGGTCTGCTAAACTTGATATTATGACTACCATAAGAAATATTCTTTGATTTTATTCTGTGCACATTCAGTATACATTATGTGTACAATATCACACTTTTGACCAGAGAACCAATTAACATATACTAATTAAACACCTACGGATCAAGTCATTGTTTTCACGTCTTTGTAATTGATGTGCATAACTAGAAAACCAATCCCTTTCCTAACTTGCTTTTCGCTAAAGCATTTATTGTCCTAACTTGCGTTTGGTTAAAGCATTTGTTGATCGGGATATATCTATTTCTGCTGAATTCCAGAATTAAGTTTATTGTCTTTTGATCTACTTATGGTCCTGTGTCGCTTTCCGGAGAATCACGAACGAAGCTTGGTTTTGTAAAAATGGAAGTTCTCCTACCCACAGTAAGATCTGAATGAATTGGTTCTGAGGTCACGTGCATAGTTAATTGGTGGGGCAATACAAACACCGGTTTCGGAACATCATCACCATAATAATATTTTTCATCATCGCTGTCATCATCTGTATCATCATCCTCAGTCTTCATTGCCTTAGAAATGGCAACATTCTTTTGTAGGGTCGATAGAAGAATTTCTTTCTGTTCATTCCTTTCTTTCATGATATTGATTTGATCTTTAGAAATATTTGAGAATCTACCATTTTTCTTCAGGTGTGGTGCCACGATTTCGGCCACTACACCAGCTTTGTAATCATCCCAATCCGACTTTTCACGGTACGACCTCAGGAGCATCTCCTCGCTAGGATACCTGTACAACACAATGGGAAAACATGAAATATACGCGCAGGTCAACACAATTTCATTTCAGAAGAATTTATTGTCATTATTTTATAGACAGTAAGGAATTGAGCAACAAGCAAAGTCCCTGAAAGCCCAATCCTTACAGGTATAAACAAATATAAAGATCAGTCAGATAACGAATGAATAAGGTGAAGGGAATAAGCATAATACATAATTATTTGAGATAAAATAGATAGATAAATACTACTAGTTAAAGTGGTAATTGGATCACTTGATCATTATGACAAGAATCAATCCGACATTCATCTTGAATAGAATGTAGCGCAGTTTGATTGTTCATCCATTCGCATCGACAAAAACAACAATGTATAACGGGGCATTTACTAACAAAAAGACGCCTGTTATCGGCAACAAATCTCTTTATTAAACCATGGCAACCACTAGGAAATGTTAGAATGTTTAGAGGAATATAATCACTCAGGCCAGAAATGTAAAAAAAGATTTGTCTTTGATTAATGAAAAGAGGACAATGGAGAAAGAAGTGAGGACATTCTTCACCCGGATGACGACAGGTACAGAAAGGACTGTTTTATTAAATGGTAAATATATCTGCGTTTAATTTAGATAAAGATAATAACTCGAATGGTTCTAAAACAATGTTGCATATATTAGTTTGGTTTAATCTTAATTTACCAAACATTCTACATACCTATTATTCAACGGGGCAACTAAGAACGTTCTATATGCATGACAATATTGAAGGAAATGAAGCCTTGTTAACGGAACTGACATAAGAGTGAATACTACCGAAGGCCTCAAGACAATCCACACCATGTCAAATTACATAAACAACGGACGGACCGCAATGGTAAGTGTTAAGAAAAGAGATGAAGCTCAGTTTTGAAGACTTCTTCAGCCAGTTAAAAGAGAAGAGATTCTTTTACATAGGCGAACGCTTAACTAAGATGAGGTAACGTCATTGGGGACATCAGGAAAACGATAGGTTTTTAGAAAGATGTGAAAATGAAATAGTAATTATTTCCCTCCTTTTAAATCTCAGTTTACTGAAGTTAAACAGACTTTGACACCGTCAATATACCGCTGTTTTCTTTAATTCTTCGTTAGTGAGCGGTCATCGGTCTAAATATCAATTTATAGATACTTTTCCTGACAAACTCTGTTACATGTGAAGAAAATATATGATAATGTGGAGATCGTTAATCTTAACAAACAAGTAGGGTGGGATAGGTGCTCTATGTTGACATGCCTTAGTGATAAGTTCGAAATTGTCTCAATCACAATAAATTGAACATCGCTGCTATTGTTTTGATGCATTTTGTCGTTGAATATTCATCAAGTACAGAATTTTGCTGTGATTACATTCAGAATAAGACATCAGAGAAGATGCTTGATTGTTGTGATACATAGAACAATTTTTCTATCATTAAATAATATATACATGTATATAAATAAAATCATGATGTACAGTTTCGGTAATAACTGGTTTAATGCAATTCTGACATTTAAGAATGTTTTTGTTATTATACTTCAGAGTTAGATTTCTTTTGAGTGGAATGACCAAATGATTAATTATCAATTCACGAAGTGACATACATGACAACTTGAGAACAAAATAAATTTTTGAGTAAAAATGGAAACATAAAACGATGTACAAAATTTAGGCCCATAGGATCAATTTAATTCATCATTTGACTGTAATGTATCTCGTTCTAAATTTGCAGTAAAATATTAGTATTTAAAGTACTATAAAGTATTCAAATTTTTTCATAAGTTGTAACTGATCATAACCTTGGCACAACCTCCCAAACCATTATGAAAGGGAAACGCGGAAAATCAGTGTGTAAAGGTTTTCGAGGGATAACAAATACAACGGTTCCGTGATGGGTAATTATGTGTTTTGATTTTTGGAGTGGAAAAGGAATTGGTTGATTAGCATAGATATGAGAGTGGAGTAGAGCATTGTAGTCAGTTGATAGTTCTAGTTTGTTGTTGTTAACAATTAAATTATCTCTAAAAAGTTTAATTAAACGTTTTGATAGTTTGTTTAAACCTTAGTTTTCTTAATATCACTGTATTTCTGCCATCTTAAAATGTAGACGTCATATAAATTAGTTCATCTAAAAGTCCATATGACCTATTTTTTAAGTGAAACAAAAAAAGAGAGACCCGCAATAGGTTTCTATAAACCCAGGCAATGTAGCAACAAACATGGATGTGTAGGCCGATGCATATTGAAACAGATGGAGAATGGGGTACCTTTCTTTTTTTGCAAGTCGTTTAGAATGCAGAAGAGCTTCGTGACTGGTAGTGTTGAAGAAGTTCTTCCGCTTTATTCTCAACATCCTGGTTCCCAAACTAACTAAAATCATAGTGCTGTTAACAGGACGCCGTGACGGATACATGATACAGAACAAGTCCTGTCAAATGAAATAGATATTTCTTCATTTAGATTTATAACCTGATGTCAGTATTACTCTCATTTTACTGCAAGTAAAATATACAGGTACATATAATTCATTTTTACAGATGAAAGTGATAATAACACTTGATATTCTAGAAGTTACGCAAATGACCAATTCAGCTTTTTTTTTTACATTCAATCTCCGTATCTACAAGCCAGGAAATGGTACGACAGTAAAACTATATAATGCGACAGATCTCACAGAATTAAAACATTACAGAAAAAAGACCACACATTTAACCAAAGTAAATTTTGGTAGAAAATCTAAATTGAAACAAGGAACATCTGTGATGGTATGATTTAGAAAATTTAGAAACTTAAAACTCAAAAATCAAAACTTTGTCAATAGTTTTCAAACAGGAACTCAACATACACTCATACGTATATATATATATATCTTTAAACTAATATGCTCGTGTGTAAAAAAAAAGTTACAGTCATTATGCGCTCGATTCTGCTATATAACAAAGGTTATAACATCAATTTAGTATCTGTAGTCAGATCGACTTTAACTAGAATTTCGTAATTAGGAACGTCTGAAAGTTGAAAAATAACTTTTCGAGCAAGCACACAAAGTGATGTCTTTTTCGGTTCTAGTAAATACTACACTGCGGAATCTAAGTCAGTACCGTGAAGACGATTTCACAAAAATCAACTAGAAAATTTTGGTGATTAACGCAACCGTTTTTGAATTGCGCTTAATTAAAGGAGCAGGCAAATTACTGCAATGGGCATGTTTTCTGTAATTTTTGGTGTAACTAAACCTTTGCGAGGAAATACATATTCGATGATTTCCAACCTATGGTTTCAAATAACATCTCGGATAGAAAATATAAGCTGGTAATCAGTGTTTATATACATTTGAGTAGAAATTCCTTACGAAAATGTCTTTACTATGTAAAGAGCCGACATTCAGATATACATAGTCTTTCCCGTCTGGACTTTTCTTGTTCTGAGCCATCAATGATGTGAGAGTTATCGGCCCTTTTATTGACATCACTTCCTTTTTCTCAGTTACGGCCTCTTTGTCCGGATTTTTCATAAGCCTACGACGCTGTGAAGATGAAAAAGATTTAAGTATCAATACAGTTTCTTATTTACTATAATTTCAACACTGTTAATTTTATTGGTTACAAATAGTGTCTGATGGTTTATTTCTTTATTAATTGGTTTTTAATTAATTGATCTTTGAGACATTAAAGTGAAAAGTAAGTAAATTGATATCATTTCCATCCAAATGGAAAAGTACACTACTTTAAATGCGAACCTTTCTCTTGCATTATTGACTCTAAATCACAAGTGAAATTGATACTGAAAAAGAAGTTTTGCAGAAATTTCCGCACATGTATGTATATAGTTTTAGATAACATCGATAGTGACGAGTTTTAATCTATGAACAATTTACTTGTTCTTCAGTTTTACCAGACATTCCAAGGAGGATATGAAACCCAGGAGAAAATGAAGACTGTTTTATTCTAGTGAACATCTTGAAAGCCGACATCGAATCGCGCGTTTCAAACATATTGTACAAAACTGCCACGGATTCTAGATTCTTTTTAACCGGGAAGTGTTGTTGGATATTGTAATTACTGGGGATGATCTTAGCTCTGTTTCATGTGTGCTTTTTAGTTTCATGTCATGTCATAAATGATGGAGAGTACATTACATAAGTATAGTAAATAAAAATGTGATATCGTTGAATGTGACCTAAATAGGGGGCAATTGTGTTATGATTAACTAACCATTAAGTTAAACATTGGAAATTCATTGTAGTTTTATTGTTCTATAACAAAATCTGGGTTTTTTGTGATCGATGATTTTGTTTTAAGAAAATATACATATCTACATAATGGTTATAAGTGTAGTCGATGCAATTCAAAAGCTAAGTGAAATTAGATTGACAATAAGTTATGCTCAGTATTTGAATAAAGGTGGAAGTAACACGGATTTTGATTAGCTACACCGTCGTATTAATCAATTAAAAGTACATATTATTTTCCATCCAAATACAATTTATGAGTCTGCTATAATGTAATAGAGCTACAGCTGAACTGATATCAATCGGATGTATCGCCTTATCTACTTTAACTTTGTCCACTGCATAAATATGACACATGGAAAAGATACATCCACCTTGTTTCCAACACATGCCAGTTCCAGTCATGATGCATCGGCAATTCTCAGTACAATGAATGTCAATATCTCCTTGTTAGCAATTTGTGATATCTTAATAATTGGGAACCAAGCCAGGATTTTCATTATCTATAAAGTACATATGTACCCTCTAGAAAAGACATTTCACCACGGAGTGACTAAAACATGACAAATAGAGACGAAAAAGTGCACACGTGCTTTCATGTACTAAAGGAGAGGGAATAAGTAGTGGAATAACGTGAGAAAAGGAAACTGCAAACAACAAAGGAACAGTGAGCCAAAAGCCGGGTAAGCTACTTCGTACATATCATCTTTACAAGATTTCTGTATTTTTCTTACTCTTTCACATAGTCTGATAAAAAATATTAACTTCAAGATGAGTACTTGAATAATTAAAACAAAGGTATGGTAAAAAATCATTTTGCAGGCTGCACCATTTCACAAAGTATTGAAAACTTGACTAATTTCAAGATGGTGAACAGAGGATAAATATTGTTCTTTTGGTTTTGTAGTACTAATATCTGACCTGGCTTTTCTCTACAGGAAAACTTCAAACAAGAAAAAAACAGTTGAAGGAAACAGGTCGAGTGATCTCTAGGTACAAGTTTTACCTGTTCCAATAGGGAGCTAATGTAGTCCTTTGTCTGGCCGATAAAAGAAGTAATCCATCATTTAAGAGATTAAGAAATAGCATAATACTGTGAAATTATTAATATCCGAACGAATTTAGATAATAGATATTATGTAGCTCATGGTTTCTCTGCAGATCAATTTCCAAATTGCCATTCATACACAAAATATTCAAATATGATTCTCAAAAGAATATTCTTTACTTTTTCTAATTAAGTCACCATTTTCTACTCCGAAATTTTATTATGCATCAATAAAATGAATGCTTTCACAGCTTCCAGATATCAATTTGTATATCATACATGATATCATATGATTTTGAAATTTAATAATGGTATTGTACGAAACACTATTTCTATTTTGAAAAGCTAACTATAAAAGCTATTTTTTGTACTTTTGAAAAAAAAAAAACCAGATGACACAAAGAACTACTGATTTGCTTTCTTTTGTCATACAGCATAAACGATAATACATTGATATGATATGATATTATATCATGTAACATTATATTATATTATATTATATAATACTATTAGTTGTAACATAGATAGTTTTGATAATTGATTTTAGAGACATATCCTGCAGTTCAGAATTTCTCGCAGATTTACATAATATTTTTTGCAAACATACATTCATGTGCATTTCTTATTTGCTGTTTTGTTAGAAGAAATGCGTAAAAAGCAAAAAAGCAGCATATTGAATTTTTGTTTAAACATAATTTGACTATGAAATGAACTTTGGAATATGTCTTGAATGCAAATTCTTGAATATGATATTGGTAAACGAGTGAGTAAGTTTAGTTACCCTGCCGTCCTTACGATACTCCAGAGACATAGAATCAAGCATTCTTTCTTTACCGATTTCATCATCAGAATCATCTGATTCGGCCTCCTGTTTATCTAATATTTGAATAAAATACGATATCAATTATATGGACACTACACAGAGGAGTACAAATTGTCATTTAAATAGAAATCTAATACGTATTTATATTTACAAGATCTCAAATTTATTTTCCTTAAAAGCGTTGGTCTTTCGAATTTGCTCACAATTTGTGTAAATCATGATAGTATTTTGAATAATATTCTTTGTTTAAACATTGGTTTTTTGCTTTTGTTTTTTTTTATCTTTTCAATTAGCATCAGATGTTAACTTAAGGATTACTGTAACATTAACTCATACTCTTGTTGTCCTGTATGGTTTTCAGTTTGCCAAGAATGTCCAGGACCTCGTCAGACAACATTGGTGTGGAAGGTCGTTTTGTCGCTGAGGATTTCTTCTGATTTGTCTTTATATCTAAAGCCACTCTCCTGATGATCTGGCATTTCCCCTGCAGTAAGTATATCAAGAGTGTTTATTTAGCTCTTTCTTTGAGTATCGCTTTTGGTAAAAATTAGATATACATCCCACAAACAAAGAATATTTCAGAAAGTGTTAATTTGTTTGCGTTTAAGTTAGAGGAAATCTTGAATATTCATTGACAACGACAATAATTTGTCTTAAAGTGTTATTTTCGAAAATTCAGATCAAAGTTGTTTTTTTTTTCCTAATTATATTTTAATTTTAAACCTTGCCGATCTATATATGTTTCACAAAAATAAAAAAAAGAATAATGTTTCTGAGTTATCTCCCATTATGCTGCTTGGTTATATCGGTATTTGTTTCTCCACTTAGCAGATTGATAATTGACAGTTTTTGTGTTTTCGATAGTTTTCCCACTTGCGACAACATAGCGATTAACTACATAGGAAACATAGATAGAGTTAACAATAATGTGAATGTGTTAATGCTTTATATAGAATATCAAATACATCGTCGTTCATGCTTAACATTAACTGATCTAATGAATTTTGTTTTCATTTTGAGTAAACTTCCTTTACTCTGTGTAATTGTAATTGTCTCTCTTCCTTACCTCCATACAAACATAAATCCATTCCTCGTCACTGTCAACCACGATCACCTTATTAGTCTTGTACTGTCACAGAAACATTCATTCAGATACATTGAATGGCTGTTTTCGTAAATATTTGAGTTATTAGATTAAAAACCTAGATTATTTTAACTGGGATTTTAAATTCAGAGGTTAACATTAACCCTATTGGTCAAAGGTAAATATTTGTGCTGAAACTCTTTATTGAATATTTGATGCATTCAGAAATGGTAGTTAATATTCAAAACTTTCTCAAAACATAACCTTTTCCTTACGGATGTTTATAACTTTTAAAAGGTGATACTATACATATATAATCACCATATCAATATTCAGAAAGACACTGAAATGCATAACGAGGCTTATGAACACAGATATATAATGTTTTGACAGAGTCAGCCCTGCTGTATAACATAATTTGAATCAATGAGACGTTTGAGACATACTTCTTGAATTTGAGCCTCTGTACATATTCGTTTTATCATCTCTTTTGTCCATACTCGACTGTTGAATAATGGCAGGTGACTGAAAAAATAATTTGTGTAATTAAATTTCAATTGTATATAAATCATGTATCTACGTTTACGTAAGCAGATATACGGTTGATGATCATGGTCCCAGACAACGTGTTCATTATAGGCGTCACATTTTGCAAGAACAGAAAAGACGGCGTTATATCGTCAAATTTGTTGTTCAATCTCATCAAGCATGCCGTCAGTAGTTCTTGCAATGTGACTTAAAATATGCAACAAGAAAATACCAACATGTCAACTTAACCACAACACAAATTGAAATACAGTAAAACTAGGACAAACTATTTATTTCAACTGACAGATCATAAAACTTTTTAATCTTTTCCTTAAACATTGTTTTTTTTCTAAGTCTCTGTTTAAGTTCTCGTTTTCATAAAACTAAGCGGAGAAAAAGTGTGAATATCAGTGCTTTGCAGAAATATTTCTTCCCAATTTTTTTTAACTTTCGAAATTCCTGTATCATACAAACCATAAGAAGCGTTCCTTTTCCTCTAGTTCCTCTTCAAAGATTTTAGGACACACTTTCGCGAATGTGTCCTTATCAACGACCAACATCTCGCATGTCTCGCGGCACGTGATGGACGCTGTACGACGAATGTCCTGAAGAAGAGCCAGCTCCTGTACGGAAAATGATTTTTTGTTCGTTACATGTTACAAGAGGCCACGTACATGCATGTCTTGTGAGAAGTTCATGCTGAAGTTGAATTTTGAGTAATGACGTCTTCCACTGACAAAAGATTGCAAATTCAAACATCGATCACATTCTGCATTTATTTACTTATTTGTTTATTTATCGACAATTTCAATTTAATGCAAACTATCGTACAGTTACTACAAGTCGCTCAAACACGAAAGAACAGTCCTTATTTCTCAGTGAAAATCTACTTGTGTCAGAACTTGACATAAGGCTAAACCAAATAACGGCCAGTAGGACTGTGTACTCAGTCGTCTATGGTGATAACATTATGTAGTTTTATGATATACAGTACATAAAGAGACATTCACCGGTTCGTTGATGTGCATGATGTGTGCTTACAAATACGTAAAAAGAAACTTCCTTATAGCTATCCCGACGACCATGCCCGCTGATGTGATATATATAGCCTCACACACAGGTACCTACCCCGAATGCATCTCCGCGTACTAGAACAGTCTCGGTTTTCTCAAATTTCTTCCCGTCGATGTTTCTGTCCTCCAGATTTACAAACACAGAGCCGGAGTAGATAAAGTAGAAATTAAAACCAACATGTCCTCGCCTTAAAATCACTCTACCGTGCTCCACACTGAAACAAAGAGTAGAAAGTCTACCAGTGAAAAATGTCTGAAAACAAGTTCCTGAATGTTTGAATTGACATGGAAATGTACTCCTCCTTTCAGCTTTCATTCATATATACTCTACCAAAACATATTTCATGGAAGAGAATGTCATGTCACAAAAATATTTTAAAACTCATTGTGATGTAAGTGATTATCTTAGCCCTTCTTTTATCATTCTCGTCCTGTTTTCATATTTCGCAGTGAAAATATTTCCTCGTTTCATCCATCGACTGGGAGTTAAACGAAAACCGTTTCTCGATTATAAACAACATGTAAAAGAACGAGAGTTTGTATCAGAAACTATTAGATTATGGGGCTAGTGTACATTTTCTCTCAGTTTTTTTTTGTTTCAACCCGTATAGATTTTTCCTCTCACATCCTGAATGTTTAAACAATTAAGGCCTTGAAGGACGAAACAGTTGTGTGAGGCAGGGCGTTTATTATTTCGTTCTAATGTATCTAATTCTAAATTTGTATTGAAAGGTGTTATTCATTTATTTGTCTTCTATACATCTTGCACTGTAACCCATGAAATACAAAAAGCATGATGTGATCTGTTATACAAGATTGGCTATTCTGGTTGTTAATATATATGGAGCACCTAACTGCACGTTATTATTTTCTATTGTTCAAGTTAAAAAAACAAGATGTAGAAAACTTCCATTAAGGTCAAAGTTTGCCTACAGAGGAAAATTAATCTCTTATACAGTACACAAACAGCATTTAAACCAAAAACCTTTTTTCTAACAACGTCAAAACTTTATATCATTCTTCAACTACCTCAGACAATTTAAATGCGGCTTAAGTTTTGGAACATAGAAATGGTTTTAATTTCTACTTAAGCTGCGTTTACAAAAGTAATTATTATATCATAAGTGTCTAGAGATTCATAACACCAGATAATATATGAAAATAACTAAATGCACTTTTTGTAAGTGTGTAACTATGCTGTGTATCAATAGATAACACAAACCTTATGTATCGGAAGGCCCTGCACATTGACAATTGTATCTTTTCCGTAAATTTGTCAAAGCTTTTTAGTCCCCGAAGGAGAGCGTGAAGTCTCCGGCAATCTGTTTCTGTCCGTTCCTCCGGTTCTTGGCTTAAAATCTCTTTCGCCCAGTTTGGCACTTTCGCAAATGTCTACATAAATAAACAAAGATCTATTAGAATTAAAGTATGAGAATACAACTTGTTAGACTTTCTATTTGCATTCTTATAACCGTTGAATTATTCAGTAGTTTATAGAACACAATACATAGCTGTGAAATGAGAAAGACAAAACTAGCAACCACTGGAAAGACTGATTGATAAATCTATTTCATCTATATATTTATTTCATTTTATTATTTTTTCATTTTTTTTACTTTCATCATTTTTTTCTGTCAGTAGTAATATGTCAATGCATTTTGATTTCTGATCAAGAAATACTAGATAACACTCTTGTTTTCACAACAAACAATACTGACACGCTGTTTACAACATAAAGTAGTAATACTTGTGCATCGATTAAACATAACTCTATCAAAGTTTGATTTTAATTTTTATAAGTGATTAATAATGATAAAATCCGCGAAAGCAAATTTAGAAGTTAATTGTCAGTTACCTCCTTTGTTGATTTAGACACAACAATAAGGGGTATGAGAGTTAAGGTTGGACAAGCCTTAATTATTGTGTAAGTCTGTTTTACAAAAACGTAACCAAAGAAAAAGGAAAACTTGTGTACATCACATAGTCATGGTGGTCTATTTTAAAAATGAGACAAGCAGTTTAGTTCTACTTACTCGTTCTCTCGCGAACATTGATTTGTTGAAAGCTAGAGCACGTGCTTCGTTGCTATTGTACAGGGTATACCATTGTTCTTCTGTGGCTGTCCGTGACGTCATCCGGTCACTGATGACAATTATTATTCGTAACCATCGGACAAGAACCCGTACACATAGAATCGCCACTCGGAAACGATTGATTGCCTGAGAAATGAAATGCATATATGTTACTTAAATATTAATCTATGTGTAACCGTATATGAAACACACACACAAGGGATGTAGTGTTTGTATTGTCACAGACAGGGTGTTTTTTCGGATTTATTTTTGGTGCCATGGATGCAAAAAAAGAAAGTATAATATTCAGATGAAATGATACCTTTTAATTGCTTTGTCAATGATTGTACCGACATGATTGTGTTTACAAGACAAGTATCACGATTGATTTCAAATCCATCGTCAACTACGTTTTCAGATGCTGCTTGTGATGATGATGATGATGATGATGATGATGATGATGATGATGATTGATGATGATGATGATGATGATGATGTTGATGATGATGATGACGATGATGATGATGATGGAATTCCTGAATTGTCGTTATATGTTTATGATTAGGAATGTCGGAGCTTTTAAATCAAATTACTGATTTATATCTTAATTTGAATCAAAGTAACATTTTCATGGACAAAGTAGCCTGTCAAGTTGCTCAGTTATTTTGACAGTTAGCCGTCACCATGCTTTTATCCCTCAATGATAACGTTGGATTGCATTCGTTGTATCTTAAACTTCAGTTTTTTTCTAGTTTGTATTGAGGCATTGCAACGCGAATGAGAATATGTTATTTATCATTAAGTTATTAAGATGTGTATATGCGTTTTAGCTATTTCTTTATCAACTGCTTATTATCATAAAAGTCACCCAATGATATACATTTATATATTTAGTCCTTTTGATGTTAATTACTAACTTGTATTACGCTATATATCATTTAAAAGTGACCAGATATGTTATTATTCTAATGTTTTATTTTTTATTCACATGAACCAGTTAAGTACACGTGTTGACACGCTATCTATATACCCCTATTGCCTTGTTCAAACAGTCCATAATATGTTACAATAAGGCTGTGTATTTTCCGTTCTCTGATTGGTCAATAAGTGGGTATTAACTTTTGCCTAAAAGCATTGTTTTCTTACAAATGACAGTCACACTATAATAGGTTGATTTAACGAACATATTTATCTGCCGCGAGTCTGTTCTAAAATAAGCATCAGAGGATTTTTTTTTTTTTTTTTTTTTTTAAATCGTCTGACACTTTGTTAGAAGCAAACACAATGACGCCTATGACACAAAGTCAGCCTCTGCGACAAACGTGCGGTTTGTTAAAATACATAAGGATATTGTAGGTACATCCGACGGGCGACAACATCTCACCCTACAAGCGACAACATGTACCCTCGACAGGCGACAACATGTACATTCTACAAGCGACAACAAGTACCCTCGACGGGCGACAACATGTACACCCTACAAGCGACAACAAGTACCATCGACGAGAGACAATATGTATATCAGAAGAGGAACAACAGCGACACTTGAAGAGCGACAAGTACCTCCTACGAGAGAATTCAGGTACACCCGATAAGTTACAACATGTATACGTGATGAGCGACAATAAGCACATTAGACACACCAGGTACATCAAATATGCGACAACAGATATGTCAAACGTGAAACAAAAGGTACATCAGAGTGACAACATGTACCCCGACAATGGACAACAAGTACATCAGACGAGAGACAACAGGTACATCAGACGAGAGACAACAGATACATCAGACGAGAGACAACAGGTACATCAGACGAGTGACAACAGGTACATCAGGCAAATGGCAACAATTACATCTGATGAGCGACAACAGGTACGCGCGACGAGCGACAAATGATACATTATATGAGTGACAACAGGAACATCAGAGGAGCAACATAGGGCACATCCAACGAGTGACAACACTAACGCTTCAAACATTTGTATGTTTTAAATGATAACATGATATTTGATTTAACCTGTGGTTGATCACAAGGTCAACTGACCTCTGATACGTGACGTGATATTCAGCTAAGTATTTGGTCTTGTATCTATCACTTTTCTTGGTTGAATAACTCCTGGCCCCACTTGTATAAAACATCTCAACTTGAGATTTCCTCAAGCCCAGATTTTCCTCAGCTAATATCTCCTTGAAAATATCTTGTATGAAAATTCCTCAAGGAATTTCAGGACATCCTAGCCGATGCCATCCTCCTGTTCCTTGGGAAAATTTTATACAAGCCGTTTTTGAGGAGATATCAGCCGAGGAAAATCTCGACTTGAGGAAATCTCAAGTTGAGATGTTTTATACAAGTGGGACCAGGTATTTATCTAATGTAAAGTTTATAATGGTATATCACAAGAATTGCCATCCATCAGCGTCACCTTTGCTTACAGACATGGTTTTGTTGTGTATACGTTTTGGAAAAATTGACCGAATACTCGATGCATCAATAGACACGTGTTGAATTCAGTTATTGACCATAAGTACAATGTATATATATTTAAATCGCATAACAAACAACATGTGACATTATGATATAATGATATTGTTATAAGCAATACTTCAAATCAAAGTCACGGATTATTTCAGGTTACTTATAATCTGTTTTCATGTTGACTGATTTACTGTTTTTCTGTTTCACTGACCCGGATGAGTTACTCGTTTTAAGCGGTCACACACAGCTCAGTCAATAACCCAAAGTCTGATTCCCTGAGGTGAAATGAAACGAAGGTATGAAAATATTTTTTTCTAAAAATATGGACTGAATATAAAAGTCTTATATATAAATATATATGCCTATAGTGTAGAACCCCACGTTAGTAAATTATACTTCAATCAGCCGAAAGATATAAGCCTCACTCTACATGTTTTGCTATAAAAACTCTCAATATACAGCCAATATTGGAGAAATAGAGTGGAAGAATGACCAGTGAAGCGTATAATGTGCTCGGCTCAGTGACATTCGTTTAAAGCGTGTTAGGTATTCACTGACTTTTGAAAGGTTAATACAGGTATGCCAATGATAAAGTGTTAAATTCTGTGATATTTTTTCCTATCTGAAACGAACATTCACTTTCCGGATATTTTTACAGTTTTGTTCGTTTGAGAAAATACCAAAATTGTTTTTTAATAACCAAACGTTTTATAGTGATTTTTGTCATGGGAAATTTGTTTTGCAATATGAATATAACGTTCACTTACTGTTGATGTAATGTAGTGTTAACATTAGCTTATACAGAATTTTTATCTGCAAAAAAAAATGTTATCATGATTTATTTTTAGCACTGTCATAGGAGATTTAAATTCAGCAAATCTTTTGAATTTGTTTGACTATTTATTCCTCCGAATATCTGACTTGGACGTTCATGATGTCATCTAAATTTTGTACAAATTAACGTAAAGAGTTCCCAGATAACGACAGTAAAGGAATACATATTCAGTAACATTTCTCGGAGGTCACTCGATCGAGAAAAAGAGCATCACACATATTGCGATAAGTTGGTTATTTAATGAAAAAAAAATTGAAGACGTTCTAAAAACGTCCACTGACATGAAATGATTCGATTATGCATAGTTTTGAATTGCCATGTGATTTAGAAATGTCAGTGATAACGTAAAGTGAACGCGGAAAAAGAAATCAGCGAGGAAAATATCCAGGACTTAATTCAAAAGAAAAACCAACCCAACAAAATTGCCAGCGTATCAGCGTGGCAAAATCGGTAAGAATCGATGAAGTCGTATAGTTACCTGAATATTTGGTTTCCGTTCCACGTCTCGTTCGATCGATACAACACTTTGCCAACGTGATCTTTCATTGCTCTCGTCTGTTTTTGCAGATCGTCTTCTGGACCGTTCAGATTTTAGCCGTTCTCGGATCGCTGTTGAACTGAGGTCTCTTCTTTCTTGTTCAGTAATCCAACAATTCTTTGTTTTCTGTTGTTGTGTGATCAGAAATGGAGTAATTGTATTTCTCGATGAGATTCTCGAAAAGTTGGTTGGTTCCCTTGAATAACACGTAGGTGTTGAAGACCCATAATGAGAAATACTTGTCCTCTCCCTTTTGAAATTGCGTTGACCTGTTGCCATGGTTACCTGATTAACATGTTTATATGTCCCATGTAGCCAGAATTGTTTGCATCTAAGATAGTCGTGTAGACGACTATTGTTGTTGAAATCTTTATCCAAAGGTTGGTGTTCTCGCTTCCGACCAATTGGAGCGGAGTGAAGAAATCTTCGACAGACCCTCTCATCCTTATTCACATAATATCCTCTATTAACAACAACTATATTTGAGGAGTCTTTCATGATGTTTTCATAAAAATGTAGACATTTGAAGAGCGCAAAATTAACTTATCTCTATACCTTTTCTACATAAACAAGTCAATCCTTTTGACTTCATGTCAATCTTGTAAACACTGAACACATCCAATAACACCATTTCACACCAGTAGTTCCTAACATACAGCTAAATCAAATATATATGTTTGTAAATATCATATCTACTCCTGTTTCCAAGCTCCCTGTGGTGAAATAGAGTGCTTCTCAACTGAAATGGAAAGCGTAACTCAATAACATACATTAACATAAGAACTTGTATATTACATACACATGTTTCCTTTTCTGAAATAATTTGTTCGGGTAGAGTAAAGTATCAATATATTTATAAATAAAAGGGAGAAATCCCTTTCAAATAGATGCAAATATATACACATTATCTAGGATTCAGTGATTTTCAGTGTGATTAAAGCCCCAATGTAGGTAAGCCTTTCTCATATATTGCTAGTTTCTTTTAATATGTAAATGAATGCGTTACAACTCAGTGCAGATACAAACATCAAATAGCCCTCAGTGACGATAACCTGGATTTACAACTGTAACACCGCTACCCGAACTTTATCAAAGACGGTGCCCCTTGTGGAGAACAAAAAACTTGACATTGAATTCAGAGCGTTTTCATCATCATTAGTTAAAGAGATGATTATCAATTTTAAATGTATTTCAATTATATCATTTTAATGAATATCTATAATACCTATGAGTTAAGATATAAAAGTCAAACTGAGTTTATAATTTGAGTGAAGAAAAAAATATTACACGACATAAATATAGAAATTCTGTGATTTCGTTTACGAGATAAGTCTGAAATCTATCTCCATTTTCCTTTTCATGAAGATAATTTATAATCTTCAACACGACTTCCAGGAAATTTACAATGGAACGAATTTTTCGTCATTTGAAATTCCTAATTATGCATTTTCAATAATGATGCAAATTCGCATACGGCTAATTCCCTGTAAACGGCATCGATTTATTTACAATATAACACTTTGTATTTTTCTCAGTCGCCTTGCTGGCTTCAAACTCTTAACTTTAATGACGAACCTAAAAGGACGAAAAACTTTGTGATGCAGTTTAATTCATTTTTCACTCTACTGTATGTTAATTTATTCGCATGTGTGCCTTTTGTACAGTTTTTACACTAAATAGCAATTAAACTTTTAATGTTAACTAATCAGATTTTGAGAAAATGTATTCCACTGTCTTGATTTAAAATTGGACTAATGTTGGACCAGATAAACAATCGTGTTTTAGTGTGTCTTGTACTGAGTTAGAAGAGAGATAGAAAACACCGGTTTTATTTACTGCACCGATGGAATCTTTCTCTTTTCTTTTATGTCCGTTTACGCTTCAATGAACCAAACTTGATGGTAAAAGTAGTGAATTACTGTATCGCCTATAATTTTCGCGGGGATGATGTTTTCGCTGTTTCGCGGTACAATATCATGATCGCGAAAATACAATCCGTGAAATGATGCGACACACGTGTATACAAGTCCCTTTACATCAAGATGGTTTATTCGTTAAATTATCATTCGAAAAAAAAATCACGGAAATTTTTACTCGTGAAAGTTACCAGTAATACGGTATTAGTTTACAAAGGTCATTAACCGTAGCTTTAACAATCAAACAATACGTTGTGTATAGATGGAGAGATAATTTGTCATTACAGATATTATATTGGTTTAATGTATTTACAATAGAATGATTAATATCTGATACTAATCTAAATACATCGGTGAGAAGAGAGATCCTTCAATAGCATTATTAATGGGATGCTGGACAGGTATTCTAGGCGAAATATAGACAGGTGTATGCCCTGAAATTGTGATATAGTTTTACACGTGACTTATCACAAAATAAACACATGATCGATCTCGGTATTATTTTTCTAAAACAAATCATCCTGGTATGAACATTGCGAAATTTATCGAATATCAGTGCAGGGGGTTAGTGCTCCTTTATATCTACACAGTTGCATGTATTAAAGACCCCTATTATCACTGCCGAGTCATAGAATGACAAAAAACAATAGTGTATTATGCAATGCTTTATTAGACAATCGTTATAGATTTACATTTTAAGATGACATCGATGTTTTTGTTCATTGTGTACAATTCTTGGAGTAAACTCATATCTTTTGAAAACTGAGAGATGCACAATGCATGTGCTTTATTGATCAAATGAAATTAAATTGTGACATGTTCTTTAGACAATATTCCTTCGAAAGTTAAATAGAATATGTAAAACTAGCATAACAAAGCATAGCATACTCCATATTGCAATTAATTTAGAATATGGAAAAAAGAATACTCTGAACATGTAAATTAATTCAAAGTTGAATACACAAAAGCAAATATTGAAAAAATGAAAGCAAAAATCCAAAATAAGGAAGTTTTTAATTATTTTTAGAAATTAAAAGCCTATGATTATAAAATCTGGGTAATTTTTTACTTGCAACACCGAATAGACAATGCAATATATTGCTTCATAACACCTATTTATATAAGTAGAATACACAAAGTTACCACTTACCTGTTCAGTGGAGAGACCAGTCTGGAATGTAACAACAGTAATAAGTATGGAAAGTTCGTTATTAATCCTGGTCATTTATAGATAGGCTTTATCAAAGGAACACCGGGCTGTTATCAATTTGTATGTGAAATGGACGAAATGTAAATAGTATTGATGATGACCAAGTCTGGTTATAAATTCTACGCACTGATAGTCTTTTGATTTCATCAATTGATCAGCATTAAAGGTCGTTATTGTAGCTGAATTTTCACTGACAAAGATCACTTTCCAAACACTTAGAGTGTCCGTAAATATATGATGGGGGTCTGGGTGATTAATGGTCGCTTGAACGATCAGTAATGACAGGGAGTGCAATGAATTTGTGTGTGTGTGTGCATTTCACAATGATACGTATGATGATCGGCTTACTGTCAATTATAAAACTCTGCAGTTTAACGTCGTGTTTATAGGTTGTGAAACACTTTAATTTATATGAAAAATAATATTTACATGACTGCAGATAGAACAACAGTTTTATATGGTAATAACAATTTGATATATTTAAATATTGAAATGAATTAATAATTTCAATATCTATATTTATATGTTCGACAAATACAGATTAAGCTGTCTATACTTCTAAGAGGACGAAATCAAAATGGTTTTGATAATAGAAAAATGTGACAAGCCTTTATCTGGAGTCGGTCAGGATGATTCCGACCGTAGCGCACCAGGAATCTGAAATACCAAGTTTTACATACAGAATGAGTTTTACATTACCACGCTTTGCATTTTAGAATGTCTTCTCGTAAAGGCTCCTTATATTTGATTACGTTGTTCTTCAGACTGCTTTCACACTGACAGAAAAACCTGATCCTTCACTTGTACATACATCTTTATATATTATAATCGTTTAACAGGTGTTAGTAAGCTAGAATTTCCATTATCAGAACTACTATTATACAGTATAAAATTACAACAGCATAACACAATCAATATAAGTGTTTGTTTTGTGTAGTGACCTAAAGGGTTACGCTAATTCGCAATATATTTGCATTGGTCACTTATTGAATATGATGTAACTGTACAGCCGTTCTGATCCATTTACTGTTTATTACTTATTTTTCGCGTGCTATTTATTTCTGGCATTAGTTATGAATTTGAATTCAAGTATAAACCTATACATTGTTTCAGGTATTTCAATAAACATTGACAGGTTATGTGAGAAAGAACCTTATTCAATTACTATTTCATTCTTCAGAAATGTAAAAAAAAAAAACAAAAAACAAAAAACAAAACAAAACAAAATAAATGAAATGAAAAAATAATAACAATGATAAAACAAATAAATATGTTGAAAATCTTACAGGTTTATTCCAATGACCTATCGCCCAATATTTGATAGACGTCCTGAAAAGACGAAATAGCTTTATGATGTAGTTTCTGAGATCTCAGCTACAAAGTGTATATACTCTACCTAATTCAAAACGGGTATTGAAAAATGCGACTGTCTTTGATCTTTGATAAATCCCATTATAATGGTGTTCACCAGAAAAACAACAAGAAATACCAAAAGGTTAAAGTAATCATAATCCAAACTAAAATTCAATAAAACTATGGCAAAATATGAACAAAGGAGAAATTTACAAGAAGACTCCTAAACAGGTACAAGACGAATAAGGCCAGATGTTCCGGAAGAGCAGTCCACGAATATCGTGATAATGGGAACAGGTCCTTGCTATTGTATGAACTGCGACATGTAAACCGTACAGGTTAGGGCTGCAGGAATGTTACTATCCAGAAACGGAAAAGATCGAGAGAAGGAGCTGATGTAGAAGATTGCCGTTTTCTTGATTTATATTTCTGGCTTGTATATACTATAGACATGCTCAATAAATTAAAAGCCTTTGCAAGGTTTTTGTGACCCGTTTTGATAAGCTCTTCGATAAAGTCGGCCTCATATGATATAAAAAAAATCAGCAAATAGAGGGACACAGTTAGTTCCAATTGGTATGCAATAGTGTGTTGGAAGATCCTGCCACCAATCTCCACGAAGATGTGGACAACCAGAAACGTTTTTAAGATTTCGTTCTCCGAATATTTCTTCTTTGACTTGGACGTATTTTTCAGGAAATACGCTTCAGTGTAGTTTACAACCGTGTATTTGTATCGCCGTTCATTTTTCTTGAAAAAGATAGCTCTCATGAAACAGAACGAAGTCATTGATGTATAAAAAGTAAAAAATATCCGATGTTCTAGAAGAAACGTGTTTTCAAAAAGATTGTTGAAGATTGTTCAAAAACTCTTTGGAGTTCTTTGAAATCCACAAATCATAAATTCCACTTCTTCAGTAAACAGTATGGAAATAAGATTTAACATTAATTTGATATGACTGGAAATGGTAGACGTTTGAACAGATGTTTGGTTTACGAGCTAGACAAGTCCGCAATAAAAAGCTGTTTATATGGATGCTTGTAAAGGTTAGGAGTTCAATGAAAACGAAAGTGGTCCGTATTATTATCATTAAAAAGGCAATATACGTGATTTTAATACTAAAAATGTTTAGCAAGTATTTCCTCTAAATAATGAAATGGTTCAATTCGATAAAAATATTAAACACCAGAATAGACATATTTTGCAACAATTCCTCCATTTAAAAAGCTCTGTAAGGGGATCAGGCAACAATACTACAGCTAGTGAATATAATCACATACACATTCATTTATAACCGAGATATTTTATCACATTAACGTGGAGCAGTATATCTATATTCAACAGTGCAAAGGTGTATGTTATCGAGGTGTTAGTGCACATAAATGAAGTAGATGGCATTATATCGAACTTAGTTTATCATGCATTGATATCTGATCGAAATAACAATTTCATGATCAGAATTTGGACAGCATACACACCAGGACTCATAATATCTGGAAAAAATCCATGTAAAATTTGGTTCTTATTTTAGCATAAGTAGACTACTGTATATTGTAACATATTTTCATTTACAATCTGTATATCACGGGGCATTGAAAATAAGACCAGAACCAACCTATCATTATTCCATTATAAATATATCATACAAAGTTATATTATCTGTAATCGAAATATCTAGTGTCAGGAATCCACTATTTGTTAATAGAAACTAATAAAGAAATCTTAATTTAGTATTAAAAATTGCGATTAAGATACAACATATAGAGCGATATAAAACAGTTTTATGCAGAATAACTTTATGTTAATTGTATTTACGTTTAATCGTACATGAATAAAATGAAAGATATCCCCTGTGTGTTGTTAAACACACATTATATCGTTGTGTGTTGTAAATAAACAATGTTTACAACATAGAAGTGATTATTTGTATGACGTAAGGCTATTGTCTCAATATCATACTATGTAGGGTTGATTTAACCAGTAAAAATATTTTGTGTCATCTCTTGTTCGTAGAAATTACTTTAGGTTAGCTGTAGTTTGTAGATATCATTTAAGTCATCTATTGTTTGTAGATATTAATCTATGCCATCTTTTGTTTGTAGATATCATTTAGGTCATCCTTTGTTTGTAGATATTATTTCATGTCATCTTTCGTTTGTAAAAATCATTTTAGGTCAGCTGTTGTTCGGTGTCATGTCTTCAAACTTATACACAGCGTGATAGTAAACTCCATTACAAATATGGCGACACTGTTTTCACAATCAACAAATTCCACTTCCATCGTTTTAACAATATATTATCAATATGAAATGATTAAGCCAGTTAATCATTATTCTCGGAATGTCCTTTTGAAATGTGATTGTTTGTTCAATGCCCTGTTAAGCATGTGAAAAGGGTTTCTACACCTTGGCTATGCTGTACACGAGGCACATACATTTCATATTCATTTCATAGATGTCACTTGAAAACCACCTGTTTAAGATAAGCAACCACCTGTAAGTAATGAAGTTTGATCTGCTCGGGTCATATTAACAAATACTGTTCTGTATAAACCCTCCAGGTTAATCTGGTTTAGCCGATTTATATTAAACTCCCGAACGATAATGCTATTTCTTTATTATATATGACATTCTGATCGTACAAAATAGGCTTGCCTGATAATTATATAATTTAAGAAATGACTAAAAATATATTTATTTGCAAATTTACTTATGTAATATACTAATGATAATAAAATAATATTGTTATTTTATTTGACCCAAAACATACAGATGTAAATTGAAATATATGTAAAATGTATGTATCCGTTTAAAGTAAATACAGGTGTTCACCGTATAATGCTATAAACTCTGTTAATCCAATCGTATTTGTGATAATCCCGAGAAAGGTGTGAGTATATCAATAAATTTAACTAAACACCTAATTGATTTTAAGGACAGAACATCAAACCATGTTGTTTTGTTTATGTGACTGATGACGTCAAACACACGGGATTTGTAAGTAAGAACTTGGGGTGTGTATAAAAGGGTTATCATAACGGGCATATTGGCATTAGAGACCATTGGTCAGTACTGACCACTCCACGATCATCATGATGAAGATTTCTCCTCTACACCTCCTTATTTTTATGGGTGTTTTCCTACTGGTCAGTGAAGCAAAGCAACAACCACGTAAGTGATATAATACCTTAAGAGACATAACGCAATGCTAATATTTATTATAGTGTATTGATTGAAATTTATTTGAGATTGTTTTTCACGAAATGAACGAATATATGAGTGAAATTTATTTGAGATTGTCTTTGAACAAATGAATGAATGAATGAATGAATGAATGAATGAATAAAATTTATTTGAGATTGTCTTTGAGACAAATGAATGAATGAATGAATAAACTTTATTTGAGATTGTCTTTCAAGAAACTTATGAATGAATTAATCAATTAATGAAGGAATCAATAAATGAATTATTTTAAAAATTGTCTTTCAAAGAAACGAATGAATGAATGAATACAATTTATTTGAAATTGTCTTTCAAGAAATTAAGTCAAAGGTGGGTTATATACCTTCATGAAATGGAACATGTTATTTTAGGAATTATCACATATTGTAAATATTACAGGAAAATAATATGTAAAGAAAATGTTAACCTACTTCTTTAACTACACAAATATGAGAACATTTTGATAATTCTATGTTTCTTGATGTACGTTGTTATTGTTTGAAGTATCTATAAATATTTCGGATATATCTTATAAAAACGCAAAATTTGTGAAATATGTCATAATTTCATATAATATATTACCCATATGTATTACGATGTTGTTTTATTAAAAGTCTCAATACTATATAACTATATACTGAATATTTCAATATTTACAACATACAAATGTGTTTGAATCATTGTAATGGTATAATTACACCATATTATATTAGTTTTAATGCCTATCTGTCTTCTACGTTTAGTTTCATTTTGTCTTAGGATGACTGTGCACTTTTCCATGAACAAAAACTTTTGATTTTTTTACCTGATCTCTCTTACTTGACAAGAGCAAAACACATTCGTTAAAGACCAATTGTACCAACCAACAACTTAATCGAGTTTTTGTAAAATTTATTTCATTTTCAGAACTGACTTCAACTGGGGCAAATGCACTCCGAATTCCACAGTCAACAGGAAGTAAGGACTCAAGCGGAGTAGATACAACTAATGACAGTACAAGAAACAGGGCATTTGGCGGGAAAATTTCGGTCGCTAAATCAATTTTGAATATGATTTTGTCAACAATTTGTGGGGAAGGGCACGTCTTTAATTTGAAGAAAAGGAAATGCGAAAGCTTCTCTCTAGGTAAGGTTTTTTTCAAAAGAGACAGAAAATGCTTGTGAATCAAGCTTTCTAGAATTCTAGAATTTTGGAAAGTATGCATATTTAAATGGAAGGGATATAAGGATGAGTCAAATTTTCATTCTGGTCATTGTGGTAAGGCTAAGTCTTGAGTTCAATTCATTATAATATTAATAGTTTAACACTGGGTGTTTTGAAACGTCTGTGATAAATTTCCAGGGTTACACAATAGCCAGTGTGATCAGAACTATCGGAGTAGTTTACATTTCATCAAGAGGCACTGTGATTGATTCAGGTACTTTTTTCAATTGACTCTTTTTAAAAATATTATCAAAAGAACCAATAAATTAGTTATACTTAACTTTATATATAATTATAAAATATCAATAGATATCATCAGCAGCTATTTATTTTACAGTTGTCGTACACGCTTTCGGAAATCCTGGGCTTGGAAAGTGAAGCAAAACACAGATTGGGACAGGAAGTAATGTGTTGCCATGACAACGACGTTTTTCCACCGTCTATATTGTCCTAACAATGGATAGGATAAGATAAAATGCGGTCGACAGAGGGAGCTATGTAATTATATCCCAAAATGAGACGCCGAAATAAACATGTATACTAGTGTTTCAGATGGATACAGTATGGCATTGGAACGATGAAACGATATCCAAAAAGATTGTGCAGTATTCAATAAAAACAATAGTCATCGACTTTTTGTGTGTTAGGGTTGGTGTATCGATTTCTCGGAAGTTCTTGTTCTAGTACGAGTGTTCCATCTTCCAAAGACAGATCATAATCAAATACTATACCTATGACCTACAGCGAGTCTTTAATTATTTGAAGACATGTTAACCTTATTGTTACGCAAGGGTTCTCGATATGTTTCTTCTCTCATGTCAGTTCTTTGTTTCTGTGTTTTATTTTCCGCTCTTGGTGCAGCTCCTGACACCAGTCCTCACATGACCCTCGCTGTTCTGTTTTAACAACAGTCCTCGTATTGCCATCCCTGTTCAGTGATTAACACCCGTCCACATATGTCCCTGGCTGTTAATTAATTGACATCAGTCCACATAAGAACCTTTCTGTCCTGTTATTGGCACCCGTCCTGATATACCCCTGGCTGTTGAAAGGACATTAATCGCCGAAAAAAGGGAATATATTATTACATCAGATTAAAGACCTGTTCATTGAATAAAGTTGTCTGTGCCGCATTTGTTCTTTACTTTTTCTGTATATCTTGTTGTCGTAAGATTTAAGACATTGCGTAATACATATTGTTGTTTTGACAGCAAAGAATACAACTTGCATGGATGAAAGAATTATCATTAATCAGTAACCTTATTTTTAGACACACTAACACGAAACAACGACGCATAAATTAATTAGAAAATCGGATTTTTGAAACAGATTTAACCTGAATTTGGAATGGTGTGTCCGGAAGGAGCACATGCCTGTAGATTGCTATGTATAATGCATGTGTTTTTTTAAAACTAACATCAATCCATAAGGTGCACTGACTTGGTCCCAATATGAGGTTTTCTGTAATAGTCGTCGGCTCCTTACAAATAATTGTAAAGCGCTAAAGTTGACGTGTTTGATGTTACTGGGTATGTTCTGTGTTTGTTAATTACCTGACTCTTCGTTAGAGAAGGTGTTTTATCACATATCTAACTCTGTATTATTTGACCTAAAGGAGAGTTTTCAAGGCCTTCAAGAGATAGGTTTAGTAATGTCATTTCATCACATTGTTTGTTTCATTCTTACATATAGAGAATCAATTACTTATAAGCAATGTAACAAGTAGGACTGCAAAACTAAATAGATTATAAATTTAAAAGTCGTGTATCATCAAAATCGTATCCGGATTAACATTTTTTTCCTTTTTATAATAAAATTCGACCATTATACATATGAAATTCGTCTTCATTTTTGTTTTGGTTACTGAGGATTACAAATATAGGACTACTGTTCCGAGTTAACAATAAGAATTTGCCAGTCGCGGGGGAGATTTCGATAGTGTTTTCCCTGAGGAAATATTGCTGGTAAATTCCATTGTTGATTTCGTGATCTGACATGCAATAGAGCATATCTAAAGTTTAGATCTCGATAAAATGTGGCCAACAGGCTGACAATTCCAAAGATTTTACTTTCAACCATCTCAATTGAATTATTTCAAAAGAACAATATACTTTTGAATGGCACTAAACATTGACATCTTTTATTTCGTCTAAATAAAAAGTACACAGTTCATACGAGATTTCACAAATACAATACTTCAATATTTAATTTCAATAAACAAACAGCCAATTTAGCAAACATACATTTCACAAAAAAACCAAAACAAACAAACAAACAAACAAAATCAAACATCCAATCATGGCGTGACTTCAGAAAAAGGAGCAACCAGAAATGAAATTTGAAATACCGTTTTGCCTTTGTGGATATTTTCAAAAACATTTCAATAAAATCCTAAAAATGTTTGTTAAATTTTTTATCATATATACAGAAATTCTTGCTTGATAGTTTTAATGATTTAAACACATATCTGAAATAAAGGACACGTGGAATTGATAATTTATGTATTTCTGATTGCATAATCTGGACCATTGATAGATATATCAAGTTATGCAATATTCACGCTACAATAATGACATTAGCACAATGACTATTACCCAGTTTGGCAAGCCAGTTTACCTGTATATCACATACCAAGCTAATCCACACGTCCACGAATTGCACCATAGGAATGATAACAGTCACGTTATTTTACAAAACATGTCAATTTATCCGAGATCAGTGCTATACTAGGATTTAAACCAGGAACAAAATGGGCACGTACGAGGGATATGAGTTACAATGTATCCTACAAATCACCACTGCAAAATTTAAATATTAATTTTACTGTCGAGTTCACCGACTGGTATGAACATATACTACAAATGTTTCACAGTATATTTCTGAAAAGATCTCATCACCACCAGGGTGATGATTTCTGTTTCGCCAGACTGATGACAGAATCTGTTGAGTATCAGCCTATATTGATGATAGGGTCGATCGATTCTTCTGACTGCGAGTCGTCGCAACATTGACTACAGCATCAGGTTTGTTAACTGCGGGATGACACTTGGCAACTGGTCGTCACTTTGTATAGAATGATGACCTTGTCAGCAGCGAAGTTGCCTGTTTGACGTCACGTGATTGATGAAAACGCCAGTTCTCTTCACTGTGTAACGTCACCATGTTGGGGACAGCGTCAGTTTTGTTGGCCATGTGACGTCATTAGATTGATGACAAATTCGGTTTGTTGATGGTGTGACGTCACAATTTAATGACGGCGCCAATTGGTTGTGTTGGCCTTGTTACATCACTAGAATGATGACAGCTGACCATGTGACGTCATCTAATTGTTGAAGTCAGTTTCTCCCGTTAACACTCTGTTTTATTTTTCAGTGGAACCATTTCTAGTGATGAGACAGTCAAGCCATTCTAAAAGAGAGAATAAATAGTTCTCTTTATACAGATTTTGCATATCAACTTATTGTTCATGAAGGAATTTTGATCAAGTGATGATGTTGTATCTATTTGTATTTCATACACAAACATAATAAGAATAAAAAAAACCAAACCAAAAAAAAACAAAACAAAAATAAAAAAAAAAACAAAAACAAAAACAAAAACAAAACAAAACAACAAAGCAAAAACAAACAAAAATACCAAAAGGAAAATCATGACTCCAACAATCTCTATGCTACCTTGTAAAGAATTGGTTATGACACCTGGCCCCACTTGTATAAAACATTTCAACTTGAGATTTCCTCAAGTCGAGATTTTGCTCAGTTGATATCTCCTCAAAAACGGCTTGTATAAAATTTTCTCAAGGAACAGGAGGAAGTCATCGGCTAGGATGTCCTGAAATTCCTTGAGGAATTTTCATACAAGATATTTTCAAGGAGATATTAGCTGAGGAAAATCTGGGCTTGAGGAAATCTCATGTTAAGATGTTTTATACAAGTGGGGCCTGATACCTACGTAATGTGTATCTTATTTCCATTATCATCTGTTATTTATGTTGTGTACACCTGTGTAATACCGACCTGTTCAGGACAATGCACCCAGGTTCGCTGTTCTTGTTATTACATACACGACCACTCCCTATTGACGTCATCGCTTGCTAGAGACACAGGTACCAATAGCTGTTTGCAATGACTGTTTATACTTTGATCTTGTTTTCGTTTTCTATGTCAACATGTCGATTAATTGCTTTATGAATAGTATTATTTTCGTGTTATATGGCTTCCTTTGTAGTACATTAATGACGTTTGAAGTTTTTTCCCCAATATTTCAAAATGAGAAATGAGTGACACACAAAATGTGACCTCGAGGGAGAAATATCTCACCCTTCACCCCGACATATGAAAGAGTTCTTATAGGAATGGACATTCTAGAGATGTGGATTTGCCGAAATGATTATCTGGTGTAAACAACATCTGTATAATTACAGAAGTATTTTTTATTAAGAAAAATCACCAATCAGAGACGTTCGACATAAAATTAAGTAAGTCACATGGACCTGTCTCCTTTTATAGTTACAGCACTCACAAGACTCATAACCTAGGATGTATTATAGTCAGATTTAATAGGAAACATGACATACTTTAAGAATAAAAAAATAAAACGTTATATCACAGACTTTTGCAATTTTTCCATAGTTTGTAATCTGTAATTATTTTATAAGCTAAAACATAGGAGTTTACGTCGGAATTCGGAATAGCGTTAATAATTTTAAAGAATTTCGGTTGCGTGGGCACTTTTCATGGCTGTAACTCTAGAAATATATATTGAAATTTGTGTAGTCAGACTGGATGGAAAGCTTCCCTTGATATTATGACCCGACAATGATATTTAATCAGTTTGTTTTTTTATATTCGAAAATGGATTTTTTTTTTTCAGTAAAGTTAAAAAATAAAACAACACAGTCACGCCCTTCTTTTTTTAACCATATTTTTCCTAATATCATTAAATTGTCTACTACGTGATGTTATTTCTAATACACAAAAGTTCAGAATGCCAGAATTGTGTTTCAGTTGACAGAATATCAGATGGTCTGTTGGGTCAATCGTAAAGTTTAAAGCTATTTGCAGCACATTTACCTGTGGACATGCGCTGTTAGTTTTCTTGCCGTTGGTATGTCCGTGCATTGGTTCTGTGAACGTGTAAGATGTGGCATTCATTCCGCTGATCCGGACGTCCACACCTCTCATCAGGCGGTGCTGCCTCCACTTTCGCCGTAATAGCGATATCACCTGTATACAGAGAAACCTTCATCAAAACATTCGGATAAGTCTAACCTAATGAGAACAAATGGCAAAGGTGACACGCATACATCCTTATGGTTGATACAGTCAGTGAACCATGAAATATTTATAAATCAAGCATAACATAACATTAAATCGCTACTTGGGGGACGTTTTTGAGTATCAGTATGCTATGTATTTCAGTTGTCACTGACATCGCTTTCATTCGGGAACGTGACATAATTTACATTTATATTGAAAGGTGTCGTCTTTGAAGCAAAGGTCGCCTTGCCATTTCGGAACATTCTGGGTTCTCCGTGTAAAAGAGAGAATCTGTTGACATGTCGGTACTTTCTTTCGGCTGTTAAGGGACTTATCAAATCAATTGTAATCAAATTTCTTATACGTGATGTAGTTTTCATCACGTGACAGCCGAATCATTGATCGCCCGTCTTGTCCGATTCTGGCTGACCGTAGCCTTGGCCGGATGGAGGAAAACTCAAGCAAGATGTTCAGTGTGTTTAGTGTTTAAAAGCTTTTCTGTGAACATAAGAAGGTTCCAATTAATTGATAAATATTACAGTTAACATTCGCGAATATATACAAGCAAGTTTTTTTCCCAGTTTTTTGTCTAGTGACAATTACTTTCCTAAAGATTTTTCTTAATCAAAAACTGTTCCTGCAACGAAAACTTCTTTTACCACGATAAATATTTCAAGGCTCCCGAAATAGCATTTGTGTAAACATGTAAAATGACAATGTTTTTTCCATGTAACTTCACAAGGCGTAACAAAAATAAACATCGAATCGATAACGACAAAGAATTATGGAGCAACTTTTGAGTCATGTCAACACGATCACTAAATGTGTCATAAAAATTTCAAACTTGTTTCCATCAAAATTAATATAAAAGCCTGCTTTGGTATGTACTAAAAATTACAGATGTCAAGGGTACTAAGTGAAATAAGCTTCTCTATCTTCAATAATGAAAGTCTTTTGGCATATCTCGTGATCCCGTGAAATGCAAGTGTAACGCTTTTTGGATAACAAATTCAACTCAAAATGCATGGATCATCGTCGTCGTCGTCGTCGTCGTCGTCATCATCGTCGTCGTCGTCATCGTTTTGATATCTACTTACCTCGCCATTACAGAAACAATATATGACGGCTACAAAAGTTCCTTGTAAGGACACAACTATAGCTATGAAATAGCTATAGAAATCCTCTAACGGGGATCCCTTCTGGGGCTTCATAGGGGTCAACAAGTGCTGAAGACCCAATAAAGGCACCAGTAAAAATATCGCCTTGGCCGCCTTTCTGAAGTAAAAATATAATAAAAAGAAATAACAGATAAATTGGTTGAAGCGATGTTTATTAAAATCATACTTTCAAATGGTTGAACAACACATAGCTGAAGGCGAACGAGCCCTTACAAAAAAAATTACTCTGGACCAAAGAACCTGCACGATGTCAAATACAAGTTACATGTGTATTTCGAGTCATTTTGATACGTTTATGAAGCCACTTTAAACGTTTAAAAATTTCTTTTTGTCTTGAATAAATATATCAATTCCTAGGAAATCACAGAAAACAACGCAGGGCTATCTAATATTTATATCGAAACAAAACGTTTCGTAAATATGGATTGAGGAAAAATGTAAAAAAAAAAAAAAAAAAAATGACTCACTTTTTTTGGGTGGATTCTGGTATTTGTTGAAGTTTCGTCATCAATAATCTTATAATGTTGATCAGAAAAATGATATTTCCCTGAAACATTTAACGTTTAACATTTTAGAGACACGGGGCAGTTCGCATATGACTGTATCGTCACAATTAAATGAAAATTAATGTGATTCATTTGAGTTTAAGGACAGTATTTGATGAGAGGGGATACGATGCACGGGATGTAGGATCACGCATTCTTAATATAGAGCTAGGTGATATCCTATCAGACAAGCTTATCATATTAAACGGTTCGTGTACTATAATATATTACGTTAACATTATCGTACACTCCTGAGAGGAGACTGTCATTTTGAATGATCGTTAATTGTTCTGATGAACAGGATATTACGTGACTTGGTAGACTTTGAAATTGGATATGCCTTTGGCGAAGGAAATATTTTACACTTTACGGCCCATGTAGACTCCTGCCTATCAATAATACAACACTTACAGGTAACGGCGGTGATTGGTCGAATGCATACATGTCCGTCTCGTGCAAAACGCGTTCGATTTCGTGTACACTCACAGCGAATTAATAAATTTGTGACTTAAGCGTGTCCCTGAACTTATCATTGAACTGAAAGAAGATATTTTCGAAGTGTTCGACTGTTCAGTGCTTTTTTCACGCGAAGACCAAAATTTGCGAAAAATAGACACCTTGGTAATGGAAAATAGAGAAAAAAGAAACACTCATTCCATGGCTTCTCTGAAAAATTGGTAAAATCACAAAATATTTCAACCTTTGATACAAAATTTTACAGTTTTCTACATGTAAAACGTTATATGTCATACGGACTGTCAATCTAATCCTCTAAAATGTCTTAACAATGCGATTACGCTAAATTGTGGTGATTTGAATGCAACAACTCGAATTATAACATAGCCGTGGTCGGAACCAGCCGGACTCTGCTTATGTGCCTCGTCATGACAACATCGTCATCTCTTGGTATCAATGAAAGACCATCCATCGTCACGATTGTCAGACGCTGTACGCGTGGAGTTGCAGGTAATGGCGAAATCCTTCACTATTGTTCCACTTGCGAATCAAACGATAACTGTGACCTCCATCAAAATCTGAACATGAAGTCTGTGTTTGACCTGACTGTGTTCGGTTCGATTAGAAGTGAGGACAATGCCTCTTTTGTCCATTTATCAGGTCAGATTAAAGTTATCCAACTCTGGGATTACTCTCTCTCTAATGAAACCGGCAGGGTTCTTGGTCCGCGTTTCCTTTCTACATGAACTAAACATATTTATACAAAATTCCATCGTGGTAAGTAGTAAAATCTAGTTGTAAATCCCCATGTACATTCTTGTACCAAGTACAACGAGAGTGTCTAAACCGACCAGAGTATTCCCCCCTCTTCCCATATGTTTAGAGATGGGAGTTAACTCCCTTGTATCGGATGAAAATGTACCAAACATCCAAAAACGACATTACCGAGTGTTCAAAAACTTTTTTTATTTTGCATCAGTAAGACCGTATCAAAGTTGACCTTGAGATCTCCTACGTACGACTTACGAAGTCGCTCACATCCATGCGCTAGAAAATCGAATTGAGAGAGTTTTTTTTCATAAGGATGGGTGAGGAGGTGCGATGCGGAGAATGAAAATTGTATGATTAAACATTGGCACTGTTTACCAAAGGAAATTAGACTAGGATTTCAAATGCTGTATTTCTGTATCTTACCTTAAAAAAGGCCTTATACAAACACTGGGAAAATTAAGAGTTATTGATCATATGTATAATTTTCAAAGCCGATAATTAAAATGTGCTGTCGTTACTTTTCATGTCTATTGATATTGAATGTACATTGTGACGTATTTGGTGACGTAGTGCGACGTGTACATACCACGAGGGATACGACGATTGGTCCGTACAGTATCCACTGATAACAACTGTCGATCCAACATCTGTACAGAGTAAAGGACAAAGTAACACTTATTATTCAAATTTTCGCGGAATGCAATACAATTCAGGCAGATTTTGAGTGTGACGTTTCGATAACTACATGGTTTCCTCCACCAGACAAATGATCAGTGTGGAGCGTACTAAACACTGATGTACGTAATGTACGAGACCGTAAAAGATTGACCAACTTCTTCAGCTGTACTATAATCCTATGTACACTAAGTTCGAAAATGGTGAGACGAAATGGTAAACATATTATAGATAAATAAATAACACTAGATGGATACAATGTACCTGAGACAATTCAGCTACGCTTTGTTTGATATTTGGTCATAGATATGTGAGAGTCTGTCGCCTCCAGTTCCCTGTTTAGTACTTACTGTGACCACGTACTCTCGCACATCTGCGACCAAGTGTTGAACAAAGTGTAGCCGAATTGACATGCACATTACATAGCTGAAGAAAATGTTCTTCAAGTATGCATTGTATTTCAGTCGCATTTTCAATATAAACACACGTGTTATGTTATAACATTACATTTACTCTGACCGTTATCTGAGCAAATGATTTTGTGAGATGTGAGATTTAATTGCGCGATATACGCTTACATCCCTTAATTACATACATGTTAAAATGTTATTAAAATGTGGAGAGTCAATACAGACGTATAGATGTAATGTTACATGATACAGGTATTTGCGAAAAGTGAATAAAAACTATCCTTTGCTCTTACTACTGTGTTCGTATTGTAAATGGCACAATGTGCTGCGCTTACGGTGAAACATAGCTAAGCATTGAACATTGGGTGTAAGCTTATTTGTATATAGTGTTATGATAAAGTTTGTTGTCTTTTACCTTGCTGTGCAATCGTCAGCGTTTCCACGTACCCCGGCGTAAATAGCAGTTAGAACCACTGGGACGCCTGCAATAGATAAAGGTATAAGTCAGATAATCGGTACATAACTGTTGATTAAAAAAAAATTTAAAAAAACTTACCTTGTGTGTAACGTTACTGACATCGTTACCCAAACGTGAACGTCATCTAATCTTCAGTTTATGACCTACATAAATATCGATATCGATATAAAACTGTTTTCCTTAAGATGTCTCTAGCTTTAGAAAATGAACACAAAATAGTTGTTTCTGACTTAAGGATCTTAAAGCAACTCAATTTGTGTCTCATAGTATTGATAACATATGGAAATCAAAGGCGCCGAATCAGTTGATAGGGAAACAAATAAAGAAAAGATTGTATGATTTTTGACGGCGCTGCCGCAGACGCAGCCATCTGGATAAGGGCTTGTAAAGTGTTGACCAATGAAATCGGTTTTTTTTTGCGCAGAATTCTTGTAAGTCTCGCTTTGGCTTACGTTGACCAGACAATCGACTGTAGCGAGTGTAGACAATACGAGTCTGGTTGAGCGAGACTATCTATTCTGATATTTTTGGAACAAGCCTTTGTGGCCATGCCAGCAAGACGGCTTGAAAGTTTATAAACCCCACGCAATTTCCTTTGTGTGTTTATTGTACGGAACGAAGGATGAAACATGTTAGCACAAGGAAGGGTGACAATTAACTCAGATGGAATACGGCAATCGCGCTCCGGGGAGATTCCATGTTTTATTTCCCTGTCAGGTGATGTGTTTTAACCAATACATGTTACTGTTAACAGGATGAGGTAGAATATCGGTATTTGAAACATCGAAAGGCAAACGTATTAAGTTAGTGTTGACATAAAGAAATTCGTTTTGCAATGTGTTTGATACAGATATTTATTTATAAATTTGAAGAAAGCACTGGAAGAAAAGGATACCATGACACGAGGATCTGATACCACTGAAGTTATTCTGTTAACAATATCCAACAGTAATATTAGGTCGAGAATGTACCAAACATATAAACAGTTGCCTTATTATTCTTTGTTCTAATCCATACACTGATGAAAATATAATTGAGTTTTTAATCATTTGAATTTTCTTTGAAGCATTAGTGATGTTTTGAAGCATTAAGTATCAGTCTTAATCAGCGCGAGTCAGTGTTACTTATGGGCGATTGATATATATATATTTATATATAGAATTAAGTGTATTTCATATATTAATATTTGAAACTAATACGTTTGACATAAAAGAGTTCCAACTTTTTCTCTTTTTACGAAATATTTTATTTGTCCACTAGATTGGATCAATTCGTATCATTATAAGGATTTAAAAAAACCATTTTAATTGGAAGCAAGGAACCAATTCTCCATATTTTAATCAATTTGGGATTGAGTCCATGGGAAAAAATCCACAATCAATACAACGCTACAGAGAATGGACTGTAAGATCCGTGCATGCTAGAGTGGTACTCTGGACTAGTAACCTCATTTAGACAGGAAATTAAACTCCTCAACTCAGTTATTCTGGTCAATGGAATTTTTTCATACAAACCATCTCTATTCCAATGAACAAAGGCTTTCAAAGCAAACATTTACAATACAATGGCGATTTTATGTTGTTTATGGAAGAATTTATTCAAACGAGTATTGAAGACGGTTAAAGTTCGACGCATTCTGCGTCTGTTGTTGAGTGCAGCAAAGCTTTATGTCATAGCCGGGTGAAATCTCCCCTATATGAAATTGATTTGGAAGCTGATCTCTGCTTCAAAATCGTCCCGAAACGCGACCACTGTCAGTGTAATTTCTTATCGTGCCGATCCGAAAAATGCTCCATCTTTCCGCTACAAACAGAGACGGAAAGGCCGGAGTTATTTTCCGATTGGTCGTCATGCTTGTGTTTTCAATTGTTATTGATGTCAAACGGTATCAATGAGGAGGCAACTAGTTACCAAATATTGTACAAAAGACGCACAACTGAATAGTACATTTAATACAAATTCAGAGAAGATACAGTAGGGTTAATCAGAAATGCTAAGTGCCTAAATATTAAACCTTGGATGTTACAGAGGAAAATCCAAATCTAAAGATCAAAAGAAATGTAAAAATCGATATGAGAAAGGTGCACTAGCACCGTTACACGGTAAATTTTTTAAATTTCTTATGTCTGTTAATTCTAAAAGAGCGCAAGGTAAATGATTGTATTCTGGAAGATGCCACTATTAAGATGAATGAAATGACACGAAGGCTACGGCAAAAAAACCTCAGGGACTATTAATCCACTGGTAGTGTCTACCACCATCAATAGCAGACCCTGCTTTCACAATCACTCTTGCTGTTCATGAAGGAAAACACCTATGAACCGAGGAGGCAAGTAGCTACCGTTGCAATAATAAAATCTATTTTTCAGTGAAAGAATTACAGTTTTAGAATCGATGCTTGCATTTATCTGTAATGATCGACTTGTTAAGCAATTCTGACGTATGTTTTACAAAATAAACATCTCAGTAAGCTGTTAATGTTTCACCTGTGACGCAAACTTGACATACAGCACAAGCCCATTATTGGCAGTAAATAGCAAACACATATGAAAATACGGTGTGCTAAGTTACACAAAGACCACAAAACTCTGTACTTGAATTGTAAAAAGGGATTGCAAACGACACTAAGCCTTGTACTTAGGGCTTCACAGGAGCTATAAAATGCTATATTTGAGTTACACAAACGCTTCAAAAATGATTCAAAGCGTTATACTTAGTCATAAAATGTTTTTCAAACGCAACTTAACATAGTAGTTAAGCCACAAAAAGCTTCGCAGGCGCTACAGAAAGCTGTACTTGGGTTAAACAAACGTTTCACATGTAATACAAATCGTTATGCTTGAGTCCGGAAAACACTTTGCAAACGCGACAAAACACTGTCTTTAAGGCTTCACAAACCAAACGCTATAAATCGGGATGCAAAACAAGCACCTCTTATCAATACATTGATCACAATTTAATGCACCAACCTAATAGTTAACAACGTTCACACAATTTCACGCCAATGTCTCATTAACATTGACTCAACTAAATTGTTTGAGTTGATCCGTAAGCGGTGACATACCGTCAACTAATGTAACGAGGTCAATCCCTTTATCCGGTATTCAAATTTTCATATTAGCAGTCTATTACTATACTGTATTAAAGTTCATGTTGCGAGACCATAACACCATTTTGTCACGTGTGACCTATATCGTGACATCATCGAGCTCATGACGACAACAATGATTTGGCTGTAAGAAGAAGTTGGTAAACATATGTATGAAGCGTAACGGTGTGATTTCCACTACAGTTACTCAGCTGTGAAATCGATTACTTAGATCGAACAAGTTTCGAATGTTTATGTATTCAATGAAATACGCTTACATCACTGGGAAGGTCTTCACAACTCCCACCCCTTACTTACTATATACAGCATATACAACATACAAGATTACAAAGTAAAAAAAATCTGATACCATCATAATCATTCAACTAAATAGCAAGGAAGTAACAACATAGATTAAACATTAAAAAAAGAAAAGAAAAAAAACATAAACAAACAAACAAACAAAAAAAAAAAAAAAACACCAGAAAACAAAAAACAAAAACAAAAAAATACCAGCCAATCACTTCTGTAATTTCCCTCACAGTTGTCAATATATTCTCCACTTATGTTCATTCACACATTCGGCACAATGACGGTCGTGAAAGTAGTGTTAAACCGTATCATAAGACTTTCAACTTAAATATTATCACTCACAAAACTTGCAAAGTACACAAATACTATCAACACATATATACCATAATTCTTGACACATAATCTGATATCTAACAGCAACAATTTACAACTTGAACATTATGTATTCAAATACAGATGTACTTTATTGGCATACTGGAACACAACTTTCAAAAATATCTTCCCATTTGAAAAAAAAAAAAATAAAACATTGTATTACTATGAAGTGCGACCGATTCTTGACCATAAGATTACGAGATCCCGTCACTGTTTATTTTGTGTGTAATCAAGAAATTAGGTTGTAAATGTAAAAAAAAAATGGATGTTTTTAGTAGAAACACGTTATAGAATCAGCTTGTAACAAGAAAAAAACACAGAGGGCATGAGTCAAGTCAATGACGATTCCTTCCGGGTATGACAAAATGTACAATGTTATTTCACAACATTCAACAAAATGATTTAGTTCCGTATTTCGTGGCTATGTGATCGTGAAATGGCCTCTAAACATTACTGAGAACCACTAATTGGTTGACCATTCTTAATTTGATAGCACTGCATGTCATGTGAACATTTTTCGCGAAAGTGGGTCTTCCGTTATTTTGATCACGTCACGTGTCTTGGGAAATTAATGAAGAAATCCTTGACGCTCTACTCCGGGCAGTTTTCATTTCAGATCACGTGACTTCCCGCGGTTCATGTGAATGTAAGGAAACATTAAACCACTGATAACGTCACAAGACAAAATCTGATTACAGATAAAAATAAATATGAAATTAAATTGTTGTTAATTGAGGTTTTCATATAATCAAAATTACGATTTACTGTCAGATGACAATTAAATATGAATGATGAATACCACTGTTTACGGATTAATAAAATTATTGCTAACTCAGGCTTTTATGTGATAAAAACCCCTGAGGTAATATCACATTACATATAAAAACGGTCTGACCCTGAACTTGTCAATTTTCATATATTGGGGTACAAATGTAAGTATGCAAATGTGAATAAGACATGAGGAAATTATCATAATTATCTAGACAACATTATTTCATAACATTATTGAAGGTGACAAAATTTCCCAGTGATGCTGAGTGTATTAGCTGTTATTGTCTGCTGGAAAGACTTTGTCCTCAGCTTCAATTTATACTAACTTCTGCACTTCGTTACATCTACAAACTGTATAGAACCAATACCGAATTCTAGTGATGCGTTTCAATGTTTTACATAACGTACTTAGAGAGAAGAAAATATTCATTCTGTCTTTACGTTCCACGCGCAATGCCTTAGAACTTCAAGCGTCTCGTTCCTGATTTCACACATCTCCGCTCTGCCATATTGCTTAAAGTCCAAGGTATTTGAAATTGTTCAAAATTTCCGGAAGATACTACACATCTCTTCTGTACATTTTGGAAGTTTTAGTTTTCAGTTTGAAATAAGATTACAATGCATTTTGATAACTTACCCCATCCAGTAGCGTAGCAGACAAGGAGGAGAGTTTTGCCTGTGCTCAGTGCCTTCAGTAAGGTTGTATGGAGATACAGGCCTTCACAAAACATCCACGCAAAATTACAACCCGTGAAATACTCCGCCAGCACCCGAAGGATCTGGCACCACAGCTACAAAAGGAAAAAAAGGAAATTATTTCAAAATAGTAAAACATTTCTAGATTAAGCTTATACTATTTTTTTGTGTGTATATAATTATATACTTTAACATCAAAATGTACGGGGATAGTAAACACATAACTGCATACTGTCATATCAACGTTACAAAAGACATAATAATGGTTTTGTTTTTGTGTTAATTAAATTTCCAACAAGTTTTTAAAACGTGTATAAGAATAAACCAGGTTATTACGTCATGAAAAGATGACGATGATAACACGATCCACCTATTAAAAACTACATTTTCATACCATATCATAGAAATAATAATTTTATATTCAAACAAAACAACGGTCGTTTATTTATAAAATCTTATATTCAAACAAAACAACGGTCGTTTATTGAACAATGTAATATACAATGTGGAATAATAAAAGTTATATTAAAGCTGATAATAATGCGATAGGGTTGATATTATCCCCAATCGATTTCACTTCATTTCATGAATCAATTTTGTTTCGCTGTCATTATTGGGTAACTTGCCAGTTTATTGTTTATTAAAATGTCAAAAATTTAGTTATATGTCAGACATTTTACTGATGATGCCAAACCTTACTGATGATACCAAGCCTTACTGATGATGCCAAGACTTACTGATGTTACCAAGCCTCTGATGATACCAAGCCTACTGATAATACCAAGTCAGCTCATAAACTACGAGACATTTTATGTCGGTTTGATGCATTCATATAAAACAAACCGTTAAAATAAGGTGAAAGAAATATCTTTTCCATAAAAACGTTTGTTATTAAGTACGCTGTAAACGATATTGCATTTTCGGTTCGACAGTGATCAGTCGGTGTCACGTGATCACTGATGAATAACTCATGACAATAGTAATATAGAGACGTCCCCTATAAAGTGGTCGTACGGTTTAGTTGAAACATTACCTTGTTTGGTTTCTTTGTATGAAATGATCGAGATCAGAATTAATTAAAACTATTCAAGATATGAAATGAGTACAGTTTAAAGCCTCAATATACGCAACTTTTGCTGAAGAAGAGAAGAGAAAATAAAATATATTCATACCAATTCAGTAAAAAGTAACTGATCTGAGAAAAACTTCAGAAGATATTAATATTGATATACTGCAGCACTTAACCAGCTGCTGGTATTTATGTTTATAAACATGTCGCCAATTATAATATTTGACTAAACGTTACAGGTCGATATTTACTTTAAAAACGTACACGTCATATTCGGACTACACAGCGAACCCTCAACTGGTTAAACACCTGCATTAAACCTGTGGTGTAACGCCACGAATTGCGCCCAACACTAAAAATATCACACTTCACCAGTAAATGTGTTTACCATGCGATGCACATTTCAGTATGAACAAAGATCACGTTTTTTACGACCATGTGAATTACAATCAGTTTGTATTCCAAACGGGCTTACTTATATATACATATATATATTATTGTTGTGATATTCCCAAACGTGTTTCTTAATGGATACTTTTCGGCTTAGGTATATTTTAATCTGATCTTTGCATAATTATGATAAACTTATCATCTGGGGTTTTTCTCAGAAATTTTCGTACATTTGCAAAATGACGCATATCTTTGGGCTTTGATACATAATGATAGGCAATACATACTGATAGGTAATACATACTGATAGTCAATACATACTGATAGGTAATACATACTGATAGGCAATACATACTGACAGGCAATACATACTGATGAGCAATACATACTGATAGGCAATATATACTGATAGGCAATACATACTGATAGGCAATAGGCAATACATGTTGATAGACAATAGGCAACATACTGATAGGCAATACATACTGATAGGCAATAGGCAATACATGTTGATAGACAATAGGCAATACATACTGATAGGCAATATCGATAGATAATACATACTGATAGGCAATATATACTGATGTTGATAGACAATAGGCAATACATACTGATAGGCAATAGGCAATACATACTGATATGCAATACATACTGGTAGGCAATAGGCAATACATACTGATAGGCAATACATACTGATAGGCAATACATACTGATTGGCAACATACTGATAGGCAATACATACTGATAGGCAATATTGATAGATAATACATACTGACAGGCAATACATACTGATAGGCAATACATACTGATAGGCAATACATGCTGATACATACTGAGTTTTCGAACATCACTTGTCCGTCCATAGCCACTAACGAGTAATAGAGAATCCATGTTATTCCGGTAAAGACATAGGATAGGAAAAGGTTTTTGTGAATGGACACTCGGCCACATCTCAGTTGTCTGAAATATACAAAATCATTGATAGGTTATAATAGACTCAATCAAAACGCAAAAAATGGAATGGATTTACGGTAAAAACAGTCACTTTTCAATCATTTATCACAAAATTTGACACTTTCTTCTCTTGTACTCTCTGGCTTTCAGATTCATCCTAAGATATAACAATGACGTCATTTTTTTTCTGTTTTTACTAGATCGACGTGATACCCTTTAACAGGAAAGTGTCCTGTTCAAAAGAGATATCAGGTTTTTGTTGAGTCTCAATTAGATTGAATGAAAATAATGAAAGGATTTTTACGTTATAGATCCACTGAAAACATATATACATATTCTTTGTTCGCCGTTTATTGGAACATTAACCGGTTATCTATTACATTGTTCGGTAACGCTAAACCGTAGGTAAAGGTCATTATGTAACGCAACATGGAGGTTTGACTTGATTCATCAAACACGCGTTACTTAACATTAGAGGCATCATGGCGTCTACATCCTTGGTCATAATGCGCACCATAGTACACAGAGTTAATACAATAGCGGCGTCCACTGAGGACAATATGACTCATGGGAGAATAACACCGTGAAAAGCTACAATTAGTACCCCCATAGGCATGACATCTAATCAAGTCTCGTTAACCAACAGAGAGTTCAGGTATCTGGGGAGTCACTTAGTAAATAACAGCTAACACTGGACACAAATGTATATTTGTAATAAATTTGTGTCTGGCAAGTTCATTTGTCAATCAAATTTAATGTAAACTGATTAGGAGGAGAGGACGTTGACAAAACACACAATGAGTGACACGTTTCAATACAAAATAGCCATAAATACAACGCAGAGCGCACAACTAGGAGGTGACCGAAGAAAATTATAATTGGTCCAAACACATACAAAATTCTAACTACAAAACGATAGACAGATTTAATCATTTTCTTTAATGAATTAATTATTTTTAATTATTCATTAAGATATTTTCATTTTCTCATGAAAATAGGTACCAATGGTGAACATGTTATCACTGAGGGATGTTGCCTTTTTCCGTTTGAAACACTTTGTATTCGGATAAAGAAAATAAACCAATAACATTAACGAAGGAACGCAGTGCTATTGCGAACGAACATAAATGTGTACCAAAAATCTCTAACGTCTTCCGGAAATGATTAAAACATGGTTCATGTACATTTTCTTATTCTTATCAAAATACAGTCAGATTACAATTTTTCCTGAAATTATCCCAAAATGCAGCGATTATTTCAAAATTTTCATATTTTCGGAACATCTTATATTTGAAATCTTTTTCTAAATGTGTAGATATGCTGTGATGTATTTTTCACAATCTGACCCTCCTGACAGGCTTGGAGAGCTAACGGTGGTGGATGGAAAAGGCGAAAAGTTGACCCTTGGGTATCTCAAACAAACATCTGTATACATACTTATATACTATGGTAAATTACTGTCATCGACATGCTATGCTATTCTTAGGTTTAAAACATCTACATTTAATATTCTCACTCGTTTACTGCCTGACTTGCCTTGATATTGCCTGCAATCGAGACATAAAGAAACACAGAGAACGTGACCTGCGGTCATTCTATAAATCTAAAATAGCGGCGCAGTCGTTAGTTACGAAAACAAGTTAGCGTCTATCGGCTGGTGCCTGTAGTTTAATATGGTTATCACTCCCGATGCTTTCTTTTTTTCGGCTGGGGCTAAAAATATATAAGATGTATTTCTACGTGTCATCCGAAAATGTCGTTTAATGAGTTAAGGATACATGTTACCTTACCATCTCAGGCAACATGAAACGAGGTTGGAATTTGCCATTTAGTCAGGTGATAAGATGTCTCTCTAAAGAGTGAGAGTTCATCAGGTAAGGCACCAATGGCAACACGAAAATTTACATTGTTGATTTCTTTTCTAAATTAAAAAAAATGTTGGCTACTCTAGATCTCAGTTATAGGAGATTGGAAGTCTATATCAATGCTCAAGAAGATGATGTTGTCTGTCTTCGAGGTCGGAGAATTTGTAAAGGAGTTGACAGTTTTAAAGTAGAGAATAAACGTCATTATGTTCATGCCTGACAGAGGGAATATACCTTTAACTTAGTGGTAAGGCATTTATTTAAACAACGACATGTCGTGCAATTGCGTTCAAGTGCGGAAAAAGAGGTTTTGAAGACTTTTACATGTGGTTTTGTATACTCACTTGTAGCACAAGAAAACGACAAGGGACACCGTCAGTAGAACTATAGATAAGGAATAACCAGCGATGAAGAGGAAAATGTGACGATGTTCGGCTATTTCCTGTAACAGAAAAAAACCAAGAAAATACCAAAATGTCAACATAAACATAATCCAAACTAAAAAAGAAGAAGAAAATAAAAAAAAAAAAAAAAAAAACAGGGCAAAGTATGTATAAGAGAAAAATCTACAAGTAGACTCCTTAACTTGTACAAGGATAATTAGACCAAGTAAGGGTTAGCATATTCTGCTTCACCAATGACACCCGTCATGTACATCTTGGTCAATTCAAGTACATGTAAGTAATGTTACATTCTCAAACGAGAACAAGGCATACCACAACGGAACCAACAGGTAAAATGACGAAGCATCCACATATGTAGAGCTTCATATCGCGAAAAGAAACGGAATATTTCTCAATGAAATCACCACGACGACCGTAAAACTTTCCAATATTTTCCATCAATCTGCAAAATTTAAAACCCTGTGTTACGGGTTTGTCTGTCTTCTTTGAACAAAATCTTGAACAGAGGAAGTGTATTTCAAAAAAGCTTGAAATGTAGACGATTGGATGAAAGAAAACCCTTTTCATCACACTTTTAGCACTGCAAGATAGGCTAATGCTGCTTCATCAAAACATAAAAATGCTTATCCCTGAAAAGATACATAATTTGGATTGTTTTGGATTCTGATTGTCTAACAAACAGGTGATAGGCATACCTACATATCAAATAACCCGACATGAATATTCAAGCTTAAGGTCAGCAGCGTGACAGGTCATTATGTTCAGCTGCTAAAATGGAACACACACTGATAATGAATGGTGGATATATTATATTGTCAAAAATTTCATGTCAACCAGTACGGATAAATTGTAACATAAAAAGTGATGATAGTCACCGCGGTCCTAAGGAGTGACCATTTCCTTTCCCTTGTTACTGTACCTCTTATCTATAAATAGACAAAGAACCAATGTAGGGAATATATTCCGAGATTTCCCTTTATAAACTGTTTCGTATTAGATTGCTGTTATCTTTACCTTTTAGTATGGTGCTTTTATCGTGTAAATTGTATTTTGGCTTTGCTCTGTTTGAATCTAACTGAATTGAATTGAAGATATCCATGAAATTGGGGATATTATTTTAAAATGGGGTAAACATAAAATCTATTGAAGTAAAGCAAACAACACATAGGGAATAGATAACAGGTAAACTCCCGAAATACATATGCTGCTTTCTAGAATTGCATGTCCAGAACTATTGACGTATTGCAGAGGCATACAAAATATGTTTTCTGTTTCTGCGTCTGGGCATTTTCTATACTGTACACAAACTACATAAACGTTGAATAATGGGCGTTCGCAACAACATAGATTATATTCTCTCTTGTGTCTTTATAATAAATGATTACCTTCGTCTCCGTTTTCTCATTACAGCTTGAGAAATCGATGTAATTTGGTGAACTGTAGTTTGGAGGAAGCCACCAGGAACCGTTCTCTGTACATGTTCGAGATACTGTTGCGCCTGGAATATTAAAAAAATCACAAAGTCTATACCTTCACTATGCAAACTGAGATGAGGTCCACTTCAATTTTATTTTTACATTCAGCCCTGCGGCTCATTAGCATTTTTTTTTAAAATTCAAAATCAAATTAATTTAAAGAATGTATTTTAGAGAGTCACCGACTGACCAGAAATGAAACTTTTTGGCAACTTTCCTTAACCTCGTATGAAAGTCTTGTGAACTTGCGATTTCCCCTCACTTAACTTCCTTTTTGATGAGAAAACAACGTTGAAAATATCGAACACAAACGATCGGTTTTTATATGTGAATAAGTAGAAGTAACGAACTATTAGCCTTATTTATACACTGTAAATGTACCTTGTTAAGAATTTCGACATTGTTCGATACCTCATATGTTTCTGAGATACACAGCAATGATAGAAGGACAAATAAACAATGTGTTTCCTTTATTGAAGTGTATAAGAGGACATTATTTATAATGTTCTAAACAAAACAAAATATAGACTTTTCTGTTGGTGTTTCAACATCACAACGGGAAATTACCAACATTGTAACATCACGATCTTTTATCTGAAAGTGTTTGATACTTATGACATTATTATCAAACTCTGTATTTGTTTATATTGTATCAACCTTGTTAGAACTAACACGTGACACTTCAATGAAACAATATATTATTATAAAGATAACTCAGGAAATTTTAACTGGACCCATGGCTCATCTGATACCTGGAAGGCGAGGGTTCTTCTGGTGAATATGTGTATGTGTCAGTTACTTCTCAGAGCAATTACCTCTCACCCTAGACAAGGTGAAGGAAGAATTGTACATCACTGCCAACTTCCAACTAGGAAATGATAAATAAATTTTCCTATATATTTTTATCCAAGGATCAGAGTCTTCTGTAAATGAGACTTTCCTTTTACCAATAAATCTCGTTCGTATTATGTTCTGTCATGCAACACTCGTGTTAAGTGACATGCTAGTTCTCCTCAACACGTGGCAAAAACCATATATTATTTTTAATCTGCGACTTTGATCAGTAAATTTGGTGGTGTTTATAACCATGATATGTAACTTTACCTGTCTTCACCAAAGTTATCCTTATAGGGTGTAAAACGGCAATACCTCATTAAAGGAGACTGAAATAGCATGTAATAATGTTGCCAAACCAGACATACATCTTTATTTTCATTATATTTTCACATCAATCACCAATTAATTGTCTACTCCAGACCTTCTCTATTAATATGTATCTTATCATAAATCAATTATTTTGCTGGCGAAACAGTATAAACTATATAACAATGACGTTATATGTGGATTTATCGCTGGTATGACGACAACGTCCATTAATCTAAGTGAAAGCAACAATTTGAATCTGATTTAAGGACTAAATGACATAATACAGTTTCCTGGGGTCACTACTGTCGACGGTAAAATGGCAACAGCTGGCGTTGCAATTGGTCATAGTTAATCTTGAGTTCGAGTTCGGGCACAAGATGATTTGTGCTCTTATGCTAGGAATCTAACTATTTCTCTATTTTCACACTACATAATGACTTGTATTTTACGGTTCATGATTAAATGATAAAGGTAAGAGAAGGGCACAATGTGTAGATTTAATATTGAGTTCGTATTTGGTCAGATACGTCAGTTGGAGGCATATTTGTACTGCTTGTAAAATAATATTAATAGATAAGACACGTTTTACCAATTTGGTTTGTAAATGGACACTGTATGGTAGCCACGCTGCCAGCACGAGTATAGTTCCAGCATCCACCAAGTCGGTCCATGGTCGCATTGCAGTACTCATTTCCTAGAATATAAAACAGATTTAGAGGTAAAAACTAGGACAAAAAAGAACAAAAGAAGATTTACAATGACTCCTGCAAAAGCACAACATAAGACCGGGTGTTCCGGAAGAGTAAGTGTCTTCTTCTTTGTCGATGGCACTCGCCATGTAAACAGTGTGGACAATCCAAGTAAGTAATGTCATGTTCTCAAATGAGAACAATGTATAAATAAACGAAACCAATACAAAGAAATAGAATATTATAATATCGTAAACAGCACGTGCCAATTCAATTTCTAAAATTACTTGATTTAGCCATATATATATTTTGCTTCAATACTTGGTTTTGTAAAAATCATACTAAGAGTGGTCTATCGTATTTGTAGAGCTGACACACAGTCTAAACGTTAACAGAGATACAATGCATATAAATAAGCTTGTATGACACAAGCCACCAGGTCATAATGATAAAATGTCCATCCGATTTGTTTATCTGTCATAACCAAACACAAGCAGTATTGGCAGATTTCATATTCTGTCTAAAATCAAATTACGCATATTTTTTCTAGGACAAATGCATGAGTGTTATTGTAATATCTAAACCCTTGGAATGATTTCACTTAAGATAAATTATCTTGGCGGTCCATGGAACGCCGTGACATGAGTTTCTGCATAATCACAAAACATTTGACTAGCATAACTGGCTTATTGAGTGATTAAATGGATGATATAATTTATTGTAGTTTTGGCTTATTGAGTGATTAAATGGATGATATAATTTATTGTAGTTTATACATAGGCTGTGGACATGAGATAATATTCTATATTTTTTACACTCGAATAGTGAAAACATAATATTGACTTCAGAAACAATGAAGAAATTCTTCACACGATCACGAACACATGAATCAATAAATATTCGGATAATAAGCTTCTATAATTTAAAACCGCACAGTAAATGCCGAAACAATCTTAATTCAAATTTGAAGCCGATGAAACAATGATAAAAGAACGATTTATACGGAGACCATTGAAAAACGTTTTATTTACGACACCCGCCAATGAAATATTGGCTAATCGAAGTACAGTTTGTTCGATCTCAAATGAGAATAAGTCTAACAACAACGTAACCAATAGGTATCAAATACGTCCAGCTTCATATCCCACTCGAAAATATATTATTTTCTAATTACGTTTTTTTTCTTCTAAACACCCAGTTCTTTCATTAAACCATTAAATAAATCTACGGATTAATATAGCGACAACAAAACCTTTTTATGTTCAAAGTCATGTACATTAGAATGAAATCATTAGACATTGAAACAGTGTTCAGAGGTCCAAGCGACCATGTCAATATTCTGATATCTATGGTGATACAACATTTTCTGTACAGTAGATTTACGACATGTAATTCCAATTATGGTGTAACATACACGATCGCATATACTGCATTGTATGTATGCTATCATTGACGTAAACGGAATACATGAATAATCTTCAAATTGGGGAACATAACCATTTGTTGAAAAGGGAGTACTTTTGCCAATTGGGACAGAGTTTGAGTCAGAATTCAGAAAAAACCTAGGATAAAATGTACACTATAAATGAAGATTACATGAATAAAACGTGACAATGTTGAAGTTAGATTAATATTACTTTTATGACGGCAGAATAGGAAAATATATTTACTAGAAATAGACTAATTATTTTTCATTTTGAGAAAGTCTTTTCTATGTTTTCAGTATGTTCTTCTTGATAGTGAAATCGCAAGGAAACTTATACAACTTTTGGAATACTACCTTTTCGGATGGTAATATTTGTCTAGATTAATTCCTGCATAGCATATTGCAATCGGAATTTTTAAAAAAACATTTTTGATATATTGGTATCAGAAAATATAAGAATTCTTTACATTTACACATTTATTAATTACACAACTGATTCTTTAAAAAGATCGTTTAATGAAGATTTATAATGTGAATGCTGACCCAGTGCTCTCTATGATACCTGTTTTAAAAGATTACACATTACAGTGCAACAAGCTATGTCTGAATGCAGTCTTATAACACATACATGAACCACTGTCTCCCTAAATTGTATAAGTGTGTATTCCGAGGTTTATGGGGCGTATCGATTGTCAAATCATATTCAATATAAGACCCATTAGGGATGAAATGATTTCAAATGAAAACCAAAAATATTTGTTATATCAATAATTGAGCATTAAATGGATCGAAATGAATCTATAAAAGCCATAGATCAGCGCCCCCAGAGATGGTTTTTGATAGAGACCTTTTAGACCTGAAGTCAGGATTCCTAGAACGCTTGGAATTGGTTTCGTTCCCATTGTTATATGATTGATCCATATGGACGTGTGGAAATTATATTCTTAGAATTAATGTTTACACTGCGTGTTGTGAATTAACGAGATTTCCGTCCCTCATTGTTATCAAGTTCCACATATGGCCGTGGCAACACAATGTTTATTTACACTACAGCAGACACGAAAGAACAATCGACATTATCAGAGAGCACTGATGCATTTGTACGCAGATGTATAAACTGTAGTCTCCAAAAGTACAAGTAATTAAGGAAAAATTTAAATATCTCCTTGGAAATATTTTTTTAGTTGAACAAAGCTTGATTGCTGCGTGTATTGATCCTATAATGGAATTTTCATATTGTGTATGAAAGAAAAATACGTGATTCGGTATCAATATAAAAATGGTATAATTACTGATCAGGAGAGCACTTATAAGGAATCTTCAATAATATCAAAATGATATCACGGAATCAATCAAGACTATCGGAGAAAAAATTTAAGAAGGTCAGCATATATGTCAGAAAATACTTGACACCATCAGCACAACGGTAAAGATATAACCGCTGATATCTTAACATAATACAAGTGCATTGTATGAAATCTACAACATCAACAAAAAAGGACAAAACTTGCAATCGTGTCGATGAAAAGTACAAAATGTATAGGTATAAAATGAAAAAAAGAGAGAGAAAACCTGAAAGGAATTATACAAATATTTATCATATTGTATTAAGTATGCAAAAAGGAATACCTTGGAAACCAACCAAATCAAAGTGATGAAAGCCTCGTCAATCAGCTGTACGCTTACACCAGAAGGACGCATTACCTAAAGAGTCTGATCTATTCAAGAAAAACTGGCAGATGTCTGGTCTACTAGCCCGCACAGAATGAAAATAGCTTTATTTGGAGAGATTTCTTCTGATTCACCAAATCAGTTGGATAATAAAAAAATCATTGCTTCCCAGGAACCAATTTGCGTAATACACCAGGCCGTCATGAGATTAGAATAAAGGATCATCCATATATGAAACTAAGTGTTTTGTATGTATAAAGTTATTGTGAAACTTAAGTAATAGTGATACACAACAGTAACTTGTTCAGATGATGACGAGAAATTCACAATAAAGAAAGGAAAATGAAACTTGATTAACAAAGAAAATAGAAAATATTGTTGTACCTGGCTGAAATTCATCAAAAAAGACTTAAGTAATGTCATAGGCCAAAAAGATAAAAAAAATATGTTAACAGTAAACTTAATGGAACATGTAGAATTGAAGAGACATGACGCAGGCGTACAAACCCTTGAACATACCAATATGGCAACTGACTCTTAATTCAAACATACATTTGAAACTTTGGCAGCATAAGAATAAAATAAAGATTTACACGAATACACAAGAGAATACGATACGATTTTCCGTAAGTGAACTCCTTTCAGAGTAGGAAAGTTGTCTTCGTACATATTTTGCATTAAGTAGGAATTGCTAGGAGCTGTGAAGCTGTTTAGAAGACATATCCCCCTTCTCTATGAAGATTTGATATACCTGATTCAAAATAGATTTCTTGGTCATTGCAGAAACGTGTTTCCCGATTTATTTAGGCCAACTTTAAGTCGAAACCATGTGAACCATGTTTCTTTTCATAGTAGCATTTGTCTTGTTTGGTCGTAATGTCATGTTCACATGACATAAATGCATAAATAAACCTTGATATACTGTTACGATCCTTATAGTGCTGGAACTTTAGACACTATTTTGATTCCACTGTGACATATTTTGTTTTCGATAACAATATATAATATCGAGGCCCAATTTAAAAAATGAAATAAAAAACAAAAGATGAACCTAGACTTTTACTGTTTTTTTTATGATTCTTATTTATTTATTTGATCATATTTCATTATGCTTTATCCAAAGTCCAGTTTACACGTCTTACTATGCCACTGATTTCAAAACTGAAGCTACCATGTATTATGTTCAATGCTTACTCGGGATACATTGATAGCTATGTTTTCGTCGTACGTAATGAGTTTACTGCCCTGCAGTTAAGGCGCAAGTATTTACATGCTGTCCTTATGCTGTAGGCATTGACCCTGTCTCCCTTTTTGCGTTTAGTTAAGCGGTCGCCATTGTAAGAAAGACTTTGTATTCTGTTCCCTGGCAAAGAGCCTTTTAGATTGGTAGTTACTATTTTTTGCTTAATCCATATTGGTGAAGTTTAAAGAGATACCTTGCTAGGCGCATTCGACAGTATGCTTCAGCGTGGTAGCAGTACAAAGTCGGCTTCAGTTTCGCACTATCACAAGAGGGCTTATACGAACATATTCCAGTCTCCAAAAACACACATACTCCTTACATAAAGTAACCTTGTTTACACCGAGAGACTGTCTTTAAGTTACCCAAGATGTTGATAGAACGTAATATAAACCAAATAAGACATTGAGCTTCATCGCAAACGTAGACGATCTGCGAAAACTGTTTTAGGTGTGGCAAAAGAGATTTACTTGAGATTTCTTTGGTCAAAAACGTGCAAGAAGTCCCTTGTCTTAACAGGTTCATTTGTAAGGTACAATTCGGGGCAGATAAGTTTATTTAACTCTCATATCGCTACTAGAAGATGTTATTTGCACATTTATATATCAGTTCTGCTTGTGACTTAAAGAGTGTTTAGAAGTTTCAGAATTAAAGAATATTTTATGGCTGTATTGGGAATTATCTTATTGATTTGTCTCTGATTTATTATTCTGTGTGGCATTCATGTGGCTTAGTTGTATCGATATAGACTATACAAAGACTATACAAATACAAAAAACCATTTTTAATCTAGAAAGTTTTCAAAATTCACACGCAGAAAATATATAATGTTTTTAAACTCACTGGTATGACAATATATCATTCCTTTTGTAATTAGCCATGTGTAAATATTTAAATACTTTGGAATTGAATGATACCATGTTTCGAACAAATTGTACATATACAAACCAATCCAATACACCACGGACAGATCACGTTTGGAAGATAATCTGTGAACCTCTATCAATTATTTACACGTAGCTCGAAGGATTGTCTGAAATGCGACCTCTCGTCACCCTTTTATGGTAATAAAATCGAAACAGGAAAATATAATGCCATTACGTAATGTGTAATGATTTTCCTTCACGTGAAGCTGTACGAAGATCGCATAAAATCTAGATTTTCATCCCATGGAAATTACACAGAAACAAACGAACAATTGCATATGTGAATTAAACAATACAATGTACATATAATTTAGTGCAGATTATAGTCAGGTTCGATAAAAGTTTAAAAAAATGTGAAAATACCAAAATGTCAACGCAATCATAATCCTTTTTTCAAACTCAATAAAACTAGAGCAAAAAAAAAAAAAAAAAAAAAAAATTTACACAGAATCTCCTGAAAAAAAGTACAAGGAGAATAAGACCAGGTGTTCCGGAAGAATAAGGGACTTCTACTTCATTGACGACATCCGCCATGTGATCCTTGTAAATAAATGCAAGTATGAAATTTCATGTTCTCCAATGAGAGCTATCTATACAACAACGGAACAAATAGGCAAATTAACAAGCATCAAACACGTTCAGCTACAATTAATTATTATCTATGAGATCACTATGGCTACCGTAAAACGTCTCCATAATTTTATCAACTTGAGTCTTGAATCACTGTGTTACGAGTTTGCATGCCAGTTGACGACATTTTTCAAGAATATCGTGATAATGGGAACTGGCCCTTAGATATCTAATCGACCGCAACATGTAAGCACAATAGATTATGGGTGTTGCTTTCCAGAAATGGAAAATGCACAATAGGGAAATTGCAGACATCACGCTTGTATGGGAAAGATCGAAACAGCTATGAAAGTTGACTACAATAAATCAAAATATCCTTCATTAGTTTCCAAAGTCTGTATTGATTTAATGAAATCAATGTCGTTTTATATTACCAATCTTTTATACAGTAATGCTAATACGCTTTTAAGCAAGATTATAGTTTAGTAAGACTGAGAAATTTTTGTTGCTTTGAGAGCTGTATAAAGGACGAGTTCTCTATTACTAATGCGGGTTATTTTCGCCATTGAACCATTATACACGAATCCGTTTATTTTGCCCTCTGATAATTGTAATAAAAGGTTAAAAAAGTTAACAAATTGATATCAGGAATAACAGAAAAGCACGTGAAATCCATCCCGAAAACACACTCATTTAACGTATGCATTCACCTCGTATGAATATATAACAACAAAAAGAAAACAAAAAAACAAAAAAAGAAAGGTAACACTACTTTATTCTGTGATTAATTAATTAACCCCTTCATAAATCCTTACCAATCATGTACGAATAAAGTAATTGATCAATTCTGATAAAACTGCAGTCAGGGTTCATTATAAAATTTTGCGTTTCGCAAAACGCTCCCCTCCCACTCTGCGCCTTCCGTCACCGTGTTGCAGACAAAACCTGGACTCAACTGGCAAATTGTCTTAACACTGCAACCAAAATGCCGTGCAACTCGACGGCGAGACTCCCCAGCCTGGATCATGCCTACAGCCCTTTCTCTCTGCACTTGTGACAGCCGGGGCATAATGATAAAGTTGATAGATAGCAAGATTCGGTGATTTCTAAGTCCTAAGGATCTAAGGAACATTTGTCAGTTTGAATGTTTATGAAATTCAAGCGAAGATACAAGTTAGTCGCAGAAAACCTCGTGCAGCTCTTTCGCTAATACAGACTTTCACGCTTGAATGATTTTGGTAACCCCCTTGGATTTTGTAATGTAAAACATTACCATTTTCTAATATTGCACAAACGTCATTTTGTTTTCACTCATTTACAGGTATTCGCCAAGGAAACATGTTAACCTTTCTTTTTTTGTTGAGTATATTATAGAGATGCAATGTTGAAATGTTCAAAGTATTAGAATGTTAACAACACAAACTATACCAAACAAACCTAACCATATTTCTGTTTTTTCGTTATCTGTACTACAATTGGTAAACCCCTCTGAATGAATTACCTGTTCATTACTATAGGTTTCAATTTATTTTTTTTTCCATTTTTAACATATCAAAATTACTGTAAACTAGTCCATTTGTCATCAATCAGATAATTGAAACAAATAATCAAACAACAAGGAAGTAACTAACAAAAGTGAATATACATCTGAACCTGTCAAGAAAATAAGATAAGAATATGTAATGTAGTAAAACGGGAAAGATATTAATCGTAGGTACCTGGTTGATGATTATTTACTGATATGCACAGGGTTTTTTACTCCTAGACCATGTTGTAAAGTAGACACACAGACACTATATATAAAATATCAAGAGTTGCCATTCATTCGAGACTTAAGAAACGATCTTCTTTACACGAGTGTAAGATTCTTTTCATCCCATAACTTGGATACAATCAAAAACATTTGTCAAAAGCAACAATTTATAAAAAAATCCAGATCGGCGGAACCATAGTAACAGCGTTTATTCTTATACCACTAGTCGATGACCTAGCAGCCGAAATCGTTCAAATATGAACGTTTAAATGATGAATATGATAATCACAGTTTTAAAGATTCGAAACTTTTAGTTCGTTTTGAATGATAACCAAATTGATGCCTTACATTCCCTGGAGCATTTTTAAAACCGACTTTTTCTGTTATCGCCTGTTCTGATCATAAAACACGTCATAAATATTCCATATCTGTATCGGGGACCACTTAAGGTCACGCGTTAAATTACATCACCCTTGTCTCGATACAGGTGACAAGAGTCACTCTTTACAGAATTTTAATCATCAAATGCTTCTGACTATAGTTTGATAGGATACACAGATATTAACTTCATTCAAACACAAAAAATGATGCCTAATCTTACTCAATTAATCAATGAAATGCACAGGATAGTCCTGGGTTTTATCATTGCAAAATTTACAGCATAACAGTATCACTAAAAATCATCTATACTGCTATGTCCAGTTCATAACAAAACGTAGTGTTGTGATGGAAGATTTAGATGGCGTCGGGCTGTTCGAGGGATAGCTATGTTTTGTCTTGTTTGTTTGTTTTCATTGCCAATGTAATTTTTATGGCCTCTCGGTGTGTACAAAGTGAGCACGTGTTGAATATGGGTCTTAGTGGATGCAACGTGCAAGTCTGCGGCGATAGCACGGAATTAAAACTGTCCTTATAGAACTACCAGACTGAAATGCACTACTGTATACCCCCAACAATACATATCATCTGATTACAGTGTACTGAAAACAAGTAAATAATTATGGACATTAAGGAGTAGCAGTTACCAATTGTCACAACTACTTACCAAGTAACCTACATTAACATATGAACTGACCTGTTGAAGCGTTATTTTGGCTGCAGATTTTATGCGATATCATTGTTTTAACAAATTTGACTAATTTTTTATAACTTGACGACGTTTAAAAGCAATTCTCTGATTGACCTTCATGTGGCGTATCACACAGCATGTTTTGGATGTTAGAATGACCCATACATATCAGCATATATATGAATAAGTTCTGGAAGATTGTTGTCAATTTTACCACTTGAACGTTTTGGACACATCTTTCTCACCAACCCACCCTAACATTAGTTGTGGCATTGTTACCAAAAATGGTTTTATCAACTATTAAACACATCAAGGATATTTTTCACCACCAACGACATGTTTGTATATGAATGTGGTATTACAGTCTAACTCAACGCAATTAGTTTACATTGTAAATTTAGGCTGGGAATAATGCAGTTAACAATTGTTTATGAAAAAAAATTCTATATCTTTTATGATATTTTAAATCTTATTGCCAAATAACTAAGACAACGAGAAATCAGGAGAATAGATATTTATGTCTATCTAAATTGATATGCCTACGTACATGTTAGTAATATAACAGCAGGAATTGATGAAATAAATTAATGGTTTTGTTTTAAAGGTTATTCTGGTTCAGAGAGATGATAGATAAATAGGTTGTCTGTTTTTCACGTTTTGATGAGTAGAGGAAACAAATAGCATTTAACCGTCATTGGTCAGTCTTTTACTGTGCAAATACTTTAACATTTTTTCACAGTGATGTGAAAGAATTTTTTAAAACACATTGAAAGCAGCTTGCAAAATATAATTGATATTGTCGTTTAAAAGAATTTGCAGATTATCGTATTTTGGCCTAACAGTTATTCTTTTTAATTGGCACATATATTGCCACAGACAAATTTCTATCAAATCACTTTGCCTTGCTTATAAAAGTACTGTGAATAGCAACCACGCATGGTGAGTTCCATTACGTGCTCTAGGAAGGATTTTCTGATGAACAATGATAATAGACGAGCGTCACAAACACCGCTCTAATTGTTCATCCGTTTTCATCAATACCCGACCGCGCTTCTTCAGTAAGATTATTATATCTCGAGTCTAAGGCAAAACACAGAACTCAAGAGTATAAATGTGATTTAGTTTACGTCCAGACATTGATTCAAGATACAACAAATCATGCTCTGTATTGTGCCCGCCTGCTGTGTGATAAAAATCCTTAAGATAACAAATTGTTTTCCTTTGACGTAATGGACTAAATGTTATAACAAATGACCTCACGGTTCAAGAATCCCGCAGATCACAGCGTAATGTGTGCTATCATTAATTTGTGTTGGTCAACATTGAAACGATATTTGTAGCTACGCTTAATTTGTTTATCCCGTTGGGTAATGAAATGTGAACGCCCCGATATTCAACTTTCTAATAGACGATTGCATGTGGTGTTTACATTGAACTTGCCTAGGTTTCCACACAACGTTAACTATTATCTGGTTGCCCATTATAAGCTTTTCCACAGTTTGTCCTCTGTTTGCTTTCTCCGTAGCCAAACACGTTTATGTAAATTACTGCCAGAGATAGAGAGCCTAGCTTAGCTTGAAAATAACACAATGACAGCTTAATCCAAGATATAGTCAAACATATTTTTAATCATTTAAATTGCCTATAGATAAAGGCAAGACCCCTGTTTATATTGGATTACTAAACTTCACTAAACTAAAATCCATATAAACGACGTTACTTCTGCTGGTTCGTCTAGCTGTTGAATCAAACCTTTGTTCAATCCTCTTACTGCCGTCTAGGTACTGTAAAATATGGGTTAAGTTTTTTTGCTCGATAAGTGGAGTGAATGCTTTGTTTTTTAAAGTCACAACAGTTTTATACCAGTCGTCAATACCCTTTCCCTGTAATGCTTTCTACTATAAAAATATTACACTACCGTACTCCATTTGTAACTGACAGAACGCCTTCATTCTCTTGTTATGAGATCTCTTTCCGGTACAAAAATATGGCTCTGAACTTTACTGAAGCATAATTCGAAAACACAATAAGTACACATCAAAGAACAAATATACGGAGGACGAACTCATAAAACTGATCGAGTTTCTGTTTGACAACATCCGTCGAACTAATGGCATACCTATGATTACTACACGTACCTCTCTGTTGGTTGACCTTGCAATGCTCTTCAACAGCAACAAGAAAATACCGCCATGTAAACGTAATCATCATCCAAGCCCAAATTCAATGAAATCTGGGTAAAATAAGAACAAAGTAAAATTTTCTTTAAAGTCCACTCTATTGATTTCTCTTATTGTAAAAAACGGTGTCACAATAAGACTGCAACCCAAATTTGATAGTACTAAGAAAGATGGTTAGTAGTTTTGATATAGGTTTGGTTGAACAACTAGATGAGGCAGCAATAAAACGTTGTTTGTATGGATTCTTGTTTAGGAATCAAGTATAAACGGAGGTGGTCCGTATTCTCATCATTAATTAGCAATCCTTTTGATTGACTTTCCTTAATTTTCATATCGCATCTTAGCTAGCAAGCATTTTTTTCTTTGGAAACAAAAATAGATAGAAAAGGGGATGATATTGAGAAATAAAAAAAAATCACAATGGGGAAACTAAAATCATCACTTAACATAAAGCTTGATGGTTTGTTTCATTGTAGGAAAATATCGAGATATGCCACTGATGTAGAATAGTTTGATTTCCAATTATGGTGGGTATGATGTATGGACTTGGTCAATACATCTTTTGTTATTTAAGGACAAGACCCAACATATGGTATGTACATGTCACAGTTGATGACATAGTCAAGGGCCTGTTTCCATTATCACGATGATTTTCGTGCAAGAAGTCGTTAAATTGATGGACGAATTCTAACTCAAGGTTTCAAAAGATGCAGGTCGGTGAAAATTATCGGGAAGTTCTACAGGCGTTATAATGATCTCATTGAAAAATATTCGACTTCTTTGTGCAATTGTGATGGAGATGTTTAATGCTCGCTAGTTTGCCTGTTGGTTCCATACTTTTATATCTTGTTCTCCTTTAGTAAACATGATATGACAAACTTGGATTAACCAAGATTTGTTTTTTTGAGTGTCGTGGATGACGCAGAAGTCTCTTACTCTTCCGAAACACCTGGGAATTTGAGTTTGGGTTATGAATATGTCAACATTTTATATTTTCTTGTTTTTGTTCATAAAACAAATAAAATGCAACGTAACGAGCCACGACGTTGGTGTTGTGAGTCTATTTGTTAGATATCGACATATTGTACGAAATAGCAGTGAAGTGAGATTTTGGAAAACAACTCCTTTAAAAATTTAATTCCACATAAAAACATATTGGGCAAGATTTCCAAAAATGGAAAATTTAAAATATGGTCGAAATCGTCAAGGTTGTACAACCTGATTGAAAGCTTAACCTGAATGGTAAATATCAAGGTATGTGGCGGATACAGACGTGTCTGTGGTGTCCAGTTCTAGTTTGTATGAAGTGGTTGGTATGTACGATGGACCGTTACATTTCTTGTTATCTAAAGACAAGACATACACACGATATTGAATATCTAGAATTGAATTTCAAAAACGTATATAACTTGCACGTACCACCTCACAAATTTCGCACAGCTTGAAATGTTATTTATTTCCAAATCAAAGGTACTGAAGTATAGTTAAAATGATCTCGTCTTGCCTTTCATATTGCAAAGACAAAGAAATTCATGATTTGTTAACAAATTAAAAAAAACACATATGTGTAGAAGGAAAGGATTGCTCAATGTATGCGCTGTACATTACGATGAGAAACGAGAGCATCATTTCACATCATACAATTGATTTTACACAATACGTTAATAAGGATACCCTGAAGAGAATAACGTATTCTGCATACCAGGAATCATAGTGAAACACTGGATTTCCACATATGTTTATTTTGAAGTTAAGTAAACTTCAAAGTAACAAGGAAGAGGAGGGATTTAAGGTGCCGCGTATGCCATCTAGCATGTAAACCATAACGAGTGGATGCAGTAACCCACTGAACGGGGAGAGGAACATTATTTTGATGTGAAAAAATCTCGTTTACATTTGGATGGGAAACGGTTAAAGCATAATATTAAGGTACCTGAGAGATCTCTTCCATTTCATGCAATGAAGAATATTTCTGATCTCCCCTATAAATTTAGGAGCTGGTGACGTCATTGGTAAAGATTTAATTTAGCGGCAGATGTAGAGGAGTCGGTCATGTCCTTGGATGCATTAAAATTGTAATTTGTACATTCAAACGTTTACAAAAAAGGGACAAAATCAATTTAGGAAAATGACCGATATTCTATGAAGGAATTACAATAAGTTTGGTAGCTGTTGAGTTTTGGTAAATCGTTGTAATTTCCTTGCTACCTCAACTTGTAACTGTGGGGTGTGATTCTGTCTAATAAACAACACGGAAGGTTCCGTATTTACCTGGAGGGCAGCGTTGTACGCTACTCCACCTCTCTCATTCCTACACCTCTGGAGGAAGTTAATTAGCGGCGGTGCCGTGTTATGTACCTACATACACACGAAGGTTTCCTTCGTCTAATGATCTCATTAGCAGACCACATTCTAGGAACACCCCGTTACTTGTTGAAACCTCGTGTATGACTTTTCCAGGATTGGTGATATACGAGAGACAATTATTATTTCCCGTTGTGGAGAAATATTTGCGTTCTGAACGATTGTTTAAGTCCTTATCGACATAGTCTACAAAACTGCTGATACACAATTAAGAATGTTTGCCTTCCATGGTGTGGGACAGGCACTAGTCAATTAGATTGCATGTAAATGCTAATTCAAAGATAAGTGCGGGGAGAAACTGCTTAAATAGGACAAGAACATAGGGCTCAGTGTGTAAATAATAGACTCTTTATGTGTTAAAACTGATCAATATCTATGGATAAAATAACTAATGAGAATTGGAAAATAAATATAACAACTGCAGCAGCTTGAAATATATATCTTCTATCATGTCGGTTCCAATCAAATTCTTAACCAAAGAAAATTTGTCAGTTTTCATAGTTAAAAAAGAACAAGAAAATACTAACATGTGTTTACAAAATCAGAATCCCACCCTAAATTCATTTAAACAAAGGCAAAATAGAAATAAAAGATTTACAAAATTTTCCTTTAAAAACATTTACAAATTCATCCTTAATGCAACAAAAAATAGAGAAAGTACGGGTAATTATGGTCAGTAATCTTATATAATATCTAATACTGAAAGTTTTAACAAATACTCTTTATTACCAACAAATTAACAAACAAACGCGGACAGGTAATCCAGCAGCCATTCTTAGTTGACCTTAAGGACCAAATAAAAAAGACCATCTGTGATATCAATAATGTAGATGGTAGTGTACAATGCGAGCAATTGGCAGAGACAGACAGGAAATTGTCATCCCTTTCTGTACGTAATTTAATCTCACTTTAAAGCCCTTTGTAAATACATTAAGAAAAGGCATCAAAATCTCTTTGTTTTCAGATGTCCTCTTGATATGCTTTTTATGGAATTGATGCTACATGTAGATAATACATGAGCCTTACTCTTAAAAAAGTAACAAAGAGAATACCGACAACTTAACAGAATCTTAATACAAACACAAATTTGATGAAACAAAAGCAAAATATGAATAAAAATATTAACACGGAGTTTCTTAAAAACAAAAGAGACCCGAATGAATCATTCAAGAATAGGCCACGCTAGCAGAAACTTACAGTTCCAAAGCGCAATACACGTGTTCTTTTCTTGAGTAACCTCTGAATAAGCTTTAATATGATTTTAACATTTCTTTCAACCCGATATCTCGCTGCAGCAGATTTTTTCGTTATGGTTTTTTGATAGGATTCCAAGCTAGCGAACTGACCTCCATTATGAAAACATGAAACAGTAATTGGCCTCAAATGAGAAATTTCAACGATTCACTGACTACAGTAATCGGAAAAAAACCGTTCAGAGAGCTAAGTAATTTAACGTTCAATCAAGTTAGTCCGAATGACCAGTGACCATTGGAGGGGCTGTATTTATTTGGACCTGCTCACGGGGGGCTAATTATATCGTGTGCAGTAAAGTCAATCTGATTGCCAATGATGACACTTAATAGTTCTTCTTGATGATGTTGATCAGAATGGATTTATACACACAAGGTGAGTCGCTGCGTTCACCATGTAATCAGGGCTGACGCCGTGTCCCTAGGGGGTGCTAGAGTGCAGCGTAATAGCAATTGTATTGTGAAACTACTTGGCGCCTGAATTAAGTAGCTATGAATTTCTCCTCCCAATTTGATAGAAATTTACCCACTTCCGGTTGAATATGATGTTTCCCTAATGAATGTTCGTAGCCGATATGTAGGTTATTGAAAACAGAGGAATTCACACATGAAATGGGTAGTTTTCGAAACACAGGCTGTATTGTGACCGTCAGTTAATTCCTTTATACTGGAATACGCTGCAGCGATTACCTAACCTTTGTTTTCCTTTTTGTGACTTTTGAATAATTTATATTCATTCTTTCTGTTATATATCGATTCACCCAGCCGTAGAATAAATATTCTCAATATCACATCACGCGTTCAGTTCAATTATCATCTATAACACATTTTCTCGAAGACAACGATGACTACTATGTTGCTTCGAAATTTTCCGAGCAGCATTTTCTACTGCAATTTGGTGTGGTGAACTTCATATATATTAAATGTAAATGTGCTGGAAGTAACAAAGTCATCCAATGGTGACATGGTAACGATAACACAAGTGAAGACAAGGCTTGAGAGATCTTATGAAGTACCTCTATTCTTAACAAAAGACACGTTTTTCTTTCTCCAGTAAAAGTGGAATACACCTTTGAAATGTGAATGAAATTTTGTTTATTTATTATTATCGCTACAAAGTTAACCGGTAACAATTATTTATTTATTTGTCGTATCTACGTGAGATACTAACAATTTTCTATAAATTCATAATGTAGGGGTACTATGACGAATGATAGAGTGCGCTTGGTTTGAACATTTTACAAAAGTGAATGAAAAAGCAAACTTGTGTGATAAGAAACGGTTTTAGCACATCATTAATGTATCACCAGTTTTCTTATGATAACGTTAGAAAGGGGAAAAGGGAGAAAATGCTACAAAAAATGGTCCTATGGAGAAATTCGAATTCCTCAGTCATCATCCATGCTGTTTACACTTCACCGCTTCTATATAGATTATGCCTCCATTTGGTAATTAACCGTTTTTGTCAGTGATGCTTTCCCACGAATAACTTTTATAAGGGTTATGAAACATGTTTACAGATCCTACAAACTGAAGGTTATGGTCGCTGATTACGGCCATCTCGTGTTGTCACTTTGTTGTCTTGTTCTTCTTTCGTTGCGATTTCAAATTAAGACAAGACGACAACACGACATTTTGAATACACCAATAAGCGCTTAAGGAATCTCGGATTGTCGCGGTAAAATGTCGCGCTGTCGTGATGTCGCCGTTTGAAATCTTAGTCTCGGGTTGTCACATTTTATGAACGCAACAAAGCAACAAGACGATAACACAAAAACACGATGGCCGTCATATGTCACCATAGAAATAGCTCTGATCAACAAAAGTTTGTTGCCGATTCGCTAATCAACATGGGCGCCGCCATCTTGTTGTGTGGTAAATACAAATGATTTTAATTGAGAGCTAGGAAGCAGACGGCGTTGTAACATGATTTCGGAAGTAAAGCGTTATTTTCCGAAAATTGTGTTTTCAATTTATAATCAAAACACTTGTTATTTAGTCGCTACCATCATGAGGAAACATTTAGGATTATTATATTAATACTTATTAATTTATGATGGAAAAAACTATGTAAAAATATTAATATCATTTTCAATATTTGATCAATAAGAGTTATATTACATTACAATTTATTACATCTTACGAAGCACAACAACTTTCTACAGCAAAATTAAATTCACACTAGAAAATATAGCCTATTTTCCAAAGTGAAGAACGGTAATTGAAAATGATTTCCAATACCGCCTATACTCTCAGACGCGAAGCACCATCTTCATGAAAAATTCACGATACTTTGATGAAATGTGACTTGTATCAAGATCGATTATCGCAAAGAAGTTTCTACTGAAACATGTACGGATTTAAGCATGGTTTTAAGCCTTTAGTGTTACACAGATGTCGAATGTGTGTTGGTTACAATCGAGGGTAACATATCACAGCATATCTGGTGTCATCTGGAATGTGTTTTGGTAAAGCGTTTAGTATTCATTTCCATTACTTATCTAAAGAGCACAGACACTCAGTTTAAAAGAATGAAAGCAAAGATTCAAAGTAGTTTACATTTCTACTGCATAAAGCTTAAGTTCCACCACGTGACGTGAACCTAATGGTAGCTTAAGGTTCACCATGTGACGTGAACCGAACGGTAGCTAAACGTCAACTAAGTAACGTGAACCTAACGATAGCTTAAGGTTCACCACGTGACTTGAACCTAACGACAGCTTAAGGTTCACCACGTGACGTGAACCTAACGGTATCTACACGTCTACGATGTGACATGAGCCTAACGGTAGCTAAAGGTCCACCACGTGACGTGAGTCTAACGGTAGCTAAAGGTCCGCCACGTGACGTAAGCCTAACGGTAGCTAGAGGTCCATATCATGGCAGGTCCATGACGTCATGACACGAGACTAACGGTTTATTAGATTAGATACTTGTAAATCTTGAAATGTGGATTTAGAAATTTAATGGGATAGAAAATTATTTTAATGAAGTTAAAACATACAAGAAAATGAATGCCAATCCTTACCAAACACAAGTAACTGATATTTTCCGAATACTTCCAATCGTCCAAAAAGTTTAATATTTAAGTCTGAAAACCTCGCCATCACGCCACTCATTTGTATGGTTTAGATATGTAATGTCAGAATGTATTTTTATCTGTGAGACACCGTCAGGTGTGGGATAATTTCTGTGACTTGTCTTGTGAAGGATTTTTGTTGTTTTCATATAATCAAAGTCATGCAATGTGACACAGTGTATAAATATGGGGTAACATCGTCAGTATCTTCCTACACAGAATACAAAGAAAACACAGACACATTATTTCAGCATAATATCTGAATCATCTACCTAAGTGGCAATCGATTGAGGCCGTTTTAGCGCCATTTGTGCAAGTATTTGCAGAAGATCCATCGGGCAGGTAGTTCCAGACAGTTGTTCCTTGTTCTATGATACAAATACTGCTACTAAAAAAAAAAAAAAAACAAACAAACAAATAAACAAGGCATATTATATTGCAAGGAAAAACAGTCTGGAAGACGAGAGAGTCTAGAAGTCCTATTTGTGATATGTTATTAAAAAGTTGTTTATGCACAGAACATAAACAAAATATATGTAGGAATATTTGTTAAGATTATGTCCTATGCAAAACGAAATCCCCCAAAAGTTTCAGAAGTTAAATACCTATTTATAAAATATTATTGATTATATCTGAAAGGCCCATTAACATCGGTCCGGAAAAATAACGGCGATAATAAAAGTTCCAATCCAATCGACATCAAACAAACGAAAAAGACAACAACATTAACAAAAATCCGTAAGAAAAGATTCAAGAAACATTTTAGAAAACTAACGAACGTAATTTAAATCGGCCAGTTACATAAAATATTATTGGTGAAAATTCCATAGTTGATAAAGAAATATCGCTATTTTCCATTACTTATAGAGGACAGTGACAATTTCAATCACACCAAAAGATAAAGCAGCACAGGCCAAGACATTCCTTGACAATTATATATGCAATCACAATTGATGATATGTATCATGTATATCACGTTTGGAAAATAAAAATAAAAAGTTGATGAGGTCACGTTTGAAATGTATTTTTGATTTGGGCTCAAGTCTGTTAGAATCCGAAGCTACTCTTTGTAAATAAACCATTAAACACCTAGCCGTTGAATCAAGTGTTTCACTTCGCTTCACTTCACTTGTGTTTTGGAGCACGACAGACTTGGGGATTAATTGGTTATTGTTGGGTAGTAATTTTCCCCTTGTTTTGAAGGCTCATTATTTTCTCATTAACGGGATTTTAACGGCTGTACGCTATCGAAATGAGATCCTGAGGCCTTTCATTATAAGGCACTACTTGAACTTTCAGGATGATGGCCACACGTTGCAAGAATTTGTAGCGACTTTCTCTTGCAACCCAGAACATCGTCCCTATGAATTTGTCCCTATCGAACGAATGTAGGATGAATTGAACGTAGGAGTTCGGAATCAAGTAAACCTCCCACATAACATCCGCCAATTGGCCAACGCACTTACCATGGAATGGAATAACATTCCTCTAACATCCAATGTCCTTACGAAGTCCTTGTTAAATAGAATTAGAAGTTATAGCTGTTCGGGAAGGGCAAAACACGATATAAGGAATTGGTCTGATAAGTGCCTTTATTTCAACTTTGTGTATATAAGGGAACTCTTATTCATAGCTTCCAAATGAAGTCCGCATCTAAATAAAAATCTCAGAACCTTAGTGTGAACGATAACGCCAAGTATTCAGCGATACTGAATGCCGTTGTGAACATAAACTTCACCAGTAGGTATCGACTCAAACCAGGTGTGATAAAATACTTGTGTTTCTGGGCTCTCTGGAATCGGTAGCAGACTTGGTATGTAATCCGTTTTAAGAACATTCTGTAAAAGACAATCCCTAACGTTGTGGGGGATGATTTGTGAAAGGGAAATGGAATTTAGGCACTGTCTCAGACTGTTGTCATCGTCGTCTTCCTATAATGATGCATCTGCAACGTTGTTTAACGCCTTCTTCCAAAGTGTATTCTCACAAATAGATTTTAAGTAAACATATGACTGCGATATTTCTGGTGTAGGTGTTAAAGAGTGTGCTAATGAATTATGTATACCACTCTGTAACATTTTCAATAGTTCAGTGAACGATGGTATCTTTCCAAAGAATTTTTAAATGAGCGAATGCTATTACTATCTTTAAATCAGGAAAACGTAATCAAATCTTAGGATACAGACCAGTAGCTCTACTTCCTATTTTATCTAAAGTTTTCGAAAACCTAAGTAATTTTCATTTTTCAAATTATATAAATCCGCTTATCTGCTATGAGCAACATTGTTTTATGCCAAAATGGTTTACTGTTTCAAACCTTGAATGCTTCACCGATCATTTTATATGCTATACCTATATCTCAAAGGAGTTTGATTAATTCAACCCGATTATTATTGTACAAGATGAAATTTGATATACAGAAGGTAGAATTTTAAGCCGGTTTACTACTTTTCTGAAAGACTCCAGCTTGTTACTGTCAATAGGGCAACATTTGGTGGTGTGAGGTAACTTCTGGTTTGGCTCAAGGTTCGATATTTTGACCTAAACTTTTCCTTATTTATATCAATGAACTGTCAGAATGTGTACAGTTGAGAGCGATATAGATAGTGTATGATTTGTGCATTGTGTGGAAAAATGGAAGAGAAGGTTAAAAAAGTGTCGCCAGGTCTTTTTTTTCACAAATATGAAGAAATGTATCAATCTTAATTACAGTATGAACGGTGAGAAACCGAAGAGTGAAAATGTTATTTAAAGATTGTAGCGTTTGGCTGTCCTCTTCCATGAGTTTAAGTACCCAAATTACACTCACTGTTCCAGAGTAATGCATATGCTCGGTTTTATAAAACACATATGTGAAAGCTTTACACAAATGTCAGCTTTGTCAGGAGTCAGATTACTGTTGTCAGGTCTGGTCTCCTTACCAAACATCTTCAATTTACCAGATCAAGGTTGTCCAGGATAAAAAAAATTGAAATTTTAATGTTTCAAGGCACAAAATGACTTTAATTCCATTTCTTACGCTGACACTTGTAGGCATTTTAATCTTCCTTGTCTGGAACAGAGGTGAGCATTTTAGACTGTTTTATTCTTTACAAATGTGCTAATAGCTTTTGAGTGTCCATGTTTAGTCAAACCAATATGTTTGTGTTTCTTGTCGTAATCTACGATCAATTCGTACTAATCAGTTTTACTGCCAGAAAAGTAGAATAACCGCTAGAAAGACCTAAATAAAGACGGATGGTCCAATATTCGAAGTTAACTATAGCATTTCAGATTGAAGCATATTGCTCATAATTTTTTTATTACATCGTAAATTGAAGTTACGTTTCTAAATGTCAAGACAGCAATGGCTTTTGTCAGAAAAACGGCATCAATTACCATAATGAGATATTATAAAGACGTTTGTAATCTATAGACAATTCCAAGCGCTTCACTTAAAGTGCATGTCCGCAATGCAATGTCCCTCTGCTAACGTCAATGTAACTTAATCATACTAGCGACTGGAGTTAGGGATGCATACCATTTACTTAATGTGTAACTTTGATCCTGACCATAAACACACACGACTAGAAGAGCGTAAAAAGGCTGTATGTTATTCTCATTCTATATCTGGGGTCTCTTAATCTTCTGCTTATTTCTTCGTGTTTCTTTGACACTGTCTCGTCTTTGGATTTTATGAAGACAGTGACTCATTCCGACGTTAGTAAAAAGGACTGCAGTATAACAGTTAAATGACAATATAAAAGGGCTGCAACATTGGCATAATCCATGCAGACGTTGCTTTACTCAATGACATCCATACATCTATATATATACATGGAATCAAATGGGTTATTGAAAGGCTGTTTCCCGATATCATGATACCCGTAATGAATTCTGGCAGCTGCCGGGAAAAATTACACAATGGTTGTCGAGACAGGCAAAATAATGAAGACTTGTGAGAAGCCTTATGATCGCAATCGTGAACTATGATCTGATTTTGAAATATTACGCTTCCTTGTACGATATGGAGCTCGCCACATTCAATATTTGACAATATGTCCGAGGTATTATATGTTGTATGGATGGTTTTCAATTTTTAGACATGGCGTTACCTAATCATTAAACTTACGGCGGGTGTAACCCATGAAGTTAAAGAGAGATCTTGTCTTACTCACTCATTCTTGTAGATCTTTTAGAAGTTTTTTTCTGTATTTTTGTTCTGTCCTTGTTTATTGATTTTATGTAAGAATTTCTTGTTGACGATTGTACACAAGACATACAGATAAATAGCACCTTTTAAACGGCAAATTTAACATTAAGATGTAGCAGAGCTAAATGATGAATTAAACTGCATCATACAACTGTTTTCAGGGCCTGGATCTAAGGAGATGAAATAAATAAGAAATATGTGTTGCTCTATTTTTTCAGCTTCTACGAAAGATACTTAAGTGAATTGCACCTTTTCATAATTTAGAGTGAGATACAGTAGAGCCAAACAATGAATTAAACTGCGTCATACAGCTTCCTTCTAGGACTCATCAGTGATGCCAAAATTTTGAAGCTTATGAAGCTTATGGCAGAGGAAAATCCAAATCACGATCAAGACGGGGAGGTGCAGCAGCCCCATAATTAGATAAATTTCATTATTTTCATACATCAAATAAGAAAAGCGTCAAGTACATGTGTATTTTCTGAAACGTTCCACTATGCGAGTGAATTAAAACGTGGGTAGCAGGTAACTGCAAACCTCTAGGACTTAAATTCCACCAGCAGTGTCTACTACCTGCTATCTTTAAGATATTACAAAAGTCAAAACAAGTCAGGAAAGTGGAGCTGCCCTGGTTATCTAGTTGTCAAATATATATCTACATGTGTAAGTGATATATTGCCCCTCAGCTCCAATAACAGTTCCACAATATTGTTCCGATTCATAACAGTATTTTTCAATTGTTTATGTGCTTGCGACTAAAGACGGTGTGACTGATCGATTTTTGTTGAAATTTTTACCCATGAGGTCTAACCATTAGACAATGTTTCATGGTGAGTATCGTGGATGAAGCAAAACAAAATGTTTTCCCTTTTTGGTCGTATTTCTCTTATACGTTTTCAATGATCTTTTCAAAATATTTCGTTTGATTGTATATTAACCTAATTTCGTCGAACTTGATTCAGGTGGAATATATTATTTTTTTTTTTACTCATTAAATCCTATTTTAGTTCCAGACAAGGAAGACTTTGCTGAATTATGCATATACAGAATATATAAACGACAGCTTTAGACATAATGTCATACTGTCCTGATTACTAGAGATGAGCATTGCCGAACAAATAACAGGAAATAGCATACTATACAAAACAAGATAACAGACAGGATGTTACAATGCGTTAGAGATTGATAGTTAGCGTAGTTTTGAGTGTTTCTATTAATACATTGCATTCACTACCTGATGCCTTGTTAAAAAAAAATCTAATCAGAAGTTACATGAATGGCTGCATCCAACTAAGTTTATAAAATTTGATTGTTTTCCTCAAAAATGCCAACAATTCCTCTATATGTTGAACTGGTATAAAATGCACCATGATTGTATTTGCTTTGGAAATTGTTTTATGCAATGATTTCTCGTGAATTGATATTTGACTTGAATGAAGTACCCATTTGCAAATATTGTTTCGTTAGATATATCAGATGCAGTGCAGATTCTATGAAACATGAACATTGTTTTGTTCCTTGAGTCATGTCATGTGATATTTATTTGTGTAAATTTAAACATATCGTATGAAAAATAAGAGTACTTGTGTAAACAAAATCGATAAAACGAGAACGATAATATATACAGCAGAATCTTTTACACGGATACAGACTAGGTTTTCCTGAAGAGTAAACATATCTTGCTTCACGGAAGACGCAATCTGAATCTTCCAAATGAGAATTGGTTTGATAACAACGAAAACCATTCAAACGATGTCGACGACTATGAAACGTTTTCATAGACGATGCTGTCTGTAAAACTCCCTCATACTTTTCATCAACCTGCACGTCTGTCGGTTTAAGAATTCTTGTAAATAATTCTTGATAATGGGACCAAATCGTTAAACATAGAATCAAATGATATATGTTAACACCATAGGTTTGGGACTCAGGGTTGTTACTATCCAGAAACGGCAAAGGTCGAGATAAGGGGCTGATGTAAAAGAGACTGTCGCGTATTTGATACGTAAATCTGGCTATGAAGAAATGCTTATCACGTATATCATACAGCTTGCTGAAAAGCTGTCCGTGTTGGTTTCGTTGCAGGAAAAGATCGAGATAAACAGTTGATGTAGAAAAGTCTGTCGTGTACTTAATTAACGAATCGGGTGGATATTTAAACAGATGTTCAACATGGTTTACGTTATCATATGCAACAATGTTGGTAATTATGTTTGGTTCCTGTTTCACTTTTTCTACAAAAATAAGTAGAAAACATATTTTATCGATACCATTACTTAGTGCAAATATGACACTGAAATGCCCAGTACGGCACTATTTCCATTTTAACTAGAACAGTTTCCGTGTGGAAAGTATATTCATTTTATCTATTCAAAACCCCATTGCGATCACGCTTGTATTGTTTTCATTGATTAAGGGTAACAGGATGTGCGCTGAGACGATTTATGGGGTAGATAATAACATCCATCTTTCAATATTGGAACTCATCAGACTTTTAAACATCAACAAGAAGTAAAATGTTTAATAAGAATCGGAACTGAAAAATATATAAGGTATCATATATACAAATGCAATGTCTGAGCAAGAAATTCCGCTGCGTATCCTCGCAGATTTAACATTTCTGGTAAGGTTTAATTGAATCTTTTGCAATGTCTAACACAATATGCAAACTTGTAACGCACTGAATACAAAATCAAAAGTACAGGAAAAAGAATATGGTAAAGATAATTTTCAGAAGGTACAGAAAAAGCTCATGGTTCTGTATGGCTGTTTGGCCCCCTTGTAATACAGATATCCATGATGTAATAAAAACTTTGACTTAACAAAACAAAGATTTACACGGTGACTCCTGAAAAGTACCAGGAGAATAGTACCAGGTGTCCCAGAAGAGTCAGCGTCTTCTGCTTCATCAACTACACCAATCATGTAAACCATGGTCAATCCAAGAAAGTAAAGACACGTTCTCAAATGAGAACAATGTATACAACATTGGAACCAAAAGGCAAACTAACGAGGATCAAATAGGTCCAACATTTTCTTGTAAATCATGATATCGGTTGCTATAACGCGTAGATAGGAAGAATTGTTTAAGCAGATACAACACAACAAATTGATTTCTCCGTATATAGTTTCCCTACTTAAAACTCATACACTTAAATAAGTCTGACTTTTAAGGCAATCTCGTAAACTTTGTTTTAATTAATTCGATATATCATATAACATTAATGGATTCTGCAGTCGTACATATGTCTTTAACTTCTTTTTATCATTGATTTTGATATCTGTTTTCCAGATTAAACAGCCAATGTCATCCATTCAGCATTTCATTAATTTCAAGAACACACAGGTTTCTTATTGCATTCTGAATGCAATTGCATTAAGGAAATTAAACCTAAAAATTCAAATGACTCTTGGGAACTACCTTAATATAGGTGTGTTAATAAGTTTTGCTTTGACTGTAAAAAAGATATGTAAGGTTACTTCAACCTTTTCAAGTATCCATTAATGAAGGAATTACGATGTCGCAACATCTCTTATATGTTTGTAGTTCAATACTATGAGTGACGAAATCTGCCTGAAATATTAAGAAAGAAATCTTGTCAGTTTGCCATTTTATAATACACAATTTGTATAATAATCAGGAAATCCAGCTCTTCAACGAAACTTTCAGGGGCAGCTTTCACCAAGCCATATGATAAGCGGGATGTATTTCAATTTCCCTCTTGTGATTTTTCTGTTTCTGCATAGCAACGACTCTGTATCCCCATCCTGCTGTGTGTGCATGTCGCAAGACGTTGGCAGCTGACAAGTTCACAACAGTATTTCGAAAGTAGCAGGTTAATGAATGTTAAGGGAAAGTTTTACAGTAGTAATGTTGGACGTGTTTAATGCTCGTTAATGGACCTCGTGGTTCCGCTGCTGTTAACCCTGTTCTTATTTGGAAACGTAGCATTGCTCACTATGGGTGATAAAAAAAATATTTGGTGGAAGCAGAAGACGCTTATGCATCTGTAACACAAGGTCTTATTTTGTGTGATCATCATTTTCAAACTTCCTGGCCTTTTTAAATAGGGATATTCTGTTTACAGTAATTGAAATATGAAATATATGCTGTGACTACGTTTCTAGCCACATCAGTACTTTAATCCTGTGTAATTTGAAATGGAAGCCGTATAATTAATGCGCAAAGACAGTCGTCGCGATGTGTTGGTGGTTACTTGGAATAATATAGCGATTTTTACGTAAAACAGAGTATTTCGCAAAAATCAGAAATACGCATTAAGTTTGTATGTGGATTTCAATCATTTTTATTAGCGTGTAAGCTTGGAATAAATAGCTGTCAATTTAAAAAAAAATTGATTAAAATATATGTGTGCTGTCATTACAAAAAGAAATATATTACCTTCCAAATGCTCCTTTTAAGATATATGAGTTATGCTGCTAATATAAAAACGTCAAAGTAACAGATATTCTTGAGATGTTACCAAGGTCAATGGTATTTATTGCTGTCTCCCCTAAAACAACTAATCTATCAGCGATATCAATCAATCTCAAACAGGCGTTACTTAGCAAGATGGAATAAGATATAGGACTTCAGGCGAAATTCCCTCATACAGGCCAAAGGATCCAAGGTCAAACAGGGTGTGATGCATGCTTTCCGGCGAAATACACGAATATCCATTTAGAGACTTTAGAAATCACTTGTTCCTTTTTTATAACTTAATTCAATCTTCGCTAAGTGTACAAAGGTCAGCCACACCTTTTAATATTTCACAGAAGCCGTATTGACAAGGCCATATATGGATCATATATTCGTCTATTTTCTAATACTTTATGAAATATAGATATATGCATGATCGATTCAGCCGTGCCAGCGTCTACGTCTTTTAGAGTCTGAGATAGCACGTTGATTGATGGAGAGTCTCAACACTGCTTTCTAAATAATTTTCCTCATTGATGAAACTCCCTTTCACAGGGAAATGAGGGAAAATGTTGTTCATTCTATGATGAAGGAAAAACATCTTAGTACGTGAGTACTTAAAGTCTTTTTGTTTTATTTTTAACAGTCAGATTTAGGGACCCTGGTCCTCGTAGGCAACTTCAGTGGTTACGAAATCAAAAGAGACATGTATAGTCACATTGTCGCTAAGGATCACTATTATTGACCTTGACTGTTACTGAGTTAGAGCAAATCATTTATTTGATAAATGCCAAGGTAGAAAATATACACATCTAATTTACTTTCTTTTGAATAGATTGTACAAGGACACAAATAACACTTTCAATACAAATAAAAGATGAAATACAGCCGAGTCTGATAATTAATCAGCATCAAACAACTGTTTCGTCCATTCCGTCAGTGATACCAAGATCCCTAAATTTAAAACATTAGAAGTGACGGAGGGAAATCAAAATTGGTCTTGCAATGTGAAAAAATCTTAGTAGGAAGGTACATTGGCTTCATTATTCAATACCTTTCCAAAATTTTCATTTATATTTGATAATTTCAAAATGACGCTACATTTGTATATGATCGACCAAAATGATAGTATTGAGATAAAAATCACTATATTTATCCATGCCCGATTTGATAAGGTATGGCCCCAGGATGACCATACCGATGCATTTGTATAACATGCTTATCTTGGCAATGGAGGGGGGATAGCAAATGTTCTACGATATGGAGATGGGCAAGGCATTGCTGCAATAAATTAAAGTACTAAATGAGCTATACAGATAACGTAATTGTCTTACCTTCAGTCTGAACATTAGATGATTTTTAATCTCTCCGTGACATTGGAAATTCGCCACCAATCTTAATGAATTTATTAATCTGATATTTATCGGCTTCAGAATATCAATTTGTACCTTCTCTTCAAATCTGAACAACTTTCTAGGATGGAGAACTGTTCCCAAAAGTAAAGGTTAAATTAACGTAATACATATATACATGTACTGTAACGTGAACAATTATCAGTATGGTAATGGACATACCTTAATTTATTGAATACATCCATCGTGTATGTCCATCAGATCTGGAGCTCAAAGATACGACAGACTCTTAGGCTGAAATATTGGAGATCTTATCAATACATGTCACAGAGACCTTATCAAGTCGTTTAGTTTCACCTTCAGATATATTGAAGATGTCTTGTTTTTAAATAACAAGAAATTAATTTACTACGTCCATTGTATATGTCAACCAGAACTGGGCATCATAGATACGAGAGACTCTTCTACATCAAGAGCTTATCTCGATCTTTTCCTACAACGAAATGAACATGGACAGCTCTCCATCAACCTGTATTACAAACGTGATGGTTTCATTTCCCTACTGTGAATTATCATTTCTGAACAGCAATATTCCTGCATCTCCCACCTATAGTATTTACTTGTCACAGTTGATTTGATATTCATGAACCTATTCCCATGATCAAGATTTTCGTGCAAGAAGTTGTCAACTGACGGACAAACTCGTGACACATGGTGTTTAAAGCTGCTGGTTAATGAAAATGATGGGGAAATTTTATGGTCACCATAGTGATATCATTGAGAAAATATTCTACTTTTTGTGTGGCATGAAGCTGGACGTATTTGCTGCTCGTTAGTTTACTGTTGGTTTTGTCATTGTATACCGTGCTCTCATTTGAGAACGTGACATCACTTACTTGGATTGATCAAGGTTTCCATTGCGGATGTCGTCGATGAAGCAGAAGACGCTTACTCTTCCGGAACACCTGGTCTTATTCTCCTTGTAATTTTCAGGAGTCTTCGTGTAAATGTTTATATTTTGTGGAATTTTGAGTTTTGATTATTATTTTGTTGCCATGTTGGTATTTCTGTCTCTGTTAATTATGGAAAAGACACAAGATTAGAAAGCATCTTTCGATACAAAATTAAGAATAAGACACATTGCACATCAGTATGGTAATGGACACTCATGCGAATAACACCTTTCGATACAAATTTACTTAAAGCAGAGTTAAACAATGAATGAAACTTCACCATACGGCTTTTATCTATTTATAAGAGTCAGTGTTGCTATGGTTCTCAATTTTGAAACATATGAGACTGAAATTCAAATTTAAAAACGATCGAAAGAAATGTCATATTCTAGAGAGGGATTTACACTAGTTGCATAATGCACTTGATTTCGTAATTTCTGTAAATCAGATTATTTAAAAAGAGCGTCAAGTATACGTGTATATTCCGGAATCCTCGTCATTAAGATATGTACCGTTGTTAACAGATGAGATATGAAATAATTAGGATTGAACTTCAATATCACAGATTAATGTTTTACTTCTTGGACAAATTAAACTTCGACAGAGCAAAAAGAAAACATTCAACATCCTACATATAAAGTACAAACAATAGAAATCGAAACATTTTGAAACTGAAAAAAAATGAAAATTGTCTTGGTAATAAATTTTCTTCGTGTCATATTTGTTTTGGAAAAAAAACTTATACAAGTATAATAGCTAAACATCTTCACAATTGTCGTTTTGAGGTATAAAATCACATTAGAATGACGTTTTGTCTGTTGCTGTGGTTTTCGGGGAAGCTTTTTAAAACTGGTCCTGTTTTGGCGTCAAAAATCTCAGATGTATATATTAATGATGTTATTATTTAGAATATGAGATCAGGATTGACGTCAAAATCTGAAGTAATCAAGTTTAAGATATCATAGGATGTCATTAGAATGCCGTCTGCTGCTGTTGATATAATAATTGTTATTAAAACTGTTTTGGGAGAAGTTTTTTTATAACCGGTCCTGTTTTGGCTTCAAAAATTTCAGTTACATATATCACTGATATCATTATTTGGAATATGAGATCATGTTTGACGTCAGAATCTCAGGTAATCCTAAGAATTTACTACACTTAAGATACATCATTGATTATCCATGAGTTGATGCACAAAATTGCATAAACATCAAAGCTGGTGGCGTTATACACAGACACATTCGATGAATATATGTCGGTATTAATACCAAAATGGCATTCAGTGTTCCTTTGTCTCGCTTCAGAAATAAATTACTGCTCTGAATTGTCATTTTTTTTCTTGCTATTAAAACAAATTAAGCTTTATGATACCATTAAAACACATATCAAAACTTCGGAAATGGATTCTAAACAAATATCATTCCGAATCATCTTTGATGTTTGATGTAGAAATAAAGTGACATGTCATTTGAAAGAGCATCTGATCTGATCCGCCTTTGATGGTTTTTAACAGCGGACTAAAATGCTAATACCTGTAATAGATATAATTTTCCAGTAGAACAACAAAGTGATATGAATCTTAATGGTTCTTTGATCGAGTACACAATGATAACAGTGAACTTGCTGTTATAGTTTTTTTATCCAGATGTCAGAAATCACATCTTCCATGCTTCCATATCGCTGTTGATTCGATATTCAAGGGTCTGATTTCAATACCACGATGTTCGTGTTAGATGTCAACAACTGACAATACAGGGTCGCGAGAAATGCAAGCCGATGAAAATAGTTTTCAGGTCATCAGAGTGATCTTATTTCTTATCTATTTCTTTATTCTATAAGAAGCTGGACGTGTTTGATGCTCATTAATTACGTCGTTGTCTACCTCGTGCTCATTTGGGAACGTGTAATTACTTACTAGGATTGATCAAGATTGACATGTCGGGTGTGGTCGATGATGCAGAAGACGCTGACGTTTCCGGAACATCTGACTTATTGTCCTTGTAGTTCTGGGTGGTATTGTGTCTCGTGTTAATCGACTTTACATATTGTCTCAGGTTCATTTATTTTTTTCGAGTTTTAATTAAAATTCCGTTTGGTATATCAGTATTTTCTTTGCTGTCTTTAAACCTTTATATGTACAGTAATAAGCTGACCATATTGATAGCTGGTAAGATCTTACTAACTTGTTCAATAAGACAGGGTGTCAGAGTACTACTTTTTATAATAAACAATCGGGACTATAATTTAAATGACGAACATTGAAACGGTTTGGAATGTTTTTTATTATCTGTTCGGTATGAACAATGCTGATCTCACTGTGACGCGTTTCATGGTGTAATTACTTGCGACTTCTGTAGAAATAGAAATATGCGATTGCAATCAACAGGACGCCATCAATTACGTAAAGCAAAAACTGACGACCTAATAACAAGTGAAATGACAGCATTAGAAATAATGTCGTGTTGACACAACATCTAATAGGGTTGGTGACAAAAAAATCGCCTCCTGGGAATTTTTAACCACGTCGAAAAAACAAATTATTTAACACTTGAATTCAATAACCTTTCAAAAATGAAAAGTGGTCAATTTCTTTTAATTTGGAAAAGCTAAAACTTCCAGGACTTAATCGTTCCTTTACACAAATCCATAATCATTGTATTCACAAAAATATTGAAAAGCAATAGGTCTTTTACACTGACTTCAGCGAAATTGATTTCGATAGCTTAAGTATGGCAAATTCCTATCAATTAGAAATGAAAATAATTAATTCTTCTTTCATTTTACATTTGATGAAATAAATATAACACTTGCAGTCAATATCAAATTATTTTTCTTTATGCTCGTTTGTTTCAGGCTGTTTTCGTAATTATTATGAATAAAATAAAAGAGAGTCAATAAATATCTGACTTATCTCTATCCCCATCTAGTTTCTGTACCAGGAGCGATTATTCTGGCCTGCTGTTGTTTACAGATCACTCACTGTGTTTGCCAGCCACGTTCTATGGCGATTAAATGAATAAATGTATGGGGAATGTTTTCATGCGAAAGTTTTTATGGCCTCTTTCAGTATCTTAATAGAACGTGTCAGTCTTACAAACACGTTAGGACAGGGTCTTCGAGCAAGATCACAGCGAGGCTGTCAATGGGAGATGCAACAATACGCCAGTTTGATGAAAAATCCTTGATCTATTTATCCATATGTTATCAACGATAAATAAGATAGTTTTAAAAGTTGTGAACAAAACTCATCGTTTATTTATGTTGTAGTTGTATACCCTTCAGAAATAAGACAAATAGATACTGTTTTGAGTTTGTATTAAGGTTCAATTAACTGCATGAGTTACAATATTTCTCCGCTAGACTGCGCTCGCCAAAATGTCACGGCCGACATATTGGTTAGAATTGTGATCAAAATTGACGTTGATTGGTCAAGTCAGTCAACGAGAACCGAGGAATTCCTTATTTGTTTTTAATAACAGCGGGTGTCAGATGAAACGTTAGCAATAGTTAGGGAGTATGCACAATGGCAAATGTATTGAAAATCATTTGAGCTATGTTTATTTCAAATACCACTGTTTGAAAAAAAATGTTTTCATCAGTAATGTGCTGGAAACAATCACATTCCATTTGAGCAGTCAATTGCAAGCAGTGGGAGATGGCAATGTTCCCATGAACACACCATTAATGATGTACAGTACAAATACATATTTTGACTACAATGTAGCCATCGTTAAAAAAAACGGTTATATGGGTTTTTTTCAGTGAAAATCGTCTTGGAAAAGAATGTTCTACGGTAGATTTAAGCATCTACCAATCAAAGTAAGAGAATCGATAACCCTGACCTGTCGTTGTATTTTCAAAGTGCTGTATATCGGAGTATAGAAAAAGCTACGACGGGCGACCCTTTACCTCTACCGTTATTTACGGATGGTCCGAAAACTGATACTCAAAGTATACTCAAACAAATATTTGTTTACATTTATAAAAGAAGGGAAAAAATCTTATATCGCTGAATGTACTCGTATTTCGGACTAATCTAATAATCGGACAGTGAGACACCTGTATCATCGTAGCAACGTTTTTGTGCATTCACACGAGGGAGGTAACAGTTACAGAAAATAAAGACAGAGTGCAGGATTATCAACAAAACATTGCCTATTGTCTTTAAGACGATAACAGTAATGCCAGCGAAACTCCCGTATACACAGCTTTAAATTAACATCAACTTCGTCGTTTCCCACACTGAGAACCTGGCATTATTCGTCTTGGAACGTACTTTACAAAGCGGGTATTGCCGATGTAGACTTTTATCATTCCAGAAACCTCCACTTACTGGCATGCATTTCTTTAGCCTTTCCTTTATTCATTGGCATATTCGCCCCAGTTGTATCGATTTCATGTCTGAACTACATTTAAAGCTTCTGCAATGTTTGATTGCCAAAACATGAGGAAGAATCGTCAAAATGACATTGATCCCCTTTCGGTCCAACATTTCTTTCGAATTCACACACACCTATTACACACACAAACACACACACACACACACACACACACACATCCTCACACACACCCACACACATCCTCACACATACCCACACACCCACACTTACACGTTGTGAGATATGTATGAATGACAGTTAACTACCAAGTGAAGACATAATTGTTAAAGCTATATACTGTAGTAACCGGAAGAACAACTTGCATTTCTGAAAAGACATACCTCCATGCCTTCCAGTCTTTCTGAAATAGATCAGAATGGGCCCATTCTAAATAAATAATGATGAAGGAGCTTGCAGACATATCGACATAGCGGCGATTATGCTCGTCACACTTTTTAAAGTCGATGACAATGTTCACATACATAGAAGCTAATGTATTCCAAGTACGTTTTGCTACGGAATCTTTCGTCCTGGAATCTAACGCTTCGACACAAGGGTTTACTTAAAAAATCGTATTGAGTTGCAAAAGTCAACCAAAACATCGTAAACCATTCACTCAACTTTCATAATATTTAATGCACAAAAAGCTAATTCTATATACAAAACAGGTAGCAATAGATTAGGGGGAGGAGTGTGTGTCACGATAGCTATACAAACTTAGAATTTGATATAGTAGAGCCAAATATTCAATTAAACTGCATCAAACAGATTTTTGTCCTAAGCTAAAGACTATGAGGTGAACCAAAAAACTTCAAAATGGTCAAAAGAAAAGTTAAAATAAACACGGGTAGATGCACTTGGAGGTTTTATCAATTTCGTCTTATATGCGAATGTCCATTATCCTTCGGCTTCAGAAGGTCAGTAGTTAGTAATTAGTTATTTCTGCCTTGGTATTGGTGATATTGATTTTAGGTTTATCAGAAAAGCACAAAAGAAATATCTGTAAAAACACAATAATGAATATTTGCACTGTAAATGTTAAAATGTTATACTTCCCTGTGGTCAGTAACAATACTGACGTCATAACGTTTGTTGCGTGCTTGTTCTGAAGCCATTTGCTCAATCCTCGTGTCAAACCATTCTCAAATTAGCTGTTATCACAAAGAGTTATAATCAAGTCTCACATTTAATATTATAAACGATTTACGAGGGAGTGTGATAATGCAATTTTCAAAAGGTCTTCAAAAGTCAATAGCTTCCAGGATTCAAAAAAGAACTTCTTTAAAGTTCTGAGTTAAATTAACTGTTTCTATGAGCGCATTGATTTTGCCGAAGACATTTTTCTGATAAAATCGCTGTCTCTATAGCCACGCCTACAAGTATATATTTTACAACGAATATGACGGAATACTTTACAAAAAAGAAAGGAAGGAAATAAATAAATAAATGTATTAATGTCATTTGTAAATACACCTCTTATGATTGTTGAATCGTCGAAACGTTTATGAATTATTCATGTCATGAGACTACATACATACAAATATCTAATACGATGACGATTCATCAATCTCCGAGAATATATAATTACAACGCATCCGCCGACTTTGTGGGTAAATATAAAAAAGCACTATGGCAAATTAAGTATATTGTACAGTGTATATATATACATAAAATAACCTCCGACTGCAATAACATAAAAATGAAGATACTATTTGGAACAATACCCGTCCATACTATGATAAATAACTATATTGATGAGGGTCAATTCATACGATTGTAACAAAAATCGACTATTCAGTCTACCACTCAGATCTCTTGAGGTTTACCTTAATTTCACAAACAAGAATCAATTTGATATTCATATCAGACTATACTTTACTTTCAAGCCATCATGCAACCCACGTGGTCTGGCTCGTGACCCCTTCCCTATTCGCATCCGTGTCCGATTTGATATTCGATTCCTGTAACGTCGGTATCAATGAATGATGTTGTCGCAATTGGGTACAGTTAGAATGCAATCATATTGATTTGTCATCAACGGGATACTGCAGCTGGATCATCGTCATGGTTCACCACTAACCGAAGAAGACGCTACCGACATTATTAAATTGTTAGCAATAAATTTAACACTGAATTTAAAACTGTAACAATACCACAGTTTTTTAAGCAGACATGAGAATTCATTAAAAGCGTATTTTTCCTTTTCTATAGCGTCTGAGTTGCTTGCCAAAATAAATCTGTTTAGTGGTAATGCAATGAAACAAAAGTAACCTTATTCCTGCTGAAAGCGGATCTTATTGCTAAAAATAGTGACGTATCATATCAATGTTTTGATAATTTTACTATACATGAACCAATACATTTGCTATAATTGAAAATTAAGGAAAGTACATTTCATCATTACACATGTCTCTACGGACTATGTACGCGACTTCCGCGAGACGAACTATAAATGATAATAATTTTATCATTATTTTGCGGTCTGAAATATACAGTATAGACAACAACTGTCGTCTCCAGAGTACAAATGATTGACGGTTGAATAACCACTTTTTATGCACGTGCTTTGCCTGTAATACCGATTGAAAATAAAATGTTTTGCTGTCATGACGAAGACATTAATTTGAAAAGCTGTCGGGTAATCTAACCTCAAGTGTCTGCTAATGATACAAGTACGTCAGTCTACACGTACAGGAACTAGACGTGACGACGAATAAGAATTCTTAATACAATTCATCAAAACGAATACAAAATATGAACGAACGAAATGCATACAGAATAACCGATGAGAATTTCCTTGTGAATAAAGACTAGGCGTTTCAAAAGAGGAAGCGCTCTTTGCTTCATCAATATAACCCTTCTTGTTATTTCAAACTCTAAACCATCAGATACACTTTATTTTTCTTTCATGATAGTGGTTTTGATCAAGAAATGTCATCGTTGAATCGATCGAAGATATTGATAATCGATATGCAATTTATTTTTACATCAGAAAGTCTAAGTCTTGTCAATAAAGACTGATTAGTCTTAAAGTTGGTACACGACAAGACATGTAGGAAATGTTAAATTACGTATGTAAACATCACCTTTAGACATTAATCTAATAAAAGACACATCCAAATTACAAATCAAACAAAAGCGTTAGTCGTTGTAGGACAAAGCAACACTAGGAACAAAACGTGCGCGAAACTTAAAAGATTATCGAAAACAAATTGGTCGGCTTAAACAGATATTGAAATGGAAAAAGAGGCGTACTATTCTCAAACCTCAATCAATCTTAAGATTATTAAATATACTTCTCTCTTAGACAATTCCGATCAAAGGTACACTTACACTTCCGATACGTCAAGTACAGTAACTTGCATCACGTGAAAGATCAGCGGTAACGCGAGGCCAGACTTATTTGATCCACAAAATGGCATGAACAGGATCTTTTTGCCTTTTTGGGGTTGGGAGCTGAGGTTGTTATCATCTTACTTATGTTCATGCCTACGGTGTCCAAGACACCTGGATCCGCTATCCAGATATCTCTCGAATATCTCAGCAAGACATGGCACCATACCACACTATAGTGTCTTTACGGTGGTCCTATTAAACTTCCAAATCAGCTTAATTCAGCAATTAGTAGGTAAAGGACTTTTCATGGAGGTTTTCCCATAAATGGAGAAAATTCATTCACTTCTTTGATTGAACGAGCTGTTAATATTAATTTCAGAAATGATGATAATAGTGCAGAAGCGGAGGAAAGATTTTATCATAGGTGTTGGAATTAAGACAACGAATTCATTTCGTTGGCCTTCAAATCAACATTCACTGAGCGAAAAAAGTCCTGCTGGGCAGGCCTCAAGGCATGCTGAAAACTAATAGTTCACAAAAGGAGGACAAAAATATTTTAAAGATGTCATTTCGCTGGCTTTCAAATCAGCATTCACTGCTGGGGCCATCCTCAATGTCTCCTGACAGGGTAAAATAATTGTATTCGATAATCCCGTTATATCTATTGTATCATCTTCATATTTTATTTTCTAAATTATTGTTCTGTTCCTTAACCTCAACTTGGCAACACATTACTTTTATTCTTATGCGCCGCAATCCGTCCTTTTTTTAAAAGAGGCCCACTGGTACTTTCGTGTACACCTATCTCTCACAATGATGTATGTCTATTTATCATTTGACTATGATAAGTATGTATGCCCATTGGCAAAATAGCGCTGTCACTTGAGAGAATGTTTGAGTCATTAACGAACAAGCATCTTCATTTCACATTTGAATTTGATGGATTTATCACTTATAAGACCATTTACGTCACTTCACTATTGAAAGATAAGACGACTCTCACAGTTAATTAGGTCATATTGGTCCATGTTATTTTTATCGAAAAGTGCAAGTCATACACAAATATATTTATAAACTCCATCAGCTTCATAAATATTTATTGCATGACACTGTACATAATTCTTATTTTTTCCGTTGATATCAGATTGATCAAGAAGAAAAACAATCGTCCGGTTCATCTCAAAATGAAGTATGAAAGCTTCAGTCGTGGTTACCCAAGAATTCCCCGTAAATCCTAAAGAATGTTGGACAAAATGTCATTCAAACAGCAAAACTTATTAACCTTATATACAGTTATCTACATCTTCGAGTCTGTGGTGTCGTAGGTATGAAGAGTCGTATTGCTGTTAGACGCCAAGCTCACATATGAATACGTACCCATTCATCCTGTCAATATCCATTGGAATGGAAGTGAATCGCTATGTTCCAAATCCAGCCAATTGAATACAGACCCTAAATCAAGGTTTCTTTGGTTTTTCAAAGTAAGTAAAACACTTAACTAATAGACAAGAAGACATTTGCTTCTGAACTACAAGAAAGCTTGGCATCCAGTGCGTAGACAAGCTGTAACAGTTACATTGTTGAAGAGGATAGTACTTCAGAGATAGCAAGGTGTCAGCAGTTGGCAAAGAGAGCCATGTATGAAATCAGCTACTTAGTCAGCATCTATTTTTTTCAATTCTGTGATCAATTCATTTGGACGCAGAAGATGCGAATCTAGGGGTGAGGAGAGGTTTTTGTGATGCAGAATGTTTTTCACCTAAAAATCATATTTCTTTGTGTGAGATGAAGCTGGACGTGTTTGATGCACGTTACTTTTCCTGTTGGTTTCGTTGTTTTATACCTTGCTCTAATATGATTGACCACGGTTTACATGGCGGATGTCGTCGGTGAAGAAGAAAACGCTTACTCTCCCGGAACACCCGGTCTTTTTCTCCAGATACTTTTTCTGAAGTTCCAGTGTAAATATTTCTTTTGTTAATATTTAGCATAGTTTTATTGAATTTGGATTAACATTATGTTGACATGTTTGTTTCTTCTTTCTACTTTTTGTTTGTATGTGTACTAGACACCAGAAACTGATTTAAGAGTTTTGCACTCATATTTTCATAAATATGAGCTATGTGAAAAGATAATATTACACTAGTGGCTATGTCACACGGAATATATCATCTATATGCCTGAAGGCTTGAGGCTTATTTAAGAATTGATTAATAAATTCAACTTGGCTTATCACAAACAAAGGCATCCATGCATGACGTTTCCCTATAATCCTTGCTCTCGAAATGCATCCCCTCTCCCTCCACGAAAGAAAATATCTAAATAATTTATCGCTACATGATGGTGCCAGTTATTTAGATCCCTGGCATCCTAAAAGACAGAAACAGATGTATGCTGCAGTTAAATTCGTTTGAATGCTGATTATTTCTTTATTGTTTTTTCCTTTTACCATTGCAAATGTTTATAATGAATACTGCAATTTGGACACTTGAAACAGAAACCACAAACGTCAAACTGATGCTGGTTGGTTTGCCTGTTGGTTCCGTTGTTGTATTTATTGTTCTCATTTGAAAACGTGACTTGGATTGACCAAGGTTTGCATGGCGGGTGTCGTCGATGAGGCAGAATACACTTTCTCTTCCGGAATACCTGGTCTTATTCCCCTTGTGCTTTTTCAAGAGTCTCCGCGTAAATGTATCTGTTGTTCGTTCTTTGCCCTGGTTTTATGGAATTCCTGTTTGAATTTTGATTCTGTTGCCATTTTGATATTTTCTTAATTTTTTTTATCTTGACAATACGTCAGTGTTAAGAAACTTTGTAAATTATCAACGATATTTTTTTTATCTGCCATCTAAACTTCACATAAAACTGTAGCAGTTGCTCCAAGGCGCCATTCTTAATTCAACTAACTCAATAACCTATCGCACATTGAAACAGATATCACTTATGTTCGAAAAAATATCTTTTGACCGATAGGCTTCATTATCTCACCATCATAAATCCAATCACAATGACTTATTTTTCAGGAAGGATGACCTACTTGATTGGATTTTAGTTGATAGGCCTGCTCCCTGAAATACACGTGAGGCATTCCCCAGTCACGGCTATTAGAGCCGGATTCTCTGGTACATGTGTCACTCAAACGTTGACAGCTAATATCAGAGAATGTGGGCTTGACCACTTGGGAGTAAAACGTCTATTCCTTGGCAGCATATCGGGAACAAGACCATAACGAATTTGATTGCATATTTCGGATGTTCCATTTTGTAGGAATAGAAAAGATCTTTGCGCGTCTGCTACTTTTCTGGCTAATATGAGCATCAATTGAAAAGTAACATATTTTGATTAACAATATTTCTTTAAGAAAAGCAAGAAGGCATCGAGAAATTAACAAAACCTTGTTCAAGCTAAATGACGAAACATATCCATGTAACTGTATATGATGCCACGATGTTTTGATGATTGTCATCTTCTTTAGTTGTTAATATACGTTGGAATCTAAGTTCGCTATATGTGTGGTCGTTTCAGAAAGCGCGGAAATGTTTAACAGTTAACCAAAATCTTTGAAAATGTTTTTTAAACACGAACATAATGATATACCTGTATACATGCACGCCTACATAAAGATAAATTGAGTAACATGCAATTTAATCCTCGTAACAACACCGAGACAAATATGAAACAGAAGATCCGACAAATTACAGTATTTGACTTGAAAAATATCTGTATCATCTATGTTTCCGCCGCCTCCAAGTATCCCCATACAACAATTTATCTACACCCCAACAAAACAAATTTCCATGTTTTCACTTTTCAATGAAATCAATATGAACATTACATGAAGTATTTATGTTAATGTCAATAAACTCCTACAATGATTCTTTATAATGTTTCACTTGTCTTAATTTAAATATAATTAAATACATCATGTTAGCATAATCCAAACTTGAATTTAGGCTATGGTAACATATGAAAAATCGCATGGAAATTCCTGAAAAAAGTAAAGGTGTTTAAAAAGAAAATTGAAGTAGTATGGATTCAATAATAGATTCAAGAAGTAAAATTGGGCAAAACTTGCACTCTTAAACCGAATATACGTTCAAAACATTTATGAAAGATGCCGTATGTTAATGAATGGTCTCCTAAACTCATTCTGTTCTAAGTTTCATAAGGGATTTATATATGCGTTGCATTGTGTTATAAAACTCGAAAGTCTATCCCACTTTCACTTAATCACATATACTGCGTGCAGGGTTCGACTGCGCTCCCTAATGTATGTGGAGGCCACGACATGTTAGTGTAACCATCTCTGTCATAATATACTGATAACAAGCAAACCAATAGTTACACTACCACAGCAGTGAACGTCAAGCAGAAGTAGTAACTACTATTTTATTAAAAACTCGTGGCTCAAACAAAGAAATATAAACCAAAGTCATCATCACAACGTTCAACTCAAGTCGAAAAATAAGGCAGTGTCAAACGGGATATTAGGAAGAACAAAGAGAGAAAATGTAAAGATTGCAAGTTTAGTCACCTCGTAGGGTTATACAGGTACATTTCTTTTACATAAAGGGCCTTCAGGACAGGTGTATAGCAATGTTTTAATATTCAAGGGCAGATGACTCTGGACAACGAAACAGATCCTTGTGACGACTTCTATGAAATTAAAAAATGTGTATTATCTATAACATTTAAAGCAGTTATAATCGAGGTATATGATAAGATTTAACACTAAATATTGTCCTTGATAATGCTGTAAATAAATGTGTTACTTTTTAAAAATTCAAAAAACTATAAAACATGATAAATGTTCTATTCGTTTTTAAGCCGTCACGTATTATGCATGAGTGATCGTTACAAGATTTATAATGAAACTTTTGGTACCATTAAGTGCCGTCGCTTAACAATTGTGATCACTTATTTATCATAATTGCATTTTCTGATCTAATAAGGATTGGAATTACAGTATAGAATATTCTTTCATAACATGATGTAGTACCCAGATGAGTATGATGTACGGTGATTTAATTCGTTCGAAAAATAACTCGATTCAGAATAAACATTTATCATAGAAGTTCATTTGTAATAATTCAATATTGCATGTTACGAAATTTATTGAATGTTCATTTTCACACATGGTTCTTGTCATTCATTTCGATCAATTTTCGTATTCCTCATTCGCCTCCTATGGTTTTAGCAATATTGACCATGGGCATCACTGATTACTCTTAGAAAGACAAAATAATTGCGTGATGTTAAATCTAGTAATTGGCTCAACAGTATATAATTCTAAATATGTACTGGAAGGTGTTATTCATTTGTATCTTATCATGCTGAAAAAGACTACACCAAGTGGCTCGGGAAGGATATACTTTTAAAGAAACCTAAGAGGAGACCGAGTAAAAGAGATCGAATATATGTTATATTCTAAACTATGCCACTATTCCAATGGTCTGGCCAATATTCTGCTGTTATGAGATAAAATGGCACTTTCAAAATAAAGCATTAAATTAGTGCATGTTGCACGATACCGCCCACTCTTTTTAACCTGATTCAAAGATTGAGGAGAGCTGCTTCAATGTGTTCTCTTTTATCTAGCAACGTTTCCAGTTTTTCCTTGAAAATTTAATCAAACCGGACAAAGTTTCATTTCACTACAGGGAAATTACCAGTTAAAACCCATCAAACTTGCGAAATGTAGACACAAATACCTCATTCTGATTCTAGAGTTTAGATGTCTTTATATCAAGATATGTCTGATATATTCATATCTTTTTTTTATCAGTATTGATAACAGTAATTGGCTAACTGAAATAGGTTTGCAGTAACTTCATCATCATTAGTAATGAAACAGCTATGGTTTTTGGAAATGAATTGATATAGCCTCAATGCCTATTTCCCACCCCATACGTAAAATATATGTGTGTAATATTGTTGAATGTTGATGAAAATATTAGTTAAACAAGCTATGGTTGTGCATGCCAAATTGCCTACCGATCATTCGTAGCTTCATATCTTTAAACCATTAAAAAGAACAGTCTATAACTTAATTTGCAAGTAAGAAAACAAGCTTTATGTACAAATTGGTTTATTGTGACAAATACTTCGTTTCCAAGTCAGGTACAAGCCTTGGTTTATTTCCGGGATAGTATGGTAGGTCTGTAAAATGTCCCAGTTCGTGTGAAAAACTTTTTTACCGATAACTGATAGTGGCACAACAGTAACTAACTAACTATTTGAGCAAATCATAAGGTGGCCTGTTGTTTCATATATATTTTCCACAAGAAACATTTTGTTGTCAAATGTTGGTATCAAATATTCTTTAAGCTCGAAAACACAGTTTATCGTACATTGTGTATTAATCGTGAAACTAAAATATTACACATTTCAATGTTATAACACGTCCCATGCAAAACTAAAAGATTAACTGAAAATAACTAAATATCAAGGACACGTTACAACTCTCAAACAATCAACTATTACTGAAGTTAAGAAAATGTTAAGTTACTTTTCCAAATTCTCTAAGAATACTAAAAGTGTTGTCAAAAACTATTTAACTACACAAAAACACAAAATATGTACCAACTTGAAAAATATGATATTATGAAAAATTACAGAAGACAACACTGTAGTTTCGATAATGAAAAATATTTCAGTATTAGTTTTTAATACATAAACAGAAAACCATCGTATATTAACCTTTTTGGGGGTGGGAGGGTAGGGGGGGAGGGGGGATGAACGTTAACTGATCCTGAAAAAATATATTTATCGAATGCAATCGAATCAAAATGTAACAGAAATAGAAACATTTACTTACCGTCATTTGGGGGTGATTTGTTCAAAACATTTTCTTCGCACTGTTCCTTCCTCACACGAATAATACGATAGAAAGTAGCAGGTAGATGAACGTACTTGTCCGACATTGTAAACTTGCTCCCTAAGATCTTGATCAAAGAATCCAAATAGGAAGTAAACCCTTTCACAACAGCGGGAGTTTTTCACAATGTCAACTGATCGAGAGACGTCCAGTCTTATCGAGACTGTATTCATTAAGATGTCAGATACGCTCGTCAATTCTTTTTATGTTTTCTGTCAGAGCGTGTGCTTCCCAGTGCATCAGCTACCGTCTGTGAGCGCAGTGTTAGTCCACAGACAAGAGAAGTGTCCCTGAAACCAATGTCTTTATAGAGGTAAATACTGTTCTCGGGAGTTCTTGCTGAATATGAAATTATGTTGATCTCCTTCATTTGAAAATCATCATGTGTCCTAATAAAGTCCTTGTGATCGATAACAACGTATATTTTGCTTAAACCATTGTAGCTTTCTCTCCACTGAAAATAAGCAGTTTCGCAACAAAATAGACCTGTGCTAGTAATATTGACCGTCTTAAATGAGCAAAGTAGATAAATGCATAGTTATACAAATAATCAAGTTTAATGGGTAAGAACATAAATAATACAATGGTGAATCACAGTCGGGGAAAAGAGCAGGATAACTTTACCGCAGGGAGTTTTATTTCAAAGTATGTAAGTTCATCTTGACCTTATAAAGGACGTTAAGATTAGAATGAACTGTTATATAACGCTGATCTGTATCATTGATCTAATCTGAGATTATCATTAATATATCTGTTTACCTGCCAGGTGAAATCCGTTTTCATTTTGTTACAAGTCTTGGCAAAGTCTGTTATTGATTTTTGTGTAAGCACGCGTTCTCTTCTCTTTAATGATATTGTACAAGAGAGTTATATGTCATGTCAACCACGGCGGTGCCCATTAAATACATTAATGATTAAAGTATACATGAAATTACATCACGTTGTTTACGAGTGCAAAGAGTAGTGGTAATATGCATTGGGTAACATTTTGCTTGTATTTTATTTTAATCTAAAAAAGTTTTCATTACGATTTTTCACAGTATTTGACTATAGATAAGCATAGTCATTCAATATCAAACTGTTGTCACTGCATTAACTCTTGAAAGAGACAGGGATGTGATAAAACATTCCTGAAAAACCATAATTATAATCCAAACTCAGATGCAATCACACAAAGAAATAGAATATTTCTCAAAGACGTCACTATAACGACCATTCAACTTCCCCATTAATTTCATCAACCTGCATGGTTTGCAACACTGTTTTATGAGTTTGTCCGTCAGTTATACTGTAAAAGGGTCTACGGATATTGAATCAACTGCGAGTTGTATACACACTAACATTTGGATGCGATATGTTACTATCCAGAAATGAAAAACTAACAAAGAGAAAATGAAAATCGTCATGCTTATCATAACCTTGGTGGTAAGCTGTCCATTGTGGTTTAGTGGTAGGAAAAGATTGAAATAAGCGGCTGATGTGTCCTTAATTTCCAATTCTTTTTCATATATGCAATAGACGTGGTCGATAAATCAATATATCTGAAAGTGAAATTGAAGGGATTTGTGACCTATTTTGAAACGCCCTTTGATATATTCAGCCTCGTATGAAAACAAAAACAAATCAGTCAATATAAGTGTATATTTTCCCCTATATGTATGCCAATAGTTTGTTGAAAGAAGTTACCGGTGAGCCTGACAAAGAGTTAGTTAACTGTGAGCATTAAAAAGCATGATGCTCAGTTACTTTTATGTGTAGAACATTATTGAAATAAGAAAACTGTCATGTTTTCTAGACATTGTAAAAATAAATTCTTCATTATTGAAACATGACATTTTTAAACATTTAGAATGTGCTACATCAGGTGCATACTTCGTCATTACTGATGGCTTCTCTTAATTAAAAAAAATACAAATAAAAAAAAAATATTTTTTTTATGAATTATATGATATATATATATATATATATCAATAATCGCTTATTAACTCAGTCATCATGCTAATCCGGCAAAAACTGAAAATGCGATCAAATTTGATTGCACTTAATTTAGCACGTTAATAGCAATTGAATTTCAGTTGTGTAATGTTCTCCATATATATAAATATATATATATATATATATATATACTTCGTCAAAACCATAAATAGACCTTTCAGTGTGGATCTTATCCTTTAAAGTCAAGAGGATATTTCCTATCCAATACCAATTTAGGAAAGATATCTTTCATTATTAGATCTGAAATTATTTTGCTAAGGCTGTAATAAATAGTAAACTTTGAGCTGACACATTCACTACAGTGTTAAAAAACCATTCTAACCAATTCGCTACTTGTCTGTAAAATAATATATAACTTTTATTATTTACGTTTTACGTTTAACAACATCTGTAAATAAACGTAGCAAAACATTGAATTTCAGTTGTGTAATGTTTTACAAGAAAATCCCTTAACAAATACAATGAGAATATTTCATGAGGGGTGAAATATATCAAGAATCTGAAGAAGATTTAAACATGATATAACTTGGTCTTAATCTTATGTTGTTTGCTGGATTAATTTTCCAGTGAACAGCCAATGTCATCTTGAGGCGCTGTCTCCTTGTATCAGCCAGTGTTTATCCCACTAAATAACACGGGACGTCCATTGCATTCCATCCAGAGCAATTACGGTAAGGTGTAAGGCCACCACAGCCGGTCCGTGTCTTTGTCTTTGATAAATATAAACCATTAGGGAGATTTGAACCATACTTCTCGGATCTTCTCCTGATTCATATATGTAGGTATACACTCTAACCGACTCTATTCACGCCCTTTTCAAAATCTTTCAAAACATCATTCTAGAACAGAAATATTGATATGATTTTAAAAAAGAATAGTTCTCTACTGTCTGTGATTCAATGAGAAAGACAAAAACAAGAAAGAAAACTTTGACCTAGGACTGATGATCGTACTTGTATACAGCTAGTAATTAAGAAAAGAATAAATCAATCGGGTGGTACGATCCGTTGTTTAGCTGATCCTTTTTGAACATTAAACCCTGCAGTAATGACGCAAAACTCCGGAAGGTTTGGTTTGGTTTAGTTTGATGACGACTTCCTTATGTATGTGAGGGTTGCGCACCGTGATAAGTTGTGTGCACTAGTTTACAGGTTGCTGCGTATCATGTAAGCTTCTTTGTGGTAGTGTTATCACACTGAATTATACTGCCGAGGTTGATTGAAAATAAGAGAAAAGATTACTTTCATGTCGCTTCTTGTGATCATGAAATTGTTAGGGGGGGGGCTCAATTCTTACACCCTTAGTGCAAAGAGGAACAGAAGAAAAGAATGAAAAGCGAAGAAATGAGAGTTGTTTGTTTAATTTCATAAATTTGTTAAACTGGAATGTTTGATGATAGTAGACATTGAGTCTATCAGCAGTATTTTTTATGATCGTGTTTGCACTGTGGTTTTCTGTTCATTTTAATAAATGTCATTTAAGGTATTAAAGAAAATTAGTTTTCCTTGTCATTACGATTACCATCTGGCTAGAAAAATGAAGGTAGTAAACATAATAATAATTCAAAAGCAAACAAGATATGTTTATCTCGTTCTGATATGGATAATAACATTATAGAAGCCTTATTTATACAGAACACATATATACACTAGCCAAATCCCAAAACCTAGGCAGACATCTCGCATTTCTGCTTTAACGATTATTGTGTTGAAAGGAACAAATTTAATAACCAATGATTACAGTAATTGGCTTTTCGTTTGATTATCGGAGAAGGCAAAGTCACGTTAGCTAAAATATCAAATTCAGAAAGGTCACCATATTTCTTTTTATATTTCACCGAATTCCATTTTAAAACGAGTTCGTTAGTAAATGAGCATTTCTCAGTTCAATTTTTTAAAATTCAATTTCAACAATACAAAGTAATATTAAATATACGTTATACAAAAAACAAAAAAACAAAAAAAAAAAAACAACAACAATAGAAAAGCAAAAAAGGAAAAAAAAAAAAACATGACACGCACGTAAAATTGTTACCTGATGCATTTCCAACAGTTACAATTTTAGCTACAGCATGGAGTGATTTAAACAACAGAGCAAAAAGAAAAAAACAAAACAAAAAACAAAAACAAGAAAATAGCAAACAAACAAATAAAAAAAAAACAAAACAGAAGATGGCGAAGGACTGGTATGCAGACCATGGTTAACATGACAATATATCATAGTCCAATGAGTAGGTGGAACACGATTAGGTGTAATATATTGCAAGCATACTTATTTTGGCGCACTCTAGTTTATGGGATAAGTTAAACAAATAAACGCAATGATGGATTAGCCCATTCACAATACTTGCTACAGAAATCAATATACAGTAATTGTAATTATTGCAATCATAATTTAGCGGAAAGTTTTCAGCACAAAAATCACTGAAATAATATTACCGCCACAATATCAACGTTTACAGTAACTATGATTGTCAATAAAATAATCAACAAAACTCTAATTAAATACATGAAGAGTAATTAAAATTGCGTATTATACATAACCAATGAACAAATATTGACCAATTAAGTATGTAACCTTGTATCATGATGATTATTAAACAGAAAAGTTGTGCCTATCATGCTATTCATCACACTTCAAAATTAAAGTTCATAAAAAACGTTCTCGCCTTGTCCATGTCACCGTCTTGCATGTCTTTTGTTCAGGAATGACTTACCATAGAAACACGATCTGGCAGAGTGTTTGTATGGTAGCATATTGGTGAAAGATCGAAGAAGTGATGTCGAAAATTCGTGTTACCTGAACGAAAAGACGATAAAGCCTGATGGATTGCCTTTTTTCTGTTGGTTGGACAGCAATCTCACGACAAATAATACTTTGATACTTGAACTTTTCCCGTGCTAAACCGCAAGAGTGCTTAAAAGGGGAAAATAACGGAAATCTATTTGACCGGTTTGGGAACTATATCTGAAGACGCCTAGTTTGAAAGAATATCTATGAAATTATATTCAACACTTTGAATTGCTTAGAAAGTGTAATCAACAATCACATTGATCTGTTAATCTCGTTAAAAATGATGTTCCTCAGATAAGTTATTCTAAAAATGACCATTTCCTATTCAAGTTTGGCTTGGATCTTGGATAGTGCAGGTATGGAAGTACAAATCCATTTGCAATCTCGTAAAAAAATATTCAATTTACACCCATCTATTGGAAAATCGTTAAGCGAAGCAGACGACATGTTTTAATGGATTGCAAAAGCTAAAAGTCGTAAATAGCATTATTTGTCAACCCTTTAATGGAAATCCACTCAAAATCATTTTATAATGATGTGGTAGGCTTCTTTACTAAAGCATTTTTATGGTGTATATTTTTGCCAACGGCATTCGGTACATTTTTGCTGTTTGCTATTATCACTGTTATAACCCTATGATCATGCACTCAAAACCAGGTACCGCTTTTCCAAGATTTGAATTATTTTGACATCCATACTTTTAGACGAACTTCTACAACCTCAATTTTCATCAATAATAGACACGTATTGAGGTTAGCATGAAGGTACATGAGCTTAAGAAATGTTTATATTTCAGAGATGAAGCAGAGATTCTTTTCAATTTCAAGCTGGAATTATCGTATATATTTCATATTCTACATATAGTACTACGTATATCCCAGTCAGTACAAGAATTAGCATTTATCAAAGAAGGTTGTATAGTAACATCGTGACTCAAATATTTACAAATTACAAATGTCCATGTACCAGATAGGGTTGTGTAGTAACATCGTGACTAAAATATTGACTTATTATATATGACATAAATGAATGGAAAAAGGCATAGCAAAGTCTTTGACCAGTGAGGTTCAGAAAAAATAGATAAATGACTATATTATTGGCCGAGAGTTTTCACGTGACTGTTCTGCCAGGTCTCTGCATAAATATCAGACAAATTCATTGACGAAATATCAAACATATGCAAAATATATCAATTACTTTAATGAATTATTCATAGATAGAATGTATGCGTAACAATAGATACAATTGAATGACGGCTGAACAAATATTCAACCGAAAGCACTACTAGATGAAAACAACGAAAGGCGATGAACACAACCTCGATTGTTTATTAGCGAAAGTTTTACAATGTCAAACTTTGCCACCTTTACAAATATTGTGATATCATATTGCAAGCAGGCAAGTTTCAGGTATTCTAAAGCTCATCTGAAATCAACTAACGGAATCTAAACATTTAACCCCTTTAAACACTAGTTTTGATACAAATGTACAACTTTGAAACTACACCATACAACTGCTCATACCTACTCTAAAATTGTACAAATGACATACAAGTAAATAGCACTCTTCAATACAATTTTAGCGTTAGATACAAGAGACTCGAGCAATGAATAAAACTGCATCATACAAAAGATTCGCCATTCTAGCCATTCATTTGAAACCATGGAGGCGAAAGAAAAGTCAAATCTAGCCCCATGATGCAACAAATTTCATATTTTCATATAATGATATTTAAGAATAAAAAATGAATACGGATATTAATGTTGGGAATCACGAACTGTTAAACGCTTTAAGATCCGAAAGGAAAAGAACTTTTTTTTTTCTAATTTGTAAAAATAACCTTTCTGAGAAGTTTTCCTGAAGTGTAAATCACTACTTACTTTGTAAGAATTTTTGGAGGTAGAATCTTTGAAAATGATAGTTGTAAAAAACATCCTTATTCAACAAGATAAGTAGGTAAAAAAACAAACTCAGAATGACCAGTCGAAGTCGTTAACAAAGCAATGTTTTATCCATGGGAAAGAATGATTAACGATCGATGCATTTCCTATAATTAGTTTCAGTACATTTGGGTATTCAGATAAAGAGTTATTTGTTAAGCAGAGGAAGTAGGCGTATTACAATATTCTTAAAATATCATCAAAGAACAACGTATTTATTTACACTTGAAGTACAAATTTGAAAGGATTTAGATTAAGGCTGGAATGTAATTAAGTATATATAAAGATTTGGTGATTCATCAGATTTGCTCATCAAACTATGAACCCATTCATCTACCCACACTACATTTCTACTTTTTTTATGACAAGAGCATCTTTAAAAAAATGGAAAGAAAAATAAATAATAGCTTACAGTGATCATTAAAATTTGGATTTTCTTTATTTAATACCTAATTTGATCCTAAAATTTTAAAGGAGACTGAGAGATAATTCCAACACACAATTTCCGGAATTTTGATGCATTCAAATAAGAAAAACCTCACATCATTTTATAAAGTTCCAAATACATCTTTATTAAAAAATGGATTGGGGGGATTTGTTCTATTCCTTTTAGGTTACAATGTATAATTCCTGGAAAATTTGGTTGTGTAAATTATTTGTCATAAATTCTAAATTGTTGCGAAAGGACAGTATAAGACTTAAGCACTGCCCGGTCTCTCCTGGAAGGCAAGCTACATGCCACACTGTCTACATCGATATAGTAATTGCCACACAAGACTAGGATACCTTTTTTTCTACCATAACAATAATTGTAACAATTCGCCGATCGACCAAACCACTTTCGAACAATTTAAATATTCTGGTTTATAAGGTTTTTGTTGCACTTACTCTACAGTTTTGATTGCTTCCAGACACTTTAGAACAATTTCCTTGCTGCTGGATGAGGTACTACTACCGTCGGTTGACATGTGACCTGCGACGAGATGAAATGTACGGCCGATATAGACATTATTCTGTGGTTTGGGGAATCGTAATTCTTCGTTTGTAATTCCTGAAGAGTTTCGTGTTTCCTAGTCGCTTTTATTAACATCACCCGCTTCGGAATCAATGCTTGTCCAGCATATTGATCTCATTATACATGCAGTTACAGAAAGCGTCATGTCAGTCTTGATTGATTATTGAGCTCTCCTGTTGATGGAGGTGGAATATTTCCCCAGTGTTGGTACCCTTGAAGCGTCTAATGTGTATCAGAAATTTGCCAATAGAATTTGTCAGTAAGGGATAGGAGAGTAAAATGGATGACGATTAACCGCCATCAGAGAAGACATATACAGTAGAAGAAAAACACTATCAGATGTCAGTATCATTGAATTTAAAGACACATTGGAATGATTGGTCCTAACTACAAAGAGAATTATTACATAATCAATACCAGCTTATTCATTAGCAATTCATCACGACTAAGGAGCCAGACAGAAAGGCGAGTAGGCAGAAATGAGTGCGTAGCGAACAACAAAAAAAATTCAAAATAATTTCATGTACAGATAAGTCCCGCTTCTCATGAGATGTAAGGAAAGTTTGCTAGATGTATAATTTTTTCATTAAATGTTAAGTGACCCGAATATACTAAGGGTACAACCGCAACAAGTATGGTTAACTCAGGACCACTAGTGGATACGTCTGTGGTTGAAATTGGTTGGGAATTTACTCAGTTGATTTGTTGTGGGTGGGTTATGATAATGAGTTTAATGAGTAGGTACAATTCTAAAAGCTACCTGCAGGAACTAATTTTGGATAAACAATACCGTAAGTGACGAGGGTTTTACGGCTGTTAAAATTCGAGTTTATTTATAATTATTGCAACATTCAGAACTGACGCATAGTTACATAATACGTTAAACGTAATTATTCCCGACGGTTCAAATGTCTGCGTTTTACCAAAAGATTATAGCACAATTATTAAAATTTGCCTTTTTCAAAGACTACAAAAAAAAAAAAAAAAAAAAGAAAAAAGAAATTACCAACATTTCAACATAATCTTAATCCTAATTCAAATTCAATAAAACTAGGACAAAATATGATCAGGAGTGAGATTTACACAGAGATTCCTGCAAAAGTACGAGGGGAATAAGTCCAGGTGTTCCAGAAGAGTTAGGGTCTTCTGCTTCATCGATGGCACACGCCATGTGGAATTTGATTAATCCAAGTAAATAATATCGGGTTATCAAATAAAGTATACAACAACGGAACAAACATGCAAACTAACGAGCATCAAACATGTCCAGCTTTTCATCGCAAAAAGAAAAAGAATATTTCTCAATGAGATCACCATGACCACCGTAAGAGGCACACACATAAAATGCACCTTTTAATACAACGTTTGAGTGAGATACAGTAGTACAGAAATAAAATAAAGAATTAAACTGCATCGTATTGTTTTTCGGCCTTCTAGGACTCGTCATTGATGCTAAATGCTAAACTTTGAAGCTTCAGAGGCGAATGAGGATACTGCTAAGTGATAGAAAGTCAGTATCTAGACTGAGATGTCACTACCCCCATGATTCAATAAATTTCGTGATTTTCGTATATGTAATATTTTTAGAATAGAAGTTCAAATAACATAACCAGTAAGTGTGAAGTTTCGATGACTAAAATGTCTCCTTCAACACTTCAACACAACATGTAGAAGATTAGAGAGTGACATTTCGATGACTACACGGTGGAACGTACTAACATTGACGTACGTAATGTAATGTATCATATATGAACTAAAACTGAACTTTTAAGATAACAAACAATTGCCCATCAGACAATGTAGTGTCATTGTAACAGATATTCATCAAGACAAACCCGAGCATCATACAGAAAGAGGACACATGTGTATGTTATACTATTGCTTCATACAGAGTGAGGTAACATGTGTGTAAGTTACACTCCTGCTTCATACAGATGGAGGAAACATGTGTGTAAGTCACTCTCCTGCTTCATACAGAAAGAGGAAACGTGTGTGTAAGTTACACTCCTGCTTCATACAGATGGAGGTAACATGTGTGTAAGTCACACTCCTGCTTCATACAGATGGAGGAAACATGTGTGTAAGTCACTCTCCTGCTTCATACAGAAAGAGGAAACGTGTGTGTAAGTTACACTCCTGCTTCATACAGATGGAGGTAACTCCTGCTTCATACAGAAAGAGGAAACGTGTGTGTAAGTTACACTCCTGCTTCATACAGATGGAGGAAACATGTGTGTAAGTCACACTCCTGCTTCATACAGATGGAGGAAACATGTGTGTAAGTTACACTCCTGTTTCATACAGATGGAGGTAACATGTGTGTAAGTTAATTTCCTGCTTCATACAGATGGAGGAAACATGTGTGTAAGTTACACTCCTGCTTCATACAGATGGAGGTAACATGTGTGTAAGTTACACTCCTGCTTCATACAGATGGAGAAAACATGTGTGTAAACATGTGTGTAAGTTACACTCCTGCTTCATACAGATGGAGGTAACATGTGTGTAAGTTACACTCCTGCTTCATACCGAGTGAGGAAACATGTGTGTAAGTTACACTCCTGCTTCTTACAGATGGAGGAAACATGTGTGTAAGTTACATTCCTGCTTCATACAGAAAGAGGTAACATGTGTGTAAGTTACACTCCTGCTTCTTACAGATGGAGGAAACATGTGTGTAAGTTACATTCCTGCTTCATACAGATGGGAGTGTGTAACATGTGATGTGAGGAAAGTTACACTCCTGCTTCATACAGATGGAGGTAACATGTGTGTAAGTTAATTTCCTGCTTCATACAGAGTGAGGAAACATGTGTGTAAGTTACTCCTGCTTCATACAGAATTTCCTGCTTCATACAGAGTGAGAGGAAACATGTGTGTAAGTTACACTCCTGCTTCATACAGATGGAGGAAACATGTGTGTAAGTTACACTCCTGCTTCATACAGATGGAGGTGTGTGTAAGTTAAGGTGTGTGTAAGTTACATAAGAGTGAGGTAACATGTGTGTAAGTTAATTTCCTGCTTCATACAGAGTGAGGAAACATGTGTGTAAGTTACACTCCTGCTTCATACAGATGGAGGTAACATGTGTGTAAGTTACACTCCTGCTTCATACAGATGGAGGAAACATGCTTCATACAGAGTGAGGAAACATGTGTGTAAGTTACACTCCTGCTTCATACAGATGGAGTGTGTAACATGTGTGTGTGTGTAAGTCACACTCCTGTAAGTGTGTGTACACTCCTGCTTCATACAGATGGAGGAAACATGTGTGTAAGTTAAATTCCTGCTTCATACAGATGGAGGAAACATGTGTGTAAGTTACACTCCTGCTTCATACAGATACAGAGGAGGTAACATGTGTGTAAGTTAATCCTGCTTCATACAGAGTGAGGTAACATGTGTGTAAGTCACACTCCTGCTTCATACAGAAAGAGGAAACATGTGTGTAAGTTACACTCCTGCTTCATACAGATGGAGGTAACATGTGTGTAAGTCACACTCCTGCTTCATACAGAAAGAGGAAACGTGTGTGTAAGTTACACTCCTGCTTCATACAGATGGAGGAAACATGTGTGTAAGTCACACTCCTGCTTCATACAGATGGAGGTAACATGTGTGTAAGTTACACTCCTGCTTCATACAGATGGAGGTAACATGTGTGTAAGTCACACTCCTGCTTCATACAGATGGAGGAAACATGTGTGTAAGTTACACTCCTGCTTCATACAGATGGAGGAAACATGTGTGTAAGTTACACTCCTGCTTCATACAGATGGAGGAAACATGTGTGTAAGTTAATTTCCTGCTTCATACAGAGTGAGGAGTGTGTAAGTTACACTCCTGCTTCATACAGATGGAGGTAACATGTGTGTAAGTTACACTCCTGCTTCATACAGATGGAGGAAACATGTGTGTAAGTTACACTCCTGCTTCATACAGATATAGGAAACATGTGTGTAAGTTACACTCCTGTTTCATACAGATGGAGGTAACATGTGTGTAAGTTAATTTCCTGCTTCATACAGAGTGAGGAAACATGTGTGTAAGTTACACTCCTGCTTCATACAGATGGAGGTAACATGTGTGTAAGTTAATTTCCTGCTTCATACAGATGGAGGTAACATATGTGTAAGTTACACTCCTGCTTCATACAGATGGAGGAAACATATGTGTAAGTTACACTCCTGCTTCATACAGAGTGAGGAAACATGTGTGTAAGTTACACTCCTGCTTCATACAGAGTGAGGTAACATGTGTGTAAGTCACACTCCTGCTTCATACAGAAAGAGGAAACGTGTGTGTAAGTCACACTCCTGCTTCATACAGAGTGAGGAAACATGTGTGTAAGTTACACTCCTGCTTCATACAGATGGAGGTAACATGTGTGTAAGTTAATTTCCTGCTTCATACAGATGGAGGAAACATGTGTGTAAGTTACACTCCTGTTTCATACAGATGGAGGTAACATATGTGTAAGTTACACTCCTGCTTCATACAGATGGAGGAAACATATGTGTAAGTTACGCTCCTGTTTCATACAGATGGAGGAAACATGTGTGTAAGTTACACTCCTGCTTCATACGATATCATCGACTACAAGAACTTGACTTCTGACTCAAAGTTGCTGTAATACAGTACCGTACGGTATTTTAGCCAACGGATCACTGAAGGAACCTTTAATATGTAAATGTAAGTTATTATGGCAATTGGAACTGATGTGGCTATAAAGACACATATATGTACATAATGTAAGTATTTGTGAAACTCACAAGCATGTGAGACGAAATCTTTAAAACTGGAGATAAAATGGGTTTCAACATATTCCTTTCTTCATCAATGCAATACATACAGTTGTATTATAAATTCAAAATATACAGTTGTACATAGTTACAGGTAATTATATTTACAGTAATTGGGCATGCCTACCAGGTATAGAAGTCTTTTCCATGTTTTGGATAAAGGGCATTAGTAACGTTCAGGGAAACGAAAATTTCCAAAGGACTTTAAAAGTAACAGACTTTATTTTTTCTCTCTCGTTACAGTTGATACTGCTAACGGTGGTATCAAAAGGCACACCTTTAAGAATAGACCAGCCGGTTTTCTTCTTCAGAAATCGAAATAAGGCAGATTTGATATGTGTGCAACATCTTCCGTTGCGTATGCAAATTATTAGCAATAAATAATTGTTTATTTCATTTTTGAACGGAATTGACATTGCTGATTTTCGTCAGGTCATAAATACGTCTCAAAACATTTTTTTTAATTTGTAGGAATACCACGTGTTTCATCATGTTTTGCCATATAGCATGACTTTGTCTTTTGTAGATCTGATTTTTGGTGTCTTTGGGGATGGAATGAAAGAAATAGCCCTACGAAACGACACACAACAATTATCCTTCATTCTGTGAGTTGCGATGTGCTGTTTTTATACAGTCAGTTTGATGTATGTTTTTTTTTTAAAATATATTTTCTCTTTTAAGATGTCAGAATTAAATTAGCAAGTTACTGGTTTCTAATTGCGTCACAAATGTCATCCGCTAATTAACAAAATATATCGTTTTTATAATATGAGGTACATTTTCCTAGTACACTGAATCAGATTCCTCCGAGCATGTGCTTTTTTTTATATAATCTCATTATATAGTGCTGTATAAACAACGCTTTGTCTGGACATAGTCTACTGCTGTGTTTGGTTTTGATGTAAATGTACTTGCTGTGAGATGCTGTCAGACATTACTTTAACAAAAACATTTTTTATATATATCAACCAGACATGATGCTAAAATACTAACGGATTTACTCATCACAAATCACTACAGACGAGATCAGTTTGCAAAATATATCAGGAAGAGATAGTTCACACCTCCTAATAAGGCGATGCTCGTGATGGAGTCTTAATCCTAACACAAATCTTAAATTTTAGAAATCTCAACAGTTTCATAAAGCGTCTTTACACTTGTACTGTTACGATAAAAAAAATTCTCGAGTAGACAGAAGGTCAATGCAGTCCAATTAAAAAATGATTAACGTTGAATGGCTCATCACATCCTGTGCACCGAGGATTATCTTCGCCTTTCAACATGTATGAATGCGTAAGGTATGTATGGCCAAAACGAAGACGGGCAAGGAAAATTTCATATCGGTGGTTGTCTAAAAAGCATGGAGAGCATTCACCAAAAGTTTTACGGAACGCAATTTATTATCGGTATATTGATTCCATTCTCCTGCTACTGAGCTGTTAAAATTGTTTGATAAATGGTTTAAAATCAGTAAAATGAAGTTTTAAAACAACAGTCGGTAGCACTAAAGCTGCCTTTGCGACACGATCTGCCTTTTCATTGCCTGGTACTCACATGTGCTCAGGAACCAAGCTAAAAACAAGTCTAAGGCAAGTTCATGATATAGTATTAATGTATTACGAATGAAAACAATTTCGGTATTTCTATTACTAAGACTTTGTAGAACAGAAAGAGAGTCTGAATAGATAGCAACTCTCATTACTTTGTTTGAATATGTTCAAGGGTGAGGTAGATAGCTCGCGCTTCCTCCGAGAATATTGAGTCGTTGTTCGGTAGCCGCCATCCATAGGCTTCATCCTGTGTAACCATAACCATAAGTGGACATGTGAAAGGTTTTACACAGAACTATGTACAACGAACATGTACATTTGTTCACAATTTAGAAATAACTCTTTCAATTAAGACTTTTGTAAAGTAGCAGAATACAGTTTCTAAATTCAATAATGAAGCGAAAATATAAGATAATATCAATTGAAGTGAACTGAACTTATCAAACAAACAGGAGACTATGATACCTGTTCAAAGACTGGATGTAAATCAGTTCAGCACGAGGGATAACGTTAGCTATCGATTTGGGAGACAAAAGATTGTCCAATGAACTCACGTTTGGCTTACGCACGGGAGCGAATTGGTCAATATGTGGTAATTTAACAGAATGATATTTACCTACAAGTAAGTTGTTTGATATGACGTTTGTCAAATTAATTATTTCTGTTTTCATTTTTATTAAGATCTTACTGTATCATACGCTAGATTACATGTATATACTCAACAGCGACAGCGGTTTGGTTATAGCCATCCATCAACAGCACAATTGTGAGTTCTTGTGAGTAGTAATCCCAACATCAGTGCCCCAATCCTTATAATCCCTGTGGATTAATGTGCCATTTTCTGTAGTGGTAGTTCCGTGTCGGGATGTTGAACACCATTATCAATAAGAAAGACACAAACGAGTTCCGAATGGGTGAGTGGGAAGGCTGTAAGAGGTTTATTTCTATGCATTTTCATTCGGAAATCTGGTAAATATAATATTTTCTGATAAAACTTAACAATGTCAATGATCTAATTGTATCTACCATCTTATCTACACAATGAATATTGAAATATTCGTATAAACCTGAATTTTTTTCCCCAGCGGACAGGACAGATGGTCATTTCGACTTAATACCAATACTTTTATTTGGACAAAACATTTTATATGGAGAGACAAAATTATCAGAGAAAATAACTGTACGGATTTAATGTAAGTGTACACTCCTTCCTTATCGTAACCTACTCGGCCAGGGAGATTTTTCTTTAGCGTTTTTCTGTAATGTTTTACTCGAGTGCAGTGGATACTGAAATTTATGATATAAAGTCCGGTTCATCCTTCTATCCGCCCCCATTCAAAAGAGATTGTCCGCTCGAAGCCGATGTTCAGGCAACGCTCAAAAATTGAACAAGATAGTGTTCGATGATTTAACAACAAAATATCTTGAACCTGTTGAGATTTATAAAATTCTAGGTTATCTGAACGATGTTGGTCTGCACTATAGACTACGACTTACAATTTTATTATTTTTTGTGATAATATAAGCATTTAAGATTTTTAGCATTTGTCTTTTACCTTTTTGATTGTTTGATGTTATTTCCTTTTTGGATCGTCGTGTCTTTCACTGGTTGATGACCCTAATGACCTGTTAGGTGTTGACAGGTCGTTGTGAATGGAATAATAATAATATGATAATAATAAAAATGATAAAACCAATGACTTTAGGAACACTATGATTGGTTGTAAATGAACATTGGTCATATGCTCTTAGATCGCCTCCAATTAGAAAACTAAGATTGACCGCACTGTCACCTTCATCAAAACTTTTAAAGCGACATACATGATAAACACAAATTGCTTACCGCCTGATTCGGTTGGGGATTATGTTATCAATTTTGTAATTCTGAATTGTTTTAGAGTTTTCAGATAGCATGTGCCACATCCATATCTAGAGCTGACTGTGGCAATACTGTTGCTGTCATTTCTGCCCGCCATCATGCGTCCATGTTTACAAAATGAACAGCCTTGTTTTCAAACCTATAGAGTGATGTTATCACCGCTGAATTTTAGAGGGGTTTCCCGAACCAAAATAAAGTGGTCAAGCTGGACGTTTGAAATCGACTGTAAATATCGGGATAACATAGCAACATTACGTAAAGTGTATCAAACACGTAAATTCAATAACAAAATTAAAAGTCTTTTGGTTGTTTTCACAGGCATTTCTGCAAATATCCCTCCCTGAGATTGTTCATTTGTTTACAAACAATAAATTCCATTCATTATTCTAATGGTGATTATATTCTCACAAACTAAGATAAAACAAATGCTGTTCGGTTGTTTAAACGACGCCATTCGATATGTCCCCTTCGGGCCATTTACACAACATTTTATCTCAACATTGCAAGGAAATTCCCTGTAATTTCTTCTACAACATTTCAATGGGAATTATTTCGTTTGTAGCAGTACACAGGTCGGGTTTGAAGAGATAAATGTTTCCTTTGCACTATTAATTATTATCAAGGTAGAGAAGAGGAGTTCCGAATGTGTATTCAATTAGATGACCGAGAATCTACAGCCATTTTCTCCAGGCAGTAACAGTTAGGTTAGCGTCAGCAATGGGTCTTTTCGTGACGTATCATTATCATTAGACAGAATATCATGTTTGTAGTCAGATTAAAAAAAAAACAGCCACTGCGTTACATCCGAAAATGTTTGTTTCATTGGCAAAAACAACATCACGTTCATAACAGCATTAATTATCCAAATCTCGACTTTCCGAAACAATCGCTTACAACATCGATGAGCTGACTTATCAGTCCAATATTTTCTCATTAACTATCAAACGACCAAATGCAATTTCTGTTTCGTTATAACATTAGAACAGATATTTCGATGAAATCTCGAGAAACTCAATTTAAAAAAAACGAGTATGAAAGTGACTGATACCTCTAGCGTTTCATTATGGTAATTGAAATATGTCGTTTTGGCTATTTTGTGAGGAAAAAGCGGTCTAGAAAAAACACAAAAATCGTCAAAGTGAAAAGACGAAGATGACACGGTCGCCAAATCGAAGTGGGAAAAAAATGTCAAAGTGTATTCCTGTTTTGGCGTTCCGCGTCTTTCCGATTTAGTAGGTTTTCGTCCTTTTACCAGGTATATCGCGTTAAAGGCATATAAACCAAAGCCCTTTCTCACAGTGGCAAACGCTCAACCAAAGTCCAAAGTGAGGCAGCATAAAAGGAGGTACAAAGAAGAGAAAAAAGAATCAGATCCTAAACTCTGTACCGAATGGAGCAATAATGACTCTACTCATTCTCTGTCTGCGGGATAATGTACATGCAATGCAATAATCATATTGAGACTGAAAAACATATTCTAACCTTCATACATGTACAGATATGAAGGTTCTTTTTTTTTTACTTTCAGTTTCGATATATTTACATTGTTACATTGTGTATGTTAATCTGGATTTTAATCACAGGTGTGTTAAAATGGAGTCATTTTGCCGTCATGTTGACCTATGTTACGTCAGCACTTTGGACGTCACCTAAGGTAACACACATTACAGCTTTACATAAATAGCTTAGATTTTCACAAAGCTCTTCCAGTAAATAGACATACTGTAAATTACCTTTATAAAATAGAACATTTCCAAAAATATCTTAATCGAAAATACTAACTAATGAATGGTTGTTTGATTGCATTTATTGTCGATATGAATGCATTCAGGATGATCATTAAACTATAACAAATACTAACTCATCACTATATTTATGCCATCCTGCTGGCATTCATATTTGCATGAATACAAAATGATGACTGTTCAATGATTGAGCAAATAACGAAATCTCTTAGTGTTTATAATCAGCTTCTACCACGTAATGAGTTTTGACGGCACCGAGTGCCTACATTTGCGTGACCCTGCCGAACGTACGACCAGCCATAGTTTTATGGTCGCTAACTTTTCTTTCAATCAGGGAGTTAAGAGTAGGAAAAAAAATCTTGAATAGCATGTTGGTTGTCATTGAAAGATACCGTGTAGCACGTGGGGAATGAATGGACGTGAATCACAGTGAAAGACTGGTCCAATGGTCGTACCGGATATTAGTATACTATATCTGTTCAGACTCATGTTCCAGACAGTGCTTCCGGCTTGGATCATGTTAGGGAAAAAACTCATTTAAAGTATTCATGAATAATGACTTTCTATAACTTAATGTAAAGGTCTTCAGCGTAGATATGAGTGGTCTCTCCTCAAATTACGAGATATTCAATAACAGAATTTCCAGAACAGAACTGATAATCATGCATTTTCATGTTCAAGTATTCGAATCGGTGCGAGGTTAAATTGACCACTGGGAAAATATGGCCGACTCTTTTGATGATGAATTAGCATTCGGAACAGTTGTGAACATGCTTTCATTTTGCAGACATCGGGAGAAATACACTATGGTTTGTGACTATCTTCACAGTAATTGTGCCGCGCGGGTTTCTCCGTCCAATTCTTGTGAAATATGGTTTGTCTGTGATTGTTACAGAATATAACTGGCCACGTCGTGTTTCCCTGAACATTGAGTGCAGTCGGGATAACTTCCCGTGATATTTTCGGCTGTGTAGTCGATATAATTGATAGTAACACACCGTATACCGTCCCGAAATTAGAACGCACTTTAAATTCTTTATCACTGAAGTCAATATATTCTTAGAGAAAGGTCGCAAAGGAGACTTGAAGAAAGATGCCAGCTCCTTCTGTTACATGGAGATTTTCATCCGAGGAAACATTCGATCTTCATACACACAAATTAGTATCGGAAGGATTAGAGGTATTTTTTTACAGTTTTGAGAAAGCACAACCTTACGATATGTGCAATGTGCAGACAATGTATGCAAGATATGCGCATGACAGGGAAACTGGACAGAATAAAGCATCGCGAATCTGTGCACACGTTGTGCGGTTCTATCGCACAGATGTGCAATTTATCATGGTTGATATAAATTTAGAAATGACTTATAGATAAGTTAGGATTTTCCTAGGTTTCTAAATACAACAGTGCAACTAAGTAAACTTCATTATAGAGTCATGAATCTATATGTAGATCTACCAAATACAGACTTAATCAAATGGACGTCTCTTTTTGTCTCTGCAATGAATTGTAAGGAATGTAACACCGTCAGAAAGGAAATCTAATATTTTTGTATTGCTTATGTATAACTTACATTTCTGTCATTTTGTAAACAAAAATGTATACTTATGTAAATTTCAAATGTCCTGTTTGTTGGAAGACGTTGCCGATACGGATCCGGACATGTTACGTTTATATCCGTATACTGGTATTTTTCTATGCTCGAGGCACACCACTCGGCACTGTCTGAGGTAAGAAATCATAGGATAGAAAGACGAATCAATGCATGGTCCAGTCCTTTTTTGAAAACTGTCAAATTAATAATTGCTTTTAAAATTACCGGTTAACTTTTAGTTTTGTTGTACTATTAAGTTATATAATTACAAGAGTTTAATTTTCAATCCGTTATATTAGCCAGCCGTGCAAAATGTGCTCTCTTATCGCACAGTTGTACGTGCGATAGTGTATAGTGCGCGAGTGCGGACGATGTACCGATGTCTGTAGCATGAAGGTTTAGGCGAGTAATATGTTACCACAACTGTTTTACCTTCAACTTAAAGTCATCAAAAATTACGAAAGATGTCCATTTTGTCAACTGAGGTCATATAAAAGCTTTGTGGGGATCGATGGTTAGGGTGGACACGCTCAGATCTAAGTAGGTTTTAGTTAAAGAACAGTCCAATCTGACATGAAATGATTATCTTTAAAGAAAATTGTTTGACGACAACAACACACTAGAAAGAACGATCATCGAGTAATTCAAGACACCAATATTACATAGGGGTGCCCGATTAAGGATATATATTTTATGTCAGGTAATAGCAAATGCTGAACGAGTGTCTGTAATACCAAATCATTTTAATGCGTTTTCCTGTATTATTTTTCGATGATAAAAAAATGTAGGTAAAGGGAGATAACCCAAAGATAAGAAAACTTCAATGATAGTCCTGAACATAATTCGTGCAGTTTTTAAGCGCAATCTTCCTGCACTTATTCTAAAATTTAATGTAAAATCACTGGTACAGTAGAATGACCGTTACTTCCTTTTAATTTGAAGAGAGAGAGAGAGAGAGAGAGAGAGAGAGAGAGAGAGAGAGAGAGAGAGAGAGAGAGAGAGAGAGAGAGAGAGAGAGAGAGAGAGAGAGAGAGAGAGAGAGAGAGAGAGAGAGAGAGAGATATGACACATACGGGCTTCTGTAGGGCATTTTTGTTTTATAAAGCGCTATCTAAATAATACAATAAATTATATTTATCAAAATCATTTATTCTTTATACTTCTTTATACATAAAAAAAAATAGTTCAAAATGATTCACCAAATTAAGGTATAACATTGTGAATGTTTTCCATCCTCATTGAATACAACGAAAACATCACGATAAATTAATGAGATCAATCAACTTGTCACAAGAATCCATTACCACGCCCCTTTTAAAAAGCGTCCATATTTGTTCAAGTAATATAATCAAGCAGATTTTATTGCAGACCCGGTCCGTCAACGACAGTTTGAAACTAAGCATTATCGATTGGAGAAGCACTTTCTACAGTAATATGAAATTATCCAGAACATTTCACGAGAAATCATGACAAGCATTTTTTACTGTTTTCTTTGCTTGTTTGTTTTCATTTCAATCTGCGGAACTAAATATGATGCCATCTCCCGGTAAAGCAGAATTCAAAAATGGTGACAGAAACACAAGAAATGACTTCTCCCCAAACACTTCCTCCGTATTCCATTGTCTTCTGATGTTGTAATTGTGTATTCCCATAGTTCTCTCATATTTAGTCTGTCCACTGCGTATCTGTATAATTTGTATTACTAGAAGCCATGTAAACAGCACCGTCATTATTATCCCGGCAGAGCTAAGCGTGTAGACGAAAAATTCGTAGCCGTCCAAGTACCCAAACACCCATCCTACGTGTGGTCCCATGAACCATATCACATTTAACACACTAAAGCCTCCCGTAACGGAACTCACGAAGTCGGAGTTGAACAAGTTACAATACACACCGGTTATGACCATATACGTTACCATGACAACATAATAACGGTGGTTATGGTAACCGATACAACCAGTAGCAAACCAGCAGTGGTGGTCCCGTTTAAGGATACATACATTACAGACTTTGCAGTGGTGTGACCGTGGAGGAGTGTCCATTACACACACGCGACAGTATTTCCATCCGCGAGGTTTGTTGGAAATCACTCCGTCATCCCTCCGTCCTTTATACACAATATTCGTGGTTTTTAGCTTGTACATGTTTCCATAGATACTAAAGGCAAGCCACCCGGCTACAATGTAGTGTAACCATACATACTGGACCTTTCCAGGATCATAAGAAGGCAGAACGAATAAGGCTTCATAACACAAGAGAAAAATTCCACCGAACAGGAAAATGTTGAAGGCGAGACTGTCACAGTGTTTACCTGTTACCGTTAGCCTCTCCATGTCCACCCTTCACTCATTTGATTAAAATCAACCTGATTGTAGTCTCCACCCGTCGCTAACTGCGACCACTATACAATGTCGCTACGACCAAATCAATGGTCACTACACAATCCCTACAGAACAAGTTCGCACACATTACACAAACTTTCACGGGACGATTTAGTTGTCTACCGGTACATGTGCCTACTTGTGAAAGCGCTTCCGGGATAATATAATTCACACATAGAAAAACAACACCGGACGATAAATGCGGAATGCGCTATTAATTTACCTGTGTTTACACTGGTTACCCGAGCTATTTACAAACTCGTCAATAAAGAAGCTATGACGGATATAGTGTTAGTGCGTATACGCCCTAACCTGTAATACAGTCAATTTAAACTTTCATTCGTCTGCTGACAGGTCGTAATACGGGACGCCAATAAGCACCATATCATGATTGAATACGACTTGCATATACACAGTACGTTCACGTAATTAAATGACGCTTAGCCATGATAACGCTTTTTTATGAACACTGAGGCAAAAAAATTTTTAATCGAAGAACCCTTAGATGTAACGACAATTCCTTACAATGTAAAATCTTATGGAGAAAATTTACGATTCCCACAGAGATCAATCGTATCTTTGTGAAAACTTTTTTTTTTTTTTTTTTTAATTTTTCGTTCAAAGTCATGAAATATCCTAAGCTTATTAATAATATATGAAGATATATTATATATTAAGTCAATGAATTAGATGACTCTAAAAATATTTCATCTAAATAATCTGCTAATACATCTGTCAAAATAAATGTTATTATACATTTTGGAGAGACAAGCTTTTTAGATAAAAATTATATTACTGACGCTTGATATGAATACGAATGATATGAATGCAAACGCTTTGAGAATATTTTTTTAAAGCGATGTTCCATTTCATCACAGATCCAATCTTTGTGTATGTTTCTCGCTTATTTCATGTTCACTGTATCAATTCAGTCAGAGACATGCAGTGTACAATCTTCAGGAGATACGGTTGAAAGGAAGGGAGCTAACTCGAACAGGTTTGTTTCCATCTGGTAGCTGGATAGAGTGTAAGGGCCTGTCCGAGAGCATTTTAAAATGAAACTCGCAAATCTTGATACAAACCACGAAAGAGTTAATCAAAGCTCGTCAGAAAGCAAAAAAAGATCAGTAGGTCGGCCCTTGTTTAACAAATAACCCTGGACCAGCTGGCCGAATAGTATAGGAAAATGAAAAAAAAACAAAAAAAAAAAACAGCTCAAGAGTCATTTGAGGAAAGAGAATAAGACCATGAGTTCCTATATCTAAAAAAAATCATCAGAGCAAACACACATATTAAACAGTATCGCATTATTTTCAGAACTTCAAGATTTTATTTTAGAAGTCCAGTGTTAGAGAATGGACTTGGTGCGGTCCATATCAACGCTCCATAATAATTATAACTGAGCATGTTATCGATCGATTGATATAAATTACAAAAAAATAACAAAACAAAAAAAAACATATTTCAATTTTACGATTTAAA